>NC_084621.1:66623874-67246374 GCF_033978795.1 Nerophis ophidion
TTGATGTGGCATAGAAAGAGAATGAGTTAAGACCTTTGTTAGATCGAAATCTGGGTTTAACGTGGTTTGTGGAGCTCCCCCTGGTGTTGTGGTTATGGCGGTCATTTACGTTAAGGAAGTAGTTTGACATGTACTTCGGGATCAAGGAGGTGTAGCGGATTTTATAGACTAGGCTCAGTGTAAGTTGTTTTACTCTGTCCTCCACCCTGAGCCAGCCCACTTTGGAGAAGTGGGTTGGATTGAGGTGTGATCTGGGGTGGAGGTCTAAAAGTAACCGGATTAGCTTATTCTGGGATGTTTGGAGTCTAGATTTGAGGGTTTTGGAGGTGCTGGGGTACCAGGAGGTGCAAGCGTAATCGAAGAAGGGTTGAATGAGAGTTCCCGCTAGAATTAAATGTGTGAGCTCTTTAAAGGTGGCCTATGATGATTTTAATCTTAATTTAAAACACTTCCTTGTGCAAACAAGTGTCACTTGTCAAACACACAGTTTAACTATACAAAAGTGTACAATGACATTAAAGTAATCTATCTAAAAGTTAACACTACCAAACAAACCACATTATCTGTCAGCTTTCGAAAGGAAAAAAATTGCAAAGGGAGACATTCATTTTTGTTGCATGAGTAACATTAGTAAGTGAACTTTTACATTGTTTGCCTTTGTATTAGCTTCAGTTTGAATATCGGATTTTACTTACCAAATTTAAGAAACTATTTGTAAATAGTCATCTTAACCAGTGATGTATTTAGCACTAATTCACTCCCTGCTCCATACAGCTGTAATTTGCAGTAGATCTCTCTCTGGTGGTCTAGCAAAGTGCTTTGGCAGAAGTTGGCGGTGGTCACCAGGCGTGCTTTAGATTGATCCATTCATTTGATCCAAGTTCAGCCTGCACTGCCATTGCCATGTTTCGACAGAGCAGTCAAACTACATTCTGACACACTTATCCTGCTGCTCAATCACTTTAAGTCATAACATTTAAAAGGATACAACCGGAAGAAAAGAACGTCACAACCAGCACCGTATTTTAAAAATAATGTTGACTGGTCTCAGAACATAGACTCCCCCCCCACCCCACCCCGTCCCCATTAGCTTTCATCTTGCACAATGTTGCTCCTGTTCACCCCCAGTGCAGCTGTTGGTAGCCTGCTTTGACCATTAACATTGCAAGTTGCAGTCATTTAATTTTGTATTGTTTTCTTCTGTGTCTAGCATATTTGTCTCAATGTTAATGTTTCCACCTCTGAACCAGAAAATGCCAGAGCAACCCTCAGTTTTGTATCAGCTTTGCTCTTTCTATTTATTTTCATCACATGTATTTAGTGGAGCTTCTGTCTTAATGGGTTCTTATTGTGTTAGTCACACATGGCGGTTAGGTGACGGGAAGATTAAAAGGGTCATATTGTGATTTTTTTACTCCGGCTTCCTCCCACCTCCAAAGACATGCACCTGGGGATAGGTTGATTGGCAACACTAAAATTGGCCCTAGTGTGTGAATGTGAGTGTGATTGTTGTCTGTCTATCTGTGTTGGCCCTGTGATGTGGTGGCAACTTGTCCAGGGTGTACCCTGCCTTCCGCCCGATTGTAGCTGAGATAGGCGCCAGCGCCCCCCGCGACCCCGAAAGGGAATAAGCGGTAGAAAATGGATGGATGGATATATATTTAAAAGACTTCCTTGTGGTCAACATAACATGCAATGGTGGTTCTCAGGTCATAATGTTTCATAGATGATGTTTGACAGACCATCTTCAAGCCACTTTCTGACCGTCTCTTCACAATGTGCCATTTTCTGGGCAGTGTTATTTACGTGCCTTCACTTGGGCAGCGCCTTCTCCCTGTCAGCCGTTTTGTAGCTTTTAGCGCTTCCATATAGTCTGACAGATATAAGTTAGAGCTATACGGTACTTTGTGATAAAAATGGCAAATTTGTTTGTACATGTACATGTACAAGCCAGTCTGCCCCACAACAAGAGGATAGTGGGCAAAAAAAGGAACTTATTGACTACAATTGCAGATTTGTGTGAAGCTCTATGGGTAAAACGTTATCATATATGGAGATACCTGTTGGTAAGCTGGACTGGACTGTTAACACGGACCACCAGTACAAGAAAGGACAGAGCAGGCTGTACTTCCTCAGGAGACTGCACTCCTTCAACATTTGTAGAAAACTCCTGTGGATGTACTACCAGTCTGTGGTTGCCAGTGTTCTCTTCTACATGGTAGTGTGCTGGGGGGGCAGTACATCTAAGAAGGACAGCTCCAGACTTGAGAAACTGATCAAGCGGGCCGGTTCTACAATCGGAATGAAACTGGACTCACTGGCGACGATGGCAGAGAAGAGGACTGTTGACAAACTAGTGAGCATCCTGGATGATGCCAGTCACCCTCTGCATAGCGTTATCAGTAGCCAGAGGAGCCTGTTCAGTGCTAGACTGCTTCATCCCAAGTGCAGGACTAATAGACTCAAGAACTCCTTTGTCCCACATGCCATTAGACTGTACAACTCCTCTCTGGGACGGGGGACGGGGGTACTAGGATGACAGGGGATGCAAAACATTAACAGTGCAATACGTTTTCATAACATGGTCACTACTGCCTACTTTGTCTTGTTATATTCTTATTTTACTGTTATATTGTTATTCCCATTGTTTTTATTCTTTTGTAATATTTCTCTATTTTGTTTCCATTTAAACCTCCATTATTTACTTTTTTCTTTAAATTGATCTCAACTCTGTACACTGCTGCTGGAATTTTAATTTTCCTGAAGGAACTCTCCTGAAGGAATCAATAAAGTACTATCTATCTATCTATCTATCTGTTAATGGAATTGGATAAACCTTAACAAAATGGCAATTTCCAAATGGCTCGTTTTGAGGGAGTATGAAGGAAGCCAAGATTGTTTTATAAATATCTTCTTTGATTTTTCGGGACTTATGCAGATCACAAATACACAAAAACAGGTACCATGTGGCTAGGAAAGTTGGTTTTGCAGTAAGGGTCCCTTTTTGAATGTAAAATCTGTCACTGATGATCCGTTTCAGTGGACGCTGCCATTTTCACCTTCAGAGATTAACTGTTGGTCTGCCTGCTTGTGTGATTCTTGTATTGAAGAGTCGCAGAAAAGAAAGAGGGTCTTTTCTTCCATACACAACCTTATTGCTGACATTAACATCTTGGCCCGATCTACTAAGTTTCAAGTACCACGCACGGAACAGCGTGTGCTAACAATACAATTAGGTGTACTATTAGTGGGGGTTTTGCATGGGATCTACTAAGTTTCCGTGTGCAATTGCAAAGTGGTGCAGAACACCTTTTTAAATGAGTTTTTTGCGTTTACTACCTGGCTTTCTGGTAGTAAACGCAAAAACCATGGTGACAGGTGCAAGTGTGCGCTCCAGAGTCAAGACGGAAGAAAATGCATATCACAAGTTTTTTTCACAAATGCTATATGTTTATAATATACCGTATCTTCTGTATAAAAAAACAAACGTCATAAAAAACGCCTGCAGACATCAGAACACATCGGTTGAATTTTTTAAATCAGCAGCTATAAAATTATAAAATTATATTGCTGAATAAAAAATATGTACAATGTTTTGATTTTTGACAGTCCAAATATTATGACAAGCATACATAGGACGGAGCTGCAGCGCAATCGCCTCCTTCGCCACAGCCATGTGTGTAACTGTCAGTTTGCACATACTTTTCAGATGTGCTAAATAAAGACTCAAAATAGCGCTCACATTTGCGTTTTTTTGTCATGATAAATCACACTGCGTATGATAAATAATTATATTTGTCTTTTCTCCTCCCAGTATTGTAGGCGTTCTGATGATCAGCAAATATTCTGCATATTCATGAAGACAGAGACACACTAAATAGATTGCACTCTTTATTACGCTAACTAAAGCGAGACAATCCTCTCTGCGCACAAGTAAAGTATATCAGCTTTGTGTTTGCTATCCAGTTTGCACATGTTATAGTCGAAGCAAACGTTTAGTAGATCAATACCTTTGTGTCTGCATCAGAGAACCAATAAATGATTCTTGAACGGAACTTGAGACGGCTCCTGTAAATGCAAACTTCAATGGGCTACAGACAGTCTTGTTCCTCTCCTAGCATATTTTGAGTATTTTTTAAGTCAATCCAGACGCTGGTCCTCTTATCTTTTTTTTCTCTTGCATCTCTTCTTTCGTCATTTAGTTTAAAATGTATTTCATAAACTAGGGACACTGATTTATTTTTAAAAAGGAGTAAGTTAAGATGCATTCAATTGGACTGGTGTTTGAAATCAAAGAGAAAGGAAGCTCATTTGTTAACCATTCCAACCTGATCTCGGTGCGCTTTACCAAACCACAACCACACCTGATAAGGTATCTCATTAGGAGGTGTCAAACCCGTGATTAGTCACCATACTACCAAGCATATGTATTTTTATATTGGTTCCAAAATCTGTTGAAATGTTACCAAATGATTCCTTCTTTAATTTGAAATAAAACAGTAGCCTAGTTTTATTTTTGTTTTTTTTGCATGAATTTTGATGTGTTCTTAGACACATTAGATGGAGGTGCATTGCAGTGCTCTGTTAAAGACTTGGTTTCTCGTGTAACTGTATATCTTTGCAGTCTAAGATTATAATTGATTATCTCTCTAAGGGGTTCATTTGTATACTTATAACTTGCAGTAGTTTCAGGACAGTACATTATTAAAACGGTCTAAAGCAGTGGTCCCCAACCTTTTTGTAGCTGCGGACCGGTCAACGCTTGAAAATTTGTCCCACGGACATGGGGGATGGGGCGGGTGGTTTTTCATAAAGAAATGCAATCATTTGTGTTTACGGACTGTATCCCTGCAGACTGCAATGATCTATATTGATGTATAATGTATATATTGTGTTTTTTATGTTAATTTAATAATTAAAAATAAAAAATTATATATATATATTTTTTTTTAATTTCTTGTGCGGGCCGGTACCAATCGGTCCACTGACCAGTACCGGGCGGTTGCCCGGTGGTTGGGGACCACTGATCTAAAGGACTGGTACTGATAAAATGTTACTCAAGCTTTTTTGAATTTAGCATCACAACTATATATGCTTATTCATAAAAAAAAAAAAAAAAAATACCTGAATCACCAATCAATTTCAGAAAATTATATAACCGAGTTCTGCAAAACATTACAGCAGGGGTAGGTAACCTATGGCTCTCGAGCCAGATGTGGCTCTTTTGATGACTGCATCTGGCTCTCAGATAAATCTTAGCTGACATTGCTTAACACGATGAGTAATGAATAATTCCGCTGGTAATCACAGTTAAAAATAATGTTCAAAATATAAAACATTCTCATACATTTTAATCCATCCATCTGTTTTCTACCTCACCCGTTCAAGAAGTGGCATTAATTGTAAGAAGTATTTTATTTATCATCGGTGAGCTTCCGAAAAAAAAACGTTATTAAAAAGAATAAGACTTATTATGTGGGGATCCGTCACTTCAATTCTGTTTGTGCTTCTTTGTTTTGTATTTACTTCCCATCAGTGCTCTTATTTTGTTTCTATTTCCTACTTGTCCCACTGGGCGCTGTTTTTTCCCCCACACCTGCTGCCAATCAGCATGTTTCTATTTATGCTTGTCTCGCGCGCTCCTCAGGGCTCGAAGATTGACTATTGTTTAGAACAGTACATGCACGACTGCTTCATTCTCCAATATTAATGATATTAAAAGCATCTTACCTGCTCTTCGCTCTCCTGGTTCCTGCATCTTGGGGTCGCTACTACTGCTGCCATGCGAGTTTGTGACATATAATACTCTATAAATGTTGGTCTTACTTAAAAATGCAGACATTTCGTTGTATTCAGTGTTAAAAAATATTATATGGCCCTCACAGAAATACATTTTTAAATATTTGGCTTAAATGGCTCTCTCAGCCAAAAAGTTTCCCGACCCCTGCATTATAGAATCCAGTTATACAATGTTCTGAAACCATAGAAACAATGTTTTTTTTCCCCCTCCATTTTATAATGAAGCACCTGCATACATTTTCTAAATGGCATAATAACCTCAGAATTAATGACTAATAAAACTATTTTTTTTTTAAATGTCTGTGATCTGATACTGTCTACAACATTGGCTTCCTGCTGTGGACCACCATTCCGTTCTGATCACAGGGTAGTGACTCGTGCCCGTAGAGCACGAAGTGCCATATTACATGGCCATAAATTTAACTTGTAGACCCCATTGATGTGCTTTAGAAGCTGTAAAATACCAGTCATGTCTGGCTTCCACCACACACAGACACAGTAAGCCTCAGCAAAACGGAAACTAAAGTGTTGATCTTCATTGATTATTGAAGCATATTTTATAACATTCGGGTTTTGTCTGTTTTCTTTATAGTTTCCATAAAATAATCCAAATGGGGGAAAAGAAGGCAAACGGCACGGAGTTGTAGACTCACTCAGAGATCTGTGTCGCAGACAGGGAGCACGATAATCCAGGAAAGAATTTTAGTGACAGAGTGGTTGGTTTAGCGTCATTAGCTGTGGTCTGTAGTTTCAGCATCTCATATGGTTAAACCACACGAGAACCCCAACAACGCTACTACTTCAATGCTAGAATTCATCTGTTTTGTATTGCAACAAAATATTTCTGGGTAGTTTAAGATTGGGTATAGTACAAAGTAGACGGTAAGATCCCTAAACGGGCCTTTTATAGTGGCCTATCTCATCACCAGTTAATTGTTTCCAATGCAGAAATCACACATAACTCTCCTAACTCTTCCTATCCGTGTGTCTTGTGCCCCAATCCTATTAGTTTGGAGCAAATTGCTTCCGCATGACTTTCAGGTAATTTGGTGGTCGGTAACATGCCACTGCTTTAGTCTGCAGTAACAAAAGCATGCAGCACCTGTGTATGATGGAAATCATTTAAAAAAAATAAAACATGCTGTCTACCTGACAAAATGTATAAATTGTTTCAAGTGAACCAGTAAACATTAATCAGACTATTATTGAACTGTTTCTGTATTTATATTGTCACAACAATTCAAAGTGTATGACTTACTAAACTGTTGCACAGTGTCACAGCTAAACCTAAGATTTGGCTTTTAGTTCCGGAAACACAAATGTTTCCCCTTGACCCCCTCTCAGGTCCACTCTCTGCATGGGTCTTCATTTGGCAATGTGCCAGTAGAACCCCTGCTTCTAATTACTGCTACTCCATGAGCTCCTGAGTTGCAAGCCAGCATTGCCTATTTGCTTTGTTGGCTGCTTTCATGACAATAAGTTTTTTCTGTTTCTGTATTGATTTGGTCACCAAAACCAAAGATTATGTAATGTACAGTAGAATAATTTAATATTTTACAGCCATTGTAGGAGAATATATTTGTATTGATGCATGTTATATGCATTGATCCTTATTAACCCCTACTCGAGAGTTTTTGACACTTAAAATTCAACACTTCAAAAGCTCAACAAAATGTAACGTTAAGTATTTGTCTGGACACTTAAGTGCAAGATTGAAGCCCTTTATACCAGGGAATAAGCAGGTAACGCGAAAAACTAAAATGGTCAGCTGGGAAGTGCGCAAAGGGCATACACGCACGCCTATGAAGCTCAAAGCAAGCAAAGAAATTGATCATCCCAAAGCATCCTGATTGGAAACCACATTTCCAATGAATTTTACGCCGTATATTCCGCCCTCTTACTGCTTCTTGTATGTAGTGACGTTATTACGTACGTCCGTTAACAAATGCACGTGCATTGGCTTTAAGTGTTGTTAGCTAATAATAGCACTTTTGATAGCTAGCGTTAGCTCTTGTTGAATGTATATTCTATCATAACAACATGACTGTGATTTGTTGCTTCTGTCTGAAGAACGCGCTCCCTGCGCATATGTGTTGGTGAGACTGGGTGGGTGACCACAAATTTTGACATACGCTAGCCAGTGGTCTTCTTTTCTTATATCTTTTGCTTTGAAACATCTTACTGTGGGGAAGTTCCAAACAGCAACTTTGATTTAGGATATTTCTACAATCTGTAACACCTTTTCTGACTCATAATCTAGTAGGGGTGTAACGGTACGTGTATTTGTATTGAACCGTTTCGGTACAGGGGTTTCGGTTTCGGCACGCGGGCGTACCGAACGAGTTTGTAAGCAAAAGTCTTCACAAGCTGCTCTATGCTTTCTGCCTCTGTCTCAGCAGCAAGCATTGTACCACCCACACAACCATCTGATTGGTTACATACAAAACCGATCAGCAGTGCATATTCAGAGCGCATGTAGTCGATGCTTCAGCGTCGAGCAGATATTCGTTTAGCAGGGGAGCAGCGGACTCTCCCCAAATTATAAAAAACACCTCCCAGTCACAACTATTACAAACATCACTATGACCCCTCGAAACTTAAACTGCAGCTCAGCTCGCTTGCAGTTCTGGCTTGAGGTGAAAGCTAATTAGCTTTTAGCGTAATGTTAGCTCATTTTGCTATGTGTGTGTGTGTGCGCATGTGTGCGCGTGTGTGTGTGTGTTAGGGGCAGCAAAGCCCTGTCTGTCTGTTATTTCATTGAACTCCATGGTGTTCAGGGATGAATAGTCTCTCCTATTGCTATTGTACTATTTTTTCAGCTATAGTTACATTAATCATTAGTAATGTTGCAGCCTAGTTTTGAATGGCAGGGTTCCAGCTATCACATGTTGATAAAAATATAACATTTACATATTAAAAGTCAACTACAGGCTTCCCAAATGCTGTAATAAATTAAGCATGATGAGTTGACTTGAAACTGTTTAATGTTGCACTTTTTATATGTAGAAAAAAGTTTTTTTCATTTTATCTAATCAAAGCAACAACTTGAGGCAGTTTAATGTGGATTAACGTGGGCAGAATTATTATAGTGTTCCCAATGTTAAAAGTATAAAGCCATTGTTTAACAAATTTCAGAAGTAAATAACCCAAAAATGTATATTTTGTGGTTTACTTACTGTACCGAAAATGAACCGAACCGTGACCTCTAAACCGAGGTATGTACCGAACCAGAATTTTTGTGTACCGTTACAACCCTATAATCTAGACAAAAGAAACATATGCACGCTGACACTTCTGTGCGCAAGGCTGGGGGATCGATCGCCCCACCAGTTCATTTGTGCGAAAAAACTAAACGCCAACAGACACCAAAATGCATCAATTTAATTAATTTGAATCAGCTCTTTAAGTCATCCAGCAGCTATGAAATTATGAAAGTAAATTGCTGAGTAGACATGTCTAAACTTATTTTTTCCTAACCGTCCAAAACACATATAGGACGGAGGATTCTCGTCTGTTCGTCCGTCTGTGCTGTGCGAACACTGATCCTGCAGATGTGTGTGGAACTGTCAGTTTGCTCGTTCTTTTGGCACGTGCTAAATAAAACGCTAAATAGTGCTTGCAAAACGGTGATGAGTGTTGATAAATCACATTGAGCGTGCTAAATAATTGCATTTTCTTTTTCCAGCATTATGGCCGTTTTGATGTTGAGCAAATATTTTGCATATTAATGAAGACGGAGACCCAAAATGGATTGCACGCCCTTTTTTGCTCACCTTACAGACGCAATCCACGTTGCACGTTTAGTAGATCAGCTATCTAAACATTTAGTAAATCAGGCCCATTGTCAGCTCGCATTGTTTTTCATTCTGCTATTTTCTACCAGCTCGGCATCAATAAATAGCTTTTAAAACACATGTTTAAAGATGACCGTATTTTTCGGACTATATGACGCACTTAAAATCCTTTAATTTTCTCAAAAATCGATGTGCCTATTGTACGGATTAATTCTAGTTGTTTGTAACCGACGTTGAAGCAATTTTATTTGGTACATGGTGTAATGATATGTGTAACTTATGTGGACACACATAAGAGATACATGTAGACTGCAATATGATGCCAGTAAACAACACCAAAACTTTAAATGTTCCATTGAAAATAAAGAACATTACACACGGCACTCAAAAATCTGTCAAAATGTTTTAGTGTGACTTTAAAGCCACACTGCTTGAAGGAGTGTTGGCCCGTTACGGCTATGGTGTGTGTATTAGGACTGCAAAATGGCACCCATTAGCAGACATATTTTCTGGCTTTTTGTTTCACAATATTATGCAAAACCATCTTTTCTTAACTTCTGGTACCTGCTGATCTGTATTTGAGATCTGCATAAGTCCTGAAAATTTGCGTACTTCCGCCACTGTAGTCGGTGATGATGCCGCAGTACATAAGCTTGTTCTTTTTCAGTATCTTCTTGTTTTGGGACATTCACCCTTTGCTGTTGCCATTTCTAATATAAAGTAGCGTAACGTTCAAACTTATATCTCTCTATGGAAGCGCTAAAAACTACCAATGTAGTGAGTTTACATAATTCACCTACGGAACTTAAGTTATTAGAGAGTTCTGGTCGGGCGGTTTTTCATTGATACATTTCCGGCGTTGTACTAGTGAGCCACGGCTGAGAAGATGCTGCTCCGTTATTGATTTAAACAAAGTCTGAATGTCACTGAAACAGTTAGCTCCATCTTTTAACAGTTCTTCAACTCCCGTCCTTGCACGCTACACCGCTACAACAAAGATGACGGGGAGAAGACGCTGCCGAAGGGGAGCCACGTAAATAAACGGCGCATCCTGAAGCGACTGTCCGAAAGCGACTTAAAGATGGTCTGTAAAACATAATCCATGCAACATTTTGACCCAGGAACTACCATTAAATGTTATGTACACCACAAGGAAATGTTTTATATTTAGAAAAACATCATAATATAACCCCTTTAATGCGCCTTATAATCTGGTGCGCCTTTTGTATGAAAAAAGACCTGAATAGACCCGCTCATCAGCGGTGCGCCTTATAATCCGGTGCGCCCTATGGTCCAGAAAATACGGTACTTTAGTATGTGCGTCCCTGAAAGAATCAGCTGTGAACACCCTAAACCAGGGGTCTCAAACTCACTTTACCTGGGGGCCACTGGATGCAGAGTCTGGGTGAGGCTGGGCCGCGAGAAAATATTTCCTAAAACAAATGTTGCATACTCCTCAGCATGTTTAATTGTATAAAGACGTTTCAAATTGTATCCCTTGTGCACCGCAACTTTCTCTGTGCAAATAAGACATGTCGGGCTGCCCCTATCCTCAACCAAAAAATATTGCATCTCCCATTTTTCCTGGAATTGTCTTTGCTCATCACGAACCTTTCTCTTCACTTCAGGCTTTGAAAAAGACATGTTTGGGGTTATGAAATATATTTGTATTCAGCCGACGCACAGAGAATAATGTTATTTCCGCGATCTGTCGGTCTGCTTTTTTTTAATAGCCGGTAAAGTGAGCGCAAAAACGTGACGGCTCCTGGAGTGTTATCCGGTGTCATATAGAAATAAATATGTAGTGTTCATCGTGTGAGGCAATGCAAATAAAACAATAAAAAACAAATAACAGTTTGAATTGGTGTAGGTCAGGGGTCGGCAACCCGCGGCTCCGGAGCCGCATGCGGCTCTTTGGCCACTCTGATTGTTTCGAGGTGTTTTTTGGATTTTGGTGCCTCTACCGGACATCACCCGAGGTTAACATTCTCTGATTTTGACTCTTACTACAATATTGAGGGTGTGCCGTGATGGCTTTACTTTTAACGCCCTCTACAACATGTCATCGATCGCCTTTTCACCATGCTATCTGCGTGCCGGCCGGAGGAGAACATCCTCAGAGTAACACAACATAAACGCAACGTAACAATTACCCAGAATCCCTTGCATCCATGACTCTTCCATGTTATATTATACACCCCCCGCTCCCCCAACCCCGCCCACCTCAACCGACGCAAGGAGGGGGGGGTTGGGGGTTGGTGCTAGCGGGGTGTATAATATAGCCTGGAAGAGTCATGGATGCAAGGGATTCTGAGTAATTGTTATGTTGCATTTATGTTGTGTTACTGTGAGGATGTTTTCCCGAAATGTGTTTGTCATTTTTGTTTGGTGCTTATTAATAAGAGTGTTAAAGTTGTTTATATCACAACCCTCAGTGTAACCTGAATGGCTGTTGACTATATGCCTTGCAGTCGCGTACGTGTATCAGCGGAAGCCACGTACGACATGTTACTGGGCTGGCAAGCAGTTCGTACATGTTTTAGAAGGCGTCAAAGGCAATGGCTTCATAGCACGTCCTTATTATTGTTATCTGGGTGACCGTCAGCAGATACTAGCAAGAATGGTTGCGGCTCCCATTATCTTTTTCTTTTTTGTGAAACGGGTCAAAATGGCTCTTTGAGTGGTAAAGGTTGCCGACCCCTGGTCTAGGTTATTGGGGACTGTTATTACTGACGGACAGGTGTTGCGGTGTGACTGCAGCCAGGCACGTAAGAAAACCCTCGTCTCCATAGCAACGTCTCTGTCACTTTCACTGATTTGCCGCTTTTCCACTAACGCAGGGGTAGGCAACACAGAACGTTGAAAGAGCCATTTTGGACCCAAATAACACAACGCTGTCAAGCGCCATTTATATAAAACTTGCGGGCCGCACTAATATTAAACTTTCATATTAAGGTGGGGGCTACAAAATAACGTCTCGCGGGATGCAATTGGCCCGCGGGCCGTGTGTCTGAGACCCCTGCCCTAAACCAAAGACGTGCAAAAATTAGGAATATGTAATATAAATTGAGAAAGAAGTGCTGTCTTTTTGCTCCGCTCTCTTCCCTATGTGTGTGTGGCAGAGTGCTCTACTGTAGAAAAAGAAAAATGCCTCTTTAGGAAGTGGAGCATGTGTGCATGCTCGAATATGTCAAATGCATTGATTAATAGCGGAACACGGGGCTTCTGTGTGTTCGCAGCTCAAAATGATGAGCTTCCACTGGGAAATGTTAATAGAATATGACATATAACTCACATTTCCAACCAAAATATATTCAATGCAGAGTATTAAAAAAAAACCCACATGACAAATTCCAATGTTTTAGGAATTTCTGTTGCTTGTGTGAACTGGAATACTTTTTGACATTGCCGTGGAACTTTTTGAAAAAAACAAAACTTTTTTTCCTTGGATTGTTGTAGCGTAAATGTACTCTTGAAGCAAGGCAGAAGCAAAACCCTTTCCCACACTATTCCCTAAAGAACTGGGAGCAGGAAAGAGTAAAACAGAGCTCTGAAATATGCAGGTGTCTTACACACTCCATCAGAGAAACAAGACAAGTACATTGTTTCATGTATGCATACACTCATGGAATAATCATATATTGGCATGTCCATGTGAACTTTACTAAACAAATACATTATTTGTCTCATTCCTCCTAATCTTTTGCACTTGTTGCTTAGTTTGAGCATGGGAAATCCAGCTGCCCACAGTTGCCCTCATGGTGTTTGATGGAGTGCTGTAGCCTCTGGCCCCAAGCTGTGTGTTTATGTATTCCTTGCACCTGTCCTCATTTGACGAATAACAGCACCGCACGCATTCATTCTTTTAGTCACACGCAGAAACACTCACACGTCTGGTTGTAATACACACACTAATGCATTGCACACATATGCCAAACGGAATACAATAGTTTAAGGCAACAAACTACAAACCAGTGTTTGCTCTTCTTGTGTACGCCGGTTTTAATAGTCTTAACAGCTGGACAAGACATTGTCAAGAGCTGTCCCCCAGTTTAACCAGCAGGTGCACCATGCCCTGTAGGACGTGGGCAAAGAGGTATGTTTATAGCGGGGTAATAGCTCTGAAGTAGTGTATTTACAAACAAAATAGCTGTAAGGAAGTATTAAAACTTGGGTCTTGAATTTCTATTAAACCTGTCACATGAAAGGGAGACAATGGAAGCTGGTAACTTTGCCCCTAAATATATAAAGTGGCAGGCAGGGAGCCATAAAGGTTGTCATTAACGTCCTCATCTTCCATCTGGTTATACACAGGGCCTCTCATATAGCGGATGAGGAGGTCACTGTGTAATTTGTTAAAGGGGGAGAGGAGGGAAGTCAGTGGTTAAGAATTCAGCAAATTGCCTGCAATTCCTTTGGTTAAATGTCATCTATAAATATGCCTACCTGAGTAATTTACGTTACTTTTTTGTGATTTATGCTCAATTACAGTTAAAAGTTAATTGTACAACATATTATATTTAATACTTAAACAAAAACAAACAAGTAGCTCTGAGTTTACCACAAGTAAGAGAGTAGGAGTGGTATATGGACTGCCTCAATTTTTAAAAACTTTATTGGATGTTCCGGTTTGGTGACCGCAGGATTAGGTCTCTGCTTTTTGCAGATGATGTGGTCCTGATGGCTTCATCTGACCGGGATCTTCAGCTCTCACTGGATCGGTTTAGAGCCAAGTGTGAAGCGACCCGAATGAGAATCAGCACCTCCAAGTCCGAGTCCATGGTTCTCGCCCGGAAAAGGGTGGAATGCCATCTCCGGGTTGGGGAGGAGACCCTGCCCCAAGTGGAGGAGTTCAAGTACCTAGGAGTCTTGTTCACGAGTGGGGGAAGAGTGGATCGTGAGATCGACAGGCGGATCGGTGCGGCGTCTTCAGTAATGCGGACGTTGTACCGATCCGTTGTGGTGAAGAAGGAGCTGAGCCGGAAGGCAAAGCTCTCAATTTACCGGTCGATCTACGTTCCCATCCTCACCTATGGTCATGAGCTTTGGGTCGTGACCGAAAGGATAAGATCACGGGTACAAGCGGCCGAAATGAGTTTCCTCCGCCGTGTGGCGGGTCTCTCCCTTAGAGATAGGGTGAGAAGCTCTGCCATCCGGGAGGAACTCAAAGTAGAGCCGCTGCTCCTTCACATCAAGAGGAGCCAGATGAGGTGGTTCGGGCATCTGGTCAGGATGCCACCCGAACGCCTCCCTAGGGAGGTTTTAGGGCACGTCCAACCGGTAGGAGGCCACGGGGAAGACCCAGGACACGTTGGGAAGACTATGTCTCCCAGCTGGCCTGGGAACCCCTCGGGATCCCCCGGGAAGAGCTAGACGAAGTGGCTGGGGAGAGGGAAGTCTGGGTTTCCCTGCTTAGGCTGTTGCCCCCGCGACCCGACTTCGGATAAGCGGAAGAAGATGGATGGATGTGCTGCAACATTATTGTGAAATAAGCCTCTCCCTTACGAGTAGTTTAATGACATCCAGTAAATGAATGTAGATAGATAATTATATTTATATAGCGCTTTTCTCTAGTGACTCAAGGCGCTTTACAAAGTGACACCCAATATCTAAGTTACATTTAAACCAGGGTGGGTGGCACTGGGGGCAGGTGTGTAAAGTGTCTTGCCCAAGGACACAACGGCAGTGACTAGAATGGCGGAAGCGGGAATCGAACCTGGAACCCTCAGGTTGCTAGCATGGCCACTCTCCTAACCGAGCTATGCCGAGTAACCGTGTAATAGGTGGCAGTCGGTAGCTAATTGCTTTGTAGATGTGGGAAACAGCGGGAGGCAGAGTGCAGGTAAAAAGGTGTCTAATGCTTAAACCAGGGGTAGGGAACCTATGGCTCTAGAGCCAGATGACTGCACCTGGCTCTGAGATAAATCTTAGCTGACATTGCTTAACACCATAAGTAATGAATAATTCCGCTGGTAATCACAGTTTCAAAAATAACGTTCAAATCATAAAACCTCTCATGCATTTTAATCCAACCATCCATTTTCTACCGCACCTGTTCACGATGTCGCATGTAATTTAAATCATACAGTTTGATAATCCTGAGCAGCCAGACAAAACAACAAAATAGATACTGTAAGATTTGAGCAAGTTCTCTTTGACACTTTTACCTTTTGGAAGAATATACATGTGATAAATGAATCCTCTATGTCTTGCAACAGGTGACTTGGCACCTAACTATTTAAGCTCTCTCCTAAGCAATGGATATTCAATGTATTTTCTACTTGTTTGTGTTTTTTTCTCAACGTAGTTTAAAAATGGCCAAGTCACAATGATGACTTCATATCTTATATGGCAGGTTTTGTTTGGCGTCATTTTCATGTAATTTGCGCATCACTAGCTACTTTATATAGGGGTGTCTAAACTTTTTTAACTCTTGGTCGCACACTTAACCAATCAAAGAATGCAGAAGCCATTTTGACAGGTTTCCCTTTCAAAACCAATGTAATATATAGGTTTTTTGTAAATAAAAAATAGCCTGTATGTCAGATGTTATTAGCGTCACACTTTCACTTCTTCTTGTTACAACTGTTTGGTCTTTTATTCCACTTTGTAGGTACTTGTTTTTGTGATTGTGTGTCTATAATGTGCCGCAAAGCATTAAAACAATAGTTTTGGGATGAAAATGGTCCCTGTGCAGCACTTTGGACACACTGGTATACATTATGTATTTGTACATATATTGCCTTCCAAAAGCAGCAACAATTGGACTAGCATTCAAAATAGGCTGTCTTTGATTTTGCTGTTTGCAAGTCAGCACAAGGGACTGGAAGGGAACACATACATTTAATTAAAGGGGACTGTGATGATTTTTATATCTTTTGTCTTAGAAATGATACTGTTGTTAAACATTGTCAATGCATCAAATCATACGGTTCATGCATTTTGGCATGAGCTTGCACAGAGTTTTGGATTCTCTGCTCACTTGTGATGTCACAGCGAGCTGGAGGTCATGACAACTTTGATATACACTGTATATTTGGAGAAAATGGAGAAGGTGGGGTGTGGTTTGATTTGCAATCTGGGAACACCTCCACAAAAAAACTTCTTGCAGACAGACTTAAACGGGTTATAAATGTGATTGTGGGACAGAATTTACGAAAAACGCACACCACAGTTCATACAATAAATACTATCTGGACCACAAGGAAATGTTTTAAATGTAGATTAAAATAATCATAGCCTTCAAATAAAATGTAATGTGCAACATGATTTTTTGTTATATATAACATCAATCTGTTATAAACCATTTTTATTTAAACATGATATATGTTTAGATTAATCCATTTAAGTTGTTTTGGATTTCTTTTTTTTTTTTCTTAAACATACATTGGAAAATATTCTGCCAAAATAGCCACTGACCTTACGTTGTTTCTTTGTAATGAAATTTAATTTGGGTCGAGCTAATCGGCTCTAATGTCTGTTTCCATGCAGAGAGGTAACAGCTCTACGTAACAGTGGTGTAACATTCCTGGCCTTAAACGGCAGTATAAAAGATGCTAATGACTGCCTGAAATCTGGAACCCATCATCAAATACGTTACATCCCTTGAAATGCCTTGCCAGGCTTTTACGCTCTGCTTTTTTTTTGTGGGAGCCAAGGCCTGATCTTATGTTCAACATGTTCTTAAGGTTCTTAAAGTATTATTTGTGCAAAGTCGATTATGGAAATACCAAATTAGTAAGATAATGACATCTGTCACATCCTTAAACACCTTTTTGGACCATGTATTGGACAGTTTTCAATTTTCATTTGGGCTTTTGCCATGGGAACACTCCAATGTATAACTCCAATTTTATGCAGCTGATAATTTCTTTTAAAATGTATTTAATATTACTTTGGCTAGGTGTTGTATCTAAATATAGCTTTACTGTATTCGATGGCGAACATCTGGCTAGAGGCCACCAAGAGATTCCTGCCGCAGCTTAGCTGGGTTCATCTCACTTCTGGTTTCACAATTTTGTTAAAGAATGGGGTCAAGAACAATTAAAGAACAATTAAGTGGTTAATGAAGCCACAGCAGCGATATTAAAACCAAACTACCCTTCATATTCACTGTTTTCTGCTTCTTTTTCCTTGTTCTTTCCCCCGTTTTTTATTAGGTGTGAAATCTCTGGACCAGTCACCGACTCTTGAAGGCTCGCTCCAAAATCTTGAGCTGAAGTTCTGCAGCCGTGCAACGGTGAAATGCGCCTCTGGAACTGTGGGAGCTGTAAAAGTGTGTGCCAGGACCCCAGGTGTGTGCAGCTGTGCCCTGTTAAAACTTTACTGCCTGTATGAGGGAGCAAGTGAGATTGACTGGACTGCATTGGACCGTCTCTTACTTTCTTAAATCTACACTTTAAAGCCCTTCACTCTGTCTCCTCTCTTTTATTCTTTATGTTGATTCCTTCCCAGCTGTGTGATTAAGTTGCTGTTTTCTCCCATGGTGTTGTTGTTGGACTTTGGCCAGGCCTTTGACGGAACGCATGTTATTAGAGCAAGAGTTCATAGGGGTCAAGTTGAACATATGATGTCAGGAAGTTTAAACAGTCATGTGAAAAAGTTATGACACCCCCGTGAAAACATTTTTAAACATAATTAAACCAATGAACATTTGATCATCGGTTTAATATTTAGAGGTTAAGATAATGAACTGTCCGTAAACAAATACAACTGTAAGCATTTGTTCTAAAACTGATGTGTGAGATGTATTTGCCGCAAATGTAAAAGAATAACCCTTCCCCATCATTAATACTGCAAACCCTGTTTCCATATGAGTTGGGAAATTGTGTTAGATGTAAATATAAACGGAATACAATGATTTGCAAATAATTTTCGACCCATACTCAGTTGAATATGCTACAAAGACAACATATTTGATGTTCAAACTGATAAAAAAAAATTTGGGGGCCAATAATCATTAACTTTAGAATTTGATGCCAGCAACATGTGACAAAGAAGTTGGGAAAGGTGGCAATAAATACTGATAAAGTTGAGGAATGCTGATCAAACACTTATTTGGAACATCCCACAGGTGTGCAGGCTAATTGGGAACTGGTGGTTGCCATGATTGGGTATAAAAGCAGCTTCCCAAAAAATGCTCAGTCTTTCACAAGAAATGGGTCTCTGTTGTCGTATTTTAGGCTTCATAATGCGCTACACGTTTTCAATGGGAGACAGGTTGGACTACAGGCAGGCCAGTCTAGCACCTGCACTCTTTTACCATGAAGCCACGCTGTTGTAACACGTGGCTTGGCATTGTCTTGTTGAAATAAGCAGGGGCGTCCATGATAACGTTGCTTGGAAAGGTTGGAGCGAGTTACACCCCTTTGTCCACAACTGCGTGAGCAAATAGTCAAACAGTTTAAAAACAACGTTTCTCAAAGTGCAATTGCAAGAAATTTAGGGATTTCAACATCTACGGTCCAAAATATCATCAAAAGGTTCAGAGAATGTGGAGAAATCAATCCACGTAAGCAGCATGGCCGGAAACCAACATTGAATGACCGTGACTTTCGATCCCTCAGACGGCATTGTATCAAAAACCAACATCAATCTCTAAAGGATTTCACCACATGGGCTCAGGAACACTTCAGAAAACCATTGTCACTAAATACAGTTAGTCGCTACATCTGTAAGTGCAAGTTAAAGCTCTACTATGGAAAGCAAAAGCCATTTATCAACAACATCCAGAAACGCCGCTGGCTTCTCTGGGCCCGAGATCATCTAAGATGGACTCATGCAAAGTTGAAAAATGTTCTGTGGTCTGACGAGTCCACATTTCAAATTGTTTTTGGAAACTGTGTCCTCTTGAACAAAGAGGAAAAGAACCATCCAGACTGTTATAGGGGCAAAGTTCAAAAGCCAGCTTCTGTGATGGTATGGGGGCGTACTAGTGCCCAAGTGCCCAAGGCATGGGTAAATTACACATCTGTGAAAGGTACATACAGGTTTTGGAGCAACATATGTTGCCATCCAAGCAACGTTATCATGGACGCCCCTGCTTATTTCAACAAGACAATGCCAAGCCACGTGTTACAACAGCGTGGCTTCATTGTAAAAGAGTGCAGGTGCTAGACTGGCCTGCCTGTAGTCCAACCTGTTTCCCATTGAAAATGTGTCGCGCATTATGAAGCCTAAAATACGACAACAGAGACCCATTTCTTGTGAAAGACTGAGCATTTTTTCGGAAGCTGCTTTTATACCCAATCATGGCACCCACCTGTTCCCAATTAGCCTGCACACCTGTGAGACTTTCCAAATAAGTCTTTGATCAGCATTCCTCAACTTTATCAGTATTTATTGCCACCTTCCCCAACTTCTTTGTCACGTGTTGCTGGCATCAAATTCTAAAGTTAATGATTTGCAAAAAAAAAAATGTTAATCAGTTTGAACATCAAATATGTTGTCTTCTTAGCATATTCAACTGAATATGGGTTGAAAATGATTTGCAAATCATTGTATTCTGTTTATATTTACATCTAACACAATTTCCCAACTCATATGGAAACGGGGTTTGTACTTGAAATATATAGTATTTGCTTTATGTGCACTATATCAGGGACTTTTATTGGAAGATTGTATCAGAACACTTGAAGAATACGTGACACATCTGTTAAAAAATTGAAGCCAAATTGAGTCTTGATCTTGCAACATAACAATAACCCAAAACATACTAGTAAATCCACCAAGGAATTGTCTATAATAAAGAAATGCAAAGTCCTGTCATGGCCAGGACAAAGCCAGCATCCAAAGCTAGGTTATACGTCTTCAACATTTTTTTAGGTGAGAATGGATCGTGAAATCGACAGACAGGTAATTGCAGTATTGCTACTGCTATTATTTTGTAACCTGTTCTGACTGATAGTGGGACGGCGTGGCGCAGTGGGAAAGTGGCCGTGCGCAACCCGAGGGTCACTGGTTCAAATCCCACCTAGAACCAACCTCGTCACGCCCGTTGTGTCCTGAGCAAGACACTTCACCCTTGCTCCTGATGGGTGCTGGTTGGCGCCTTGCATGGCAGCTCCCTCCATCAGTGTGTGAATGTGTGTGTGAATGGGTAAATGTGGAAGTAGTGTCAAAGCGCTTTGAGTACCTTGAAGGTAGAAAAGCGCTATACAAGTACAACCCATTTATTTATTTATTTATTTATAGTCCCTAATAAGACAATATTTAACAGGCTGAATATTAAATTGTATTAATAAATACGGAAGGTAAATGAATACATTTATCTTGTAATCTACAGAATATAAAAAAACATTTATTCAGTTAGAAATGATACCACATTTTACATGACCAAACATTGTTGACAATCAAAGCATGATTGTAACAGTCCATATGTTTTTGATAATGTGTGAAATAGGTATGTAAATGTAGTGTTACTCCTCTTAATGCAAGTGCTTAGGAGGAAGACAAATTCTGTATTATTACAAAATACAAATATGGCAAGATTTTTATTCTCATTAAAATAGTGATTCTCCTTTTTGTTGAGCTGTTTAAAAACATTTCATTAAAGCAAACTAATTGTCCAGTCATGCTATTAAAACTTGAAAATGATCTGTCTAGGGCAGTGGTTTTCAAATGGGGGTAAACGTACCCCTGGGGGTACTTGAAGGTATGCCAAGGGGTACTTGAGATTTTTTTTTAAATATTCTAAAAATAGCAACAATTCAAAAATCCTTTATAAATATATTTATTGAATAATACTTCAACAAAATATGAATGTAAGTTCATAAACTGTGAAATGGAATGCAACAATGTGATATTCAGTGTTGACAGCTACATTTTTTGCAGACATGTTCCATAAATATTGATGTTAAAGATTTCTTTTTTTGTGAAGAAATGTTTAGAATTAAGTTCATGAATCCAGATGGATCTCTATTACAATCCCCAAAGAGGGCACTTTAATTGATGATTACTTCTATGTGTAGAAATCTTTATTTATAATTGAATCACTTGTTTTTTTTTCAACAAGTTTTTAGTTATTTTTATAGTTTTTTTTCTCCAAATAGTTCAAGAAAGACCACTACAAATGAGCGATACTTTGCACTGTTATACATTTTAATAAATCAGAAACTGATGACATAGTTCTGTATTTTACTTCTTTATCGCTTTTTTTTTCAACCAAAAATGCTTTGCTCTGATTAGGGGGTACTTGAATTTAAAAACTGTTCACAGGGGGTACATCACTGAAAAAGGTTGAGAACCACTGGTCTAGGGTACACTTATTAATGAAGGAAAAAAATACCTATCTAGACTCTCGGCAGGATCCTTGAGGGTGCATGGGAGTTTGCCCAACCAGTCTACATGTGCTTTGTGGAGTTGGAGAAGGTATTCGACCCTGTCCCTCGGGAAGTCCTGTGAAGAGTGTTCAGAGCGTATGGGGTATCGGACCACCTGATTGTGGTGGTCCGCGCCTTGTCAGAGCTTGGTCCGCATTGCCGGCAGTAAGTCGGACCTGTTTCCAGTGAGGGCTGTTTTTTGCCACCAATTTTGTTTACAAGTTTTATGGACCAAATTTCTAGGCGCAGTCAGGGCGTTGAGGGGGATTTGGTTTGGTGGCTGCAGGATTGGGTCTCTGCTTTTCGCTGATGATGTGGTCCTGCTGGCTTCAATTGGCCGGGATCAAAAAAACTCTCACTGGATCGATTTGCAGCTGAGTGTGAATCGACTGGGATGAAAGTCAGCACTCCCAACTCTCAGTCCATGGTTTTCGCCCGGAAAAGGGTGTACTTCCATCTACGGGTTTGGGAGGAGATCCTGCCCCAAGTGGAAGAATTCAAGTACTCAGGGTCTTGTTCACAAGTGAGGAAAGAGTGGATCGAGAGATTGACAGGCAGATCGGTGTAGCGTCTGCAGTGATGTGGACACTGTATCGATCCTTTGTGATAAAGAAAAAGCTGAGCCGGAAGGCAAAGCTCTCAATTTACCGGTTGATCTACGTCCCTATCCTCACCTATGGTCTTGAGCTTTGGGTTATGACCAAAGGACAATATCATTGGTACAAGTGGCCGAATTAATTTTCCTCCGTCTTGTGGCGGAGCTCTCCCTTCAAGATAGGGTAAGAAGCTCTGTCATTCGTGAGGAGCTCAAATTAAAGCCGCTGATCCTTCACATCGAGAGGAGCAAGATGAGACGGTTCGGTCATCTGGTCAGAATGTCCCCCGAACGCCTCCTTGGGGTGATGTTTAGCGCATGTCGGCACAGTAGGAGACCACGGAGAAGAACCAGGACAGGGTGAAGAGACTATGTCTCCCAGCTGGCCGGGGAACACCTCCGGATTCCCCGGAAAGAGTTGGACGAAGGAGCTGTGGAGAAGGAAGTCTGAGGTTCTCTGCTTAGGCTGCTGCCCCCGCAACCTGACTTCGGATAAGCGGAAGAAAATGGATGGATGGATATATTTATCTGCAATTATTGCGATTATTTTTGAGTTAACTGTGGACACTGCGATTAATTGCGATTAAATATTTAAATCGTTTGACAGCATTATTTTATATTATATATATATGTGTGTGTGTGTATATATATATATATATATATATATATATATATATATATATATATATATATATCTTGATTGGATTATCCAGAGAATAGTGCTCGATACCGTGGTAGAGCGCAATATGTAGGTGTGGGAAAAATCACAAGACTACTTCATCTCTACAGAACTGTTTCATGAGGGGTTCCCTCAATCATCAGGAGATTTTTGTGTGTATATATATATGTATATGAGGGAACCCCTCATGAAACAGTTCTGTAGAGATGAAGTAGTCTTGTGATTTTTCCCACACCTACATATATATATATATATATATATATATATATATATATATATATATATATATATATATATATATATATATATATATATATGTGTATGTATATATATATATATATATATATATATATGTGTATGTATATATATATATATATATATATATATATATATGTGTATGTATATATATATATATATATATATATATGTATATATATATATGTACACACACATATGTATATATACATATATGTATGTGTATATACTGTATGTATATACACACACACACACACACACGATCATCTGGTCTTTTTGACAAAGGCCAGTCCACAGTCTTGTCTTAAAATAGCAACTTCTGGTTCTGTTATCGGGATATAAGAAAACATCTGTTTTTGGTCAGTTTTTTTCATTTTTCTTGTATATCTTTTTGTTACATGAACTATAAAAAACATATTTGAACTGCCTTCTACATTAGTTATTGCTTTGAGACACTAAAAAGAAGGCTTTATTTTTAAATTGTATTTTTGGTTTTTAAAAATAAAATTGTAATTGTTTTTTTGTTTTTCAATATATTTAAATATGAATGACCAAAACATACACTAAGCTTTGACGCATCACCTTGACCCACACTTTCTAAAACACACAACTTATGAATAACATTTTACAGCTAGCAGTTGGAAAAGTTTGTAGCTTTTGTATCAGTCATGTTTATAATTGTGGTTTTATCTAATGTCCCCTAGGCTCACTCGAGGGGGTAAAGGAGAGTCTGGTTCCTCTAATCCAGGGACCATCTGACACAAAAGAACTTCATATGAGACGATGGCTAAATGAGATCCGCAAGCCCGAATCACTTTTGGCTCCTGACCTACTGACATTTTCTGTTCAAGTGCCACAGCAAAGCGACAATTGCAGGAACTCAGGTAAAAAATGTTTTGCTATTTAAGTCTTTTTCAACAGCCTTAGCTAACATACTGTACGTTCTCATCAAATATGTAGATTTATAATAATTAGACTTTATATGTGTTGTATTTTTATAGTTTGTGATGAAAACTTGGTATGATTTGATGTTTATATTTGTTAGGCCCTTTCGGTGCAGATTTCTCCATTTCTTCATTGAATTAGATATTTTTTGTGTTCGTGTCAGTGTGCAGATTTTTCAGGGTTATTCAAATGATGTTCTTAAGAATGCAACGCAAGCTCAGAGGCTTAGAGAACTTTGTTTGCTTGGAAATTAAGTTTACGTCTTGGGAAGTTTTATTTTGCTGAAAGCAAGATTTATAAATTGGAGTTAGATTTAGACTCAGGTTTTGTATAATTGTGACCTTAACTTTTGCACATCTCCAATTTGATCTAGAAGTCTAGATACTCAGGTGCAACACAAACAGCTGCCTGCTGTAGCAAGGTTGTTATGATTTGTTACACTTAACCTGGAATTGTGTTTTCCCCCTGGCAACGTCTGCAACTATGTTTTAAAGAACATGATGTTTTAGACTGAGCATGATTTCCCATTTCTAAAACTGGAGAGCAGTCTTTTCTTCAGAAAGTGAAAAGCAATGTAGAACACATGATTTGGGTGTAGCTTTACTGGTGCCCAGAAGCTTTGAGTATATCTCAAGCAGATGTAGAGCTGAAGGTGGTGCCAGACTATTTCTGATCAATGCATCAGTCGTCATCTTGTAATCTCTTTTTCGCTACATCCTTGAATTTATTGGCATTTGAGAATGGGTATACTCCTCCTGTCATATCCATTCAAATCATTAGCTTTTAGAGAGTTAAATACCAAAACATGTGCCATGAAAGTGTTATAAATATTAACTTTGCAAAAAAACTCAACCAAACAGATGTTTTTCTTAATTTCCCCTCGGGGATTAATAAAGTATTTCCGATTCTGATTCAGATTCTGATGCACGCAGAAGCTCACACACACACTCTCTCTGTCTCTCTCGCACATAGGTTTATCCGTGAGTGTATACATACACCGAGTATGTTATCCCCCAGAAATATCTGTTACAAACACACATACACACACACAAATGTTTATACGTATATACATACATACGTACATTCATTATTACATACATACGTACCACATTGGCACTCGGCACATACAGAAGTACATATCGTCGCACATACATACACAAATGCAGTACATACATCCACACGCACATTCACTGTACAAACATACATGTACACATACAGTACAAGTACATATGCATACCTACACTCATGCATATAATCACGTTTCATCAAACATACTGTGAGTTAACATTGTTTCCTTAGGTAAAACTGGGTAAAACACGGCACACTGTTAAACTCAATCCAGTTTTACTATAACAATCTACAAGGTTAATATAGTTCGCTTCGTTTTCTTCCCCTCCATTAATCTGCTTTCTTTTGTAATGGAAGTTTGCGATCAAAAGTTTACATCCACTTGTAAAGAACATAATGTCATGGCTGTCTTGAATTTCCAATAATTTATACAACTCTTATTATTTGTGATGGAGTCATTGGAGCACATACCGTATTTTTCGGAGTATAAGTCACTCCGGAGTATAAGTCGCACCTGCTTTAAATGCATAATAAAGAAGGAAAAAAACATATATAAGTCGCACTGGAGCATAAGTTGCATTTTTTGGGGGAAATTTATTTGATAAAACCCAACACCAAGAATAGACATTTGAAAGTCAATTTAAAATAAATAAAGAACAGTGAACAAGAGGCTGAATAAGTGTACGTTATATGAGGCATAAATAACCAACTGGGAAGGTGCCTGGTATGTTAACGTAACATATTAGGGTAAGAGCCATTTAAATAACTATAACATTTAGAAAATGCTATACGTTTACCAAACAATCTGTCACTCCTAATTGCTAAATCCCATGATATCTTATACATTTAGTCTCTTACGTGAATGAGCTGAATTAAATATTTGATATTTTACGGTAATGTGTTAATAAATTCACACAAGTCGCTTCTTAGTATAAGTCGTACCCCTGGCCAAACTATGAAAAAAACTGTGACTTGTAGTCCGAAAATTACTGTAGTTGTTGGTCACAAAAAACATTCATGAAGTTTGATTTTTTATGAATTTATTATGCGTCTACTGAAAATGTGAGCAAATCTGCTGGGTCAAAAGTATACATACACCAATGTTGATATTTGGTTACATGTCCCTTGGTAAGTTTCACTGCAGTAAGGCACTTTTGGTAGCCATGCACAAGCTTCTGGCAAGATTCTGGTTGAATTTTTGACCACTCCTTCTGACAAAATTGGTGCAGTTCAAATAACTTAGGGAACAAATTGTTTGTCGTTATATGTACTCCGGGATTGGCTGGTGACCAGTCAAAGGTATACCCCACCTCTCACTCAAAGTCAGCTGGCATAGGCCCCAGCTCATGCGTGACCCAAATAAGAACACGCAGCATGGAACAGGGATGGCTGACAGGGTACAACATGCAGTGCTAATGACAAATCACATCCAATAGTTAGCAAAATGCAACTTTATTGACCTAAGAAAGCTGTCCACCATATGTGTTAGATGTATTATTTATTATGCTGTCAAATAAAAGCTGCTTTTGCAAACTTTTGTTTGCGAAAAAAAAGTTGCTGTCAGGTCTATTAAATAGATAATTATATACTGTATGCATAACAATCTCATTATGTGTATGTTCAATGCAGTTGGATTTTTGAAGCCATTCTGACTCATTATTCTGTCAGCTTTACAGTATGAACGCATAGCATGAACAGCACCGTTTTAAACAGTCCCTATACTGCAACAACTTTATCTGTACTTTCTGTGTAGCTCCTGTGTGGCATTCTGGCCTACTGTGTTTAACAAGTGTTTTTATCAGTTCCGTGCAGTGCACCCATGCCTGGTCACCGTGCTGTTTGGCACCGTATCTTTTGTTATGAACTCAGTAATTGCTCAAGCCATTGCCCCCTGCTGTTTTAAATTGCTTTCATACGGCGTGACACTTTGGTTAACATCCAAATTTATCTAGCTTGCTCTGGTGTACTGATGCTCGGCTTTTAGCTATACAATTGTCATACATGGCTTTGCGGTATATATTTACAAGGCAAGTTTGTGGTATGATCCGGTAAAGTTGCAATGGTAACTGTATCAGCCTTTCCAAGCTTTCCCAGGTTCTAAACCAAAGGCCGTGGGCTGAGCCAGGACAGGTGGTGCACTTTTACACGCACTTCTTTCCAACAGTCCTTCCAAGGTTAACAAAAACAACTACATACAAAAACTGTTTTTACTGCCAGTCTCTCAACCCGGCATTTTTTGTCCAATCATTTTCACTTGTGCGCACCTATATGCTCTCCACAGGTGTTGTAAATCAGTGGTCCCCAACCACCGGGCCGCGGCCCGGTACCGGGCAGCAGAATATTTTTTTATTAAAAAAAAAGTAATAATAATAATATATATATATTTTTTGAAATAAATCAACATAAAAAACGCAATATACACTTACAATTAGTGCACCAACCACAAAAACCTCCCCTTTTCATGACAAAAACGTCCCTTTTCATGACAAAGAAGAAGAAGAAGAAGAAAAAAAAAAGACCCCCCCCTCCCCCGGGGCCGCGGGATAAATTATTAAGCGTTGACCAGTCAACGGATACAAAAAGGTTGGGGACCACTGCTGTAAATGACACAGAATGTAAATGACGTTTTCTAATTCAATAAATTAACTTGAAATATATCACAACTTATTTTAATGACAATTCAAAAAATAAATCATTTAAGTTAATATATGCAGTACTAGAAAAATATAAATAACACAAAAATGGCTACCAAAACCATAAGACCCACGCCAAAGTGCACTAAGTAGCGCAGTAGGCCCAAGTATTCATCAAACACCACCACAATGACCAACACCAAAGTGCAGCAGCACAGTACGCCCAAGTATTCATCAAACAACAAATCATTAATTTAACTTACTATATGCAGGACTACAAAAATATGAATAACACAAAAATGTCTAGCCCAGTAACATGTATTTTTAAAACAATTTCACACTTGCTGTTCCTTTTTGTCGCTTGTGTCATGTGAAGACTGTGTAATCAGTCACATATATTGCGGATTGAAAATCTCCTTTACTTGATTATATCACAAATGGTTTAGCCATTTTTAATAGCTACTATTTTGTGCTGGTTTGTGTGTGTGAAAGGGTGAAAAGCAGACACACACAGACCAACAGGTTTTTTTTTCTTGCACTTTGGCAAGACAAACAAGAAGGGGACATACATTGTTAGTGTAATGTAATACTTATATTAGCCAGTCAGTATCAGCAGCTCTATGGAAAGCCAGCTATAGCCAGATGTCTGCATCACCATAATCATACACAGTGTAACTGGTATGTGAATTTGTATTGTTATTGTTATTATTAACAATGACCTCTTGTGGTCCTTTAGTGATGCCAAAACATTTTTGTCCATGGACAGTTAGTTGCAGGCTGGCCTAACTGTCCTCTTTGGCTTTTGGCTTGATCTTGGCCTGTCACCACTGATTGATGAGAAAGACTCGAGAGTCCTTGGTCATAGCTAATGTTGAAGACCATAGGGAGCAGAAGGCCAGAGGGCGTGTGAGGAGCTTGGCTTTATGCTCAACTTCAGAGCGACCAGCAGCCTGCAGGTGTTTCCCCCACACCCGCCACCACAGTGACTTGTAATAGAGGAGGAGGAGGAGGGACTGTTGGGTCCGGTCTGATCATAATGAAGACAAAACGAGAGAGTGAGTGAGGGATAGCATGTGTTCTCTCATGGCACGCCAGCAGCTGCGAGACAGTGATTTATGTTTTTCTTAGAACTCATAGAGCTCTCTAAATGTTACATTTAATCAAGCACATGAAGAGTAAAACAAATGTTAAAATATGTTGCCGATAAAGCCCTGCAGTTTTGATCTCTTTACCAAACCATGAAGACTGTGGTAAAAAAAAGAGAACAAAGTAAGCTTTAATCGTAATTGAAATATAGTGGACGGAATTTAGAAACGTACATGATAGTAATCCTTGGACGGTGGTACAATACTGTCATACGAAACATATGTCCATTGTTTTGTTGTGGATAATAACGCTCTACTTTTTTCAATCATTAGTAGGGTGGAGCAATTTGATCTTGTGGTACAAACGTTCAATATAAAAGTTTCCAGTTTCTTGAGCAATGAGTGCTGTTACTTTTATACAGTGTTGTAACTGTGTGACCGGTCCACAGCAGTAAAACAGATTGGGTCTTACAGTGCCTGTATGCAAAAGACTAATGAGAGCAGGTGGAAAAGAAGCGACACCTGACTTTGATCTCAACATTTCAAACAAAGACACAAACCAGTAAGTGTTGTGCTTGCATTGAAAAAACGCATTCTTTTCTTCTCTGAAACTGGAGCTGTTGAATAGGTTGCACTTTGGGACGATGTGTGAATTTTAGGGTATCCCTTGGTAGTCTCCTCCATTACAATCTTTCAAAGGCTTGCTGTACCTTCATATGTCCATCTATCATACTCCTTCACTCCTGTGCATGTGTTCATGCACTCCGTTGCGCGTTAAATCAACAGGCTTTGTCTCCGGCAGCACTATGATGGTTTTAAGCTGCTGGATTGAACTTTGGCTGCTTGGTAAATCCACAGTAGACAAATGGGAACTAAAAATACATAATACATCAGGATAAGAACAAAAATCTTGTGATTCAGTGGAAAAGTTATGTATCTTTTGGGACTTGTCCAAAAGCAAATTTGAGGTGATTTTGAACACCAGACACCAGAGTGAGTAAATTTGCAGAAATACACTAAAAGTGCAGATTATTTCAGATGTGCTGCAGCTGTTGCTTTTCTAAGTGATTTCACATCAATTGAAAAAAATATACACTTCTTTTAACTGAAAAAACATCTGTGCATTTTATACAACCATAAAAACAAACATTTGTGACAAATGGGAGGCTTGGCTAGGTTCTGTTTAAAAAATGTAGTGAAAAAACTAACATTAATGATTGCTCCAATATGAAGAAGTAGGATTGAATAAAATACAGTATTTTCCCTTAATTTGATTGAATGTGGCGTGCTGCAACAGTATTTTTATTATTGCCAGACTTTAGAAATAAGTTTTATTTTACTTGAAAAAAAAAAAAAAAATTAATATATTGTAGCCTCCAGAAGACATCACACAAAGTCTGATGCTATTTTTAACTTTTGCTACCAATCTTATTATAAGAAACTGCATAATTCCAACAGGTTTTACCTCCCGTGCAAATCCAAACCACACAAACATAAAACAATAACATTAGCTTGTCGTTCAAGTATGAATGGACATATAAACTATTGACAAGTGATGTACCGAAAACCTGATCACTGAAAAACCACTCTGACCACAGGAAACCACGCTACCATAACCTGAGGTAATCAAAACCCACGCCCATGTCTGGAGCGTTTTCGAGGACGTGATTTTTATTTATATTGTAGATATACCGGCAGACAGCCTACTACACATTGTGCAAATATTAAGAGGACAGGGACAGATTTTAAGAAGAGAAAGTCTATCAAGAGCAACAGCGCGAAGCACGTGTGACGTCATGCTCGCTGTAGCTCGCGTCTTTTGTCAGGAACATCGAGGGACAAAAGTAGAGTCTCTAAAGAAAAGTACACTTTATAGTAGTAAAGTAGTATAGTAGTATGGTAAAGTCCACTCAGTGTCCTTGTAGTTAGAGTGTCCGCCCTGAGATCAATAGGTCGTGAGCTCAAACCCCGGGAGAGAAATATCAAAGACTATAAAAATGAGACCCATTACCTCCCTGCTTGGCATTTAGCATCAAGGGTTGGAATTGGGGGTAAAATCACCAAAATAATTCCCGAGCGCGGCCACCACTGCTGCTCACTGCTCTCCTCACCTCACCTCCCAGGGGGTGGAACAAGGGGATGGGTCAAATGCAGAAGGTAATTTCACCACACCTGGTGTGTGTGACTATCAGTGGTACATTAACTTTAACTTTAGTAACACCAGAAGAAGATACTAGATTTGTTTATAGTTTTAAATTAAAGCCTGTCATCAAAAGCCTGTAAACACTTAAAAAAATATCAACAATGTAGTGTTGCCTAAAATGTATTAATAAATGACATTTTTTGTGTAATTCAAAATTCAAACGGTATTCCCAAGAGTCTGGAATTTTATCGCGGTTTATCATTATACCGTTTACCGTTACATCCTTAGTTAAATCTTAAGGCCCAAGCTGTTTGTTTACATGCTTTTTGTATTTCTCTTTGCTACTTGGGCTTATTGGACCCTAATTAAAATAAAAAACTAAGAATCATCTTTTATATGATGTAATTATTAGTCCATAAGTAACAAATGTGTACTTCATGTTTAGCTACGAGTTAATTCTTATTTTTACGCATTAGTTTTTTTTCCAAAATTCCATTGTATGTTATACTCTTCTGACACCACCAGATGACAGTATAAGTGTCCACGTAAGCGGCCATAAGATCCCAATTCAGTAGTGTACACAATTTTTCAAATAGGTGCTAAAAGGTCCTGTCCACACATGTGGCCACTAAGGCCTGAAGGGACAAGCGGTAGGAAATGGATGGATGGATGGACTGATTAATAATATTTGTTTTAGATATATGTATACTTTTTAAAAAACATTTTTTTTTTAGCCTTTTAAAAAAAAAATCATATCAAAGCAAATGATCGATGACGTCATGGTAACCTCGCCCCCACTGTCACAGGTATCTTGACAGTTTAGGAGAAACCCTGAAATATGTTTCTTCCTATTCCTTTTGGATGTTTTAAATGATGTGGCTGTGATCATGGACTCTATTCCACTTTGTATGCATGTTTGAGAAAAACTAAAACTAACCAACTTAACCAAAGGCGGACTGTGGATTATTGCCAGATCATATACAGTATTCCGACTCTGATGCTGCAGTTTTTCGGGGTATTTTGTGTTTGAGGCTCCTGTGATGTGTGGGTTTTCACTCTTCTCTAATGGTCAGTGGTATATGCAAGAATGTAACCAGGAAGATGGTTTGCTGTACGCAGTAGTCAGTAAAACAGCCTAGGGGAAATAACAGGTTGAGTTTGATTGAAACGTCCTAATAGGTTCAAAGGTCCAAAATCTATCTGTTTGTGTTTGTTAACTTAGCTGAAAATACCTTTTTTATATCTACATCAGTTATCTCTTTAATGTGCTGGATGTTTAGTCGCATCATCATCAGTAAGCGTGTGGGAAGCGGAGTTGGTAATGGGGAGATTAGCCCTAAGGGAACCCACTCAGATCTGGCTATTGAGGTCAATCATAGCCCATTACGAGAGTTGCTCATCTGTGAAGTGTACTTAGGCCAGTCTCACAGTGCTTAAAGAACGACTGGTGCATGATGCTGAGGTGCAGTGGGCAGAGATTTGAGGCAATGTCTGAAAGTGTAAGAGCTAATTGTTGTGAGAGTGCTGGGGGTGGGTTGGAGTGTGGCTGGAGCTAACTCTTTTTTCCACAGACGAGTTTCTACTCGATCATGATATCACTGCCCCCATGTGTATTTTTGGCACTGACTATGTCACAAATACTATGTAACTAGAAAATGAAGGTCAAAGTTACACAAGAAGTGAGAATAAATGTAAAAAGCTGATTTGTTCTAAATCCTTATAGTTTAGTCTTCGCAAAAAAAATAAATGAACAAGTATTACCCGTGGGTTCCCTCCGGGTGATCCGGCTTCCTCCCACTTCCAAAAACATGCACCTGGGGATAGGTTGATTGGCAACACTAAATTGGCCCTAGTGTGTGAATGTGAGTGTGAATGTTGTCTGTCTGTGTTGGCCCTGCGATGAGGTGGCGACTTGTCCAGGGTGTACACCGCCTTCCGCCCGATTGTAGCTGAGATAGGCGCCAGCGCCCCCCGCGACCCCAAAAGGGAATAAGCGGTAGGAAATGGATGGATGGAAGTATTACCCACATCATTGAAAACTCTGCTAACAAACCATGGCCATTTTTCTGATTACCATTGCAGGGATTGAAACCAAAACATAAAAGCAACTCAAGCAAATGTATCACTTATACATATAACAATGTGATGAAATACAATACAATACAATGCACATTAGATTAGATTAGATGGATTAGATTAGATGGATTAGATAGTACTTTATTTATTCCGTCAGGAGCGTTCCTTCAGGAAAATTAAAATTTTCAGCACAATCCCATTCAAGATCAGACAAACATTACAGGGAGACAGAACAGGATCGCTGACGGGTCTGCCAGCTTCCAGCACCCCTTACAAAAAAGATGAGATACAGGTAAACAAGGTAAATAAATAAAAAAATAGACTAAAATAAAATTTAAAAATCGGTCTTAGCCTGGGACCTGGAGAGGGGGTCCAGACTGAGAGGCCAAGGGAAAAAAACAACTCATAGCCATAGTACACATCCCTCTAACATGTGTGTAAGAGGAAAACATTAAACATCAAAGAACACAAAAGACATTAAAGCAGCAGATACAACCAGACACTTCTACACACACCTATGAATAAAAAGTAAAAGAAACATATACACTGTGGTGGCCTCTGCGGTGCTCCACTCCATCGTCCGCTGGGGTGGAGGGAGCATGGCCAGAGACAGGAGCAGACCCAACAAAGCAACCAAGACAGCCGACTCCAATCTTGGCCTGTGTCCAGTCCGCATAAATGAGCGAGGATACCTCCAAGGTGACCGAGGTGTCCGACACCCGCTCACCCAGCCAAGATGTGCTCAACAAAGAATATGTTGTAATTTATCAAGATGTGTATGAGTAATAACGGTTCAGAAATGAACGACTCACATGTGAAATTTACTTCTCATCGTTCACTGTAAAGAGCTGTTAATAACACTTTTGCGAACGTCACGTCCCTACCAGGTAAAGACCCTCAACCCACTTGTCGAATATTACTTCTTTACACTTAGTTGCCACACATAGTTATTGACAATTATATTTCAGCGACAGAGAAGCACAGCCACACAATCTACGATAGTCTGCGGAACTATAACCTAAACTTTAAACGGTTATTAGGTATTGAATATCCACATTTGTGCTCAACATTGACATGTATTCCATGAAAGCATTACAATAAATATATAACTGCCTTAGCAGCAGAACATTTGTCTTCAAACAGTCAAAGAAAGCCATCAACATGTATTTAATTCTCACTACATGAGCAGCCTTTTCTTTTGCAGCCAACATTTTCTAAGTAGTATCAAAAGTGTTGTAGACACTCTTTAGTCAGCATTTTTTTCTTGATGCGTTTGAAGACCATCATAATCACAAGATCCAAAGCAGATGTCATTTATACACATATTACAACTTTACCGACCACACTTAAGAGATGTAGAAAGCCATTTGACCAGTTTGCTTATACCAGTTATTGGGATGTAACAGTATTAAAAATACTGCGGTATTTCAGTTTCAAAGTCTTAATAATACCGTGGTGTGTGACCGTATCAAAGGAAAACTTGGTGAGTGTAGTTTTTTTCTGGCAATCAAAAGGGAACTGCACTTATTTTTTTTTTTAATTGTGCCTGTCGTTCACAATCATTATGAGAGGCAAGACTGGGGATGTATTTTTTTTGTATGTACTAATGTAATAAAAGTTCGCTTACAACGCCAATTGGAGGTCCTCTATCCCGCCCAGAAAAGCCAATAAATAACAATTCAAAAACTGCAAACAATACTCCCATTTACATTTTGCGACTTGAATATTAACTGAGTATTAGTTATTATAAGTACTAACGTAGACAAAGTATTTATAGCGGCACCGGGATCCAATCTTTACATGATTGACTAGTGAGCTGTTTCCTTGCTTCCTTGTTCATGAAAGTTTATTTAAGATAATAAATCATGCCTCTCACCTGGATAGTAAAAGGATGAGGACGTATTCCAATGAGTTGGTCAACTATGGCATCCAATTTAGACCCGGACATGGTAAGAACCACACAAAAAGATGCTTTCTTCCACCCCCCTTTTCTTCATGAGGCGTATGAGTCAATCTTCATCTAAACAGGACTATAACAAGATTCTATTAGTCGGCATCGTAATACAGTAAACTTTGTAAAGGGGGTGGTGTTTTATTATGTTTGTTGGCTCTCATGAAGTATGCAGTGAGTATGAAATTTTGTTTAAAAAAAGCAAACACTGTGATGCTTTTTTTAAAATTATAACGAGCAAAATAAGTAAATATTAAATGTTATTATAAATGTGCCCATTACTACATTACATATATACTTACATCATGTATGTAAGTATATATATATATGTAGGTGTTTGGATGTTTATTAAGGGTATTACAGGCAGAATAGAGCGACTCCAATAGGTTCCATTGTAAGTGGATTTTTGATCACATTTATTTTCTATTTAGAATTTCTTTGTTCTTACATAAGGATTGTAAATGGTAAGCAAAATTCCCCAAAAAGTGCAGTTCCTTATAAGCGTTTATTTACAGGTCTGTAAATAAACTACATATCCCAGAATCCAATGCACAGTGCGGGAACGCCAAAGTGGGGGGAGTGCAATGCCATAAGCAGGAAGTCAAGTGTGTTCGTACTCGTCGTAGATAAAAGGATTTTTTTTTTTGTACATTAAATCTGTCCTTAACTGGTTGACAAACAAGCCCTGGCCGAAACATAACCTCTTTGGCCATACTTGCCAACCGTCCCGGATTTTCAGAGAGACTCCCGAAATTCAGCGCCTCTCCCGAAAACCTCCCGGAAGAAATGTTCTCCCTAAAATCTCACGAAATTCAGCCGGAGCTGGAGGCCACGCCCCCTCCAGCTCCATGCGGACATGAGTGGGGACAGCCTGTTTTCACGTCAGCTTTCCCATGTATAAACAGCTTGCCTGCCCAATTACGATACAACATCTACAGATTTTAATAAAAAACTGCACACACAAGGAGAAGAACAAGGAAGTTACAGCCATGGTGACGCCGTCTGTAATAGAGTGATCTATGATGTCTGTCGCCATCTCCTGGTGAATGTTGGCTATAGCTTTTTGATTGGCCAGTACGCAAATGGCAGAACAAAGGTTACTCAAATTTTGAAAGGTAAGTGTTGTTGTTTTTTTAGTAATCAGCAAGCACAGTACAGTTAGTAGAACAACTGTGTTTTTATTACTGTGTATTTGATATGGTAGCCGGTTGAAATTAAACTATTTATTTTATTTATATATATATATATATATATATATATATATATATATATATGTATATATATATATATATATATATATATATGTATAATATAATAAAATAAATATATATATAGCTAGAATTCACTGAAAGTCAAGTATTTCATATATGTATATATGAAATACTCGAGTTGGTGAATTGGCTGTAAATATACTCCTCACCTCTTAACCCCGCCCCCAACCACGCCTCCGCCACACCCCCCACCGCCCCACCTCCCGAAATCGGAGGTCTCAAGGTTGGCAAGTATGTCTTTGGCTGAGGTAAGAAAGTCTGCGTTTTGCAACACAAAGCGCACCACTTTTGTTTCGAGCGTTTCCAAGGCGACACAAAGCCAACCAGGTAAACTTGACAGGTCTGCCTGGTTGGCCACGCCTATAAGAACAGCTGATAGGCAACACGTCACAGTGGTCAGGTGACCCCTCTAAAAAAGACTGCAGTTGACAGTCGAAACATGTCAGGTAAAGAATCCATCTAATATACCGAAAATATTGTCTAAACAAACGACATTTGAAAGAGTACATGAATAACAAGACGAAATGAACCTTTTTGAGTGAGATTTAATACTATTGCATCCCTAACCAGTTATGGTGAGCTACTGGCATGTAACATCTCCGCCACGTGTTTGAGAAACCCACACAGCTAAAAATAGCTGAAGTGACCAAATATGCATGCAAGTGTACAGAAACTGCCCTTGCTAACTACTGTCCAGGAAGCGTATGTTTTAGCTGCCAGTGTAAATGTTTTTATTTAATATACGCTTATGTACAGGGCAAACAAATGATGTTATTGGGTTTACTAAATTAATGTCATATAAATCCACCCTTAGTTGTCAGTGCCATAGTGTCGTCGTCAGCAGGGTAAACATGAAGAGATGTCCTTGAAGAGTGAATCAAGGTCATTGTGGGTCACAGGGTTCACACCTTGTCTTTTAAGAAAGGCAGGGTCAAAGAAAAAAGGAGCCAATTAACCTTATTCACCGTGTGAAAGTTAACCCAACAGATTTCAGGATTTCTACATTCATTGAATTAAACAAAAGGCCTTTTTATTGACTATATGGGTTTGTTGTATATTCAAAAAAGGTATTTTATAGCCTTCTGATAGACTTTGGACTGGACTCTCACGGCTGTGTTGGATCCACTATGGATTGAACTTTCACAGTATCATGTTAGACCCGCTCGACATCCATTGCTTTCGGTCCCCTAGAGGGGGTTGCCCACATATGTGGTCCTCTCCAAGGTTCTTATAGTCATCATTGTCACCGACGTATCACGGGGTCATCATTGTCACCGACGTTCCACTGGGTGTGAGTTATCCTTGCCCTTATGTGGGCCTACCGAGGATGTCTTGGGTGGTTTGTGTTGTGGTTTGTGCAGCCCTTTGAGACACTAGTGATTTAGGGCTATATAAGTAAACATTGATTGATTGAAGTAATTTTTTGTCATTTTCATGTTATTTCACAGTTATTTACATGTTGTTCTTTAATCAATCAATCAACATTTTTTTATATAGCCCTTCATCACAATTATCTCAAAGGGCTGCACAAGCCACAACGACATCCTCGGCTCAGATTGATTGATTGGTTGATTGAAACTTTTATTAGTAGATTGCACAGTACAGTACATATTCCGTACAATTGACCACTAAATGGTAACACCCGAATAAGTTTTTCAACTTGTTTAATTCATGGTACGAATATATACTATCAGCATAATACAGTCATCACACAAGTTAATCATCATAATATATACAGTGAATTATTTACATTATTTACAATCCGGGTGGTGGGATGAGGAGCTTTGGTTGATATCAGTACTTCAGTCATCAACAATTGTATCAACAGAGAAATGTGGACATTGAAACATTGCAGGTCTTACTTAGTAGGATATGTACAGCCAGCAGAGAACATAGTGAGTTCACATAGCATTAGAACAAGTATATACATTAGAAATACATTTGATTATTTACAATCCGGGGAGATGGGATGTGAATGGAGGAGGGTATTAGTAAAGTGTTGGAAGTTGCCTGTAGGTGTTGTTTTAGAGCGGTTTTGAAGGAGGCGATCCCAGGCAAGTTAATGAATGTTCTAGAGCAGTGGTTCTTAACCTTGTTGGAGGTACCTAACCCCACCAGTTTCATATGCACATTCACCAAACCCTTCAAATTAGAGAAAAACATTTTTATTTTAATTTTTTTATTGATGCACAAAATGAACCGTGCATAAACATCACCTTGTTCACAGAACAAAACCAACACAGTGCATGATTTCACAACAAATTCCACACATTACCATGAATTGATTAACGTGGACCCCGACTTAAACAAGTTGAAAAAGCTATTCGGGTGTTACCATTTAGTGGTCAATTGTACGGAATATGTACTGTACTGTTTCATATCATGTATTCTCTTCCTTTGCAATCTGCTAGTAAAAGTTTCAATCAATCAATAAAAAAACCTGCAAGTCAGATGGAAAATTAGAGGGAACATCATTTGGGGGTAACCATAATACGACGACAGGGAGAAATTTTTATTTACACGATAATCCGGATGTGTCTATACTTCTGTGGCGGAGGCTCCGCCGAACCCGAAGCCGACTTACCGAACCCCTAGGGTTCGATCGAACCCAGGTTAAGAACCACTGTTGTAGAGGAACATGAATTGATTAACGTGGACCCCGACTTAAACAAGTTGAAAAACTTATTTGGGTGTTACCATTTAGTGGTCAATTGTACGGAATATGTACTGTACTGTGCAATCTACTAATAAAAGTATCAATCAATCAATCAAAGGTTGTTTAAGTGACTGTTAAGGGTAAATGTTTATTGAACATTTGAACAACGTTTTTATTTTATTTTTTTTTAATCATGTTTTTGATATTGAAAATAGTACAGTACAATAGAGCTACAAAATCATTCTGAGCGCGTGGACCCTACCTCTCAATAGTAAACAAGTCCGGAATTCAAATGGTGAATTCTAATTACTCGTTCCTTATCATATTTCTGACATTTCCTTAAAGTTGAATCAAACTCCACCCTTACTTTATCGACCAATTTATAGCGGTATAAAAGAAAGGAGTGAAGCCTCTAGTCAGTTATCCAGTGTTTATCTCTGTGGGTGGAGTCGGGGCCAATGGCGTAAACACGCACACACAAGTTGAGACTCGTCACGTAGTCACATTTTTTCTCATCCAGTTTCTGACATTTTCTGAAATTTAAATGAAAATTTGCTCATGACTTTGAGCAATGAAAGAAACCTAGTAAAGACTTTTGTCAGTCACGCACTCTCTTTGTCTTTGCGGGTCCGCAAGCCTACTCAAACAGAATTTGAAGTTAGTATTATAAACAAGTGTTATGAGTTTCCTCCGCCGGGTGGTGGGTCTCTCCCTTAGAGATAGGGTGAGAAGCTCTGCCATCCGGGAGGAACTCAAAGTAAAGCCGCTGCTCCTCCACATCAAGAGGAGCCAGATGAGGTGGTTCGGGCATCTGGTCAGGATGCCACCCGAACCACTTCCGAGGCAGGTGTTCAGGGCACGTCTGACCGGTAGGAGGCCACGGGCAAGACCCAGGACACGTTGGGAAGACTATGTCTCCCGGCTGGCCTGGGAACGCCTTGGGATCCCCCGGGAAGAGCTGGACGAAATGGCTGGAGAGAGGGAAGTCTGGGCTTCCCTGCTTAGGCTGCTGCCCCCCCGACCCGACCTCGGATAAGCGGAAGAAAATGGATGGATGGATGGATTATAAACAAGGTAATATACTAGAAATTATCCAAATCACACCCAAAATCTAATCAGTTGTTTTTTTTTTTTTTATCCCATATCGCAGGGGTAGGGAACCTATGGCTCTGGAGCCAGATGTGGCTCTTTTGATGACTGCACCTGGCTCTCAGATAAATCTTAGCTGACATTCTTAACACAATAAGTATGGAATCATTTTGCTGGTAATCACAGTGTTAAAAATAACATTCAAAATATAAAACATTCTCATTGACTTTAATCCATCCATCCATTTCCTACCGCACCTGTTCAAGAAGTCACATTATTGGTAAGAAATATTTTATTTATTATTTGTTAGCTTCAGAATAAAAATGTTATTAAAAACAATAGGAGACTTATTGGACTCTAAAAATGTTGTTATCAATTAAAAACGCATGCATTTAGTTGTATTCGGTGTTAACAAATATTATATGGCTCTCACAGAAATACAGTACATTTTAAAATCTTTGGCTTTCATGGATCTCTCAGCCAAAAAGGTTCCCGACCCCTGCCATATCGGATACTTCGTGAAAGTTTAATGAAAACCCATAACCCCTTGATTTATTTTGTTAGCTAGCTAACTAACAAACCAACGACAGCGATTAAAGAATCTCCTCGCAGAAGTGAAAAGAGTATCATATTATATTTGGCTTTTTACATGACAAAATTCACACGTTTCAAAACAAACTGCTGTCCGCTGGTTTTTATGTAGGCTTTGTTCATATTTTGTCTTTTTTGGTTTCACAAAAAGCTAGAAAAATATGCTTTTGTTTTTAGTATTGATTTTGTGGGTATACTCGAGTAAATAAGGTTACTACACAACACTTGTTTTTGTCGCCTCCACTCTGTTGCGGCTGTTGTCTTCTTTAGTTGTTTAGAGTTTTTACAATGCTTTGTGTGTTTTGGTATGATTAACAGCCCTACAGTTTGGCATGTGTACTACATTCGTTTGTATTTTCATGTGGACAGGAATGTATTTTGATAGGTTCCCAAGTGACATAACAGTCGGAAAAATTCGTCTTTTGTGTTTGATCTATTTTGCATCCGCAGATAACTTGGGATTTGGTTTACACACACGTTAGAGAAGTTATAGTCTAGACTGGCTGTGGTTGGCTGTAGATTAGCAACATCACTTTAAGATCATTTAATCTTGCTTCTCTACACCCTTTTCCATTGCTCCAATTGCCTTCAGTTTGGATGTAACATAACTGTGTGTGTGCAAGGGGTTGATGGAATGTGCAGAAAATAAGTTATTAAAACCCCCTTATTTTCATTGATATGATTGATAACTTCTGCTAAACATGACAACTGTCCAAGCAACACTTGTTTTTTTTAGGTTTCTTTGTGAAATAAATGTCCTCATAATTATTTCTTAACTTTTTTTCTACAAGTGGCATTCATACATTTGTGGCGTATCCCTGTTTGTCTCCCCTCACTTAATCGCCACTTTTCCGTCTTTCATCTCTGCATTGCAGTTTCTGCTTTGGGTAGGATCGAGTGCCATCTCCTGATACAAACCCCGTTTCCATATGAGTTGGGAAATTGTGTTAGATGTAAATATAAACGGAATACAATGATTTGCAAACCATTTTCAACCCATATTCAGTTGAATATGCTACAAAGACAACATATTTGATGTTCAAACTGATAAACATTTTTTTTTTTTTTTTTGCAAATAATCATTAACTTTAGAATTTGATGCCAGTAACACATGACAAAGTAGTTGGGAAAGGTGGCAATAAATACTGATAAAGTTGAGGAATTATCATCAAAGACTTATTTGGAACATCCCACAGGTGTGCAGGCTATTTGGGAACAGGTGGGTGCCATGATAGGGTATAAAAGCAGCTTCCATGAAATGCTAAGTAATTCACAAATAAGTGAGGGTCACCACTTTGTAAGCAAATTGTCGAACAGTTTTAGAACATTTCTCAACGAGCTATTGCAAGAAATTTAGGAATTTTACCATCTATGGTCCGTAAAATCATCAAAAAGTTCAGAGAATCTGGAGAAATCACTGCACGTAAGTGATATAACGGCCTTTTGATCCCTCAGGCAGTACTGCATCAAAAACCGACATCACTGTGTAAGGATATCACCACATGGGCTCAGGAACACTTCATAAAACTACTGTCAGTAACTACAGTTGGTCGCTACATCTGTAAGTGCAAGTTAAAACTCTACTATGCAAAGCCAAACCCATTTATTAACAATATCCTGAAACGCCGCTGGGTTGGCTGGGCCCGAGATCACCTAAAATGGACTGATGCAAAGTGGAAAGGTGTTCTGTGGTTTGACGAGTCCACATTTCAAATTATATTTGGAAACAGAGGACGTGGTGTCCTCCAGAACAAAGAGGAAAATAACCATTCGGATTGTTATAGGCGTAAGGTTCAAAAGCCAGCATCTGTGATAGTATGGGGGTGTATTAGTGCCCAAGGCATGGGTAACTTACACATCTGTGAAGGCACCATTAATGCTGAATGGTCCATACAGGTTTTGGAACAACATATCTTGTAATCTAAGCAACGTTATCATGGACGCCCCTGCTTATTTCAGCAAGGCAAGTGTTACAACAGCGTGGCTTCGTAAAAAAAGAGTGCGGGTACTTTCCTGGCCCGCCTGCAGTCTAGACCTGTCTCCCATCAAAAATGTGTGGAGCATTATGAAGCCTAAAATACGACAGCGGAGACCCCGGGCTGTTGAACTACTGAAACTTTACATAAAATGAGAATGGGAAAGAATTCACTTTCGAAGCTTTAACAATTAGTTTTCTTTGTTCCCAAACGTTTATTGAGTGTTGTTAAAAGAAAAGGTGATGTAACACAGTGGTGAACATGTCCTTTCCCAACTACTTTGGCACGTGTTGCAGCCATGAAATTCCAAGTTAATTATTATTTAACCAAAAAAATAAGGTTTATGAGTTTGATCATCAAATATCATGTCTTTGTAGTGCATTCAATTGAATATGGGTTGAAAAGGATTTGTAAATCATTGTATTCCGTTTATGTTTACATCCAACACAATTTCCCAACTCATATGGAAACGTGGTTTGTATTATTAGGATTTGGTTACACATTCACGCAATACACAGGCTAACCAGAGTTCAGATCAGATGGATACAAAATGTGTCGTGAAAAGCTCTATTGAAGCATGCTTAGTGCAGTTCTGTTCCAGTAGCCTAACCAATATTGGTTGACTGCTCCAGTGGTCTTCAGAAAACATAAGGTTGCCGTGGGAAAGGGAAGGGGATGAGACCCTATTAGCTCCTTCACAGCTCAGCTGTCGGAGCATGCCTCCTCCTCCGTTGTTCCATTCCTTCCTTGTGTCTCTTTGCCCATTCCTCCCACACTCATTCCTCCCTTCACCTCAACTTCCCTCTTGTTCTTCCCCTTACCCACACTTTCCCAGACTTCACTTTTGCCCAACTCAGTTGCCCAAACCACAGGAAACTGCAGCGGCTTTGACTCTTCAACAGACAAAAAAATAGTGGGGGATTATTGTTTCTCATAAAGCAACAGTGGTGAGGATGAAACTATGGCAAAGTGGCTGAGGAAAAGTCTATGTTGAATTGACTACTAATGGTAGCAATTTATTCTTACAGACTACACATACTCACGCACACATACAGATGGCCTACAGGTGTGTCAATTTCATTATTTTTGTTTTTGACTCATGGTTTTTTAAGACTTTAGCCTGCCATCAATTGATTTCAATGTTAAACGTTCACATTTACAACCAAATCAGTCTCTTTTTTCTGTCTACCAAATGAACTAAAACATCATCTAAATAAGCCACCTTTGAACCAAAGAGTAAAGTCAAAATCTGTTCTTCTCAGTGGGCTTCATGGTGGCAGAGGGGTTAGTGCGTCTGCCTCACAATACGAAGGTCCTGCAGTCCTGGGTTCAAATCCAGGCTGAGGATCTTTCTGTGTGGAGTTTGCATGTTCTCCCCGTGAATGTGTGGGTTCCCTCCGGGTACTCCGGCTTCCTCCCACTTCCAAAGACATGCACCTGGGGATAGGTTGATTGGCAACACTAAATTGGCCCTAGAGTGTGAAAGTTGTCTGTCTTTCTGTGTTTGCCCTGCGATGAGGTGGCGACTTGTCCAGGCTGTACCCCGCCTTCCGCCCGATTGTAGCTGAGATAGGCGCCAGCGTCCCCCCGCGACCCCGAAAGGGAATAAGTGGTAGAAAATGAATGAATGTTCTTCTCAGTACTACAGAACTTAAGGATTATGCGGTGGTAACACTATGGACGGATTGTAGGATTTCCAGACTAAATCAAAATGTGCTAGTCGGTGAAGAACAGTGCTTTAGTATTGAATGGGTTACAGTAGAGTTGGTTATTTAAGGTTTTGTTTGCAACAACTTCACAAAGTCTTCATATTTTTACTTTCGTAGATGTCACAATAAGAAGTGTATTTGCTTCATCAGGCGCAGGAATGACAGGAGGAAGTACAAGCTCAGTGTCCTGGTTTATGTCAACCTCTCTGCTGTCCACTGCTGACCTGGGACTCCAGGGGGTCAATCCTTTATTATACTCTCGTCCTGTTGTTACTCATGGCATTTATTGACTGATATAGTTGTTTTTTGAATTCATATTTTTTTATTGTACAGAACTAATGACAAATATAGTTAATATCATATAGACATGATTTAAGCCCTGATTTATTCTTGTTCCAAATCAAAATGTACTGGCCTTGCCAGTGAGTTTGGTTGAAAAAAAACAAAAAAAACATACCCCCTACTCCTTCCCCACACTTAACCTTTATTCACTCTCCTGCCAGGTTAGGCAGGAATGTTAATGCAAGCTGTCAATGGGAACAGATTTGGAAGGTGATTGAGACCTCTGCACAGGGCAAACCTTCGTACAAGAGGTTCTGGCCCAGCAAGAGTTATGTTCGTTTAGGTGAGGAGAGCATCGAGCTCCCTTGGCCCTTCAGCCTCTTGTGGAAACCTGATCCTATGTGTTTTTGAAGGCCAGACAAACCTTCCCTAGCTGGTCATCTTCAACTCTGCTAAACTTTTATGACCAGTTGTCATTCTCTGACTCTGAACACTGCTCATTTATGTGTCCTCTGCCTTCGTTTCTCATGCCTTCTTTCTTTCTTTCTTTCTCACATAGTGAGAAGCCCAACTAAAGTTAAGTTTATTTGGTCATGTTTTCAGTTTTGGTACCATCCAAGTTAATGGAAGCGAGTTGTACATAAAATAAAGGTCGATTCTGTGGCATCCTCTCCATAAAAATTACATTTTAAATACTCTCGTTTTCAATTTTATTAAGATTCATTCCATATAAAGAATTATGAATCATAAATATTCTTGCTGATGTTTATATTTCTGTGTAATGACTTACCGTGAGACAGACTGACCTGGCCACACCCTCATTAAAGAAATTAAAGAGGAAAATATTTTGACCATGAAATATGATCTGGTGTTTTGAAAGCTGTAGCTAATATGTCTCTGTGCCAACGCTGTTGCAGCCTCCAGGCAGCACAAATTGTCCGGACTGGGAGCTTTAATACTAGGCCAAAGGGCTACATCATTGCTTCTGTGTGACTGAGCTACACATTCAAGGTGTAAAGTCTTTTCTGGGGCCTTGGACTTTAGAGCTCTCAGCTCCTTTGACAGCACCATTAGGACTGCTTTTCTGTGCTGTTTGGGTGAGTAAAGGCATTCTTAATAAGTTGCGCTCAAACATATTTAAAACTCTATATTCTATTTATCCTAAAAGGTGATCAACTTGTCTTGGTTTGCAATAAACTAAAAAAAAACACAACTATTGAAATAGCTTGATACTAGGGGTCCAATAATTAGCTCACATTTATAATAAAATGTGTCAACGGTGAATACACTTTTTTTGTTTGACACATCATTGTCACAGAACATACTTTTTTTGAAAGTAGCTTGATAGCGCTGTTTCTGTTTGTTCTTATAGCTGCTATTTTGACTGTGTTTAACTAAACTTGGGGTTTAGTTCCTGGGCTCAGGGTTTTTCTGTGTGGAGTTTCACCCATTCCTCTTTGCAGCACCTTTCAAGCTCCATCAGATTGGATGGGAAGCGTTGGTTTTCATCTAGAATGTCTCTGTACATTACTGCATTTATCTTTCCTTCTATCCTGACTAGTTTGATAGACACACATAAGTTAATACAAATAACAGAAGAGATAAACAAATTGAGGAGATGGTTTGGAAAAAAAACAGGCTATATTTGAAGTAAAACTAAAATAATGCAACTCAGTAGCAGCACAAAAGAAAGTCAAACCCAAATACAAGTAAATAAATAAATAAATGGGTTGTACTTGTATAGCGCTTTTCTACCTTCAAGGTACTCAAAGCGCTTTGACATTACTTCCAAGTAGACGGAGTAAGATAAAACATTTTGGATCTAATAACAGATGCCAAAGTGAATTGAAAATCTCTTAAAAAATATACAACATGTGATTTAATATTGGCTGTCACAGTCACTGCTGTTGTGTCCTTGGGCAAGGCACTTAACCCATCTTTCTTCCAGTGCCACCCACACTGGTGTAAATGTAGTTTCAATGTAGATCACAAATTTCTCATGCATTGTAATTCACTTCACTTAATTTCACGTTCAATCATGTAGTTAGAAAATTCAAAGGAAATAATTCCCCTAGTGGACATGCTATACATTCAGACATTACGCCTCTAGTAAATAAAAAATGACCACAAAATAATATTAAGATAATGGCTGCACTGTTTGAAAAGACATATGCTTAAGTACAATTCAAAATGTGGGCAGTTATAAATTATTCATCCATCCATTTCCTACCGCTTGTCCCTCTCAAGAGTCGCTGGGGTGCTGGAGCCTATTCCAGCTGCACCCGAGCGGAAGGGGTGGTATCCCCTGGACAAGTCCCCATCTCATCGCAGGGCCACCACTGATTGACAGACAACCAATCACACTCACTTTCACACACTAGGGCCAATTTAGGGTTGCCAATCATCTTATCTCCAGCGGCATTTTTTGGAAGAAGCAGGATTACCCAGAGGGAACCTTCTCAATCACAGTCAATCATACTTTATTTCTATATGACTTTTCACTTGCTGTCTACACTATTCAGTCAATGGATTATAGTGACTTGAAGTTCTGACTGGAGGATGACTATTATTTACATAAATAATACATTCCCAGTAAGTTATACCTTTCATTCTTTATCAATGCACTTATCTAATTCTGTATTGATCTAATTGTCATTTTCTTTCTGATAAATCTGCAATGTTTACCAGATGCAATGTATGTCTTGTCAGTGCACTTTAAATAATGTTCACAGGCCATCATTTTACAACTTATAAGTCATTAAAATTCAAAATAAGAAATTCTTCATCTTGTGGTGAAACATGTACAGTAATATAGTAAGCAGCCTGTGGGTATGCAGTATTTATTTATATGTACTTTCCTGATAAAGCGACTGCACAATGTGTTTTTCTTATGGAAGCCTGGTGGTTATTGCAAAGTTCTTGAACATTACTGGCTTTTGGAATCACTCTCGACCTTTAACCTTCATCTGCCTCTGATAGACAGACTCCTAGCATCTGTGAGACAGGTTCTAAATGGCTAAGCAGTAAAACGATGTGTGACAATCCTGAGAGGGTGGAGGGTTCCTTTAGTGAACTAATAAGCCAGGCTAATATGTAAGCCCTCTGATGGCCAACACTCTCCCACCACCTCTGCCACCTCCGATGTGTTGGCAACACTATTTCAGCGCCACTGCTTCTGGATCCGTCTTAGCCTCTAGGCCAGTCAGTTGGTCGCCCTGTCAGTCCAATCTGGCCAGTCCGTCAGTTTCATTTAAGAGGCCCTTTAATGCTCCTTGATTAAGGTGTCAAAGGTCACACTGTCGTGCTTTTCCATAATATGTAGAAGGATGGAAGGTGGGATGGTTGAGTGGAGGGAGTGTGCAATGGTGTGATATGAAGCAGATGGGGGAAGCTCAGCCAAGGGACCTAATCACCTAGTCACATGGTAGATTTATGACTCTGTAGAACTTAGTGGCCTCTACTTCGGCATCAGGTCTGATCACTATTTGAATTTACTTGGACAAATCCAACTCAAACATTTATATATCTAATATAAATTATATTTTCTAATCACAATACACCTACACAACTAACAATCTTCTATCCTACAACCAACTGTTAAACTCGAATGACATGTATTGTCCATTAAAAAAGTAACTTTAGACAAATAAATGTGTTTACATTTTCTTTCATAAGAACGAAAAGCATGTAAAACAAATCTTTACTCTTTTTACTGTTTTTTGAAAAGTAAAAGCAAATCGAATCAATCTGAATCAATCTTAATTCAAAGTAGCCCATGAATTATATCTGTGGTGAGAGGTAGCTCTTTCCATTGACACGCTGTCCTGTAGCCTTTTAACCCTCTAACCTCTAATGGGCCGTCATTGTTGCCCCCCTGCAGTGACAAGTTTACACTGCTGTTCGCACCTTGGTTATCAACCAGCAGTACTTCTCTGCTATCAGGCAGCTTCACAGGAGCTTCCTCTATACAACTGGGAAGCTAGACAGGCCTCAGCACTTTGAATTGGGGCCATAAACGTACAAGAGGGAGTACTGTATTTCTGTAGATTAGAAGACGAACATTTTCAGAATTAAATGCTCAATTGAGTGATTGCTTTACAACTTTTTGTGGCTGCCATAACTTAATGTGATACAAATTGAAAGTTAAACTTAAAGGAAGATGTCTTATCATGAGTTCCAACAGATGCACTCAGTTGGTGCCCACACAGTGGGTAGCAGGGGAATGTGTGGAAACGGCGCTGCCGTTAAAGAAAGCTGCCAGACGATCAGGGTTGTAGCGGAATATTTTAGAGTTCTTAGCCCCCTACTGCTATCACAGAGTTAACATGGGGTCACCAGTGCCAGGGGAGGGAAAGAACAGCACAGAGCAGCAGGGTGCTGGAGACGGTGGTCAGACACCGGCCGCTTGCCATCCAGATAATACGCCATCATTTTGTCCCCCCTTTCTATCCTAAACAAGTGATTTAATTTGTAGCTTGTAGTACATATTATACTCTACATGTACTTTGAATGGGAGAGTCCATATGTTGGTATAACATAAGTATTAGTGATTTACAACTTGCATGGGTACCAGTAGATTGCCACCTTGTTTTAAGTATAGATCACTGAAGGGTCAAATAATATTTGCTTCAACTCTCAGTATGTTTTATAAGCTTCAGACATTATACCTCTACTAAATAACAAATGACCACAAAATAATATTAAGACAATGACTATACTGTTTGAATAGACATTTGCTTGAATACAATTTAAATGTGGCCAGTCATAAGGTATTCATACATCCATCCATTTTTTTTTTTACCACTTGTCCCTTTTAGAGTCGCTGAGGGCAGCTGGAACCTATTCCAGCTGCACCCGGGCGGAATGCATGGTACACCCTGGATAAGTCAGTGCCTCATCACAAGGCAGACACAGATTGACAGACAACCAATCACACTCCCATTCACAAACTATGGCCAATTTAGTATTGCCAATCAGCCTATCTCCAGGTGCATATTTTTGGAGGTGGGAGGAAGCAGAATTACCTGGAGGGAACCCACACAGTCACAGTCAATCAAACTTTATTTTAATAGGACTTTTCATACAGAGGCAAGTGGCAACACAACATACTTTACACCAAAACAATGAAAGACGAAAAGAAAACACGGGTTGCACTAAATAAAACATACATATCTCACCTATACATTAAAAGTTGAAAAAAGTAACAATAACCATGTTTTGACTGAATAAAATCAAGGCAGAAATACCTTATTTATTATTGTTTACGTATGACTGAGTAACAAAACACAGACTTATTGGTTTTGCTCTGTATGAATTCCATTGTGTATACAACCGCATTTTAGTGTCAAAATATGGTTGGCCATATTGGCCACAGATTGTTTTCTACCTTGATGTGCTTGTCATGTCATGTACTATAAAAGTGTGTTCTTTAAGATCATTTGAGAAACTGTTTTTTTTTTTTTTTAATAAAATTAACTACTTTATGTATGTTGATTTATTTTATCTTCTGTATCATTAATATGTATGATCGTTGGTGTAAACGGCTTGTTGAATTATTGTATTGTTTATTGATGGAGATGATATGTTTACATGTGCAACAAATATCAGGTCATACTATATAAGCATTATTAGTACAAGTGGTCCAGAATTCAGTGGTTTGGTGAAAAAACTTAGAAAACAGATGAGAGAGGGCACTTGCTACACACCCATAGAGCATACAGTACTGTATATATTTTACATTATTGGAATTTAACTTTATGATGCTGGGTTTTTGCTTGTAGGCCATGCCCGTTTGAGAGTGGCACCTATGTTTTGAAGTTTTTGAGCGTTGTCGCCACATCGGTGCAATGGTACATGAGCTACCATGAATTGATTAACGTGGACCCCGACTTAAACAAGTTGAAAAACTTAATCGGGTGTTACCATTTAGTGGTCAATTGTACGGAATATGTAGTGTACTGTGCAATCTACTAATAAAAGTTTCAATCAATCAATCAATACAATAATTTGGTTTAGTTTTTACGCCGGATACCCTTCTTGATATGAAATTTAAAAAAAATCTACCTTTTTTTTTTTTTTTTTAAATATAACATTTTCGTCCATCACAAGCAACAAACAACATTTGAGTGTATAGGTAAAGGGCTGAGTAGTCATGAAAAGTTGTCCAAGTACTATTGTCTTATTTGGGTGGGCTGTCATACTTCGATTTTAAATATCTGTCTGTTTATTAACTAACGTTTCACCTCTGTTAATGCTTGTCAACCTCTTTGATGGACTGATTGTCTTTTTCCACATCTATATTTCCCATTCCCTTCCCCCATGTTCTTTGTCCTTTTAAAAAGACCTCCTTGACCATTGGCAAGTCTTTGTTACATCACTGCCCCCTTGTGGTTTACTACTACTAATAATAATGATGTGAAGCCCTCCCACAACATTCTGATAAGGATGCTTATGTACCATCCCCTTTGCCACATTAATCACTCTTCAGATTAAACACTAAATGTTAACTTTCTATTTATTTGCATGATACGTTATAGGTTTAAGCTAAGAACCATTTCCAAAGTTTGATCTATTATTAAACCACAAATACATTTTCTTTCTAAAAGTTGCTTATTTAGACATAGAGAGGAAAATCTGATTACAAACATTTGTATGCACATACAAAACTTAAGACCTTTAGCATATCTGTATGTGGAATTCAATTATGGAATGGATTAAGCAAGGATACTCACCAATATGATTCACTTTAAGAAACTGTTCAAACTACAAGTGTTCACAAAGTACAAAGAATAACAATTATGATAAAAAAATATTGAACCTTTTAACTGAACATAGTGGGTACAAACGATAAGACACAATATTATAACCTGCAATAAGGTTAATAATACTTAAGGATTTTTCAGTAATAGCTGTAATAGTCATAGTAACTTTTTAAACTATGTCAAGTGTGTCAAGGCATCTAGATGAATATCCAAAGTGCTTGTGTCAACTGTCGTCATCAAAGCCGTGTGCATGTGTGCGTTTGTGCACAATGTTGTGTAAATGTGTGGTAAAAGGAATGTCAGGAATCAGAGGTCTTCTCCTATCCAAATAAATAATTGGTGATGACAGTATTGAAGATAGTTTAAACACCAGAGAGGTCATTTTCTTTTCAAATAAACCTCAAATGTGGTGTTCGTGACAGAGGCACAACTGTGTCATAGTTCTCCAGATGGGGACATAGAAATAATTCAAATATTGTCAATTTGATATTTTTAACTTTTTGTTAATTACTGTGCCACAACTATCAGTGGAGGCCAAGATATACGAAGTATGGTAGACTGTCAAACTATTCCTGGTTATGAACACTTTAATGCAACAGGATGTTACAATAATTAGTTAAATTTTACTAAATCTAGGTCACTTTGTATCTCTGTGTATATTTTCTCACAAACACAATTCTTACAGGCTGACTGTTTGGCCACATTATGCTAGCGTCTGTTGTCATATCTCTTAAAGGGAAACTACACTTTTTTGGGGAATTTTGCCTATCATTTACAATAATTTTCCATGACGATGGATGTTATTTTTTTGCATTCTAAATATTAAATAAAAGCGATTAAAAGTCAGCTTACAATGGAGCCTCTGGAAGCTGCGCAATTCTGCCTACAAAACCCTTAAAACAGCCACCAAACACCTCCATTGAAGTTTTAGATAGATAAATAGTACTTTATTGATTCCTTCAGGAGAGTTCCTTCAGGAAAATTAAAATTCCAGCAGCAGTGCACAGAGTTGAGATCAATTTAAAAAATAGTAAAAAATAAATAATGGGGGTTTAATGGAAACAAAATAGAGAAATATTACAATAAGAATAAGAAATAAAAAACGACAATGGGAATACAGATATAACAGTAAAATAAGAATATAACAAGACAAAGTAGGCAGTAGTGACCATGTTATGAAAACGTATTGCACTGTTATTGTTTTGTATCCCCTGTCATCCTAGTACCCCCCGCCCCCCGCCCCAGAGAGGAGTTGTACAGTCTAATGGCGTGTGGGACAAAGGAGTTCTTGAGTCTATTAGTCCTGCACTTGGGATGAAGCAGTCTAGCACTGAACAGGCTCCTCTGGCTACTGATAACGCTATGCAGAGGGTGACTGGCATCATCCAGGATGCTCACTAGTTTGTCAACAGTCTTCTTCTCTGCCACCGTCACCAGTGAGTCCAGTTTCATTCCCATTGTAGAACCGGCCTGCCTGATCAGTTTCTCAAGTCTGGAGCTGTCCTTCTTAGATGTACTGCCCCCCCAGCATACTACCATGTAGAACAGAGCACTGGCAACCACAGAAGTAGTTTATTTACATAATGTAAGTTTATATGTTATGTACTAGAGGGAACATCTATAATATTTAATGTTAAAATATTTGGCTCATTTTAAGAATACGTGGCTCATTAATTTCCAAAACGCATCACAATGTTTGCTTTTCAGACTTTATGAGAGCCAACAAACCTAATAAAACATCACTTATCTTGCAAGGTCTGCTGTCATTAGAATGCTCACTGATAGGATGTTCATATATTCCCATTTAGGTCAAGAATGTCTCACAATCCTCGCGAACAAAAGGGGTAGTCGGGGGGTGGACCAAGACTCTTTTCGTGTAGTTCTGGCAATTTTCGGGTCTTAAATGACTGTCAAAGTGTACCAACTTGTCGGAATACCTACTCAGACTTCTTCTGTCCAGGTGAGATGCATGATTTATGAGCTAGAATAAACTTACGCAGCAGACCCCATGATGATGTAAACAAAGGCACACACAGAAGTGATCGTGGCACTGCTATAAATAGTTTGTCTGTGTTAGCGTTTAGAATAACAATATCACTAATACTTGGTTAGTATTCAAGTCACATAATGTAAATGTTGGCGCTTTTCGAATGGTTACATATTGGATTTTATGGGTGAAATAGTGGATCTCCCATTATCTCCGCTGTGAGCGGACTTTTTATTCAATGTTTATATATGCATTAAAAAAAAACATCCCTCGTCATTTCTTTCATAATGAGTATGAACGATAAGCAAAATTCCCCAAAAAAGCGCAGTTCCCCTTTAATGTGTTCATGTCCCAGATAGAAGAAGCTAATGCAAAATATTTGGCATTTGAATGCATTCAAGGTAACAACAGCAAAAATAACTTATAAATGCGATTTAATAAAAATCCAACATAAACTTTTTATGGCGCCTCTGTGTTGTGCTAGCAGGACAACAGTTGTTTGGTTAGCTTTCTACTTGTGTTTGACACCAGTAAGACTGATTTTATTTACATTTTTAAACCCTATAATCTTTCACTACTGCAATATCATTCTCGCGTATGACTGCAACAGTCACAACTTCCTTGTAACTGCTTGATTTGGTAATTAGATAGATAGATAGACAATTTATACATCTCTAAGAGAAATTCATATTTCCAGCAGCCTTTCAAAGGTAGGCATGCAAGGCTTTGGGGAAATAAGATACTGAAAATGCATAATTTCATCCATCCATCCATCCATCCATTTCTACCGCTTATTCCCTTTGGGGTTGCATAATTTCAATTACTTAAAAACATTACTTTTGACAGGCAGACACTGTGGGACAAGCTACACCGTGTAAGAAAAAATTAAATCACAACAAGATCAGATAAAACTGTTACGGTTTTATATTGCAAAATGTTATTGTGTAAAAGGACAAATATTTCACTGTTTTAAGGCTAAATTTACACTGCATGGTTTAAGGGTTTATCCATATTTTTTGTGGAATCCGATTTGTTTAAGGTGTTTTTTCATCACCCCCCCAAAAAATAATGATATTATATTTCCTTGCATGTCGGAAACACTTAATTGCTAATAATTCTACATTTCATGACACCACATGTGCAATACCGCCCAGTGTCATAAGAAAGAAGTACAAACAAGGGTTGTCTTTTACTAAGGACTATTTAGAGGAGTAAACATTGCAGGTTTATGTAGGCGAACCTTTGGAAGAGACTGGTGAAGAAAAACTTCCAAACAGCCGTATTTTGACACTCAAACGTGTTTGTGTACACAATGGAATTAATACAGAGTAAAATATGTGTTGTTAGTCAATAGACAATAATGATTGATAGCAGTAGATCACATGACTTCAAAACAGCATCAATGTTATTTATTCAGATCATTTACAACATCACTGTTCATACTTTGGTGATGTAAGAAATTAATATCAATACACTACGATTGAGACGTCATTGACATGCAACTCAGCATTTGAAAATAATTCACTGCATAGGTTGCATTAACATTCACTAGTCAAATAATTTTACAAAAGTCATCTTTTTCCATGTCTCTTATGATCATAACACCCACAATTATAATTTAAATACATCAAAACATACCAACAACATCAAATAGCAGTGGAAAGTTGTCATTACCGGTTAATGGGTAGGTTGAAAGCTACTAGCTCTTCTATTTAGCATTCTCCTCTTCTATTTACATTCCAACATAGCTAAAAAAGCTGAACCGCCCCCCTACATTATAAGAAGCACACTGCGTATGGCCAACAGAGATTGCATTATAGATATAGCATGGGACTTCACATTTGGTGTGAAAATGAAAGAAACCAAATTATATGCGTATTCCAGACTACTGTAATTTGGTGCCTGGAAACATACCGAGTGAGGGAGACTTCTCATACCCAGTAAACTTGTTAAAGATGCAACCCTGTGGCGAGCGCCAGGTCCAATTTCCAGCGAGTCTCACCAGAAACCAATTGGGGGCTTAAACACGACATGCCTGGTGTCCGACGACAGTGTGCCCCGATTGGTCCCACGTCCCCCATTTCAGAAAATCGTCCTAACACACGCGCTGTAATGCGACGGGTGCCTCGGGTACTGAATTCGCCTCCGTCCCATGGGAAAAATCCTGATCACAAATTTAGCCCGACAGAGAAGATTGGCATTTATGGCTGTCACCCACAGCTGTTTTGTACACACACAGTCATAGCATGCACATACACAAAATCAGTCCCAGAGCTCGTATGTCTAACTTGGAGCGTAGCTTCGATGCTCCAAACAAACAGAGTGCTGGATATAATGTTGTGCCATACGTTCAAAAATGAGCGCCCTTTAGGCAGCCGGTAAATGTCGCAATTCTTTTAACACAGTTCTTGTTAAATGTTGTTTAATGTTGTGTCTACAGAGGGTAAAATTATTAGATTTTTATGTTAATTTTGTATGTTTCCCCACTTATGAAGACATAACATATCTATACATTTTATGGTATGTTTAGTTTGACTGAGGGCTTCACGGTGGCAGAGGGGTTAGTGCGTCTGCCTCACAATACAAAGGTCCTGCATTCCTGGGTTCAAATCCAGGCTCGGGATCTTTCTGTGTGGAGTTTGCATGTTCTCCCCGTGAATGCGTGGGTTCCCTCCGGGTACTCCGGCTTCCTCCCACTTCCAAAGACATGCACCTGGGGATAGGTTGATTGGCAACACTAAGTGGTCCCTAGTGTGTGAATGTGAGTGTGAATGTTGTCTGTCTATCTGTGTTGGCCCTGCGATGAGGTGGCGACTTGTCCAGGGTGTACCCCACCTCCGGTTTCCTCCCACCTCCAAAGACATGCACCTGGGGATAGGTTGATTGGCAACACTAAATTGCCCCTAGTGTGTGAATGTGAGTGTGAATGTTGTCTGTCTATCTGTGTTGGCCCTGCGATGAGGTGGCCACTTGTCCAGGGTGTACCCCGCCTTCCGCCCGATTGTAGCTGAGATAGGCGCCAGCGCCCCCTGCAACCCCGAAAGGGAATAAGCGGTAGAAAATGGATGGATGGATGGATGGATAGTTTGACAGAGAAAGATCAGTAAACAAAACGAGTAAGAAACATTAAATCAAGAATGAAGTAAATTAAAGGGGCAGCACGGTGGTACAGGGGTTAGTGCGTGTGGAGTTTGCATGTTCTGTACTCCGACTTCCTCCCACTTCCAAAGACATGCACCTGGGGATAGGTTAATTGGCAAAATTTAAACTGGCCCTTGTGAATGTGAAGGTGAATGTTATCTGTGTATTTGTGTTGGCCCTGCGATGAGGTGGCGACTTGTTCAGGGTGTACCCCGACTCCAGCTGAGATATGCTCCAGCACCCTCCGTGACCCCGAATGGGACAAGCGGTAGGAAATGGATGGATGTACAAATAAAGTGAATTACGGACTTTGCGCCCCTACCAAATGTATCATTTTGGCATCAACTTGACTTTTTTTTGTTTTTGGAGGAAGACGAATACTGAATATGACCCCCAAGAACAAACATGGAAGTGGAAACATTCTCCCCTGGGCTTGTTTTTCTGTTTAGTAGAAGTGTAGGAAGATTTCACCACTTTGATGGGTTGATGACCAGGGAAATGTACTGCAGAATCTTGGATGAGAGCCTCGAGGCTTTAGCCAGAGCATAAAAGATTTGTAGTGGATAGTTTTTTCAGCATTGCGATGGCCCAAAACATATAGCCATGGCAACAAAGGCGTTTAGTTAAAAAGATGCACGTTAAGATCCTGGAGAGGCTGAGTCAGTCTCTGGACAATCACATAAATGTGGATGCTGAGTTACAACGTTTATTTGCAAATCCTCTGAACCTTTCATATTTTGAGAGTATCCGTAAAGAGAAATAAACCAAAAAATATGTGCAAAACTGATGAGCAATTACAATAAATATATAATCTCTGCTTATTTCCCTTTATCAAATACACATACAATTGATCTGTGATTAGCAGTTATTCAGTAGATCTTGCACAGGATTGGAATTGCTTTCATATATAAACATAACGTAGCCACCAGGGATTTACATTTTAGAAACGTTAAATGCTATGGTTAATTTAATGGGTGGATTATTTAGTATAATATCAGAGACTTTTGGGCGTAATCTTCTAAAGTCAGATTTTAATTGGCTAAATATCACCTGTCATTGCTCTCCCAGCTTTAGCATCGATGTTTATCTATTTGCCAATGCAAGATGAAACATCTTCGAGTATCTGTTTGCAACCTCCTTTTCTGGCACATGATCATTTGAGATGATTTCGATCATTTCCCTGTCCATTACGGCCCATAAATTCCAAAGATTGAATAAGATTAGGCTTGGTCTCATACACAAAGTTTAATTCATTTATGGAATAATCGTCAGCAATGTCTCTTCCCATTTTATCTTAATTAGATTGGTATTTCTCATGACAAATACCTTTCATCATTACTGTAAACTTTGCCTTAATTGCATTACACCATCACACATTATTTTATAGCGTGTAATAAGTTGGGCTGACATTTGTCTTAGTATGTCACCAGAAATGTAATATAATTTAAACGCATAACCTAATAATGCTTTTACTATGAAGTTATCACCAATCAAAAACTGTTTTAAAGGGATTGCCCTCTTATTTTGTTAGTCTTAATCATGTGTTCAGCCAGAGATTTCAAAGGTCAAAGCATGTTACTGTGGCCATACAAATAATTTAGTGCCACGTCATGCACCTTAGAGATCTCTTTAATGTTTTTTCCTAAATTTGTCACACCTCTGTACACTATTACTGATACTCAGCAGATATTTTCGAAGTAAACTGTACTCCAAGGAGGTAACCTTCCTCTTCTGTGGTTGACAGAAAGAGATGTAATCAGACTTAGTAAAGCATATGAGGCAGGTCAGAGTGGGGTGAGCCAGAAGCTAAACAGACTTTGTCCGCACTCCTTAAACTTTATGGTGGGCTGGGATGACAGCAATGCAAATAGGTCAAAACAAGGACAACATCAGTTGTATGTTTTTCAAAGAGCAGAAATTATAAGCAAGATGCGTTAAGTGACTGCATAAACATTCAACGAAAAAGTTTGATGAAATTAAGGGGGGAAAAAATGGTATTGTACCCACAGTAAGTTTTTGCAATTGTGTTGTACTGTTATCAGTAGGGAATTAGATGTAATGAAAAATGGTGTCATTGATAAACGATGTTAAATTCTACATGCATAATATTACTGTTTCAAATTGTCATTATCATAAACTGTGATTGATTACTGCACTTTGATAAAGTCCTGTTGATAAGTGCACATTTCCTGTAGAAGCATGTAGTGTGCTAATCGCTTGTTATCTTCAATGCTAACATGAACATGATATATATTAATGTTTTTCCCTATTATGAACACCCAAACTTGTATGAACACATCGCTGTCTCAGCAATAAAGTTCTTTAATTGTGCACAATGCAGAGAAAAACATTGGACTAATGTGATTAATAAAAAAAAAAATCGCATTAATCATGTATATACACAGATTAATTGAATTATTTATTTTGACCGTACATGTTCCTTTACCTTAATCATGGATGGTTACCTGAATTTTAGATTTAGATTTTAGATTTAGGTTTATTGGTCGCCGTTGGGGAAATTCCTTTTCACTGCCGTACATTTAAACATATAGACATTACACATCACAAAACAAAAATAACAAAAAGACATCATACATGACCAACACATTTACAGGCTTTATCAGACGGGTCGGCTGGGCCTGCTGTTAAGGACGGCTATAGCTGCAGGGATAAGGCTTTTCCTGGAGGGTTTTATGCAGTCGGTGGACATGCAAATGTATACGTAAGGTTGAGGAGATACCGACTGTTTTGCTGAGCTAATCAATTATGTGTATTCAAGTAAAACATTACAAATAATTATTAATGACTTTCTGAGAGTAAAATTGCTCTTCTGTCAAAATACTGGGATTTTTTTTTAGGATAATTCAAATTATGCAAGTGTGCAATAAACCGTGTTCTTCCTTGATTAATCCAAATTCAAAAGTGTGGTTATTCTGAGTTAATTAAAATATTATCTTTTCTTTTTAAAAACAAAGCAAAACACTTAAGTGTGTATGAGTACTTTTTGAGCACATTTAACGATGCAGTGATAATGATTACGATGATAATTTTGGTCATAATATGACATTTTCATATTATTACACATTTAGGCGTATTAGCACATGATCAGACTGTAATGTAACGCCCTACACTTAGCTAATGGCTGTTAGTGATGACTTAACCACAGCGTTTATAGTTCAAAATGTATTTTACAATGTTCAGAAGCTCTAGTACCAGTCATAGACCACTATGGAGTTGCTGACTGACCCTTCCATGGCCCTGACATGCACTGTGGCTCTAATAGACCTAATGGGTGTTGATACAACACTAATTGTGGGACTGGGAGATATGTCAGATGCTACAATAGCCTGCATGCATGCCACAGTTTATTTGAACAGCAACCCTACTTAAAGTTTTCTAAGTGTGAGAAGGGATTTATTGTTTAGCTGTGAGTCTGTCAGTGACATTCTTACTTCATGACTTATTGGATGGGTCCAAGAAAAATAATCCCGCACCTGAACTAGGTTTATGGGTCTGCCTGACGTCAGTCCCCCCATCTACAGCGGTGACTGAACTTTTATATGCCTCTGCTTTTTGTATTGTTTTTGCTTATGTTCTGCTTTTAATGGCTGAAGTAGCTGTGGTAACTGTGTCTACTGCTTATTTTCTCTATAGCGCATTAGAGAAACAGTAAAATTATATGTTATTTAATGGGGCTTCTGGTTGATTTGTTTTTTCAATGGAAGCATGTCCAAGACGTCGTGAATGACATCAAGAAAAATAACATTAAAATGAGCAATTATCCTGCCTTGTAGGGAGGATGACAGAAAGTAATGACTGGTCATCGAGGGTGGTATGGATCATTAAAAGTACATTATGAAGTCATGAATCAGATTTGCCATGTGATGTATTTTGGGAATCATGGATGAGCATTGCACATATCAAGCTACAGTTAAGATCGGTGTATAATGTGTTCCTCATGAAGAACACCAAGTCTGCCTTGTATGCGACATCATGTGGGTCTATTCCATGTCTCAGATCCTTAGCTGCAGCAGATCTCGGTGTTTTGCAACTCTATCTTGCGCTTTATCCAACTGACCTCACTGCAACCAAAACATGAGCTGAACACAATCCTTCAAAGTTAGGTAATGCACCATGGACCTATGTTGACCATCCCTTGGGCTCAGAATCAGGGATAAGTTCATTTTAGCATGTTGTCTGGTCTTTATTAGTTAGCTCCTCTTGAGCTGAACGAGATGAGTGGCTCCACCTAGCCCAGGTCCGGGAATACAGACCCCAGGCTGGGTGGAGTGACTCATTGAATGTGAACTGCCACAAATATCAAATTAAACCAGTGACCTGAATTTAAAGAATTTTAACACTCGGAGCATAAATCCATGACCCGTTGTGGGAGAATTGCCACACTTGGTACAGGTCAATCGGACACAATTCTAGCATGGATTTCAACTTACCTTATTTCCAGGGGTGTTAATTTACTAAATATTTATGCACAGTAGGTGTTTTTTTTTTAAAGGAAAGTGTGTAATTTGGCGGTATAGGTCGGTTGGTAGAGCGGCCGTGCCAGCAACTTGAGGGTTGCAGGTTCGATCCCCGCTTCCGCCATCCTAGTCCCTGCCGTTGTGTCCTTGGGCAAGACACTTTACCCACCTGCTCCCAGTGCCACCCACACTGCTTTAAATGTAAAAATAAATATTGTGTTTCACTATGTAAAGCGCTTTGAGTCACTAGAGAAAAAGCGCTATATAAATATAATTCACTTCACTAATTTAGGAAGACGTTTATTTGTTCGAACAGTCGCATGTGAGTGCAGCTACATACATTACTTGAAAACTATGTAGTAAATGTGTTAATGCCTCACATTAGTGGATTATATTGGCTTGCTCTTTTATTCATGGTTTGAATCAATAATGCGGTGTATTTAGAGGCAGAATTTAGTCCGGCTGTTTCCCTATCATGTATTGCACATCTGTTAGACCCTGCTCGTGTATTCTATTTATAGATTTTCTTTGGTCCTTGTCAACTCACCTGATGTAATTGTTTGGAATCAAAGACCATTCGAACCAAGTTCCACTTCCAAAGACATGCACCTGGGGATAAGTTGATTGCCAACACTAAATTGGCCCTAGTGTGTGAATGTGAGCGTGAATGTTGTCTGTCTATCTGTGTTGGCCCTGCGATGAGGTGGCGACTTGTCCAGGGTGTACCCCGCCTTCCGCCCAATTGTAGCTGAGATAGGCACAAGCGCCCCCCGCGAGCCCAAAGGGAATAAGCGGTGGAAAATGGAAGGAACCAAGTCCTTTGGTTTTGTGTCTTACCATGCTTTAATAGAGAATAATATGAAAACAAAATTGCTGTTAAAAATCACCTGGATTATGATGGAGATAAATTTCAACATTTTGTGTTTCTTGCTTAAGTCTTTGTTGAATTCATCAGTGAGTTAAACGTACTCCTGCTGCTATGATGTCACATTATTTGCAGAGCTAAGTGCAGTTATCTGCCACGCTATTCTGTCATCAGCTGCAACAACCTCACGATTACAACACTAACCACAAGATCATAGTTTCTTTTTTTTTTTTTTTTCCATCCTCCTGTTGCGAGGAATGGTGCAGGAATGCTTAAGGTCTGCATTACTACTGGCTTTTAGACTACTTTTTGTGGTTTTTTTCTCACCACACATTTTGATGATGATCATAAGATTTGCTGACACCCCCGGCGTGCACATTGTCTGACGTGAGATACTCATTCCTAGAAACTCTCAAAGTAAAAAAATTGACTGTCAGTCTGCAACTAACAAGGCCGGCTAACAAATAACAGGCACAAAGAACATTGCCTAGTAGGGCTGCGAATCTTTGGGTGTCCCACGATTCGATTCAATATCGATTCTTGGGGTCGCGATTCGATTCAAAATGGATTTTTTTTTAATTCAACACGATTCTCGATTCATAAACGATTTGTTTCCCCGATTTAAAAGGATTCTCTATTCATTCAATATATAGGATTTCAGCAGGATCTACCCTGTCTGCTGACATGCAAGCAGAGTAGTAGATTTTTGTAAAAAGGTTTTATAATAGTAAAGGACAATGTTTTATCAACTAATTGCCATAATTAAAATTTGTTTTAACTATTAAACAAACCAAAAATATGACTTATTATAATCTTTGTGAAAATATTGGACACAGTGTGTTGTCAAGCTTATGAGATGCGATGCAAGTGTAAGCTCATGTTTATTGTTCTTCGGTCAATGGTCAACAAAGCAAACAATCAGTTGTACATTCATAGATTGAAAATAAAAAATGTTGCAGACCGAAAGGGTTTAGGCTGAAGTTAAACACTTATTGCGCCTAACCCTATAAACAATTTCAAGTACAAAATGAACTTCCGAAAATTATAAAATGTCCTTTGCACAACTTATTATAAATACACATTATAAACAACATGAACGTAGTTCAATTTTATACACAGTACAGGCATGTGAAATATCCCTGTGTACATATTAAACCTTTGCACTAATTATATATACAATATATACAAACAATTGTACTTCTATTATTATTTATATCTCACGTTTAGTTTTTAATTAACATTAATCATAGTATTAACTACAATGTTGATTTAAGAGTGATATATTTTTTCAAGACATTGGTCTTAAAGTGTTTTTTAAATGTGTGAACGGAACTGGAACATTTTAAGGAATCATCCAAGCTGTTCCACAGTTGAACTCCTCTAACAGAAACCAGCCACTGTGACACTATTGTTCTTTATTTTTATAAATGTCTAATGATAATGTCAATGAGGGATTTTTAATCACTCCTGTGCTGAAATTATAACTAATATTGATACTGTTGTTGATAATATTCCTTTTTGTTTCACTACTTTTGGTTTGTTCTGTGTCGTGTTTGTGTCTCCTCTCAATTGCTCTGTTTATTGCAGTTCTGAGTGTTGCCGGGTCAGGTTTGGTTTTGGAATTGGATTGCATTGTTATGGTATTGCTGTGTATTGTTTTGTTGGATTGATAAAAACATTTTTTGGAAATAAAATTGATTTTTTTTAAATGAGAATCGATTTGTCCAGGGTATACCCCACCTTCCGCCCGATTGTAGCTAAGATAGGCACCAGCGCCCCCCGTGACCTCAAAGGTAATAAGCGGTAGAAAATGGATAGATGGAGAATCGATTCTGAATCGCAAAACGTGAGACTCACGATTCAAATTCGAATCGATTTTTTCCCACACCCCTATTGCCTAGCAACACAAAGGCTCAAAAAAGGCGGAGTTGACACCAGGATAGGATGATTTCCAGAAGGAAGATACCTATAATACCAGTGGATTTAATACAAGAATCATTTGAACAAAAAAATACCATCTGATTACAAGTCAACACATAAAAATCTACAGGCTTCTTTAAATATGAAGGAAATACAGAAGTTAGTACAGTAAATATAACACCTTACCATGAATTGATTAACGTGGACCCCGACTTAAACAAGTTTAAAAACTTATTCAGGTGTTACCATTTAATGGTCATTTGTACGTAATATTCTCTGTACTGTGCAATCTACTAATAAAAGTTTCAATCAATCAATCCAACCTAAAAGGAATTGCCAAAAATGGAAGAAAAGCTACCCGGTTTCTCCAGAAGTGTGTCTGGAATGAGAGAGGAGTCCTGAAGGCTCATGATTTAAAATGCAGAGCTGGAAGAGGAGATGACAATTGTCACGAAAAAAAAGTTACAGGACAGGGGGATATTATGGCAAATGACGAAAACAGACGAGTTGTAGGAGAACAGCCACTTGAATAATGTGATTGTGACTGGGCTCCACTAAAAAGGGGATCAAATTAGGCAGAGCAACAAGTGGCTACCTTCCTTCAATGGAAGGGAGTAGAAACAGATGTGAATAACACCGGAGCAGGCCTCCTGCTGTATGGAGGATATAACACCACCACACCAGGCATTATCAAAAGGTTTGCCAAGAGAAAATACAAAACAGTTTAAATAGGGACGAAAACTGAAAGGAACAAACTAATCATTTAATTTTGACAAAGTCAAGAAACCATATTAAGCTATAAAATTAAACCTATTTGGACCACCAATATAATAACTATACTAAATAGTGTTTCTGCAATCTCAGATCTTCTATTATTGCTGTGACAGAAACAGATTATGAGCGTTAACCATACAAATTGAATTGTATCAACTGAAAAAGAGAATGGAAGAGTTCTGGAGTATGTGGATAAAAACCTCAACTATTGTACAATGTGGTGCAAAGTCTATCCATGGCAATGGACAACTCCCTTAGATGTAGAAAGTGACAAAAGAAAAACAATACATTAGTCATCTTAAACACTGAAGCCATTTACTGAAATCATAACTTGATTGAAATTCATTCAAAAGGTAATTTTTATAAGTGGGGACTTAAGTATTCATCTCGGGATCCCCAATAACTGATGATGCAATGAACAGCAGTCTTTATCTGTAAATCACCAGACCTAGTAGAATAAGAGATCATTGTGCCTCTCTACTTGATTTGATTGATTGATTGAAACTTTACTTAGTAGATTGCACAGTACAGCACATATTCCATACAATTGACCACTAAATGGCAACACCTGAATAAGTTTTCAACTTGTCAAACAAGTGAATCAATTCATGGCAAAGATAAGATATTCACAATGGAGTTACATAACAAAGTTCCCAGTTTTAATGAAATCAGTGACCGCCAACCCGTTTTTATAATTTATAATGCTAACTACAGAAATAACTACTAAAAGAAGATATGTGTTAGACATCATTGATCAGCTTGTATTTAATCATTTGTATCCTCCTCATGCAAGTGAGTGATGCCTAGGCATAGGGAGTACTTGTAGACAGAATCAAGGCGGATAATCGTGTTCGTCCAATGGAACTCTTTTAATGTGGAATGTTTTTGTTTCTATGAGGCTCTCTGCTTGGACTCATCCTGCAGCAGCGGTCTGCCAGGTGGTAAGCAATGAGTGAAATTTTGCTGAATGAGCTTTCATGCAATGCATTGCAACTTCATTAGCTCTTTATAGGAAAAAGAAAATGTAAGTAAACTTACAAGCTTAATTGCTTGTATGACCAAGCCTGTAACTAAAAACAATCGTTTCTAAAATCAATGTCGCCTATTGAAATTAATGTATGATTGTAACATGTAGCATGCTTCTCAAAAAGAAAAACAGACTTATCTTTAAAAATATTGTATCAAAATCATACAAAAGAATGTATGTACTACAAACAACTACATTTGTTGTAATGTAATAATCATGTACAGCATTTACCTTGGAGAGTGGACTTCCTAGCCAAACACAACATAGGCAGTTTTTCTGTTGCGATCTAATGAAAGCCTTGAGAATACAGCGATATGGTTGATTAAGAATATCTAAAGACTCATATGTAAGCCACTCACAGTTTACCAGGTCTAAACCTTGTCAAATGATATGAAACTATATGGTAATCACCAATATTATTTATTATTTACCTACCAAACCAGCACACGGCGTGGCGTAGTGGGAGAGTGGCAGTGCGCAACCCGAGGGTCTCTGGTTCAATTCCCACCTAGTACCAACCTCGTCACGTCCGTTGTGTCCTGAGCAGAGGTGGGTAGTAACGCGCTACATTTACTCCGTTACATTTACTTGAGTAACTTTTGGGATAAATTGTACTTCAATGAATAGTTTTTATGCAACATAGTTTTACTTTTACTTGAGTATATATATAAATAAGAAACGCTACTTTTACTCCGTTCCATTTATCTACATTCAACTCGCTACTTTTTTTTATCGATCTGTTAATGTTTGTTTTGGTTAATGACAGACCTTCAAAGTAAAATCTACGCATGCCTGCGTTTCACCAATCACATGCAGTCACTGGTGACGTTGGACCAATCAAACAGAGCCAGGCGGTCACATGACCCGACTTAAACAAGTTGAAAAACGTATTGGGGTGTTACCATTTAGTGGTCAATTGTACGGAATATGTACTGTACTATGCAATCTAATAATAAAGGTTTCAATCAATCAATCAAGAGTGTAAAGGAAAAAATATTTTTTTTATTTCAACCGTACTTCCCGTCAAAAGCCTAAAGACTGATCGCACAGTTCTTGTCTTCACAATAAAAGTGCCGCTCCATCGCGCCGGCGCTAACAAAATAAGAGTCTCCGAAAGCCAGCGCAAACAAACTAGCAAGCTACGGAGTTTGCCGCCAATGTATTTATTGTAAAGTGTATAAAAACGAATATGGAAGCTGGACAAATAAGATGCCAAAAATCAACGACTTTCATGTGGTATTAGACAGAAAAGAGGAACTTTTTTTTCTCCTCCATTGGAAAACGTGAACGTCTGATTCCAATCAATGCAAGTCATCAGAATCAGGTAATACACCAATTTATAATCTTGTCTTCATGAAAGATAGGAATCTATGTGTTAAACATGCATGTATATTCATCAAAACACCTTTAACATGTCAACAAAAACGGCAAAATAAATAAATATAAATTTTATACTGTATATATAAATGTATATATGTATATAAATACATATATATATATATATATACACATATATACATATATGATGTGTGTATATATGATATGTATGTGTATAAATTACCTCGACTTGGTCATTTATTAAGTAATTGATAAACGTTGAAAAACTTATTGGGGTGTTACCATTTAGTGGTCAATTGTACGGAATATGTACTGTACTGTGCAATCTACTAATACATGTTTTAATCACTCAAGCAATCAAATCAATGAATGCCTACTGAGCCTATGGGAGCTGTTAATTTATTGTGGCTCAATGTGCCATTTTTTTATTTTATTTTAATGTACTATTATTTAATATATATTATTGTTTTAGTTGCTTAAGAGATATTCCTGGCTCTGAATTTGCTCGTTGCTATTTTTATGTTTTTGTGCATTATTTGTTGCCGTAATCAGGTTACTCATCAGTTACTCAGTACTCGAGTAGTTTTTTCACAACATACTTTTTACTTTTACTCAAGTAAATATTTGGGTGACTACTCCTCACTTTTACTTGAGTAATAAATCTCTAAAGTAACAGTACTCTTACTTGAGTACAGTTTCTGGCTACTCTACCCACCTCTGGTCCTGAGCGATACTTCACCCTTGCTCCTGATGGGTGCTGGTTAGCGCCTTGCATGGCAGCTCCCTCCATCAGTGTGTGAATGGGTAAATGTAGAAGTAGTGTCAAAGAGCTTTGAGTACCTTGAAGGTAGAAAAGCGCTATACAAGTACAACCCATTTATTTATTTATCATTTACATACAACAGCATGCCGAACAAAGCTTAGGTCATGGTGTTTACAAAAATAAATACTAACAAATATACTGCAAAAAAATAATCTAAAAAAAAAACTGTTGCAAAATACAATTACATACAATATTAATAATATTTTTTGGTGCTTAAGAAAGGTTAAGTCCAGAATTCTTCTGACTGTTTGAGCTTGTCATGCGTCACTTAAATCCACTTACTGCTACAAGTGGTAGAAAAATGTGTTATCACTGAGAACCATTGTGGCTCCTACAGCTGGGAAACATATTTTTTGCAAACATATTTGCGATATGCTGAGGAACAGAAATGTCGAAGCACCTTGCCTCACCTGTGTGATTCACATTTAAAGGTGACACTAAGCTCATTGTTGTGACATGAAACTCAGTCACTGATAATTACCGGTAACATTTTGAGTTACTTTTGCTCCTTGGCCAACTTGGTGTCAATGTGCCATCTCTTATCAACATTGATATAAATTTGATTTCAATAAATACAATTATCGGCCATGGGAAGAATAAACATGCCAAATATGACTACCTGGACAGGGAGTTTTAAGTCTTGCTGGTCTGAATAGTTTTCTTTCCTATTTATGAGCTCTGTGAGGCAGTCGGCTTGCTGCGTTCAAAGCACAATATTGGCTCCGTTAATACTGGCTTGAATGCAGAAGGCATGCACGTAAGAAATGGAACCACAATACTGATGAGAGTTGTAATTCATTATTCATTAAGGTCTCAATGGTTTCAACTTTCAACTTCTCGACCTGTGTCCCAATAGATTTTTCTTTCCTTTCACCAATTCTCCTTCCATCTTTTTCCAACTTGGCTTACTTGACCCACCTTTCTGCTGTTTGGCTTCCAATCAGTTAGACAAATGGTAACCACCTGTTCCAAATTTTTGAAAGTATGTTTATTTGCTTATGTTTGTCCCACAATTAATAACAGTAATGGACTTTCAATAATGCGGGTCATGTTTTCCTTTTAACTGGGTACATTAATGGAAGGTGCAGGTGCCTCTTATTACCCCCAGTGTTATTGTAATGGGCAGCTCCCTGCATAACTGAGATAGTGTGCGTAGACATAACAGCAAAGATGAAAGGTAGTTGCATAGGGAATGTATAAACTTATTCGACACTGCAGTAGTTAAATGGGAGGCATGGTTTGCCACACTTCATGTTTCAACCCAAAGCCATACAAGCTATCAGACCTGTAGAGAAATGACATACCTCAGACCCTACAAAGGCACAGCTGGTTAGCCCTTTATCCGAATGTCAGGCACACGCACTTGTATTTTAGATTGTTCTTCTCCAATATTCTAGATGTTTTTCTGCTTGGATGAATATACACTATTAATTTTTTTTTTTTTTTACTAGTCTGTATTTTTACACCAGTCTCATTCACTTTTTCTTTCCCCCTTAGTCTCTTGCTCTCTCTCACTCAACCACTCCCCCTCCCTTTTCCCAATGCCCCAGGCAGTTGTATTCATTAACCCTGGTTGTAATTATTTTTGTTTTAGTCTCATATTGCTGACATCTCAACTCAGGGGCTCTTCAATCAGGATTAACCCAGACCACAAGAGCTCACACTTCACAGCCTTTTTTTTTTTACAGCAGCGCCTGTTGCCTGCAATTTCAGTCAAATTAAAGGTTTATTTTATTTAGCCGTTTTTCCCCACGCAAACCCTCCCCTGCAAGAAAACAAAATCAACTGCTTGCTTTAAATGTTCTGGTTGCCGGTGGCTGTTCTGCGCTCTCTCCCTTGGTCTACACAAAGTGTTCTTCTGTGTAGATTTGTAATACCAACATCAAAATCCCACAGGTGGTAGCAGCATGACAGTTTAAAATGGGATTTACTTTTTTGGCAAGTTTTGATATCATTAAGTATTATTTAGCAGGGTTTGCTAATTTCTTTTAACGAAGGAAGGCGGCAAGTCAGACATTCTTTCACATTGTATATCAATCAATCAATCAATGTTTACTTATGTAGCCCTAAATCACTAGTGTGTCAAAGGGCTGCACAGACCACCACGACATCCTCGGTCGGCCCACATAAGGGCAAGGAAAACTCACACCCAGTGGGACATCGGTGACAATAATGACCCAGTGGGACGTCTGTGACAATGATGACTATGAGAACCTTGGAGAGGAGGAAAGCAATGGATGTCGAGCGGGTCTAACATGATACTGTGAAAGTTCAATCCACAATGGATCCAACACAGTCGCGAGAGTCCAGTCCAAAGCGGATCCAACACAGCAGCGAGAGTCCCGTTCACAGCGGAGCCAGCAGGAAACCATCCCAAGCGGAGGCGGATCAGCAGCGCAGAGATGTCCCCAGCCGATACACAGGCGAGCAGTACATGGCCACCGGATCGGACCGGACCCCCTCCACAAGGGAGCGTGGGACATAGAAGAAAAAGAAAAGAAACGGCAGATCAACTGGTCTAAAAAGGGAGTCTATTTAAAGGCTAGAGTATACAAATGAGTTTTAAGGTGAGACTTAAATGCTTCTACTGAGGTGGCATCGCAAACTGTTACCGGGAGGGTATTCCAGAGTACTGGAGCCCGAACGGAAAACGCTCTATAGCCCGCAGACTTTTTTTGGGCTTTGGGAATCACTAATAAGCTGGAGTCCTTTGAACGCAGATTTCTTGCCGGGACATATGGTACAATACAATCGGCAAGATAGGATGGAGCTAGACCGTGTAGTATTTTATACGTAAGTAGTAAAACCTTAAAGTCACATCTTAAGTGCACAGGAAGCCAGTGCAGGTGAGCCAGTACAGGCGTAATGTGATCAAACTTTCTTGTTCTTGTCAAAAGTCTAGCAGCCGCATTTTGTACCAACTGTAATCTTTTAATGCTAGACATGGGGAGACCCGAAAATAATACGTTACAGTAGTCGAGGCGAGACGTTACAAACGCATGGATAATGATCTCAGCGTCTTTAGTGGACAGAATGGAGCGAATTTTAGCGATGTTACGGAGATGAAAGAAGGCCGTTTTAGTAACGCTTTTAATGTGTGACTCAAAGGAGAGAGTTGGGTCGAAGATAATACCCAGATTCTTTACCGTGTCGCCTTGTTTAATTGTTTGGTTGTCAAATGTTAGAGTTGTATTATTAAATAGAGTTCGGTGTCTAGCAGGACCGATAATCAGCATTTCCGTTTTTTTGGCGTTGAGTTGCAAAAAGTTAGCAGACATCCATTGTTTAATTTCATTAAGACACGCCTCCAGCTGACTACAATCCGGCGTGTTGGTCAGCTTTAGGGGCATGTAGAGTTGGGTGTCATCAGCATAACAGTGAAAGCTAACACCGTATTTGCGTATGATGTCACCTAGCGGCAGCATGTAGATGCTGAAGAGTGCAGGGCCAAGGACCGAACCCTGGGGAACTCCACACGTTACCTTAACGTAGTCCGAGGTCACATTGTTTTAGGATAGATTAAGTCTATTGTATCAGGCAAATGGAAAGCAGGTACAGTTGTCCCTCGTTTACCAGGATTAATTGGGACTGGACATGACTATGAAAAATGGATTTCCGCGAAGTAGGATTATTAATAACAAATTAAATATTTAGTTAACGCGTTAACTATTACTTCCTTTAACTGCACTAATTATTTTAACTGCCGATTAACGTGCACCCCTCCTTTTTTCCCTTTTGACCCTCGGGCTGTTCCATAGCAGGGGAAAATCAGCTACGTTCTCTAGTAACTGATGAGCCACAAACGTGAAAATATCGTACAGAAATGGGCAAAGGAAAGGGTACTTTATGGAAATACAAGGTCCAAAGCCATGACAAGTTGTTCTCTCGACAAGAAAATACAATTTTTCGCCATGAGTTGTCTTGGCTGTAGAAACTGCCTGCTGCACGCTGCATTCAGAGAAGTGGGAGGGGCTTCACTTTCGTGTTTGGATTGCAGTTAAGGTGCATTGATAACATAACATTTAGATTGTTTCTGTGATTGCTTTAGTGAAATGGAATAAAAGCTCAGCAGAAATGAGAGACCTTAGGCAAGAACTTAGTCTAGAGCAGGGGTCTCAAACTCAATTCACCTGGGGGCCACTGGATGCAAAAACTGGGTGAGGCTGGGCCGCAAGACAAGATTTCTTAAAAAATCTAACATGCGCTTTTTAATGAATTCACCTTCTATGAATGTTTTTCCCGCCCTAGCAACATACTTGCCAACCCTCACGATTTTTCCAGGCGACTCCTGAATTTCAGTGCACCTCCTGACAATATACCGGTGCAACCATTCTCCCAAATTGTTCCCAATTTTCACCCGGCCGACATTATTAAGGGCTGCCGTGACTGCACTGCCTTTAACGTCCTCTACAACAGTGGTTCTCAACCTTTTTTCAGTGATGTACCCCCTGTGAACATTTTTTTAATTCAAGTACCCCCTAATCAGAGCAAAGTATTTTTGGTTGAAAAAAAGAGATAGAGAAGTAAAATACAGCACTATGTCATCCGTTTCTGATTTATTAAATTGTATAACAGTGCAACATATTACTCATTTGTAGTGGTCTTTCTTGAACTATTTGGAAAAAAAAGATACAAAAATAACTAAAAAACTTGTTGAAAAATAAACAAGTAATTAAATTATAAATAAAGATTTCTACACATAAAAGTAATCATCAACTTAAAGTGCCCTCTTTGGGGATTGTAATAGAGATCCATCTGGATTCATCAACTTAATTCTAAAAATTTCTTCACAAAAAAAGCAATCTTTAACATCAATATTTATGGAACATGTCCACAAAAAGTCTAGCTGTCAACACTGAATGTTGGATTGTTGTATTATTTTTCCACAGATTATGAACCAACATTCATATTTCATTGAGGAATTATTCAATAAACATTTGTATAAAGGATTTATGAATTGCTGCTGTTTTTTAGAATGTTTTGAATAAATCTTACTTGACCCTTGGCATACCTTCTAGTACCTACAGGGCTCCGCGCACCCCCAAAAGAAGACTACTACTCCACTACATGTCATTGCGCACACTTTTACATCACACAACCAATGTGTCGGCTCTGTATCATGTTATTTGAGACTTGTGCAGAACAACGTCAGTGGCTGCAAGACGTACTTGTTCAACAGCCATACACGTCACACTGAGGGTGGCCGTAAAAAAACTTTTAACACTTTTACAAATATGCACAACACTGTGAACCCACACCAAACAAGTGACAAACCCTTTTTGGGAGAATTTCCGCACGCTAACACAACTTAAACACAAGAGAACAAATACCCAGAACACCTTGCAGGGCTACAATACACAACACCTCAAACGACGCAAGTAGGGAGGGTAGGGGTGTGGGGGGTTGGTGGTAGCAGGGGTGTGTATATTGTAGCCCGGAAGAGAAGGGCCTGACGCACGTCCAGGTCTGCATGGGATTGTTTTGTTGTGTTTATGTTGTATTACGGTGCGGATATTCTCCCGAAATGTGTTTGTCATTCTTGTTTGTTGTGGGTTCACAGTCTGGCACATATTTGTAACAGTGTTAAAAAAATGTTTACGGCCACCCTTAATGTGACGTGTGTAGCTGTTGATCAAATATATCTTGCAATAACACACGTGGTCTCACATGGCCAGATGCAACATACAACTGGGCTTGCACGCTGTCAGTTCAGGATGTAGGGGGCGCTAAAGGCAGTGCCATTATGTCACTCTTTGAATATTGTTGATCTGGTAAAAATTGACAGGGGCTTAGAGAATTTGTTCCCTGAAATTCAGGGGTCTCCCGGGAAAATTGGGGACATTGGCAAGCATGACCCCTCAAGCGCCGTTCATATTAAACTCGCGGGCCGCACCAACATTTAATTGTCAATTCAAAGTGCGGGATTACGGCCCGCGGGCCGCATGTTTGAGACCCCTGGTCTAGAGTCACTTTTTATTGCTAACAGTCCGGTCTGTTGTTAAACCATGTCAAGACACCTTCTCAAACCAATCACACACATCCAACTTCAAAATAAACGGACTACGTTTTACACTATCAAAATAAGAATTTCATACATTGTATTAATGCTTTGTCAAATATGTTTTTTAATGTATAACTAACTGTATGTGATATTTCTACCTAAATTTTATAAAATCAGTCGAGAATATAGGACAAAGTTTTTGTGGCAGGCTAAAATAAAGTGTATTATTTTGTAACATGTTCTGTCTGGTTTAAGTTCCTCAATTACAGAATGACTAGCAGGCTGATTATTACATTGTATTAAAAAGTAGAGAAGGTTAAGACATTGTCATGCAGCAACATGAAGACCATTAACTTGTACAATGTGTAATGTACAGAATATCAGAAGCATTTATTCAGCTAGAAATATCACAGATTACATGACCAAACATCTTTAACAATCAAACCATTATCGAAACAATTCACATTTTCTGTTATTAATGCGTGAAACTGGTAGCTAAACTATTGCTGTATGCTTAGCTTTTTCACTCAGAGCACTGGTGCAACTAAATAAAAAAAATGTAAAAATAGGAGCAATAATTATGAAATGTCCTTAGTAACACAGTTTACTAATAACACTTAAACCTTGTACACAGTAACACACATGCACTCATACATTTAAATACAATGCTATCATAGGGCCAAATGCAACCTTCAATTGTACATTTGTGTCCCACAGCTTTTTATAGTCAAGTAATATTACGTCATGCCATGTACTGAGCGACACATGATATCAGTCACATAACATGACTGGCATCACATCACTTGCAATTACATTACTGATCATAATGCTACTTACTCTGGAATGCCCTCCCGGTAACAGTTCGAGATGCCACCTCAGTAGAAGCATTTAAGTCACACCTTAAAACTCATTTGTATACTCTAGCCTTTAAATAGACTCCCTTTTTAGACCAGTTGATCTGCCGTTTCTTTTCTTTTTCTTCTATGTCCCACTCTCCCTTGTGGAGGGGGTCCGGTCCGACCCGGTGGCCATGTACTGCTCGCCTGTGTATCGGCTGGGGACATCTCTGCGCTGCTGATCCGCCTCCGCTTGGGATGGTTTCCTGCTGGCTCCGCTGTGAACGGGACTCTCGCTGCTGTGTTGGATCCGCTTTGGACTGGACTCTCGCGACTGTGTTGGATCCATTGTGGATTGAACTTTCACAGTATCACGTTAGACCCGCTCGACATCCATTGCTTTCCTCCTATCTAAGGTTCTCATAGTCATCATTGTCACCGACGTCCCACTGGGTGTGAGTTTTCCTTGCCCTTATGTGGGCCTACTGAGGATGTCGTGGTGGTCTGTGCAGCCCTTTGAGACACTAGTGATTTAGGGCTGTATAAGTAAACATTGATTGATTGATTGATACTTATACACATGCCAGAATGACCAGTGATGTTGATGGGCTTTCAATGTAGTGAGTGCATGGTAATTTGTATAAAGTTTCTGGAAAATTCAGTGGGGCCCCACAAAAACAGGCTGTTTGCAACTTTTACGCGCCTGCCTAGAGGTTGCTAAATTTTCAAAGTTATTTAGACATTATATCTTATGTTACACACGGCTTTTAGCACATAATGGTATAATAACACCCGCATTAGCTTAGTTTGTTCGCGCAGGCAGGATGCAGCAGGACTTTTATTGTGAAGTACGCTAGATAAAGACTCCCTTAGTGTTCGCTCTTATAATAACAATGTCGGTACAGCTTGGTTATTATACAGGTTATCTAATGTAAATGAAGTATTGTTGACGCTTTTCGGATGCATTTTTTTAGTGATTTAGATGGAGAATTGATTGCGCCCATTGGCTGCATTGCTAGCTCTTAGAACTTGTCGATTTTTACATGTTCAGGGATGGGAATTTTTCGCGCTGCTAGGGTCATTTCTGTGAATCGTTTAAATCCGGGGAGAAAGTTATAGGGGGGTTAGGTATTCGTGGTTTTTGTCTCTCCGTTGACCTAGTTATCAGTACAAGGCAGAGAATTCCCGCGAAAAATATAATGCCAATGTGTGAAGGCACCAGATTGGCTAGCTCTACTATCAGCTGACAACATCAACCAATGACATTGCCCGTTATAGACGTCTGCACGCGTCCTTTGCCGACAATATCTAGTCCCTGATCCTCAAATATTGTGAGCGTTTCTGAACTCGTATTCTGTTTATATTGGTTGTGTTTATCGGCGACTATTCTGGAAAGAAAATACAGTAGCTCTCAATCAACACGTTTCTTTATTGACAAAACAGTTTCAGACATGGTTAAGCTTATTCAAGATAGGAATGCTACATTAGCGAAAGATATCGATAAGGGCATGAGAAACTAGTGGAACTGGGCATGGCTCGATATATCTATCAAACTGAAGGTGAAGATTGACAATAATATCGTAGAAGTAGACGAACTGATCAGCGATTTCATTGCAAAGTGCGATGAACCAGGACGTGCTCAGTGCTTATATTGCAAGGACATTGTGAACTATGGATCTCGGGGAAAGGTGGCACTCTTTGACCACGCGAAATCTGCAAGGCATCGAAGTAAAGTGAGTTTACGGAGAAGAATTCTGGTTAATCCATTTGTAGGCGTATTTTTGTCTATAATCCAAAATTGTGCAAGAATTTGATATATGTGTAAAATTGTATACATAAATTTCATCACATGATACACGGTGGCAGAGGGGTTAGTGCGTCTGCCTCACAATACGAAGGTCCTGCAGTCCTGTGTTCAAATCCAGGCTCGGGATCTTCCTGTGTGGAGTTTGCATGTTCTCCCCGTGAATGCGTGGGTTCCCTCCGGGTACTCCGGCTTCCTCCCACTTCCAAAGACATGCACCTGGGGATAGGTTGATTGGCAACACTAAAACTGGCCCTAGTGTGTGAATGTGAGTGTGAATGTTGTCTGTCTATCTGTGTTGGCCCTGCGATGAGGTGGCGACTTGTCCAGGGTGTACCCCGCCCTCCGCCCGATTGTAGCTGAGATAGGCGCCAGCGCCCCCCGCGACCCGGTAGAAAATGGATGGATGGATGATACATTTTTATGAAAATATTTGCTAATAAATGTTAAATTTTGGCCAGGAAAATATTGTTAGATTTTGACTCAAAATAGCAGGAAATGCATCCTAAGCTAACATAGATTTCAAATTTTTTCTGGGGGAGCATGCCCCCAGACCCTCCTAGCAGGCTGTGCGGCCTTCCGCAAAGCGGTGTTTTAGGATTAAAATTTTTTAGCTGATTTGTCAATCTTCATTCCCATCCCTGCATGGTAGACTGCAAAAGAAAATAAAACCTTCCGTCTTCTTGACTGATAAACAATACAAAAAAAAAAACAGTTGTCCTTTAAAGTACACAAAATTGCCGTGTGAAAAGTGCAGACATGTTTATGTTTTGATGAGCCACAGCTGGAGAAAAGAAGAGACGGACCAAAGTTTGTACAGGCGACGTTGAAATACCATCGTTGGTCTGATCATTAGCACAAAATATAGTTTCAACTGTCTGCTCACCGTTGATAATAGCTTTTATCTCTTTCTTTAGTGACATTATTGTATTATTTACCATTAACTAGTCAGACGCAGCATGTACGTGCAGTTGCTGCAACAGAGAAACTCAGAAAGACATTTAAAATATTCTTCATCGCCACCAACAGACTGTTTGCTTATTTCATTACAGCATGTCCCTTTAAAGTTAAAACACCATCGACATGAATGAGCATAACATCGAGCAGAGGAAACGTAGGTTTATTTACTATTAGGTTCATATCTTTAGTGGCTGAAATTAAATCTGCGGTGACTAGCTAAGTGTTTTGGTAGCAGTCAAGCTAGCATGTCGGGACTCTCGAGAGAGGCGATGCTGTGCGATCACGTCTGCACAGAGGGAGCTAACAGCTTGTGCTGCTGTATTGACATCAGTTCATGCTTCAGAGCGCAAAAGTTTATTCTAAATAATAGATAATGCCTCTTACCTGGATAGTAGAAGGATGAAGACATAATCTGATGAACCGGTTAACTTTGGCATAAAATTAGACCTGGAAGTGGCGAGAAAGACACAAAAGTCGTTAGGTTACAACCCCCAATAAATCCATGACTATCAAAGCGTTAAGAACCGGGAAACCAATCAATCAATCAATCAATGTTTATTTATATAGCCCCAAATCACAAATGTCTCAAAGGACTGCACAAATCATTACGACTACAACATCCTCGGAAGAACCCACAAAAGGGCAAGGAAAACTCACACCCAGTGGGCAGGGAGAATTCACATCCAGTGGGACGCCAGTGACAATGCTGACTATGAGAAACCTTGGAGAGGACCTCAGATGTGGGCAACACCGACCCCCCCCCCTAGGAGACCGAAAGCAATGGATGTCGAGCGGGTCTAACATGATACTGTGAAAGTTCAATCCATAGTGGCTCCAACACAGCCGCGAGAGTTCAGTTCAAGCGGATCCAAGACAGCAGCGAGAGTCCCGTCCACAGGAGACCATCTCAAGCGGAGGCGGATCAGCAGCGTAGAGATGTCCCCAATCGATACAGGCGAGCGGTCCATCCTGGGTCCCGACGAGCGGTCCATCCTGGGTCTCGACTCTGGACAGCCAGTACTTCATCCATGGTCATCGGACCGGACCCCCTCCACAAGGGAGGGGGGGACATAGGAGAAAGAAAAGAAGCGGCAGATCAACTGGTCTAAAAAGGAGGTCTATTTAAAGGCTAGAGTATACAGATGAGTTTTAAGGTGAGACTTAAAGGCTTCTACTGAGAAACAACTATAAAGTTTATCCAAATGTGTCAGTTTTACCTGAATTTTTTCTCTCTTTATTTTCTCATTAGACGTTGATGCTATAATGTTTAGAACAGCGGTTCTCAACCTTTTTTCTGAACACTTTTTAATTCAAGTACTCTTAATCAGAGCAAAGCATTTTTGGTTGAAAAAAAAGAGATAAAGAAGTAAAATACAGCACTATGTCATCCGTTTCTGATTCATTAAATTGTATAGAGTGCAAAATATTACTCATTTGTAGTGGTCTTTCTTTAAGTATTCGGAAAAAAAGATATAAAAATAACTAAAAACTTGTTGAAATATAAACAAGCGATTCAATTATAAATCAAGACTTCTACACATAGAAGTAATCATCAATTAAAGTGCCCTCTTTGGGGATTGTAATAGAGATCCATCTGGATTCATCAACTTAATGCTAAACATTTCTTCACAAAAAAAGAAATGTTTAACATTAATATTTATGGAACATGTCCACAAAAAATATAATAGCTGTCAACACTGAATGTTATCCATCCATCCATCCATCCATCCATCCATCCATTTTCTACCGCTTATTCCCTTTCGGGGTCGCTGGCGAACTATCTCAGCTACAATCATATTATATTGTTGAATTTTTTTCCACAGTTTATGAACATACATTCATATTTTGTTGAAGTATTATTCAATAAATATATTTATTAAGAATTTTTGAATTGTTGCTATTGTTATATTTTAAAAAAATCTCACGTACCCCTTGGCATACCTTCAAGTACCTCCACGGTTACGCGTACCCCCATTTGAGAACCACTGCTTTAGAACATGTATAAAACATTTGTGAATATCTTAAAGCAAGGTTTTTAAAGTCCATCAAATCATCTTCTTCCCCCTAGGATATCTATTCTCAACACGGTAGTAATAAACTCTCAACAAAAAGTAAATGATGAATGTGTGTGTGTGTGTGTGCGTGTGCGTGTGCGTGTGCGTGTCAGCAGCAGTAGTCATAGACCCAAGCAGTAGTTGTAAAACTTCATCACTTTGAATGGTCCTTCGGGGGTCCTGGACTCCTCTCTCTGTGTGTGGTTTGACCTGCTTTGGCCCTCCAGGCCTCACGTGCCCACTTAGATAAACAAGCAGTAAACACAGGCAGTCCAAGCACCACTCTCTTTTGCGCACTGCATATACAAGCTCGTCAGATGAAAGGACGGCTTCCCGACACTATTACCTTCCTCTAACCTCTGGCTCATAATTAAGAGTCCTGCCACCATGCTCATAAAGCTTCTAATAATAGGAGAAGACCAACCAGCTCCTCATCTAAGACTCACAGCTTGCATGTGCACTAAAAAGCCTCGCTTCTGTGAGACTGCTTCCTTAAGAAACAACCTAGTGTGCCGTACTATAATGTGGTAATACTAGTAAGGGAAGGCATTTATTGCCTTATCATGCAAAAGTAATTATGAGTGTGATAACATTACTGAAATAATTAATTCTTAAAAAATTCACACATAGAACCATGCACATGTAGAATTTTTTTTTTTTGGTGTATGATCTTTTTGTATTTATGAGTTTTTGGGTGATTTAGTGCCATGCCAAAGAGCACGTCAACAGTGGTCAGGAAGCTCACTCGCACATTTTCAACAAATAGCTGCATTTTTTTTTTTTTTCCTACGGGGTCTGGGCGGCGCTAAATGGTGCGCTGGGCTCAGTGCCCGATTCCCTCTGGGAGCAACCTGTTAGAAGCCTTCCAATGGTGAGGAACCGAGCATCAATTCATATCGATCTTGGTCCCAACATGTCGAGATGGGACCGACACGACGAATCGGACTGTTTGAAGTGCCAATTCTAGTGTAACAGGGTCAATTATGTCTTGTAAATAATGTATTTTCTAATGTTTTATTATTGTTATCCATCCATACATCCATCCATTTTCTACCGCTTATTCCCTTTCGGGGTCGCGGGGGGCGCTGGCGCCTATCTCAGCTACAATCGGGCGGAAGGCGGGGTACACCCTGGACAAGTCGCCACCTCATCGCAGGGCCAACACAGATAGACAGACAACATTCACACACTAGGGCCAATTTAGTGTTGCCAATCAACCTATCCCCAGGTGCATGTCTTTGGAAGTGGGAGGAAGCCGGAGTACCCGGAGGGAACCCACGCATTCACGGGGAGAACATGCAAACTCCACACAGAAAGATCCCGAGCCTAGATTTGAACCCAGGACTGCAGGACCTTCGTATTGTGAGGCAGACGCACTAACCCCTCTGCCACCGTGAAGCCCTATTATTGTTATAATTACACAAAATATGTAAGTTACATGTAAATACATCAATATTGTTAGATGTTTTGTCAATGTGGAACCATTGTCTCGTTGTCCCTCCTACTGCAATAATGACTGTGACACCTGTCTTTTTATATGTGTTGGACACGCCTTCCAACTTCCCTTTTTGTCTACGATGACGGGAGAGGTAGGCGTCCATGCGACGACAGAAAATATTTTGTCTTGTTAAGAACTTCAATTCGGTTCTTGTTCATTATTATATTTGTGTCGGGGCTCGACGATGGCAGAAAGTTTTTGATGACAATTGTGTTCTGTATTATTAGGTATGTTTTTATTTTACTGTGTACGTATCTATTCCCTTTACGTCTACGATAACGGGAGAGGGGCTCGACCATGGCAAAAAGTTTTTGATGACAATTGTGTTCTGTATTATCAGTAAAGTTAGCTGAGAAACCCATGGTGTCGGTCGTGTTCCATAAAACACACACAACGCAGAGGAAAAGACCACCGGTTACACTAGGTTCTGGATTTTTGAGTGTGTGCAGTTTGGGAGTTGGGAGGTTTTAAGCTGGGTTGGTCTGTGGAGGCTGGGGTGCGTTTATGTTCCGAGGGGTTCACCTTGAGACCTGATTTACCTCATCCTGTTTCCTAGAGAGGGGGTCGATTATTTCTTTATTTATTATTTATTTGCATACAAACAGAAGTTTGTATGCAAACAGAAGTTTGTATGCAAACTACAATAACGTGAAGCATTTTTTGGAACAATTCAACAAACCCTTCAAAGTTGTTTCGCTATCTCAGAAACATGGAGATATGCTAATAAAGGAATGGATTTTGACCTGGAAGAATATCAATCAATCAATCAATCAATGTTTACTTATATAGCCCTAAATCACTAGTGTCTCAAAGGGCTGCACAGACCACCACGACATCCTCGGTAGGCCCACATAAGGGCAAGGAAAACTCACACCCAGTGGGACGTCGGTGACAATGATGACTATGAGAACCTTGGAGAGGAGGAAAGCAATGGATGTCGAGCGGGTCTAACACGATACTGTGAAAGTTCAATCCACAATGGATCCAACACAGTCGCGAGAGTCCAGTCCAAAGCGGATCCAACACAGCAGCGAGAGTCCCTTTCACAGCGGAGCCAGCAGGAAACCATCCCAAGCGGAGGCGGATCAGCAGCGCAGAGATGTCCCCAGCCGATACACAGGCGAGCAGTACATGGCCACCGGATCGGACCGGACCCCCTCCACAAGGGAGAGTGGGACATAGAAGGAAAAGAAAAGAAACGGCAGATCAACTGGTCTAAAAAGGGAGTCTATTTAAAGGCTAGAGTATACAAATGAGTTTTAAGGTGAGACTTAAATGCTTCTACTGAGGTGGCATCGCGAACTGTTACCGGGAGGGCATTCCAGAGTACTGGAGCCCGAACGGAAAACGCTCTATAGCCCGCAGACTTTTTTTGGGCTTTGGGAATCACTAATAAGCCAGAGTCCTTTGAACGCAGATTTCTTGCCGGGACATATGGTACAATACAATCGGCAAGATAGGATGGAGCTAGACCGTGTAGTATTTTATACGTAAGTAATAAATATGAACTAAATTATATCAACAGAACCAACTAGAACAGAGGGGGAGTAGCTGTGTACGTGATGAAGAACTTGAACTACAAAGTGGTAAAAAAAGATGTCATGAGCTATTGATATTATCATAACCATTGAAATATGTCATGAAAAAAGCAACAACGCACTGATCAGTTGTATGTATAGATCACCTAACTCAAACATTGATATGTTTGAGAACTGGATTAAGGCGACTTTTACTGAAATCTGTCAAAAAATAACCTTTTTATATGGACACTTCAACATTGACCTCTTAAACCCTAACAAACAGAAGTCCTTTGATGACTTTACAAACACAATGTAGAGCCTAAAATCCCAAGGCTCAATGTGTGACGAAATAAGGAAATAATTAATGTTGTGAAAAAATGTAAATTCAAGACATCAACTAATTCAAACGGAATTGACAAGGAAACAATAAAAAAAGGTTATTGAAGAGTTCTCAGAACCTTTAATATATATCAGCAATCTATCATTTCAAACAGGCAAATTCCCAGATAAAATGAAAATTCATAAGACTGGAGACGGACAGCAGTTTACAAACAACATACCTGTTTCTCTACTGCAACAATTTTCTAAAATTATTATAATATATATAAAATTATTAAAATCATTACATTTTATCGTATGCATGTTTGAAATCAACTGAAATTAAACTGAACTGAATTGAATTTTTAAAACCGTTTAAGTGGTGTGCATTGTAACACAATGAGTGAACAAAAATATGTATTTTATATATTGCTTTGAGGATTGTTTTGAAGTGGAAAAGGGGTGGGATTTAATAAGCTCTGCTTCTTCCTTCTTGTTTTTGGACATATTGAAATAGAAATGGTTAAACTGAGATTGAGTACTGATGTAACGTAGTATGCATATCTGGAAAAAAATTAAACTGAACTGAACACTGCAAAATTCAAACCATTACTTTGGTCCTAAATACCAAATCCTTCCAGTCAGAGCTACTGCTTCTCTAATGATTTGTAAACTTACAAACTCAGCAAGGGATTAAATAATTAGTTATACCACTGTGCGTTGCAGATGGCTGATCCACTCGAATCACACGGGCCAATTTCTCTTTGTGTATGTGACTGTGTTAATAGCAGCTCATGGGTACAAACACTATAAACACTTATTTTACAATGTGTGTGCGTGCGCAATCAGGAGCGACATCCTCTGAAGACCACATTGTGTTGTCAGTTTCAAGATTCAAAACCACAACTTCATTCATCAGCAGCTAATAACAAGCCAAATGTGCTCTAAAACACGCACACACATAGAAATTATATTCTAAACATATACTGTACATCTATCCATGAGGATTGTCCCCAGAAAGTAGTCATGTATGTCTGTCAAATTGGTGGGGTCTTTTTTAGGATGATTTAAATGATCTAAAAGTAATTTAATGGAATAATCATGATTAATACAAATAAAAAAGTGTGATTAATCTGATGTAAAAAAGGTAATCATTTGACAGCACTCATATACATACAAACATACATACATAGTTGCCGGTGTTTTCCCTTTGTTAAAGCATTATTCTTTTAAGACAGTTTGCCTTCATTGCAAGCCTTTATTGTGAACTTTTTTTTTTCCTTTCCTTCTTGCTCCCGGTCTGACTCTGGCTAGTACATACTATGGTTGGATGCTGAGCTATGTTACCATTTATGTTGCTCAAGAGTTGAATATGATTGTGTTTCTCCAAAAGTATAAAAATGGCTGCTGCAGCGAGGGCACGGTTTCAGTCACTGGATGGCTTTATTTGCATCTAATAACTTAGCCTCTCAAAACGGATTCTTTCCACAGCCAGCCAAAAAGTGGCTTAAATATACTGTTGGTCTGTACAGCTCTTTTTTTTCATTGTTATATATTTTTTTTAATAATATGACCCTTTTTAAATGATTTATTTGTCAGCACTTATTGGATTGGTCGAAGTTCAACATAATGCGGCCGACTGTGAACAATACATCCATCCATCCATTTTCTACCGCTTATTCCCTTTTGGGGTCGCGGGGGGCGCTGGCGCCTATCTCAGCTACAATCGGGCGGAAGGCAGGGTACACCCTGGACAAGTCGCCACCTCATCACAGGGCCAACACAGACAACATTCACACTCACATTCACACACCAGGGCCAATTTAGTGTTGCCAATCAATGATCAACCCGCGGCTCTTTGGCCACTCCGATGTGGCTCAGCTGCATAATCGCCGACCCCCCGTAAGGCGATTCCGGATTTCAGTGCCTCTCCCGGACATCACCCGGGGTAAACATTCTCCGATTTTCACTCGGACTACAATATTGAGGGCGTGCCGTGATGGATTTACTTTTAATGGATTTACTTTTAACGTCCTCTACAACATGTCATCGCGCCCGCCTTTACGCCATGCTATGCTATGCTATGTGCGTGCTGGCCGGAAGCATCGATTTCGATGCTTCTATCGTCACACGTACACGATTGCAAGCCATACTGGGTGATACAGGTTACACTGAAGGTTGTGATATAAACAACTTTACCACTCTTACTAATCTGCGCCACACTGTGAACCCACACCAAACAAGAATGACAAACACATTTCAGGAGAACATCCTCACAGTAACACATTATAAACACAACATAACAATTACCCAGAATCCCGTGCATCCATGACTCTTCCAGGCTATATTATACACCCCCCGCGCCCTCAACCCTGCCCACCTCAACCGACGCACGTAGGGGGGGCTTTGGTGCTAGCGGGGGTGTATAATATAGCCTGGAAGAGTCATGGATGCACGGGATTCTGGGTAATTGTTATGTTGTGTTTATAATGTGTTACTGTGAGGATGTTCTCCCGAAATGTGTTTGTCATTCTTGTTTGGTGTGGGTTCACAGTGTGGCGCAGATTAGTAAGACTGTTAAAGTTGTTAATATCACAACCGTCAGTGTAACCTGTATCACCCAGTATGCCTTGCAATCTCGTACGTGTATATGCAGAAGCCACATACAACATGATACTGGACTGGCAAGAAGTTTATACATGTTGTAGAAGGCGTCAAAGGCAATGGCTTCTTAGCACACCCTTATTATTGTTATCTGGGTGACCACCTGCAGTTTGCGAGAATGGTTGCGGCTCCCATTCTCTTCTTTAATTTGTGAAATGGGTCAAAATGGCTCTTTGAGTGGTAAAGGTTGCCGACCCCTGATCTATATCATATTTGAATACACACACCATATTCCTCAATACTTTTTGGTATGACCCCAAATCACAGCAAAATAACCAATTTATTTTTGTGTTCCTTTAAAATCCAGGTATTATTAAGCAATCCAATCTATACTACTATAAACCATTGACAGCAATATTTTCTTCATGCGCTATCCGATCTCAATAATCCAAGTGGTGAAAAACATCTAGTTAATCAAATCAGTGTAAAACGGTTGACCATACATTTGAGGTATGTGTTTTTAGCATTAAGAGAAATGTTGACCTTTTTCCTATTTATTAACGTTCCCATGTGACATTGTTACTATAAGTACCAAATGACAGCCATTATACTACACAGTTTAACCACCCTCTTAGTTGCCATGATGGACTGAAAGAACTAAAGTTGAACTGTGTACCAAAAACTGATAAGCAAGCTGATGGATAGCAGCGATAAGGAATTTTCAAGGTAACTGTGCAAAATTCAGTCTGTCTGTGGGAATTCAGCAGCAGAAGCAGAAGTCTGTTTATTTTAATGAACTCAGAAGCGTCTCCTCCGTTTCCCTTACATTACAGCGTAGCTCATTTTGAGTTCACACAGTGCACTTTATATCCATCATAGATATAAAGCAATCAGGACTTAGTCTGTTTTGTCTCTTATTGAGACGACTAGCTATCTTGTTGACAAGAGCCAGGTCACATTTGGTCATGACTTAAGTTGTTTTGCATTGGTGTGCCGTAAATTGAGCAAGACAGAAACGGTGTCTTTGTGAGTACAAACATATATTTTTGTATTTGAAGGATTGGAGGAGCTATAAAAGTTGGTGTCGCCTCAATCCAGTCATCTTGTTTCATTTAGGGTATGTACTGTACAAGAGTTGTGTTGCTGTTTATGACACAGAGTAAATGTTGATTTATAAAGGCATGGAGTTGACTACAAAATGGGATATTTTCTATGATAATTTTCTACTTTTCTGACCTAAATGTTGCAATGTTGGATACTTGTGTTGGACAATGCTTAAAGCGCCAAATAATAAGGTGCATGCGTTAGAGAGTGATGGACTATTTATTTGGGCATTGCTGGTATCTGCAGTTGGCACAGGTTAATAGTGATGTATCGACATCAGTGCTTTAGTTATAGGTTTTACACTTTTTTTGATATTCTTAAGTGATTCCTAATGTTGAAAGAATCTCTCACAGGGTGAACTTATCATTTTATGAATGTTTTCAACGGTATGCAATTTGATCCAGAACTGTGTTTGCTTTGCTGTTTGTCATTTCTTACACTGATAAAATAGCTATGCTCTCACTTGATGAGAAACTTAAAAACACACACACTTCACTGCTTATTGGGTCTATCAGTATGTAATGTATCCAGTGCATTGTCCATGATGTAACATGTAGTGATTATAGTGATCCCATAAATCATATAATGAACTTTATTTTTTATCTCCTGTTCTTTATATTTGGTGTTGCACGTTTCCTTTCTTGAATGTACAGTACAGTATGGCTGACATTTACTTTCATATACATGTCTGTGTATATATATATATATATATATATATATATATATATATATATATATATATATATATACATCAATCAATCAATCAATGTTTACTTATATAGCCCTAAATCACTAGTGTCTCAAAGGGCTGCACAAACCACCACGACATCCTCGGTAGGCCCACATAAGGGCAAGGGAAACTCACACCCAGTGGGACATCGGTGACAATAATGACCCAGTGGGACGTCGGTGACAATAATGACTATGAGAACCTTAGAGAGGAGGAAAGCAATGGATGTCGAGCGGGTCTAACATGATACTGTGAAAGTTCAATCCACAATGGATCCAACACAGTCGCGAGAGTCCAGTCCAAAGCGGATCCAACACAGCAGCGAGAGTCCCGTTCACAGCGGAGCCAGCAGGAAACCATCCCAATAGGAGGCGGATCAGCAGCGCATATATGTATGTGTAGGTGTGGGAAAAAATCACAAGACTACTTCATCTCTACAGAACTGTTTCATGAGGGGTTCCCTCAATCATCAGGAGATTTTAATGGAAGCATTCACATACAATGGTTTAAATAGGGAACAGAGTGGGTGGGTACAGGCAGGCGTAGGGTGTGGTGATTGGCTCATGTGTTACTTAGGAGGTGTTTCCGTCTGTGGCGGCATGTTGAAATGATTTCACTGCGCTTGTTGAGGGATGACAGGTCTGGATGATATATAATAAACAGTTTCTCTTTTAAACATAGGTTGCATGTTTTATTACCACTGTTGCAAGGTGTGCTGGATGCAAGAATTTGCCATGTTATTGAATATTTAACATTATTGTCTTTGAGGTTCCAAATGTGCTTGCTGAGTTCTGTGGAATTCCACAAAGTCTGGTTTCTAAAGGAGGCTTTGTGATTATTCCATCTGGTTTTATATATATATATATATATATATATATATATATATAATATATATAGGGGCGTCGTGGGTAGAGCGGTCGTGCCAGAAACCTGATGGTTGCAGGTTCGCTCCCCGCCTCTTGACATCCAAATTGCTGCCATTGTGTCCTTGGGCAGGACATTTCACCCTTGCCCCCGGTGCCACTCACACTGGTGAATGGATGATGAATAAATGATAGGTGGAGACCAGAGCAGCCGTAAGCGCAAACTGGCAGCCTTGCTTTTGTCAGTCTACCCTAAGGCAGCTGTGGCTACAAATGTAGCTTACCACCACCAGGTGTGAATGAATGATGGGGTCTCACTTCTCTGAGAGCGTTTTGAGTATCTACTAATAGAAAAGTGCTAAATAAAATCTATTCCATTATTATTATTATTTGTATTATCATATACAGGTGGAAGCTGAAGGTCTCTCTTTAATTGATGCCATTATTGTATCTTCACCAAACAAACCCACACCCCCTAAACTGGGCAGGTTTTCTGTATACCAAGAGTCTGTTTCTCGCCATGCCAGCCTTTGTCCTTTCCCCTGACTCCTTTAGCAGGATTGCTTCCAGGTTAGCCCCACATGTTAACAGCAAGCCCATAAATGAGGTGAAGAGTGAAGAGTCAATGTCTTATTAGAGGGGAACTGCACTTTTTGGGGAATTTTGCCTATCATTCACAATCATGAGGGATGAGAAGACAAAAGTTGGAATTTTTTTTTGCTGGCTAGCAATCAATTCGACCTCTAAATCAATTTAAAAATGCATTCAGAAAAAATCAACAGTACTTCATTTATGCATGGTCCGTAACCTTTATAATAACCAAGCTGTAGCGACATTGTTGTTGTAAGAGCGAACACTGATGAACTTTTTCTAGCGTAGTAACACATCTGCGTTTTTCAGTAATAGCCGTAAAATCTAACTCCAAGAAAAGATAAGCTAGCTTCTACGTCAGCATGAAACATGTTTGAGTTTGTAATGCACAACACAATGCGATAGAACACCAATCTGTACTGACTGAAAAACATGGCATCGGAAAAAAAGTACTGAGCTACCTATATTACAGTGACCGTAAAGTGTTAACCCACATTTCATGTTGTTTGTGCACAGCTAGCCAGACAGGGTATGCACTATAGTTGTAATAATGCTCAAGACATGCTGTGTGTACTATATCATGTACAGTATGTGGCATAGTCGAACAGTTGTGCATTTGGTCCAGCTGGCTGGGGACATTTTGTCCGGTTTGTTTGGGTGAGCATCCCATTTATGTCAAAATAGCATGGGTGAAGTTACACATTCACAGCGCCAAAGTCACTTTCACCCCCCTCTCTCGGCTTCCATCAGTTCCAACGTCCAACCCTTCCTTCGTACTCGCTTCTCAAAGCAGTAGTTCATCGTCAGTATGCATACTCACAAAAAGATAAGATTATGAATACTCATTTGTCCAAGAATAGTTGTCTACACACACACACACACACACACACACACACACACACACACACACACACACACACACACACACACGCACACGCACACACACACACACACTGTACAGCCCAACAGTTGGGACACACCTTCTCATTCAAACCTGAAATGGTTTTCACTTCACAGGTGTGCTTGAAGCTCATCCAGAGAATGCCAAGAGTGTGCAAAGCTGTAATCAGAGTAAAGGGTGGCTATTTTGAAGAACTTAGAATATAAAACGTCTTCAGTTATTTCCCCTTTTTTTGTTAGGTGAATAACTTCAGATGTGTTCATTCATAGTTCTAATGCCTTCAGTGACAATCTACAATGTAAATAGTCATGAAAATAAAGAAAACACATTGAATGAGGTGTGTCCAAACTTTTGGCCTGTACTGTATGTATATATTAGAATCAGAAGTGTTTATATATATGTGTATATATATATATATATATATATATATATATATATTGATATTGATATTGATGGAGGGTTTTGAACTTGTTTTAAAGGATATTTGAGAGTACAACAGTGACTCCCATTAGCGTCATCATGTAAGCATTTTTTATCATCTTTAAAGGGGAACATTATCACCAGACCTATGTAAGCGTCAATATATACCTTGATGTTGCAGAGAAAAGACCATATATTTTTTTAACCGATTTCCGAACTACAAAAGGGTGAATTTGGGGATTTAAACGCCTCTCATTTGATAGGCTGTCGAACGATGAACTTTCACCAGTGACGTCACAACATGAAGCAATCCGCCATTTTCTCAATCTTATTACACGCACCAAGTCAAATCAGCTGTTATTTTCCGTTTTTTTCGACTGTTTTCCCGTACCTTGGAGACATCATGCCTCGTCGGTGTGTTGTCGGAGGGTGTAACAACACGAACAGAGACGGATTCAAGTTGCACCAGTGGCCAAAAGATGCAAAATTCCTTCGTTTGTTCCGCACACTTTACCGACGACAGCTATGCTACGACAGAGATGGCAAGAATGTGTGGATATCCTGCGACACTTAAAGCAGATGCATTTCCAACGATAAAGTCAATAAAATCACAAAGATGAGTTTTGTTGATGTTATTTACTTATGTGGAGTGTGCTAATCAGACATATTTGGTAACGGCATGACTGCAAGCTAATCGATGCTAACATGCTATTTAGGCTAGCTGTATGTACATATTGCATCATTATGCCTCATTTGTAGCTATATTTGCATTCAGCCTTTCTGTCCACCCACATTTAATGCCAAACAAACACATACCAATCGTTGGTTAGAAGGCGATCGCCGAATTCGTCCGCGCTTCCTCCCGTGCCGCTGTCTGTCGTGATATGGCTCAAAAGCTTCTGTTTCTTCTTTAATTTTGTTTTCGGTACCTGCCTCCACACTCCAACCATCCGTTTCAATACATGTATAATCTGTTGAATCGCTTACGCTGTGAAATCCGAGTCTGAATCTGAGCTACTATGCTATACCTTTCTGTGCTATCCGCCATGTTTGTTTCTGGTGGCTTCACGCAGTGACGTCACAGGACAACATAGACAGGTGGATATAGCGATGGTGTAAATCAGGCACTTTGAAGCCGTTTTTCGGGATATTGCATGATGGGTAAAATTTTGAGAAAAACTTCAAAAAATACCAGAAGCCACTGGGAACTGATTTTTATGGGTTTTAACCCTTCAGAAATTGTGATAATGTTCCCCTTTAAAATCCTTAAAAAACGACGGGTGTTCCTGTCCCTCATAATGATTGTGAACGATTGGCAACATTTTAAAAAAAAAGTGCTGCTCTTTAAATATTTCTTCCATATTTTGACAACGATGCATGTATAATTTTTATTTTACTGATACATAAATGCTGAACATAATGTTCCTTGGACCCACCCACACACAACTGAGACCTTTTTGAGTGGTGTCAACAGCTCCTGGTTACATGCATACATACACATAAACACACACATACACGCAGTTACCGACACTCACACCGATTCGCAAAGCCACAGAACACCTGTCGGACTGCATGGCTCGCTCCAGGACACCTTCGAGTCATGAGCTCATCGGAAAAGCAATTAAAGGCAGCGTGGGCCCTGCACGCTTGCGTAATGTTTTGTTTTGCTACTTGGCTTCGGAATTAACTAAATCTGTCAGAAGTCATCAGGCTGACTTGAGCTGGGCTATATTTATTTATTTTCAGTTGGAGAGACTGGACACAAAGTCCCAGCACTGCCTCATGTCCCACGATGAACCAATTCTGAGGGGCGATTAGTTGGCTAAAACACAGATCTCCCCCCTCATTTGGGAGGGGCGAGGGTGAGCATGTCTTTTGTTGCCTGTCTCAGACTGATGGTGGGGTCATTGCCCTCTTGCTTGAAGGCTGTGCCATCTTTAAACCTTGACTTTAACCTTGGTCCTGTGGGCACACATAGTGTACACAGACTTGACATCCATAAATTGAGATGTGAGTTGATAAAAAACATTAATTAAAAGGAAATACATTCAAAGAATGATTTAAATGACATATTTTGGGGGTCAATGTGGAGAAAAAAGAAAAACGATCCTTAACTAAGTCTAGGTTTTGCGTTAGTCTGGTCTCTGGCTTCAATGTGGCCTCAGGCCAGGAGCAGGCTGATGTCAGACAGCCGTAAAACAACACCAGCAGCCCTCTGCTCTCTTTTAAGTCTACTGGACTTAAGTCTATGTGGAGGGGGAAAAAAATCACCTTTGACATTAATAGGTCCATTGCGGCGGAGTCAAGGTAAGTGTGTCCTCATATGTCTGCACGTACATGGTGAACTGCACCAACTCGTGTTTTCTTGAGGAGTAATTTAAGAAGTAAGAAAAACACATCTGTTATCATTGTCATCACTTTCTGTAATTACCCATATGCCACCATGTTGGAGCAGTGAAAACAACAGTTAGCCTCCTGCCGAGGTTGGTCCCTCAGCATGTCAGGCGGTTTCATGATGCTGCCTGCTTCAAAGGAGGCGTCACTCTGCGTCAACACCATGCCAAAACACGGACATTTTTTGTAAACGGTAACGCCTTGGTCTTCAAAGCACCAAACGCCAAGTCCAAATATATTTAGTTTGTGTTACTCTCCGGCTGTTCTTTTGACTGGCATTCCAGTGTATCAAATTGTCAGAAGTGTATTCCAACTGCTGTTGAAATACAGCTGATCTGCTATTGATTATCTAGTACAGGGGTAGGGAACCTATGGCTCTAGAGCCAGATGTGGCTCTTTTGATGGCTGCACCTGGCTCTCAGATACATTTTAGCTAAAATTGCTTAGCATGATAAGTAATGAATAAATCCGCTGCAGTATCAAAAATAACGTTCAAAATATAAAACATTCTCATGCATTTTCATCCATCCATCCGGTTTCTACCGCACCTGTTCAAGAAGTCGCATTAATGGTAAGAAGTATTTTGTTTATTTTTGGCTAGCCTCAGAATAACAATGTTATTAAACAGAATAATAGACTTATTATACTCTAAAAATGTTGGTCTTTCTTAAAAATGCACGCATATAGTTGTATTCAGTGTTAAAAAAAAAAAGAAAAAAAAGTTGTATGGCTTTCACGGAAATACTTTTTAAAATATTTGGCTCGTGTGGCTCTCTCAGCCAAAAAGGTTCCCGACCCCTGATCTAGTAACATAATGACAATGACTATGTACAGATTTGAATGGCTTATTGGTGGCATAACAACAATGTCGCTGGTTTGGTGACATACAAATGGTGGCAGTGAGACCGAGTAGCACTTTACTGCTCGTCTGGTACCTAATCCTTAAGTGCTTCCTGACATTTAAAAATAATGTTTTCCTTACACCACATAATTCTGTCGTGTTTTGTGTGTCACTATTTGCAACAACACTTGGCAAAGGTCTGCTAACAATTGCAATGAACTTTGATATTGAAAACCCAATTATAAACTGAAGAAAAATTACCTCGGGCATCAGCAAACTGCATGTAATTTTAATGTTCTCTGAAAGATCTGTAATCAGCTCCAGTAGTAGTGCACTTAAGATGTGACTTTAAGGTTTTACTACTTACGTATAAAATACTACATGGTCTAGCTCTTGCCGATTGTATTGTACCATATGTCCCGGCAAGAAATCTGCGTTCAAAGGACTCCGGCTTATTAGTGATTCCCAAAGCCCAAAAAAAGTCTGCGGGCTATAGAGCTTTTTCATTTCGGGCTCCAGTACTCTGGAATGCCCTCCCGGTAACAGTTCGAGATGCCACCTCAGTAGAAGCATTTAAGTCTCACCTTAAAACTAATTTGTATACTCTAGCCTTTAAATAGACTCCCTTTTTAGACCAGTTGATCTGCCGTTTCTTTTCTTTTTCTTCTATGTCCCACTCTCCTTTGTGGAGGGGGTCCGGTCCGATCCGGTGGCCATGTACTGCTCGCCTGTGTATCGGCTGGGGACATCTCTGCGCTGATGATCCGCCTCCGCTTGGGATGGTTTCCTGCTGGCTCCGCTGTGAACGGGACTCTCGCTGCTGTGTTGGATCCGCTTTGGACTGGACTCTCGCGACTGTGTTGGATCCATTATGGATTGAACTTTCACAGTATCATGTTAGACCCGCTCGACATCCATTGCTTTCCTCCTCTCCAAGGTTCTCATAGTCATCATTGTCACCAACGTACCACTGGGTCATTATTGTCACCGATGTCCCACTAGGTGTGAGTTTTCCTTGCCCTTATGTGGGCCTACCGAGGATGTCGTAGTGGTTTGTGCAGCCCTTTGAGACACTAGTGATTTAGGGCTATATAAGTAAACATTGATTGATTGATTGATTGATTGATTGATAGTGTAACAGTCGGGGTCCCCTTCTATAATGTTGAAAAAAAGCTGTATTTTGTCTTTTTGATGGCTTGACACTGGCAAGATTAGCTGTTTTGCTTAAAATGATTGTATTAAGTTACACAATCATGTGGGTGGATTGATAATTTCATCAATAGTCTATGTAATATTTTGTATGTTTTTTTTTTTTTTTTATGTAACTGCTGTGCTTCACCTTGTGTAGTTTCCCCTTTACACTTGGTTTTAACATACAAGAGGTCTCTGGTCTTCGTGCGTGTTCCGTTCCTACGACGACGTTAAACTATATTTTGAGTTTTTGTGTAAATCAGAATCGATATCTAAATTATATCTTAATTAAAATCGAAACATTACAGGATTCAATCAACTTGTTAGTAGTATGCCAAAGAATCACATCATTTAAATGCAGTATTTTATTTTCCTATATTCAAACAGTGTTTCTGTTCCATCCATCTTCTTCCGCTTATCCGAGGTCGGGTTGTGGGGGCAACAGCCTAAGCAGGGAAACCCAGACTTCCCTCGCCCCAGCCACTTCGTCTAGCTCTTCCCAGGCCAGCCTGGAGACATAGTCTTCCCAACGTGTCCTGGGTCTTCCCCGTGGCCTCCTACCGGTTGGACGTGCCCTAAACACCTCCCTGGAAATGTGTTCGACTTACTGCTGGCAATGCGGACCAAGCTCTGACACTGATCATACAGGGAGCGGACCGCCACAATAAGACAGTCCGATACCCCATACTCTCTGAGCACTCCCCACAGGACTTCCCGAGGGACACGGTCGAATGCCTTCTCCAAGTCCACAAAGCACATGTAGACTGGTTGGGCAAACTCCCATGCCCCCTCAAGAACCCTGCCGAGTGTATAGAGCTGGTGCACAGTTCCACGACAAGGACGAAAACCACACTGTTCCTCCCGAATCCGAGGTTTGACTATCTGGCGTAGCCTCCTCTGCGGTCCACTTGAATAAACTTTACCGGAAAGGCTGAGGAGTGTGGTCCCACGATAGTTGGAACACACCCTCCGGTCCCCCTTCTTAAAGAGAGGAACCACCACCCCGGTCTGCCAATCCAGAGGTACCACTTCCGATGTCCACGCGATACTGCAGAGTCTTGTCAACCAAGACAGCCCCACAGCATCCAGAGCCTTAAGGAACTCCGGGCGGATCTCATCCACCCCCGGGGCCTTGCCACCGAGGAGCATTTTAACTACCTCAGCGAACTCAGCCCCAGAAATAGGAGAGCCCGCCACAGATTCCCCAGGCACTGCTTCCTCATAGGAAGACGTGTTGGTGGGATTGAGGAGGTCTTCGAAGTATTCCTTCCACCTATCCACAACATCCGCAGTTGAGGTCAGCAGAACACCATCCGTACCATACACGGTGTTGATAGTGCACTGCTTCCCCTTCCTGAGGCGGCGGACGGTGGTCCAGAATCGCTTCGAAGCCGTCTGGAAGTCGTTTTCCATGGCTTCCCCGAACTCCTCCCATGTCCGAATTTTTGCCTCCGCGACCGCTGAAGCTGCACACCGCAGCTTCAGCGCAGTTTCTGTTCCAACTGTGTGTAATGATAGAGTGACCGTAAATCTTAAATACACGTTTATTGTTTTTAATTAATAATTAAGCCAACTACGCTTCTGTATTGTAAAGTTGGTCATTATGGTGGAACTTTGAGAGCTAAGTGTTTTCTGAGGCGGTATTTGGTGAAACACATTTGAAAACCACTGGACTAGGGTACACATAGAGTAGGTTATAAATAGCATAGGTTAATGAGAATAGATTATACAGTATAATAGATGATTGCTCACTGGAAGGGGTGTTTCAAAAGAGGGAAAAACAGATTTATTGGGATGTCTCGATAATGAGACAACTACATTGCTGATTATCACTGTCAATTTCACGTGTTCAGGGTAAAATCTTTATCCTTGACAATGGTCGAAACAAACAGATTAGTCTGAGCATGGGGCCAGTGTTGGTTGCCCTTTTTTTCTGAAGTTTGTAGTTTTACCTCACTTTTCTCTTTCGCTTTACTTCTCTTTGACACGCTCATCAAAAGCTTGGGAAACATGAGGGTCACAGTTAAAAAGTGAGCTAAAAAGAACAAAAGTGACACACTTTCTCCCTGTAGCGACACACATTTACGTATTATTCCTGGCTCGTGTTATTCTGCTTAATGTTACATATTATTCTTTGCACTTGCACTAACTAGTTGTCGTTGTAGTGCGGTATTAAAAACGTATGGGAGTGCGTCGTAAGCAGGAAATATTGTAACACTTAATGTCATCTAAAACGGACAAAAAGTACTGAATGCATCTTCACTGTTGAATTCATTCCCTGCTTAATCCTGGGCGTCATTTCAAAACATTCAACTCATTTGAGGCATTGACACTATACATTTTCCACGTTCCCAAAATGGTAACTTTTTGAAGTTACCGTATTTCCTTGAATATCCGCCGGGGCGCTAATTAATTTAAAACCTCTTCTCACTCCTGCGCTTATTCAAAGCTTCTGGTAAAAGTAAGCAGGCGCTAATAATTTTAAAACCTCTTCTCACCCCTGCGCTTACCAATGGCATGCAGTAAAAAAATGTGTGTGATTAAAAAAAAAAAAAAAAAAAAGTTCTTCTGCGGCCACGGCCCGGTGGTTGGGGACCACTGCTCTACAACATGTCATCGCGACTGCCTTTACACATCGTTATCTGCATGCCTGCCAGACTCATGCATTTAGCTGTTTCTCATATGAGATTGCAATGCATACTTGGTCAACAGCCATACTTTTTACACTGATGGTTGTGATATAAACAACTTTAACACTCTTACTAATATGTGCCACACTCTGTGAACCCACACCAAACACATTTCTGGAGAACAACGGCTCTGTTGGGGCGGCATGGCGTAGCGGGTAGAGCGGCCGTGCCAGAAACCTGAGGGTTGCAGGTTCGCTTCCCACCTATGGACATCAAAGTCGCTGCCGTTGTGTCCTTGGGCACACTTCACCCTTTGCCCCCGGTGCCGCTCACACCGGTGAATGAATGATGAATGAATGATTGGTGGTGGTCGGAGGGGCCGTAGGCGCAAACTGGCAGCCACGCTTCCGTCAGTCTACCCCAGGGCAGCTGTGGCTACTGATGTAGCTTACCACCACCAGGTGTGAATGAATGATGGGTTCCAACTTCTCTGTGAGCGCTTTGAGTATATAACAATAGAAAAGCGTGATATAAATCTAATCCATTATTATTATTATTATTATTTTAACACATTATAAACGCAACATAAGAATTACCCACAATGCCATCCATCCATGACTCTTGGCTATAATTATACATGCGACCCCAACCCCGCCCACCTCAACCGAAGCACGGAGAGGGGAGGTGGAGGTTGGTGCTAGCGGGTTGTATAATATAGCCAAGAATCATGGATGCATGGCATTTTGGGTAATTCTTATGTTGCGTTTATAATGTGTCACAGAGCCGATGTTCTCCCGTATTGTTTGGTGTGGGTTCACAGAGTGTGGCACATATTAGTAAGAGTGTTAAAGTTGTTTTATATCACAACCATCTGTATGGCTGTGGAACAAGACGCCTGGTTTACACATAGTAGAGGCAAAAAAAAAGCGAGTTTCACTCGGCAGTATTTCAAGGCAGGCGCATATTACATGCCCGGCGGCTATTCAAGGAAATACGGTATTTCACTTTTTGTGTAACATAAATCCAGTTTAATCTTGACAATGTGTACTGCTTACACATTTCTCAACTGACAATGTTGGTGTCTCAATATTGGGGCTAACCCCAAAAGGGACAAGCGGTAGGAAAATGGACGGTTGTTATATTGGGGCTAATCTTATGTTACCAAAGTTTGCATAATTTATACTACTTGCAGGTTCCAGCCATTCCAACCTTAAATTGTTCGAGTCATTCAATATATCACCTTAATTCCATATTATCCATGACAACATTACCAATTCCACCTTTCTCAAACTGTTCCAAATTCTACATTCACCCTATATTTCAATACATTTCTTCAGTATTAAAGCATTTCAGCTCAGCGTCAGCTCTTGACTATTCACACACAATTTCGACAGAAATTCCATTCTCTAGTTGCTCAGGCTGTTCTGGTCCATGATGGAACTACTAGAAGTTGGCCTGCAGCTCCACAGCCACAGCCAAGACCTATTAGGCAGCCACATTGTGGTATCGGAGTTCAAGCCACAGGGCTGAGGTTATGATTCCTATTTAGGAAAAGGCAAGAGTGAATGCATGGTGGCAAAGAAGACTGGAGGTGGAAAAAGTAGCACAAAAAAGGAGTGACATATAACTGGAAGGTGAAGTGATAGATTGTAATGTGGTGTGGAGCTTGTGATACAAAGAGTAGTGGAAGATGGATGAGAGAACACAAGGGTGGGTTATGGAATACATTTGATGTCAGGATTAATGCCAGTAAAGCTGTTAAGGACACAAGCTTGGAAGGTGCGGGGCAATAGCATAGAGACATTACCATGACACTGATGGAGGGACGGAAAGTAAACTATGTCAGATGATGATTGTTAGTCTGACTTAATCCAAGGAGAACATCTTTCAATTTTTGATCATTTTGTTTCCATAATAAACTGGAAGGATCAAAGTACACCTGGTAAACTGTAGTCAGGCACACAAAATAGGCATTGAAAATGTGCAGCGGCAGCATTGTATTGCACTACTGATCCTGTAACACTTTCTACATCACACATGCTTTCAGTCAAGCACACATCATTTCATAATGCACACGCACACACACAAATAAGGTCACACATCACTGAGCTCTGTAAAAGTGAAGCAAATTAGAGGCATTTTATTTACATTGTTAACAAAGAATAATAGACCTTACAGGAATTCCTGCTGAGCGGGCAGGTTTCTGTTACAAAGTGTGTCTCTGAGTTGCATGAAGTGCATGTGTTTGTGTGTGCCATTGTCACATCTGCAGGACAGCCAGCAATCAACCAGCACACACACACACGCACACGCACGTATGTGTGCACAAACACACACACACACTGGCTTTGGGCCTGAAACAGCAGATTGGGGTCTTGTCCAAAACCCCATTAAACTTCTTGAAAGTCCTGCTAGAGCTGAAACATCCTCCTGTCGTCATGCTGGGACATTCCACAGCACGCCAGAGACCCTCCACTAATCCTGCCGGCATGGGAATCATTATTGATAGGATCCTAACGCATTACCTCAGGGCTCACTTATTGTTGGTAAAGATTATTTTTTAAGAGTAAACCAAGACCCAGCAATAGTCTTATATTTCATAGAAATTCATCAGAAGAAAATGTTTTTCTTGGCTTAGAGAGCTACCTCTTTGATCAGCGTAAAAAAAAAAATAGTCCTTTCTGCTCTCTAACAAACAGCTTTATACACTCAAACTGGATATTGTGGACACTGTGAGACCTTGTGAGAGTAGAGCCTGGCACCTAATCCACCTTTGCACATGGGTGGACAATGTTATACATTTCACTGACAGATATTGATGTTCTTTGTATTTCAATCAAAGTGTTTAGTGTGTGGGTCGAACATTTTTAAACAACTGTCCAGTGTTTGCCAGACAGATGTACTGCATAATCTTTCCGATGTATTTTTCCCCCCTCAGACCCATTATTGCTTTGACAAACTGCAAAGTTTGGAATTACACAAGTTAAACTCATTTCCTTTCACTTGTTATGTGTCCAGGTGCAGTTCTGTTGGCTAGTGTTCAGGGCATCGCGATCAACGTGGACCCCATCTTCTGCACGTGGCTGCTGTATCAGCCTCATCGAGGGAGCAACAGGCAGCAGCAACAGGTTTGAGACACTTCATTTTATCATGGCGTTATTTAGTTATGTTAGTGCTTTAGACTACATAGTAAAGGGGTTCAATTTGAAATAATATTTTTGTTTTGAAAGAATGAACGTTTTTTTGGAGGGGCATCCCATCCGATTTTGGTATCGGATATCGGCTTCCATCTAAAATCTCTGATACAAGCAGTTCTACAGCATGTTTACCACAAAGTTTGGCAGCGAGTTATAAGCTACTCTATTGAGCACACTATGTTGATCTTTTATTTTATCTTAGTAATGTAATTTAAAAAGATAAACATGGTAGGTTATAGGCTACTAGGAGCTAGCGGCTATGTAACAGCTACGCACACAATAACATACAAGCTAGACATATATACAAACCCCGTTTCCATATGAGTTGGGAAATTGTGTTTGATGTTAATACAAACGGAATGAAATGATTTGCAAATCCTTTTCAACCCGTATTCGTTGAATATGCTAAGAGACAACATATTTGATGTTCAAACTGAGAAACAGTTAAAATAAAAGGTGATGTATCACAGTGGTGAACATGCCCTTTCCCAACTACTTTGGCACGCGTTGCAGCCATGAAATTCTAAGCCAATTATTATTTGCAAAAAAAAAAAAGTTTATGATTTTGAACATCAAATATCTTGTCTTTGTAGTGCATTCAACTGAATATGGGTTGAAAAGGATTTGCAAAGTATTGTATTCCGTTTATATTTACATCTAACACAATTTCCCAACTCATATGGAAACGGGGTTTGTAATATGTGTCCTTAATTGAACAATTGCAGTCTAAAATAGCACATTTGTCGATGTAAACAAGTATCAAATAACGATAGTTTCATGTTACTTACACAGGGTAAGGTGTTAGGGTTCAGAAAGTATTACCTCTGCTTCACTTTTTCTACATTTTGTTTTTTTACAGCTTTATTCCAAAATTATAAATGATAAATGGGTTGTACTTGTATAGCGCTTTTCTACCTTCAAGGTACTCAAAGAGCTTTGACATTACTTCCACATTTACCCATTCACACACATTCACACACTGATGGAGGGAGCTGCCATGCAAGGCGCCAACCAGCACCCATCAGGAGCAAGGGTGAAGTGTCTTGCTCGTTCTTTCCATTCTCAACTATGTTAAAATAAAAAGACAGAAGAAATAAGAAATAATGAAGTTGTCGCGCATATTGTAATGGCAGTCGTTGTGTTCGAAAACAACGTTTTTTGGAACAGCCCAACTATGTTCAACCAATCAGCATTCAAAAGCACAGGCCCCTCCCCTCAAGGGTTATTGGGGAACTTCCAAAAGTTCCACCTCGCTACTAGGAACTAAAAAATAGTTCCTATAGAACTAAATCTACCCGGGTAGTTTAAGGTGGAAACACGAGGGGGTGTACTTGATTTACCCTGGTAAATGGGAAGGTTCCTGCAGTGTAAACAAGCCTATTGTAGCTATCTGTGGACAACTTGAAGAAAAAGAATAGCGTCATACCCTCTGACGGCGTGGAGCAAGCGCATTGAGGGGAAAGCGGTGCGTACAATGTATTGAATACATTATTTGTTATTGTTATTGCTAAATTGCTCATTTAATAAAAATAAAAAAATGACATGAACATAAGTATTCACAGCTTTTGCTCAATACTTTGTTGATGCACCTTTGGCAGCAATTACAGCCTCAAGTCTTTTTGAATACAATGCTACAAGCTTGGCACACCTATCTTTGCGCAGTTTCGCCCATTCCTCTTTGCAGCACCTCTTAAGCTCCATCAGGTTGGATGGGAACTGTTGTTTTTTTTTATCCAGCATGTATCTGTACATCCACCTTCCAACTTTTTGTGCTGCCTCTGTACATCTGAGTCAGATCATATCCGAATGATGTCTAATTTTAAATGTAAATTGGTTGTTTTGTTTGGCTTTTCTATTGAAGCCAAGCTTGTTTTAGTTTGCCCATGTTGTGTGATGTGGTTCTAACCCACATTTGGCAACTGGCATCTTGCACTTAACATGCCCCTTGCCTTTGTAACTGTCGTTTGGGAAGGGATCATCTTCTTTCCATGAAAGCTGAATTTCTTGGTTCTTTATACTGCTTTCCACATCTCCTGTTTCATTGTGTTCCACTTCCAGTAGCCTAATTTTGCAAATAGTAGCAGCTCATACAAGTCGCAGCTCCAAAAATTGATAAGAATGAATAACATTGAAATAATAATACAATGGTTTGCTATAGTTTGCCCTGCTTCTTCTTGCCTTATGCTGTTTAAAACAGCTGTCAAAATACACAAGTGTGAGAGATAAGGAGAGCAAATGACTTAATCTCACCTACTCCTTACTCTGGAGGTTATTGCTGTACAAGGATAAACACATGTTTCTGGGCTACTTTTCAAGGTCTGGTTGTTTTAGTCAAGACCTTTAGCTGAAGGCCAAACAACCACCTCGAGAAACCGCAATGAAGAAGCTCACCGTTGCAGTTTTTAGATTTAGAGTATTGGAGAATGCTGATAATTTTAAAACATACATTTTCCATACAATTAAAAATACAAACATTTAGATAGCTGAATGAGGAGATGAGATTGAATATGTTAATAAAAATGTGTTTTATTTTTTATTATCAATGGATAAATGAATAGTTGTTATGTTTATGATGTTAGTTTATTCCGAACATACATGCAGTTGCAATGTGGTACGTCACATATTTCCAGTTTTCCACTTCATTGTATCCAAAAAGGTAGACATAGTTATCAGTGATGTGCATTTTCCTCACTTAGGCTGATATATTATATACAGTATCTAAACCAGGGGTGGGCATTACGTCGATCGCGATCGACTGGTCGATCTCGGAGGGTGTGTCAGTCGATCTCAAGCCAGGCATTAAAAAATAGACATAAAAATGAGCAATCATCAACCATACCAAGACTTCACTTTCGTCAGTTGTTTGACATTCTCGGCACCCGAGGATCTTGTGAGATGACGCTGGCTGCTGCGAGCTCATATTTAAGAAAAAAATCACTAACAGGGTGGACACAGAGAAACACATTTTATTTCTAGAGACCCAGTACCTACCATCAGTACCTCCATCAGTGTGTGAATGTGTGTGTGAATGGGTAAATGTGGAAGTAGTGTCAAAGCGCTTTGAGTACCTTGAAGGTAGAAAAGCGCTATACAAGTACAACCCATTTATCATTTACTGTCAAAACTCTAAAGACCGACAGCTCAGTTCCTGTCTTCACCATAAAAGACCTGTTTCATCCTGCCTGTGCTAACAAAATAAGAGTCTCAGAAAGCTAGCGTGCACAAGCTAGCAAGCAACGGAGTTTGATGCCAATGTATTTCTCCCCCCGCCCTCAGCGACCGCTTTCTCACTTGCTTGCCCACCCGCACACTCACTGACGTCACTCACCTGCTGCCAGACATTAAAGGGCCACACACATATGCTACTCTCATAACAAAGTGTTTAAAAACAAGTATGCAAGTTGGACAAATGAGATGCCAAATCCAACCACTTTCATGTGGTATTGGACAGAAAGGAGGACTTTTTTTTTCCCTCCATTTGAAAATGCGGACGTTATCAGCACCACTGTCTAATTCCAATCAATGCAAGTCATCAGAATCAGGTAATACACCAACTTATATTCTTGTCTTCATGAAAGAAAGGAATCTATGTGTGTTAAACATGCTTGTATTATCGTTAAACACCATTAACTTGTTAACAAAAACGTCTCTTTCATAAATAAATATAAACTATAAATAGGAATGAGGTAGAGCTCCTCGACTTGGTCAATTGAAAAGTAGCTCACCTGCAGAAAAAGTGTGAGCGCCCCTGATCTCAACGTATATGTGAAAATTTTAATAGACTGCCAATTGGCCTTCTACAGTTGGTGTAACACACATTGTCTCCGATAACATAAAACTGAAGTCTGTTTTTGCTGTTTTAGCGTTTTTTTCACAACATAAAAAAAAATTATCAAAACGGTCCCTGCATGCTTTGACATTTCAATATGCGGCCCATGGTGCAGAACGTTTGGACACCCCTATAGGTAATCACAATCGCTTAACAGTATTGGTACAACAATATTAACGTCATCATTTATTCCATAATCCTCATTATGTTGTGATATCATTGCAGAATCCAGGCCCAGTTCCCTTGACAAAGCGAAGAGAGGATGACATCTCATTAGGGAGCACACCATTGGTCCAACAGACTTCCAATCAAGCCTCTGACTATGCTAGCAGCCCTGTCAAAACCAAAACTGTTACAGGTAAGCTTAAACATTTTGCGTGCAAACAGGCATATTCATAGTAAACTACTTTGAGGTGATGTTGCAATATTACCAACAAATCATGCATGCCTGATCGAAAAGACACACAAATAAGGGTCCAGTTTTCAAAATGCAGTAGTTTGATGCTAATTTACACTGGATGCCCGTGGTTCTCAAATGGGGGTACACCTACCCCTGGAGGTACTTGAAGGTATGCCAAGGGGTACGTGAGATTTTTCAAAAATATTGTAAAAATAGCAACAATTCAAAAATCCTTTATAAATCTATTTATTGAATAATACTTCAACAAAATATGAATGTAAGTTCATAAACTGTGAAAAGAAATGCAACAATGCAATATTCAGTGTTGACAGCTGGATTTTTTGTGGACATGTTCCATAAATATTGATGTTGAAGATTTCTTTTTTTGTAAATAAATGTTTAGAACTAAGTTCATGTATTGAGATGGATCTCTATTACAATCCCCAAAGATGGCACTTTAAGTTGATGATCACTTCTATGTGTAGAAATCCATCCATCCATCCATCTTCTTCCGCTTATCCAAGGTCGGGTCGCGGGGCAGCAGCCTAAGCAGGGAAGCCCAGACTTCCCTCTCCCCAGCCACTTTGTCCAGCGCTTCCTGCGGGATCCCGAGGCGTTCCCAGGCCAGCCGGGGGACATAGTCTTCCCAACGTGTCCTGGGTCTTCCCCGTGGCCTCCTACCGGTTGGACGTGCCCTAAACACCTCCCTAGGGAGGCGTTCGGGTGGCATCCTGACCAGATCTCCCCGAACCACCTCATCTGGCTCCTCTCCATGTGGAGGAGCAGCGGCTTTACTTTGAGTTCCTCCCGGATGGCAGAGCTTCTCACCCTATCTCTAAGGGAGAGGGAAACTCATTTCGGCCGCTTGTACCCGTGATCTTATCCTTCCGGTCAAGACCCAAAGCTCATGGGAACATAGATCAATCGGTAAATTGAGAGCTTTGCCTTCCGGATCAGCTCTTTCTTCACAACAACGGATCGGTACAACGTCCGCATTACTGAAGACGCCGCACCGATCCGCCTGTCCATCTCACGATCCACTCTTCCCTCACTCGTGAACAAGACTCCTAGGTACTTGAACTCCTCCACTATGTGTAGAAATCTTTATTTATAATTGAATCACTTGTTTATTTTTCAACAAGTTTTTAGTTATTTTTATATCTTTTTTTCCAAATAGTTCAAGAAAGACCACTACAAATGAGCAATATTTTGCACTGTTATACAATTTAGTAAAGCAGAAACTGATGATATAGTGCTGTATTTTGCTTCTTTATCTCTTTTTTTCAACCAAAAATGCTTTGCTCTGATTAGGGGGTACTTGAATTAAAAAATGTTCAAAGGGGGTACATCACTGAAAAAGGTTGAGAACCACTGCTGTATGCCTAATACATACTAGTGATTAGCACGAGCGAACTTTCGTGGCGTTTTGTACAACTCCAATTTTGGCAATCAAAACTGCAACTAATTAGACATGACAAACAAACAGCTAGTGTGTAAAAAATACGATATTTACAATTCAAACACATTGTAGTGCTCAACAAAAGACAAGAGTGGCATAGTCAATTTATTGTGAATTTACTATTTCCTGGATACTGCAACTTTGGACAAACTGAAATGAATGCATACTTGCAGATGAGACAGCAGTTTAAGAAAACAAGATATGCTGTAACTGGACTGCGCAGTTATTATGAGCTCATTGACTGTTAAATAAGAAGGAAATAATTTGTTTACTAACTCATTTATTACTACTTGAAAACAAACACATGTACCAGAAAGTGGTACCGGAATAGATTCTTAGCTATCGGGAATTAGTAACGCATTGTTTCAAATGTGAAAGGTACCCATCACTAACTGTAGTTATTTCAGCCTTTTGTACAATATTTATGTCATAAGTGAGATTGGGTTTTTTAAAGACCATTTATTAATTGCTATACCATCTGAAGAACACACTTCCATAATTGGAGCTGCATTACATTATGTGAATAAATCATTGCTCTTGAACATACCTTCAATTAAGAACGATTATTTTTGCTCTTCCTATGCAAATGGTATTTTTGAATTATTGACTTTGTTTTCGTTTTTTGATGTATTGCTAGCTGAATGAAATATATCATCAACATTCTATGTATTGGTCATTTGGCAGATTTGTATTTATGTTGATAATGGCTGTTTCTTTAACTTTCCAAAACAAATACAACAATTGGCATGCAGTTGAATTGATAGGCTTGATGGATTTAAAAAGCATAAAGCTGTTTTATCTCTGAAATTGATTTTGTTTTGATTGGCTTGATCTCGTCCTTTAAGACATCACAAATTTAAAAGTTTTTAGTGTGATAAATTATGTTTTTGTAAGAAAATTACCTGAAATGGCCCAGCTAATGTTTCACTTGTCGAAGCATGTGCAAAGAAAAAACCTTGTTCTACACTAACTCAAATATGCAACTTTTTATTTGTATTTTTTAATGGCTGACCATATCCAATTACTACTCTTCCATGTCTTTAAGGGAGCGGTCACACCCAAGTGCACATACATTGAAATTCAGCCACATAAATTATAAAATAGCTTGGTAAGAGAACGTACTTTTTTTTATTTGAACTTCATAACAACCTTTCACAGTCGGATCAAAGATGTTGGGACAAGCCAGATGTGCCGAAGAATTGCCGGAAAGATGGGTGGCTTGTGTATGTGGTCACGGTTTCCAAAAAACACATGGTCAAAACACAGGAGCAAGAACACATACAGCAATCTTTCTAGCAACTTAACTGTGTGATATACTGGAGTGGTACTCAACCAGGGCTTCACGGTGGCAGAGGGGTTAGTGCGTCTGCCTCACAATACGAAGGTCCTGCAGTCCTGGGTTCAAATCCACGCTCGGGATCTTTCTGTGTGGAGTTTGCATGTTCTCCCCGTGACTGCGTGGGTTCCCTCCGGGTACTCCGGCTTCCTCCCACTTCCAAAGACATGCACCTGGGGATAGGTTGATTGGCAACACTAAATTGGCCCTAGTGTGTGAATGTGAGTGTGAATGTTGTCTGTCTATCTGTGTTGGCCCTGCGATGTGGTGGCGACTTGTCCAGGGTGTACCCCGCCTTCCGCCCGATTGTAGCTGAGATAGGCGCCAGCGCCCCCCGCGACCCCAAAAGGGAAATATGCTGTAGAAAATGGATGGATGGATGGTACTCAACCATTGAACTGTACCTGCCGTGATGTATTTGCTACCAGGCAGCACAGAAACATGAAATAATCCTTAAATGACCGCTTTATCTCTGACTAAACTTTCGCCTTTCCCTCTTGACACACCAATAGATGAGTAATAAAACACCTGAAAGTAAGTCCCCATTTGGTATATTTGTTATATCTTTGTTACATGGAACAATGCGCATTAGGGTTGTGAATCTTTGGCCACCTAACGATTTGATTTGGTTCCGATTCTCGGGGTGATAGTTCAACGCAGAATCGATTCCATATTCAACCCACTTCACTCAATATATTACTTGGTATAATTATTATAACTAAACTTTTTTAAAGCAGTTTAGAGTTTAAAAAAGTTCCTTGACGGCGTAGCGAAGTTGGGAGAGTGGCCGTGCCAGCAATCTGAGGGTTACTGGTTCAATCCCCACCTTCTACCATCCTAGTCACGTCCCTTGTGTCCTTCGGCAAGACACTTCCCCCCCTTGCTCCTCATGGGGCCTGGTTAGCGCCTTGCATGGCAGCTCCTGCCATCAATGTGTGAATGTGTGTGTAAATGTGGAAATACTTTCAAAGCGCTTTGGGCTCCTTAAAAAGGGGTAGAAAAGCGCTATACAAGTACAACCATTTACATGAATCTTATGAATGAAAAAATATGTAAGTATTTTGTTTTTTAAATCAATTTTTGGGGTGGGGGGTGAGAAAAGCAGTCCATATCTGTTTTGAGCACCTTTTGCGTTACACAGTGCAACACATCTCCTTAGCATAGAGTTGATCAGGTTGTTGATTGTGGCCTGTTGAATGTTGGTCCACTTCCCTTCAATGGCTGTTGGGAGTTGCTGGATATTGGCAGGAACTGGCACACGCTGTCGTATATGCCGATTCATAGCATCCGAAACATGCTCAATGGGTGACATGTCCGTAGAGTATGCTGGCCATGCAAGAAATGGGATGTTTTCAGCTTCCAGGAATTGTGTACAGATCCTTGCAACATGGGTCAGTGCATTGTCATGCTGCAACATGAGGTAATGGTCTCAAATGAATGGCACAACAATGGGCCTCAGGATCTTGTCACGGTATCTCTGTGCATTCAAAATAGCATCAATAAAATGCACTTGCGTTCGTAGTCCATACGCCTGCGCATACCATTACTCAACACCCACCATAGGCCAATCGATTCACAACGTTGACTTCAGCAAACCGCTCTCCCACACGACACAATCTGCCCTGAACAGTGAAAACCGGAATTTATCTGTGAAGAGAACACCTCTCCAACATGCCAGACGTCATTGAACGTGGGCATTTGCCCACTGAAGTCGGTTTCCAAAACACACCGCAGTAAGGTCGAGACCCTAGTGAGGACAACGAGCATGCAGATGAGCTTCCCTGAGACGGTTTCTCACAGTTTGTGCAGAAAGTATTTGGTTATGCAAACCAATTGTTGCAGCAGCTGTCCGGGTGACTCAGACGATCATGGAGGTGCACCTGCTGGATGTGGAGGTCCTGGGGTGGTCTGTGGTTGTGATGTCCTGCTAAATTCTCTGAAACTTCTTTGGAGACGGCTTATGGTAAAGAAATTAACATTCAACTCAAGGGCAACAGTTCTGGTGGACATCCCTGCGGTCAGCATGCCAATTGAAAGCTCCCTCAAAACTTGCGATATCTGTGGCATTCTGCTGTGTGATAAACTGCTCATTTCAGAGTGGCCTTTTATTGTGGGTAACTTAAGGCACACCTGTGCAATAATCATGCTGTTTGATAAGCATCTTGACATGCTACACCTGTAAGGTGGGATGGATTGTCTTGGCAAACAAGAAATGCTCACTAACACAGATTTGTGAACAATATTTGAGAGGAATAGGTATTTTGTGTATATAGTAAAAGTTTTAGATCTTTGAGTTCAACTCATGAAAAAGGGGAGCAAAAACAAAGTGTTGCGTTTATTATTTCGTTTTGTTTAGTGAGCATTAACAGATGTGCTTACACCTGGAAAAGTACACCAAAATGCATACATACTGTAATGCACAAAATATGAATACACCACTTTTAGAATAGAAATACAAATCCATAGACATGCATTGAGACGAATGGCAAGTATGTATAGTTTTGTTATTTAAAATATATTTTTATACTCCTCGACGATGACATACCACATATAACGCATCAGATACGTTAGACAAAACATAAACCCATAAGCTAGGAAAAAGGACTTAGCTCTCACTAATTCAGCATTATGTTGTTTAATTTTTCACGTGGTTGTTTTTGCTGTATTTACTGGCCACACGTAGAAAAATAATGTCTACAATAAACTGGTCCCTGGTGGAAAAAAGGTTGGGAACCCCTAATATAATGCTTTCATAAATAAACTGTATGTACATCTCATGGGCATTTTGCATTATTTGTTTACATATACGTCAATCTCCAACACTTTTTACAGTACTCCATCCATCCATCCATCATCTTCCGCTTATCCGAGGTCGGGTCGCGGGGGCAACAGCCTAAGCAGGGAAACCCAGACTTCCCTCTCCCCAGTCACTTCGTCTAGCTCTTCCCGGGGGATCCTGAGGCGTTCCCAGGCCAGCCGGGAGACATAGTCTTCCCAACGTGTCCTGGGTCTTCCCCGTGGCCTCCTACCGGTTGGACGTGCCCTAAACACCTCCCTAGGGAGGCGTTCGGGTGGCATCCTGACCAGATGCCCGAACCACCTCATCTGGCTCCTCTCCATGTGGAGGAGCAGCGGCTTTACTTTGAGCTCCTCCCGGATGGCAGAGCTTCTCACCCTATCTCTAAGGGAGAGCCCCGCCACACGGCGGAGGAAACTCATTTGGGCCGCTTGTACCCGTGATCTTATCCTTTCGGTCATGACCCAAAGCTCATGACCATAGGTGAGGATGGGAACGTAGATCGACCGGTAAATTGAGAGCTTTGCCTTCCGGCTCAGCTCCTTCTTCACCACAACGGATCGGTACAACGTCCGCATTACTGAAGCCGCCGCACCGATCCGCCTGTCGATCTCACGATCCACTCTTCCCTCACTCGTGAACAAGACTCCTAGGTACTTGAACTCCTCCACTTGGGGCAGGGTCTCCTCCCCAACCCGGAGATGGCATTCTACCCTTTTCCGGGCGAGAACCATGGACTCGGACTTGGAGGTGCTGATTCTCATTCCGGTCGCTTCACACTCGGCTGCGAACCGATCCAGCAGTACTATGTAATACAATTTGAACATAATTCAAATAATGTTAGAAACTGTTTTATTAATCAAAAAGTAGACATCGATCCATATACATAATCAGTTTAGGGTATGGCGCAGTGGGAGAGTGGCCGTGCACAACCCGAGGGTCCCTGGTTCAATTCCCACCTAGTACCAACCTCGTCACGTCCGTTGTGTCCTGAGCAAGACACTTCACCCTTGCTCCTGATGGGTGCTGGTTGGCGCCTTGCATGGCAGCTCCCTCCATCAGTGTGTGAATGGGTAAATGTGGAAGTAGTGTCAAAGCGCTTTGAGTACCTTGATGGTAGAAAAGCGCAATACAAGTACAACCCATTTATTCTACATTTATTTATTTAATAACCAGAGCTGATGGAAAAGGCTCATGACCTGTTTAGGTCCGCATCCAACATTTCCAATCAAAATTTTTTTGGGGAGATACAGTATGAGTCAGTCTATTTATCTTTTACAGTGGAAATGGGGATGCAATAGTTAACAAGTTTTTACTGTTTCCAAAATGTATGTGCAGCAGGTCTAAACAGGTGTTTTCCTGCCAAGTTTATTTTTTATTTTCAACCCATCCATCCATTTTCTACTGCTTATACCCTTTGGGGTCGCAGAGGGCGCTGGTGCCTATCTCAGCTACAATCAAGCGCAAGGTGGGCTACACCCTGGACAAGTCGCCACCTCATCACAGGGCCAACACAGATAGACAGACAACATTCACACTCACATTCACACACTAGGGACCATTTAGTGTTGCCAATCAACCTATCCCCAGGTGCATGTCTTTGGATTTATTTAATGTGTCTTTATTTTTTAATATAACAGAAATTTCCAATAAAAGGTCGCATACTAAACTTTCAAGTCCTATTTTCTGTGTGTGCAACTTTAATAAATGAGACCTCAGGTCTGTGCTAAGGGGAAGCCATGTAAATCACTCCCAAATTTTAAAAGGTTATATAATAGACGGACTGCCAATGTTATGCTTTGCACATACCGAGTAGATTATCTTATTTTGTTGTTTTTTAACCCAGAGCGAATTATTTCTCTACATAAAATGTCTGGAGTTGGTGTGATGCATCACAAGAGGGGGAACAAATCAACAACAATTGTACACATTGGATGCTTTGCTTTCTTTTGTATACCTGTCACTTACAATGTAAAGAGAACATTATGCTGTTTTGTAACCACATTGAGAAAAGCTACAGTTTCATTGTAATCAAGGGGTCTTGCCTGCAGCCCTTTGGTGGGTGCCTGTTAATGTGTAGGCAAATGTACAGAGACACACACAACCAGCTCAGTTCCCCCAAAAACGCTGGGGGGCAAGGTGATATCATGCTGTAGTTTTGTTGCCGTGCAGCTCAAATCGCGGAGCAATATCCTCTCCGTTTAGCGAGCAAATACATCACTGTCTCCTCTCCCGTTTTACTTGTTGCGTTTTAATTTATGCAGTATGTATTATACTTATTAAAATATACCATTTGTAGAACAACATAGTCCCTGTGTTTCACAGTTTATACACAGAACAAAGTATTTCCTTGTTATGTTGCCACACTTACTTTCTTGGAATTATGGCTGTCTTTGACTCAAGATTTAACGGAAATCTGATTCTTATGGGCAAAATCTATGGCCTCATCTATTATTTTGAAGTGCACAGCTAATGAGGATCCCCACAAATAAACTGAAGCCACAATAAAAAACGATTTCCTATGTACAATACAACTAAGAGATTAATTAATAGTCGAGTACGACTTGCCCGAATACAATCGTTGACTATTCTAAGACACCTTGTAATGACTAACTTTGGTTTGGTTTCCCATTTTCAAATAGTCCCATTTTTTTCATAGCAAAAGGATCCACATTTTTCCAAATATCTTGGGCTAATACAATAGTGCTGTTCAGCCTTTCAGACATTTTTGTTGGACAAACATGTTTCAGCTATATTCTGTAACTTTATAAAAGGTGAGATTTGTGGCTTCATATGAGACACAGAAAGTGTACATTTGTGTGAATTAGGGCTGTCCTCAACTAAAGATTTTCACAACAGACTCTGATTCGTTATATTTTGCCCATTGTCGATGGTCAGTCAAATCTATGGCATTTTTCTAGGAGAAATAGAAATATGTTAATACAGTACGTAGTGGGGTTGTATGGTATACTGGTATTTGTATAGTACCGCAATACTGATGAATCATATTCGGTACTATAGCGCCTCTGAAAAGTACCGGTCTTCACCTAACATGCCCTTTAATGATACCCAGAACAGTAGTGTATCGAGTTGATACTATTATGATTACGTCAATATTTTTTGGCATCACAACATCTTCTTTCGTTTTTTAAAATTTATATTATAGGTCGGGAAATACAGTATGTCCCTGGACACATGAGGACTTTGAATATCAATCAATGTTTATTTATATAGCCCTAAATCACAAATGTCTCAAAGGAATGTACAAACCACTATGACTACGAAATCCTCGGAAGAACCCACAAAAGGGCAAGGAAAACTCACACCCAGTGGGACGCCAGTGACAATGATGACTATGAGAAACCTCGGAGAGGACCTCAAATGTGGGCAACCCCCCCCCCCTCTAGGGGACCGAAAGCAATGGATGTCGAGCGGGTCTAACATGATACTGTGAAAGTTCAATCCATAGTGGCTCCAACACAGCTGCGAGAGTTCAGTACAAAGCGGATCCAAGACAGCAGCGAGAGTCCTGTCCACAGGAAACCATCCCAAGCGGAGGCGGATCAGCAGCGTAGAGATGTCCCCAACCGATACACAGGCGAGCGGTCCATCCTGGGTCTCGACTCTGGACAGCCAGTACTTCATCCATGGTCATCGGACCGGACCCCCTCCACAAGGACAGAGGAGAAAAAGAAAATAAGCGGCAGATCAACTGGTCTAAAAAGGAGGTCTATTTAAAGGCCAGAGTATACAAATGAGTTTTAAGGTGAGACTTAAATGCTTCTACTGAGGTAGCATCTCGAACTGTTACCGGGAGGGCATTCCAGAGTACTGGAGCCCGAATGGAAAACGCTCTATAGCCCGCAGACTTTTGAACGCAGATTTCTTGCCGGGACATATGGTACAATACAATCGGCAAGATAGGATGGAGCTAGACCGTGTAGTATTTTATACGTAAGTAGTAAAACCTTAAAGTCACATCTTGAAAGTGCACAGGAAGCCAGTGCAGGTGAGCCAGTACAGGTGTAATGTGATCAAACTTTCTTGTTCTTGTCAAAAGTCTAGCAGCCGCATTTTGTTTCGTTTAATGCTAGACATGGGGAGAGCCGAAAATAATACGGTACAGTAATTGAGACGAGATGTAACAAACGCATGGATAATGATCTCAGCGTCTTTAGTGGACAAAATGGAGCGAATTTTAGCGATATTACGGAGATGAAAGAAGGCCGTTTTAGTAACGCTTTTAATGTGTGACTCAAAGGAGAGAGTTGGGTCGAAGATAATATGAGCAATGTATGATGCTGTAACGACTTGGTATCGGATTGATACCCAAATTTGTGGTGTCATCCAAAACTAATGTAAAGTATCAAACAGAAGAACAAGTGATTATTACATTTTAACAGAGGTGTAGCTAGAACATGTTAAAAGAGAAAGTAAGCAGCTATTAACATCAAATGAAGAAGTAGGTTAATAATTAATTTCCTACCACTTGTCCTTCATAATTTGAAAAAAAATAATAGAATGGAAAAGGACACTGCATACGTAAGCAGTTTATAAAAGACAAGTTATCTTGTATGTTCACTAGTTTATATAAGGACAAACTTACATTAAGAAACATATGTTTAATGTACCCTAACTTTTTTTGTTAAAGCAAAAAATGCAATTTTTTGTGGTCCCCTTTATTTGAAAAAATGCCAAAAAATATCAAAATAATTCTGGCACCGATACCGAAATATTGGTATCCGGACAAAACTAGTATGTAGTAATGTATACTGATTGATCAGTAGCTGTCAGTAATATAGATTTGCCGTACACTTGTACGTGAATATTCCAAAGTTAGTTAAAGCTACTTATGAAAGGAATACAGTCTTTCCTTAAATTAAAACGGAATTGTCATTCGCAACTTTTTGTTGGCTCTGCGATGACGTGGCGACTTGTCCAGGGTATACCCCGCCTTTCGCCCGATTGTCGCTGAGATAGGCGCCTGCGCCCCCCGCGACCCCGAAAGGGAATAAGCGGTAGAAATGGATGGATGGATGGACTTTTTCCACCTCAAAACAGGCTAAGCCACAGTTTGTGAGGTCTTGGGCTCTCTCCAAGAAGACATCAAACTTGACTAAATAGAAGATGTAAAAGTCGTAACATCCATCCATCCATCTTCTACCGCTTATTCCCTTTAGGGGCGGCGGGGGGCGCTGGCTCCTATCTCAGCTACAATCGGGCGGAAGGTGGGGTACACCCTGGACAAGTCGCCACCTCATCGCAGGGCCAACACAGATAGACAACATTTACACTCACATTCACACACTAGGGCCAATTTAGTGTTGCCAATCAATGAACTTATCTTTGCAAAAGGAGAGTTACACATCCAGGGCAAGGCGGCGTGTCCTGGCACCCGCGTCAAGTCCCACTAGGACTTACAGCGGAATTTTAGCGGGCGGGGATAATGGTCGAATCAGACTTTTCCGAATCCAATCGTCGGGTCATTGACTATTAGAAAAAAAAACCCTGGTGTGAATGATTATCTTTTACAACAAAAGATGCATTTCAAAATGTTCTCAGCAGTTTATAGTCGATTTTTATCACATGACCTCAAATGGGTTTACATAATAGCGTCATAAGTATTTTTTTTCTTTTTCTCCCCAACGAATGTTCCTTTCAGAAGAAACATCACAATCCAAGTCCAACCTAATGTTTGCTAATACTGTATCTACCAGGGAAATGACCTCAATGGTTTTGCTTTTCAATCCTTCAATTAGCCATTGGCGCCCTTAGATAATTCTGCTTTTGCTGAGAAAGGTATTCTCCAATTTGGTCCCGCTTCCCAAAGTTTGGAACAAGAGCTGCGGTCTTTGTTCCAGTCTACTAGTGGTCTGGATGGTGGGATTATGTGTAATTTTCCTGTTTACTGGGAGGAGTAAAAATCTATATTGTGAAATGGAAACATTTATATTGTTTGTGCCATTAATCTGTAAAGTTGTCAAAAAATATGGTTTGTCGGTCAAAGTTCCACTGCTCCGAACATTTTCTGGTGATCTCAGGCACTTAAGTCAAATTATTAGACTTAATGTGCTGTATATTTTAAAGGAAGACACCAACTGAATTGATAAATGCATGCATGTGTCCACAAATGATAGAGGGAACTGTATGTCAGATTTTAGGCAGAACCACACAGTTGTACATAATCTAAGTCCTAGTAGCCTGATGGAAGTCAGGCAGGTTTTTATTGGCTGCCGTGTGCTTTCCAGAAGGGGATAATATTTTCATTGTGGAGTTTATATAGTTTAACATTTTTTCTGGTACGGCCAATAATTTATCAAAATAACGATGGTTGGCTTGGGAAAGAAAACAAGACGAATTAGAAATAATGAGATATGAGGCCCCTTCCTAAAATGACTAGTCATAGTCTCACAGGGGTTCTTACTGCTAAAATGAAATATATGTGGACGACGCACACTGATTAGCCACTTCAAACTTCTCACTTAGTCTTGGGTGAATATTTTTTTCTTATTGTTTCCTATTTGTGATTTTTATGAAGGGTAAGGGTATATTATTTATTGTGGATGTGGGTCGGGTGATCGAGGTTAAAGTGAAAAGAAAGGAAAGTTGGAGTACTGACAAAAAAAGAGAACGCACAATGAATCAAAACAGTGTTCAAATAATTTTACGGGGAGACTTCATAGGAAATGGCTGTCCTAAGATAACACATTTTGTCAGTTGCTCTTTACAACTTTGTCACGGTTTTGTTGACTTAAGTCGTTTGTCTTATTTTAAGTGACAATGTAAGTGAAAATAGTTACAAGTTTATCGTCTTACTCAGACATGACAACACTTGAGCATTTTTGCCAGGTGAATTTTAGTTGAGAGATCAACTACCTACAGTATACTCATATTCTTACACAACACTCACTTTTAAATACAAAGACCATTCCATTTGCTGGTTGTGACAGTAAAAATGTAATTTGTCGTTTTTCAACTCTAAAACTGATAACACACAGTTTGAGTACCGTATTCACCGGACCATAGGGCGCACCTGATTAGAAGGCGCACAGCCAATGAATGGTCTATTTTTTAATCTTTTTTCATATACAAAGTGAATGATGGGGCGCATTAAAGGAGTCATATATATATTTTTTTCTAAATGGAAAAGACTTCCTTGTGGGCTACATAACATGTAATGGTGGTTCTTTGGTCAAAATGTTGCACAGATTATGTTTTACAGATCATCTTCAAGCCGCTTTCTGACAGTCGCTTCCGGATGCGCCGTTTTGGGGCGGTCTTATTTACGTGGCTCACCTTCGGCAGCGTCTTCTCCCCGTCATCTTTGTTGTAGCGGTGTAGCGTGCAAGGACGGTAGTGGAATAAGTGTCAAAATATGGAGCTAACTGTCTTAATGACATTCCAATTTTACTTAAATCAATAATGGAGCTGTATCTCCTCATATGTGGCTCACCGGTGCAATAAAAACGCCGGGAATGTGTCCCGTGAAAAACCGTCTGACCGTAACTCTCTAATAACTAAAGTTACTTGGGTGAATAATGTAAAGTCACTATACCAGTATGTTTTAGCGCTTTCATGGCGAGTTTACTGACAGATATAAGTGTCAAAAGGTGGCGCTAACTGTTTTAATGACATTCAGACTTTATTTAAATCAATAACAGAGTAGCATCTCCTCAATTAACAACGCCGGAAATGTGTCCCGTGAAAAACCGTCTGACCAGAACTCTAATAACGAAAGTTCCTTGGGTGAATTATATAAACCCACTACACTGGTATGTTTTAGCGCCTTCATGGCGAGTTCACTGATATAAGTAAGAACTATCTATACACTAGATCAGTGGTTCTCAAATGGGGGTACTTGAAGGTATGCCAAGGGGTATGTGAGATTTAAAAAAAAAATATTCTAAAAATAGCAACACTTCAAAAATCCTTTGTAAATATATTTATTGAATAATACTTCAACCAAATATGAATGTAAATTTATAAACTGTGAAAACAAATGCAACAATGCAATATTCAATGTTGACAGCTAGATTTTTTATGGACCTGTTCCATAAATATCGATGTTAAAGATTTCTTTTTTTGTGAAGAAATGTTTAGAATTAAGTTCATGAATCCAGATGGATCTCTATTACAATCCCCAAAGAGGGCACTTTAAGTTGATGATTACTTCTATGTGTAGAAATCTTTATTTATGATGTTTATTTTTCAACAAGCTATTAGTTATTTTTATATCTTTTTTTCCAAATAGTTCAAGAAAGACCACTACAAATGTGCAATATTTTGCACTGTTATACAATTTAATAAATCAGAAATTGATGACATAGTGCTGTATTTTCAATCAATCAATCAATGTTTACTTATGTAGCCCTAAATCACTAGTGTCTCAAAGGGCTGCACAAACCACTACGGCATCCTCGGTAGGCCCACATAAGGGCAAGGAAAACTCACACCCAGTGGGACGTCGGTGACAATGATGACTATGAGAACCTTGGAGAGGAGGAAAGCAATGGATGTGGAGCGGGTCTAACATGATACTGTGAAAGTTCAATCCATAATGGATCCAACACAGTCGCGAGAGTCCAGTCCAAAGCGGATCCAACACAGCAGCGAGAGTCCCGTTCACAGTGGAGCCAGCCGGAAACCATCCCAAGCGGAGGCGGATCAGCAGCGCAGAGATGTCCCCAGCCGATACACAGGCGAGCAGTACATGGCCACCGGACCGGACCCCCTCCACAAGGGAGAGTGGGACATAGGAGAAAAACAAAAGAAACGGCAGATCAACTGGTCTAAAAAGGGAGTCTATTTAAAGGCTAGAGTATACAAATGAGTTTTAAAGTGAGACTTAAATGCTTCTACTGAGGTGGCATCTCAAACTGTTACCAGGAGGGCATTCCAGAGTACTGGAGCCCGAAATGAAAACGCTCTATAGCCCGCAGACTTTTTTTGGGCTTTGGGAATCACCAATAAGCCTTTTTACTACTTTATCTCTTTTCCAACCAAAAATGCTTTGCTCTGATTAGGGGGTACTTGAAATAAAAATATTTTCTCAGGGGGTACATCACTGGAAAAAGGTTGAGAACCACTGCACTAGATTATATTAGAAATGGCAACAGCGGAGGATAATTGTCCCATAACAAGAAGATAGAGAAAAAGAAGAAGCTTATCAACTAGGGTGTCGCCATAGAGTACAAATGCAGACGCGCACATTTTTTCAGGATTTATGCAGATCCCAAATACAGATCAGCAGGTACCAGAAGGTAAAAAAAGTTGCTTTTGCATAATATTGCGTAACAAAATGCCAGATAATATGTCTTACTATATACACACACACCATAATAAAACTCGTATGTTGAAGCACATCAAACTGCCATCTACTGGTCACACTTATCATTACACCATGTTCCAAATAATATTGCTTCGAGGTGGGTAAGCTCAACCAAACTTATTCCTTGCATTAGGCGCACTGGGTTATGAGGCGCACTGTGTATTGAAAGTGTGTATTGACCCATCCCAGGTAGTTGAAAATGACCAATTTAAGTAACGACTGAACGTAACTAGTGATTTTTTTCGCATAAAATTAGCATATACAGTAGTACCTCAACGTACAAGCTTAACTTATTTCCTTGAATTGCCGCAGTGTATATAGTATGCGCCTGCCTTGAATTACTGCTGGGTCAAACTCGCTTCGCAAAATAATTAGCGCATGCTTAGTATTACCGCCTGGTCAAACTCGTGACGTCACGAGTGACACTTCCCATGTTATCGTTTTCAAAATGGAGGAGGCTGATTCCAATACCGGTAATTTGAAATCGCATAAAGGGAAGAAGATTAGGAGCTATTCAGTAGGATTTACGGTCCAAGCTTACATCACACTCAAATTTTTACTGCATACCTTTGGTAAGTGCCGGAGTGAGAATAGGTTTTAAAATAATTAGCGCATACTTACTTTTCCCACATGTTTTTGGTAAGCGCAGGAATGAGAAGAGGTTTTAAATTAATTAGCGCCCCGGCGGCAATTCAAGGGAATACGGTAATTGTTTCTGTGACGGGCCTTTTAACGTTACTACATTTTGTAACTTTTTAATATTATTTTAAGGTTTTTTGCTGGCTTTAGACTCATTTGCTTTGATATGCAGACTAGTGCTATGCTCGAATCGGTTTGCCAAGTCAGCTAGAGATCATGTTTTTGAAAATGTATTTTGTAATTCAATAAGTGCCATAAACTTCTTCTCAGCACTGTCCTTTACATCCACTTTCTTCCTTCCTATGGTTAGAAACCATAAGAAGTTATGACGAGCTCTAGCTATAAGATAATGCTACCATCTAAGACCAGATGTTTTGGTCGGATCTCACAGAGTTGATTGTGGCATTTGCTACGTCAACTAACAGCGGAGAGGCTCGTAACTACATTTTTTGTTCGCAACTTAAGGCATAATAATTAGCTCATTACCCCAAAGAACTTTTAGCATGAGCTACCCGTACCTAAACAAGTTGAAAAACTTATTTGGGTGTTACCATTTAGTGGTAGATTGTATGGAATATGTACTGAACTGTGCAATCTACTAATAAAAGTTTAAATCAATCAATCAATCAATCAATCAATCATTTCGAGGTACAACTGTATTGTATCTCATTGTAAAATGTAATTTTAGGATCAAAGACACACAACCATTTATGTTTCTCCAGTTTTCAAAGTAGTTTGCATTGATCTTTTTAAAAATTATATTCATTAAATATGCAATCAGATCAATTTGTACAACACTTTGCAAAATAAAAAATATATTGTGCATTTAATATTTTTTTTTCTTCCTGGGGACAGAAATGTCACTTATTTGGCTGGAATAGGCTTCACGGTGGCAGAGGGGTTAGTGCGTCTGCCTCACAATACAAAGGTCCTGCAGTCCTGGGTTCAAATCCAGGCTCGGGATCTTTCTGTGTGGAGTTTGCATGTTCTCCCCGTGACTGCGTGGGTTCCCTCCGGGTACTCCGGCTTCCTCCCACTTCCAAAGACATGCACCTGGGGATAGGTTGATTGGCAACACTAAATTGGTCCTAGTGTGTGAATGTGAGTGTGAATGTTGTCCGTCTATCTGTGTTGGCCCTTCGATGAGATGGCGACTTGTCCAGGGTGTACACCGCCTTCTGCCCGATTGTAGCTGAGATAGGCGCCAGCGCCCCCCGCGACCCCGAAAGGGAATAAGCGGTAGAAAATGGATGGATGGATGGATGGCTGGAATAGCCCACAAATGGATCCATCCATCCATTTTTTTTTTACCGCATATTCCCTTTTGGGGTCGCAGGGGGCACTGGCGCCTATCTCAGCTACAATCGGGCGGAAGGCGGGGTACACCCTGGACAAGTCGCCACCTCATCCCAGGGCCAACACAGATAGACAGACATTTACACACTAGGGCCAATTTAGTGTTGCCAATCAACCTACCACAAATGGATTTGTAACCTTATTTTTCTGTTTTTTTTTTCTCCCATTTTTTTTTCTAAATTGTCTCTCATTGTTAAAATAAATCTACCAAAATATCAACCCCCCAAATATATGTACTGTTGATTTGTGTATAAGGATGTAAACTTCAAAAATCCGCAGGGGATCAAACAATTATCCCCTAACTGTCACTTACATGAGACAGATATGACATGAGCCAGCAAAACTCCGACATAAGCCGTCATGCCTGTTGCCATGCTGGTTAATTTAACTGTTTTACTGCTTTATGAGTGAGTGGTTTCTGAGGGGCTGGTGGTTTTGTGTCATTAATACTATTTCATGACAAATGTGGGATAGAGCTGCTGAGTAAGGCAGGCCTAAATAATGGAATATGTTTAAATGTGTCCTGAGAGAGAAAAAGTCTCCTTCCTCATCTCTTACACACTGATGGCTTTAACATGCACAGACCTCACGCTGAAAGGGTTCTCTCCCTGTACGTCCCTCTCTTTGGCTCTTTCTTTCTTGGTACTTACTCTCTCTTATCCTTATACTCTCCACTTACCCTCCAGAAAAGGAGCATGGAGTCACACATCATGACAAAAATATCAAGAAATGTGCGTTTGCAGCAGCTGAATCTATATAGACATTGACTTAGGAACTGAAAGGTTTCAACTCGAGTCCTGCTGCAAACAAAAATAAATTGCGATTACCGTATTTTCCGGACTATAAAGCGCACTTAAAATCCTTTTTTTCCACAAAACTCGACCGTGCGCCTTATAACCCGGTGCGCCAATTGTACGGAGTCATTCTGGTTTTGCTGATCGACCTCGAAGCTATTTCATTTGGTACATGGTGTGACCAGTAGATGGCAGTCAAACATAAGAGGTATGTGTAGACTGCACTATGATGACTGTATGAGTCAAGTAAACAACACCAACATTTTTTATGTTCCACTGAAAATATAGAACATTAAACATGGCGCTCAAAAATCTGTCAAAATGTTTTAGTCCAACTTTGGTAAACAATGAAGCCGCACCGCTTGAAGGATTGTCGGCGCATTAAACATAAAAGTATTATTATGGTGTGTATAAGGTAAGACATGTTATCTGGTGTTTTGAATCACAATATTATGCAAAAGCAACTTTTCTTACCTTCTGGTACCTGCTGATCTGTATTTGGGATCTGCATAAATCCTGAAAAATTGCGTGCGTCTACCTTTGACTATAAAGCACACTTAAAATCCTTTTTTTCTTCAAAACTCGACCGTGCGCCTTATAACCCGGTGCGCCAATTGTACAGAGTCATTCTGGTTTTGCTGATCGACCTCGAAGCTATTTTATTTGGTACATGTTGTGACCAGTAGATGGCAGTCAAACATAAGAGGTATGTGTAGACTGCACTATGATGACAGTATGAGTCAAGTAAACAACACCAACATTTTTTATGTTCCACTGAAAATATAGAACATTAAACATGGTGCTCAAAAATCTGTCAAAATGTTTTAGTCCAACTTTGGTAAACAATGAAGCCGCACCGCTTGCAGGATTGTCGGCGCATTAAACATAAAAGTATTATTATGGTGTGTATAATGTAAGACATGTTTTCTGGTGTTTTGAATCACAATATTATGCAAAAGCAACTTTTCTTACCTTCTGGTACCTGCTGATCTGTATTTGGGATCTGCATAAATCCTGAAAAATTGCGTGCGTCTACCTTTGTAGTCCGTGTCGACACCGTAAGTCCAGGGGTCAGGAACCTTTTTGGCTGAAAGAGCCATGAAAGCCAGATATTTCAAAATGTGTTTCCGTGAGAGCCATATATTTTTTTTAACACTGAATACAATTAAATGCGTGCATTTTTAAGTAAGACCAACATTTTTAGAGTATAATAAGTCTCTTATTATTTTCAATAATATTTTTAATAAAATGTTTATTCTAAAGGTGCAATAGGAAATGGATGGTTGGATTAAAATGCATGAGAATGTTTTATAATTTGAACGTTATTTTTAACACTGTGATTACCAGCGTAATTATTCATTACTTATCGTGTTAAGCAATGTCAGCTAAGATTTATCTGAGAGCCAGATGCAGTCATCAAAAGAGCCACATCTGGCTCTAGAGCCATAGGTTCCCTAACCCTGCCGTAGTCGATATGCTTCTTCTTTTTCTCTATTTTCTTATTATGGGACATTCATCCTCCGCTGTTGCCATTTGTAAACTAAAGTAGTGTAAAGTTTTTACTTACATCTGTCAGTAAACTCACCATGAAAGCGCTAAAACATACCAGTGTAGTGAGTTAACATTATTCACCCACGGAACTTTAGTTATTAGAGGGTTCCGGTCGGACGTTTTTTCACGGGACACATTTCCCGCCTAGTTGTTGTTTCCCGATGAAGGGGATGCTGCTCCGTTATTGATTTACGTAAAGTCTGAATGTCATTAAAACGCTCCATCTTATGACACTTTATCCAAGCCCATCCTTGCACGCTACACCGCTACTACAAAGATGATGGGGAAAAGAGAGCTGCCGAAGGTGAGCCACGTAAATAAGACCCCCCTCAAACCGGCGAAGAAGATGATCTGCAAAACATAATCCATGCAATATTTTGACAAAAGATCCACTATTATATGTTATGTAGACCACAATTAAATTTAGAAAAATATAAACAATAATATGACTCCTTTAATGTGCTCTATAATCCGGTGCGCCTTATATATGAAAAAACAAACTAAAATAGGATCAGTAGTGTGCCTTATAATCCGGTGCACCCTATGGTCCGGAAAATACAGCAGTTGTTGAAGATAATCTAGCCTAAGATGTGCAATGTAGCTACTGCCACGGTGTAGTGGTCTCCGTACAGAAGCCCAGACTTTCTGTACTCCGGTTTCTTCCAGTTCCACTGGGGAGACCCTGAGGCATTTCCAGGCCAGCTGTGAGACATAATCTCTCCAACCTGTCCTAGGTCTACCTCGGGGCCGTCTTCCGGCTGGGCACGCCTCATCAGGGAGGCGTCCAGATGCCATCCGGACTAAATGCTCGAGACACCTCATTTAGAGAATTCATCCATCTTAAAAAGAAATGCACCCTCATTCGCACCTAAGAGACAATTTTGAGTCATGTTAACTCAATATCCTATTGTTTGTTTGGAACTCTGGGAGGAAACCCAAGTACTAACCACAAAAGCACACACAATCTCCACACAGAAATGGTAACATCCAGACACGGATTCAAAGCCAAAAGTTCTTGTCCCTGCTTTAACTACTCATCCATTGTGTTAAAGAAGAATATATATATATATATATATATAAAAATACACACACACACACACACACACACGTTCGTGCGTATGTCTTTATTTACAGTCGTGGTCAAAAGTTTATATACACTTGTAAAGAACATAATGTCATGGCTGTCTAGAGTTTCCAATAATAATTTCTACGACTCTTCTTTTTATTATTTATTTATTTATTTTTAAACGTGTGGACAATGCTGAAGAAACAAGTCCATGTCAGAAAACCAACAAATTTAGCTGAACTGAACCAATTTTGTTAAGAGGAGTGGTCACAAATTCAACCAGAAGCTTGTGGATGGCTACCAAAAGCGCGCAAATGCAGTCAAACTTGTCAAAGGACATGTAAGCAAATATTAACATTTCTGTATGTATACTTTTGACCCAGCAGATTTGGTCACATTTTCAGTAGACCCATAATAAATTCATAAAAGAACCAAACATCATAAATGTTTTTTGTGACCGATCAGTATGAGCTCCAATCACTCTATCACAAACATTAAAAGAGATGTAGAAATCATTGGAAACTCAAGACAGCCATGACATTATGTTCTTCACAAGTGTATGTAAACTTTTGACCATGATTGTATGTAACATGTTACCAGAATAGTAAATGATTGTAGTTAGTCTACTGAATGGTACAAGTAAACAATGTATCCTGTGTAATTTTTCCCAATTCCTTTCTTTTTTCAGAATCACGCCCCCTTTCCATTCCACTGAAAGTGATGCCGGACACCCAAGTGTCGTCATTGACAAGCTCAGAGGAGAGAATGAAGGAGCTCATTGCTCATGCCTGGGATGCTGTTAAACGCCTTACTCTGCAGGTAACACGAGTTACATTAGTGATCACTTAAATGTTTGATGGAACACATTTCCATTCGGTTGTGTTGGCAGCACCAGATATTTTCACTTGAACCCATTATAAAATAACCTAACCCAAAAATACACAGTCGTCCAACCCTCCAACTGTCAACACAATACTTTGTAATTTATAATAGAAATGAAGGGAAATTACATCATTCTTTTTTAAATAATTCCTCTAAGAATCCATGTTTTAATGAATAATATGCAGTCCAATGACATTTTTTTCTCTTTCTTTTTTAAAGGTTAAAAGATAGCGCTGTCAAAATTACAGTAATTGAAGTTTTAAATAAGTCAAACCAGCCCACATATAGGATAACCGTTTGAATGATTTACTTCACTGAATTCCATTTACAGTATGATAGATCACTGCAATTGTTCAATTCTCTGCAATTATAGTGCAACAAAGCTGGTAACTGGCCAAGACACTCCCTGTATTCTCAGACAATTCTGCTGATCTAAGACCTGAAGTTTGAAGTAGGGTCTTACTAAGTTTATAGAAATGCCAGGTAAATATGTGAGTCACCTTTCAATACAAATATTGTTTTTTGCGGAATTTTAACAATGTAAATACGTTGTGATGCAAATCCACCAACTTTGCTTAATTCTGTTTAATTCTCATTACTGGGACCACACAAACCGATGTCAGTCAAACATGAAAGAGAACATGACGTATGTGAATTTGAGAGAAAAGAAAAAAAGCTCCTGGAACCCAAGTTTCATGTCAGGCCATTAAGCTGTTTACAGTAGTTCCTCAAAAGTTAACTCAACCTTCTAATAGTTTGCCGAGCCCGTCATTGCCTCCACTTTCCTCTGTCCCCTTTGGCTGTGCAACTGGGACCACACCAAGCACTACAGCAGTAATTAGGAAACAGTCTGTCCTGTTGACATGAAGGTAGAAATGAACCAAACCGACAACCCGACAGCTGGTACCCGAGGCCTTGGACATCTCAAAACTTGAACCACTTCATTTATTTTAGTCCCATATAAACAGAATACCTAATGGATCACACTTCTGGTGCACATGTGCTGGTCGGAATCAGGTTCTTCCATCTTTTGCAAAAAAAAAAAAAAAGTTGAAAAACAAAAGTGTGTATAAATGTAATAAGAGAGTACGTAAGAGTCTACGGCTTCCGAGACCATTTCAAGTTGATTGTATAAGAGTATAGATATATGATGACTGTGTTTTGGTCCCTTCTGCACTCAGTATGCATTGCCTTTCTGAAGAATTTTGGAAGTCCCCTTTGGTAAAGTCTATTGGGATTTCCAAAACATCATAGAAAATAACACTGTGTTTTTTGTTATACATATGAGCAGGGGTCTCAAACTCAATTGACCTGGGGGCCACTGGATGCAGAGACTGGGTGAGACTGGGCCGCAAGAAAAGATTTGTCTTAAAAAATCTAACATGCACTTTTTAATTAATTCAACTTCTTTGCATGGCCTTCCTGCCCTTGCAACATACTTGCCAACCCTCCCAACACACCCATTCTCCCGAATTTGTCCCGATTTTCACCCAGCTAACAATATTAAGGGCGTGCCGGAATGGCACTGCCTCTAACGTCCTTTACAACAGGTCATCGCGTCCACATTTTCATCATACAGACAGCGTGCCGGGCAAACCACATGTTGGATGAGGTTTCTGCAGACACAGGTAAGTGACTGCAAGACATACTTGGTCAACAGCCATACAGGTCACACTAAGGGTGGCCGTATAAACAACTTTAACACTGTTACAAATATGCGGCACACTGTGAACCCACACCAAACAAGAATGACAAACACATTTCGTGAGAACATGGGCACCGTAACACAACATAAACACAACAGAACAAATACCAAGAACACCTAGCAGGCCTAACTCTTCCGGGCTACAATATACACCACCTCAACCGATGCATGGGAGTAGGGGGGTTAATGTGTGCTATATTGTAGCATCCCAGAATAGTTAGGGCTGCATAGGATTCTGGGTATTTGTCCTGTTGTGTTACGGTGAGGATGTTCTCCCGAAATGTGTTTGTCATTCTTGTTTGGTGTGGGTTCACAGTGTGGCGCATATTTGTAACAGTGTTAAAGTTGTTTATGCGGCCACCCTCATTGTGACCTGTATGGCTCTTGACCAGGTATGTCTTGCAGTCATTTACGTGTGTCTGCAGAAACCTCATCCAACATGTGGTTGGGCCGACACGCTGTCTGTATGATTAAAAGGTGGACGCGATGACCTGTTGTAAAGGACGTTAAAGGCAGTGCCATCACGGTACGCCCTTAATATTGTTGGCCGGGTGAAAATCGGGACAAATTCGGGAGAACGGGTGTGTCGGGAGGGTTGGCAAGTATGTTGCTAGGGCGGGAAGGCCATGCAAAGAAGTTGAATTCATTAAAAAGTGCATGTTCGATTTTTTAAGAGAAATCTTTTCTTGCGGCCCAGTCCCACCCAGTTTCTGCATTCAGTGGCCCCCAGGTAAATAGAGTTTGAGACCCCTGCTTTAGGGTAAAGTTATTTCCTTTTAAACCTTCAGTGGGACCTGTGTGGCTGTTGATCAAGTATGTCTTGCAGTCATTTACATGTGTGTTCAAATGCAAGATACAGCATATGACTGGGTTGACACGCTGTTTTCACAGGTTTTATAGGCCGTTAAAGACAGAGCCATTACGGCACCCCCTGAACATTGTTAGTAGGGCGAAAATCGATATAAATTCAAGAGAATGGTTGCCCTGAAATTTCGGGAGTGTTGGCAAGTATGACGCTGTAAAGCGCCATTTATATAAAACATTACATTTTCACATCAAGGTGCGGGCCGCAAAATAACGTCTCGCTGGCCGCAATTGGCCCGCGGGCCGCGTGTCTGAGACCCCTGCATATGAGCAATAAATAAGATTTTCTTTAGAGCGGCTGCAACATTTACACAGATGCCAAGAAGGTGCTAACTTTCCAATGTATTTTACAAAGTATATCCAGCCCTTTTTCAGCTTTGAGAACATAATGATGTACAATGCGTTTATAGGTAACACATGCAATCGCTTTAGCTTTGGGTGTTGTTAGCTCATACATGTATTTGAATGTATATTCTATCATAACATGACTGCAAATTGTTTCTTCTTTTGGACTGTTTTTGTATGCTTGCACGCGCTACCTTCTAGTACATGTTAAAGAGACAGGGTGAGTGACAGCCTACCACCAATCATTATTTTCGGGCCAGTAAAAAAATTATCACATAAATTTAGTAATTGTGAAAAATATAGACAATTTTGAAACAAATGTGTTTTATTAAATAACTAATGATAACATACTCTAGCCAATGGTGTTCTTGTTATATTTTTTGCATTGAAAAATGTAACTGTGAGGATGTTGCAAACAGACCCTTCAAGACTTAATTTAGGCCAAAAATATGTAAAATTAGCTTTTAAAAAAGTAAACGGAGATAGACAAGCCACAACATTTGAGACACAATTTTGCGATTGACGATTGTACTGTACTTTACTGTAATTTACACCCGTGCATAGGCTGTCTTGGTTGACAAGACTCTGCAGCATTGCGTGGACATCGGGGGCGGTACTTCCGGATTGGTGGTCCCTCTCTTTAAGAAGGAGGACCGAAGGGTGTGTTCCAATTATCGTGGGATCACACTCCTCAGCCTTCCCGGTAAGGTTTATTCAGGTGTACTGGAGAGGAGGCTACGCCGAATAGTCGGACCTCGGATTCAGGAGAAACAGTGTGGTTTTCCTCCTGGTCATGGAACTGTGGACCAGCTCTATACTCCCGGCAGGGTTCTTGAGGGTGCATGGGAGTTTGCCCAACCAGTCTACATGTGCTTTGTGGACTTGGAGAAGGCATTCGACCTTGTTCCTCGGGAAGTTCTGTAGGGAGTGCTCAGAGAGTATGGGGTACCGGACTGTCTTATTGTGGCGGTCCACTCCCTGTATGATCAGTGTCAGAGCTTGGTCCGCATTGCTGGCAGTAAGTCGGCCACGTTTCCAGTGAGGGTTGGACTCCGGCAAGGCTGCCCTTTGTCACCGATTCTGTTCATAACTTTTATGGACAGAATTTGTAGGCGCAGTCAAGGCGTTGAGGGGTTCCGGTTTGGTGGCCATGGGGTTAGGTCTCTGCTTTTTGCAGATGATGTGGTCCTGATGGCTTCATCTGGCCGGGATCTTCAGCTCTCACTGGATCGGTTCGCAGCCGAGTGTGAAGCGGCCGGAATGAGAATCAGCACCTCCAAGTCCGAGTCCATGGTTCTCGCCCGGAAAAGGGTGGAGTGCCATCTCCAGGTTGGGGAGGAGCCCCTGCCCCAAGTGGAGGAGTTCAAGTACCTAGGAGTCTTGTTCACGAGTGAGGGAAGAGTGGATCGTGAGATCGACAGGCGGATCGGTGCGGCGTCTTCAGTAATGCGGACGTTGTACCGATCCGTTGTGGTGAAGAAGGAGCTGAGCCGGAAGGCAAAGCTCTCAATTTACCGGTCGATCTACGTTCCCATCCTCACTTATGGTCATGAGCTGTGGGTCATGACCGAAAGGATAAGATCACGGGTACAAGCGGTCAAAATGAGTTTCCTCCGCCGTGTGGCGGGGCTCTCCCTTAGAGATAGGGTGAGAAGCTCTGCCATCCGGGAGGAACTCAAAGTAAAGCCGCTGCTCCTTCACATCGAGAGGAGCCAGATGAGGTGGTTCGGGCATCTGGTCAGGATGCCACCTGAACGCCTCCTGAGGGAGGTGTTTAGGGCACGTCCAACCGGTAGGAGGCCACGGGGAAGACCCAGGACACGTTGGGAAGACTATGTCTCCCGGCTGGCCTGGGAACGCCTCGGGATCACCCGGGAAGAGCTAGACGAAGTGGCTGGGGAGAGGGAAGTCTCGGCTTCCCTGCTTAGGCTGTTGCCCCCGCGACCTAACCTCGGATAAGCGGAAAATGATGGATGGATGGATGGATGGATGGATGGATATAGGGGTTGATGAAATATGTTGTGATATATTAACCGGCATAAAATGTTTTCTTATGCCACTTGCATCCAATGATCAGTTTACTCTTTGCATTGGCGTTTTTTCATGCAATATGATGTCTTACAAAATTAAAAAGTCACATGGTTTCTTCTATTTCTTTTCACTCCAAGTATTTCCAAACAGTTTATCTCCTCCATAACTTTCCCTTACCGATTCTCCTGTCATCTCCTCCGCTCATCCATGTTCTCCCACGGGGCACTCGTGTTCGTTGAGGGGCCTTGATAATTGCATGCAATTCTATTTCAAGAATTTTGCAATAATTCCTTTTATTTAACACATGAATGTTTTCAGTGTTGGCATGGAACACGTTGCTACCAAAACTGAAGTGAGATCTTCTTAAACAAAAAGACCGTTGCCATGGAAAAATAAAGTAACATTGCTCCCTCCAGCTGCTCTGTAATGTTGAGTAGGGATTTTTTGAAGGAGAAAACACAGAGAGAAAAAAATTACAGGGCATCAAAGGTAAAGTGATGGAAATAAGACTAAGGTTGGATGCAAAAAAAGGAGTAAGAGACATGAACTCTTGAGGAAGAAAGTAAGGGAGCGGTTGAAGAGGATCATATGCACTGTATGTTTGGTGTGGCTCAAATGATGCTGACCAGATGGTTTCCATGAACAGGCTCTGACCCCCAGCTGGAGCGTTTTCTGAAGGCACATTACTTCATCTTCTGCCCCCTCCCCCATCTTATCAACCTTCCATTCAACACCTCATCCTCCTCATCTGTCAAACAATAAATCTCAAACACACCAATGGCTTTGTACCACTTTGAAGAATTTGGTGGTCAAAACACAGCGACCACTCTGATGCTTCTATTTCTCACACAAGATTTATATGTATGCATTTAAGCATCCACTGAGTGTGTTTAACTTTGCCTGTGTCATTGAACAATGTTCTGCTGTTAAATAGTTCTTTGAAATTGATTTTGCGACCTACGATTATCGTTGTTTAAAGCCAGGAACATTGTTTATACACTCTACACAGACCGTTTTCAGTAACATGAATAACTTTTTTTTTGTCAATGAAAGGTCTAAAAGCTGAAACACATATACTGCCTTCGAATATGACCCTAGAAAAAACTTATCTTACTTTGTTGTATGAAAATTCAATCAAAATTACTGTATGCACAACTTGTATAAATCAGTTAACGAAAATGTTTTTATTGAAGCAAGCTACCTCCTAATTGTTAACTTAATGGTTGTCGAGGTAATACTAATGGAAGAATTGTGAATGTCTTTCCTGAAACATAGCTTTTCCAAAAATTTCTAGAGAGAGGCTGAGAACATGTGAGGAAATTGATAAAGGGGTAACGAGCGAACAGAGTCAGTTGCAGGTTATCCACATGGGCTAATGTGGGGAAAATAATATGTAGTGTCTAATGATTGTACAAAAACTACAGTATTTTTATCCTAGTTATGTACTTGTCAAAAGAATTTTGTCTGTACACAATTAGTGCATGTGCCTCACAATACGAAGGTCCTGTGGGGTTTGAATGTTCTCCCCGTGACTACGTGGGTTCCCTCCAGGTACTCCAGCTTCCTATCGCCGCCAAAAACATGCACCTGGGGATAGGTTGATTGGCAACACTAAATTGGCCCTAGTGTGTGAATGTGAGTGTGAATGTTGTCTGTCTGTGTTGGCCTTGTGATTAGGTGGCGATTTGTCCAAGGTGTATGCTGCCTTTTGCCCGAATGCAGTTCAGATAGGCGCCAGCACCCACCGCGATCCCAAAAGGGACAAGCGGTAGAAAATGGATGGATGGATGGACAATACAAAGTATCTAGAAACTGACTACATCATCTACTGCTGTGTCAACTGGAGGATAACTTCACAGCCATTATTGATATGCACACGTTTCACCCATTAAATGGCTTATCCACGGCATTGACACACATGCCTGCATCATGACAGAGTGACTGAATGGGAACAGGAATATCTTTTGGAATGTTTGCTTGGAGGTGAATCTGAACACATTTTTAGACATGCATCCACCCTTTGTCTTGGGACTGAAGAAGACAACGTCTTGCCAAACACAGGTCTGATCAGCTCACCTGAGGGTTCAGTTTGGCTTGTTCTATTTGATCGCACTACATAAATCAGCGGTGTGCACCGCAACCCAGTTTGTTCCATTTCATACTGTTGACCATGTTGTACCACTTGTGTTATTTCCTGTTGAAGGAAACAGAAGTCTGCTGCCTGAATTCCACACTGTTTTATTGATAGTAGATTTCTACCACAATTATAGGGTTGGTTGTTCACACCTACGACTTGAACATTGTCCGGCGTAGTGTAATGATTTGTTGGACATATAAACGATTTGGGTGAGGATTTGGCTAACAGGCTAACTGACAAGAAAGTGAATTAAAGCGATTGCCAATAATCTGAAGGCCTCTCAAGAAAAATTAATATTCCGTCCTAAACGGTTCCAGGACGTAAAAGGTCCCACTGGGAATGTCAAACACGTTAAATGCAGCATTAAAAATAAAATAACTTGCAGCCTCTCAGGAGTGGTTAAAACACAGGTGACAATAAAGTAGATCTGAGATCAATGAGAAATTTCAGAATATGGAATGACTTATATAAAACTAAAATAAAGCTCTGCAGGATTACATGACAAAGGATTTGGCAATTGAATGAAACAGAAATTGCTGAGACAGGGAGATGAAGAGGGTTTGGTTTCAAATTTACAACACCACCAAAGGATGCAAGCATCCCACGGTCTGCTCGAGATTTGAAATTGTAAGTGGATGTTGGCAAACGGCTTTTGTTTCCCTAAAAAATAGTGGCAACAACACTTGGGCCAGACATGGTCCTGTGGTCTCCAACAGCAAAGCTAGTTTACACCGTGGAGCTGTCAGTGCCAGGGGAAGATGGGGTCGAAGAGGCTTACAAGAGGAAACAAAAACAAATATTCTGACCTGGCTGGACAACAGCTGAACGATCGCTGTCTGGCCAGTGGAGGTGGGATGCAGGGGATTCGTGGCAGCATCTACGTGATATCAGTTTTTGAAGAAAGTGGTTTAAAAATGGCCTATTTCCAAACTGCCAGGATCACCACAAAAATTGTACATTTTTAATATTTTAGTCGCGTCCACGCGGTTTTCGGGATTCATGGCGGGATGAGTGACTGATGACGAGGTTTTATGTTCGGTGATAATATGGTATTTGGCGGAACCCAACCGCCATCTAAACTGGTGATATGTGATCGACTCTTAAATAACCAATCACTCAGTTCTGCCCTAATGTGTCTGCTAAGGCACAGCCCAGATTTTTCAAAGGGATCTGAGCGCGCCAAAATCTCATAATTGTTCTTTTAAAGACATCTTCTTGTCTAATTTGGCCCGGGCCACCCCTTTGAGCCCATCTGTATAATATGCCAAAATGGCCGAGGGTTGATTGTTTGAGCTCAGAGGGTGGGAGCCGTCGTTTACAGGCCAGGCCAACCACACTATAAGGCCACTGTTGGATCAGTAAACGCAGCGATCAAAGTTGCAATTAACCCACTGCGCTAACACAAACATCTGGGCCAGCAGAAACAAACAAAGCCTTCATGTCACCTAAAGCGTTTATTTTTGCAGATTTCCACTTCAGCCAAGGAGACCTCCAGTGCTTGTCAGCTTCTGTAAGCAGTGTTAGAAGAGAGGAATGTGGGGCTTTAGAGATGGCTGGTTGCCTGAATGTGCTCCCGTGCCAGGCCGCAAGCTTATTGCTTGTGATGGCATGCGGGTCAGAGTGAACCTATCTGCTGTCAGGGGGTATCATGGCTAAATAGCTTTCTCACAAAAATTTGGAAGCAATGCAGTTTATTGAGGCAGCAACACATGCAAGTGTATACATCTACATGCAGAAATGCACATCTGTACAGTGTCATACACACATTAATCATCTACATTTCCAGAAGACACTATTTACGCTATTACAACCTCTAGTCCAAATGTGTTTTTGGATCGTGCTGGAAATGCAGGATATGCTGAACAGACGGAGCAAAAGGTGAACAGTGGGTGGAGTGCCCAGAGAGATGTTTGGAGGGGATGCTCTATGGTCCCTCTGTTCATTGGCCCAGCAACTTTGGTCCCTTCTGGTGCAAGGACAGGAAGATAACATTTGGAGAGGTATCAGGTTTTCAAAAACAAAGGGATGTGTTTTCCATTTGCTGCCGATCCCTCCAGTGAGATATTTCTCGTCCAGAGTTGCAAATGTTTTCACCGGGGATGCTGGAAGTGGTGTTTCTAATTTCCTCTTTTCTCGTCTCTGAGTGACATCCTGTGTGTGTGTGTGATTCATTGTGTGCGAGTGAGTGGAGGGGTTGAGTGTGAGATGAATGTCACAACATTTATTTTTATTTTGGTATTTTTTATTTATAATATTTTTATCTAACATTTTATTTTGCGGCTTCACGGTGGCAGAGGGGTTAGTGCGTCTGCCTCACAATACGAAGTTCCTGCAGTCCTGGGTTCAAATCCAGGCTCGGGATCTTTCTGTGTGGAGTTTGCATGTTCTCCCCGTGACTGCGTGGGTTCCCTCCGGGTACTCCGGCTTCCTCCCACTTCCAAAGACATGCACCTGGGGATAGGTTGATTGGCAACACTAAATGGTTCCTAGTGTGTGAATGTGAGTGTGAATGTTGTCTGTCTATCTGTGTTGGCCCTGCGATGAGGTGGCGACTTGTCCAGGGTGTACCCCGCCTTCCGCCCGATTGTAGCTGAGATAGGCGCCAGCGCCCCCCGCGACCCCAAAAGGGAATAAGTGGTAGAAAATGGATGGATGGATGGATTTTATTTTGCGTTTTTATTTGAATTTTTAAGCCTGTCAAAAATAAGTTATCTCATCTGATCCCCCAAAATATAGCATTAATGATGTATATTTACGCAGATTAATCACACACATGCCCCTTTTTACCTTAAACACAGATGGTTACCTAAAAGACAGCACGGATTGCTCTCAGGTCAGTGATCAGGTAAATACTTTCAATGCAAAGATGAGTGAGGAGACTCCCGACTGGTATGCCCACTGGCATATTTCACACCAAAATACGCCCTGACTGGAAGTTAGATAAAACTGTTACCATGTTTTGAGCACATACAGGACGTGCATTCAAGTAAAATATTTAAAGTAAATTCTCAGGACATTCATTCGATCGCAACTGGATTGTTTAGTTTGTCTTAGAAGGCGTGCTTTGCCTCTCATCCAAGTTGGCTTCATCAGTTCATGCTCATAGACTCATATTGATTGGTTTAGTTTGGTCAGATCTAGTCTAAGACTTAGATTGTTTTAGATCTGACCATAATACGTCAGATCTATTTCTTGATTTAGATTGCTCTAGATCTAACCAATCCAAGACTAAATCTGACCAATCTTTATCTATGAGCATGAACCGATTGAGCCTACTGTACTTAAATGAAAGGAGAGAGGTCTTTTAAGACAGGCTGAACAGTCCGGTTGAAATTGATTGAATGGCCTGAGATTACAATGACCTGGATTAATGAGAACATCCATAAGGGACAGCGTGGCGCAGTGGTAGAGTGGCCGTGCGCAACCCGGGGGTCCCTGGGTCAATCCCCACCTAGTACCAACCTCGTCACGTCCGTTGTGTCCTGAGCAAGACACTTCACCCTTGCTCCTGATGAGTGCTGGTTAGCGCCTTGCACGGCAGCTCCCTCCATCAGTGTGTGAATGTGTGTGTGAATTAGTAAATGTGGAAGTAGTGTCAAGGCGCTATACAAGTACAACCCATTTACCATTTAATTATTTATATACATTTTAAAAATGTTCCTGAATGGCATTCTGACAATGAAACTTCATTCGTGTCCAAATATTAGGGCTTTGTTAAAGTCAATTTAAAGTTATGTGGGTGAATTATGTAAATTCATCACACCGGTCGTTTTTATTTTCCATAGCAAATCTACTGATATATATTATATCTGTACGCTACTTTTATTTTAAAAATAGCAAAAGCAGAGGATTAATGCCCCACAACAAGAGGATAGAGAAAAAGAAGGCACTGATTGACTACGGTGTCGGCGTGGACTACAAAGGCGGATACGTGCAAATTGTCAGTACTAATGTAGATCACAAATACACATTAGCAGGGACCAGTAGATAAGAAAAGTTGGTTTTGCATAATATTGCGAAACAAAACGCCAGATAATGTCTCTTAATGCACATTGCACGTCTGACTACGGTAGCCGTATTGCGACGACAGTGTGGCTTCGTAGCTTACTAAAGTTGTAGTAAAACATTTTTGACAGATTTTTAGGCGCCAGGTGTAATTTCTATATATGCTCAATGAAACATCCAAGTTCTGGGCTTGCTTGCTAGCATCATCTTGCAGTCCACACGTATCTCCCATGTGTGACTGCCATCTACCGGTCACACTTCTCATTACAATTCATGCATCCATTTTCTACCGCTTGTCCCTTTTAGGTCGCTGAAACCTATCACAGCTGCATTTGGCCGGTAGGCGGGGTACACCCTAGACGAGTTGCCATCTCATCGCAGGGCCAACACAGACAACATTCACACTCACATTCACAAAATTCAATTCACTTTCCTTTATTTAACCAAGTAAAGACTCATCGAGATTAAAATCTATTTTTCAAGAACGACCTGACAAAGAGGGCGGCACAAACAAAGTTACAATAATGATTACAACAAGACAATACAACAGAACAAACACATCCATACCACAAATAATTTTAGACGATTACACCATGTACCAAATAAAATTGCTTTGAGGTCGGTAAGCACAACCAAAAATTAACATGTACATTAGACGTACCAAGTTATAAGAAGCACAGGGACTGTCCACTTATGAGAAAATCAAAGGATTTTAATTGTGCCTACTCGTCCGTTGTCCGTCCGTTGATTAACCCAAATTCAAAAGTGTGATTAATCTGGTTGTTAAAATAATCATTTGACACTACACATTTATTTAAGTGCTTTTGTGTCCCTTTTACAAGAATTATAAACATTATGATTATTATTGTTATATTTTTATCATTGGAAAAGTTTGTCTGAGTCTAAACATTTAGAACAGGGGTAGGGAACCTGTGGCTCTTTTGATGACTACATCTGGCTCTCACATAAATCTTAGCTGACATTGCTTAACACGATAAGTAATTAATAATTACGATGGTAATCACAGTGTTAAAAATAACGTTCAAATTATAAAACATTTTCATGCATTTTAATCCAACCATCCGTTTTCTATCGCACCTGTTCAAGAAGTCGCATTGATGGTAAAAAGTAATATATTTATTATTGGTTATATTTAAAATAACAAAGTTATTAAAACGAGTAGGAGAGTAATTATACTCTAAAAATGTTGGTCTTGTCAAGACCTGGACTATGGTGTGGTTTGTTTTCCCGTGGTGCAAAGCGATTGGAACGGACATGGCGTGAAGGTAATGACATCTTTAATCTTAACTCAAAAATATTACAAAAAAAAGGGTATAAACAAAAGGCGCTCTCAGTGGAGGTTAATAACTTGGCTATGAAAACTAAAACTTGCACAATGGGAGAACTATGAACATAAAACAAAACTTATAAACTATGGCATGAAAAACTTACGTGGACCGAGAAAGAACATGAATCATCGGCATGGATAACATAGGTGTGTAGGAGGTGATAGAGGGTGAGTAGAAGGTGATGTTGCCAGGCTGACTGCCTGGCAACTGCAGGCTTAAATAGTGACGTGGTGATTGACAACAGGTACGTGAGTTCAAGTAAATCAGGTGTGTGAGTCGTGAAAACAGGTGAACTGATTGGTTGTCATGGAAACAAAAACAAACCAGGGTGCGCAAAGACAGGAACTAATGGAGTCAACAACAAAACAGAACATAACTAAACAGAACATGATCACAAAGAAATGACAGGTCTTACTTAAAAATGCACGCATTTAATTGTATTCAGTGTTTAAAAAATATTATACGGCTCTCACGGAAATACATTTTTAAATATTTGGCTTTTATGGCTCTCTCAACCAAAAAGGTTCCCGACCCCTGATTTAGAATATATATATTTTTTTGTGCCTGAACATCATATCTCAGCCTAGCCAATTAATTTTGCCACTCAGTGTTTATGCTTTTTGGATGATTGGTTAAAGGCTTTTAAAACAAATATTAACACAGAAATCCTGCAAAATTGACAATCTGGTCTACAGTACATATCTGCCATTGCCTTTTACTCAGAACCCAGAAAATCAGCACGCTGCCGCAATTCCGGTGTACTTTTACACAGCGACCTGGCATCCTCTAATTAAATAGCAATATTAATTAAGAAACACAATTCCAATTATATACATGTGATGTATTGTTATTATTAAAGAAACTCAGACATTAACACTTGTCCAAAAATGGAAAATGCTTTTCTGTGCAGGAGTAAATCACCTAGGTGTAAAGCTATGAAAAATAGGAAGAACTTGCAGGTGCAAGAGTAATCGTGCAAGGAATATGTGTGTCCCAGTTCAAACTACTCCCTAGAGTATACTCTTTAGCTTCACTAATCCTAGCCGCCTCCTGTAGCCATATGGACCATTCACACATTAAATATACCCTAGGTATGTTTGTGCATTAGCTTCCTTCTGAGGGAAAATGCTCTGCTGGAAACAGATAACTATCCTCAAAAAGACCCCGGGGACACATGATACACAAGCCAGATGATACACTCCTGCTGCTGCTCAGTAAAGGAGGAAGTAAGGGACATTCTAGTGGTGGCGGATTTAAAGATTTGAAACAGTCCGCACATGTGGCTAGGATTGTAACACTATGATGAAGCCATCGTGTGATTAGAACAAAAATGAGGAGAAAAGACAAGAACGGCGCAATTTAAAAAAAAATGTATGATGTGATGCCAGGCTGTGTGTGGTTGATACCAAAGAGAACAAAATAGGCATTTTACCAATTAGTTGGCGTGCCCTCTAGATTTCTATGGTTCAACATGTCTTTGGTCATTCATTTTTTCCAGTACTATTTTTTTTTAATGACAGCAGATACCATCGTTCTGATCCAGATTCCAGATCAAAGTTGATCAAAGACGTAATGGGGTGCCCATTACGTCGATCGCGATCGACTGGTCGATCTCGGAGGGTGTGTCAGTCGATCTCAAGCCAGGCATTAAAAAATAGACATAAAAATGAGCAATCATCAATCATACCAAGACTTCACTTTCGTCAGTTGTTTGACATTCTCGGCACCCGAGGATCTTGTGAGATGACGCTGGCTGCTGCGAGCTCATATTTAAGAAAAAAATCACTAACAGGGCGGACGCAGAGAAACACATTTCATTTCTAGAGACTCCGTACCTACTGTCAAAACTCTAAAGACCGACTGCACAGTTCCTGTCTTCACCATAAAAGACCTGTTTCATCCTGCCTGTGCTAACAAAATAAGAGTCTCAGAAAGCTAGCGTGCACAAGCTAGCAAGCTACGTAGTTTGATGCCAATGTATTTCTCCCCCGCCCTCAGCGACCGCTTTCTCACTTGCTTGCCCACCCGCACAGTCACTGACGTCACTCACCTGCTGCCAGACATTAAAGGGCCACACACATATGCTACTCTCATAACAAAGTGTTTAAAAACGAGTATGCAAGTTGGACAAATGAGATGCCAAAACCAACCACTTTCATGTGGTATTGGACAGAAAGGAGGACCTTTTTTTTTCCTCCATTTGAAAATGCGGACGTTATCAGCACCACTGTCTAATTCCAATCAATGAGAGTCATCAGAATCAGGTAATACACCAACTTATATTCTTGTCTTCATGAAAGAAAGGAATCTATGTGTGTTAAACATGCTTGTATTATCATTAAACACCATTAACTTGTTAACAAAAATGTCTCTTTCATAAATAAATAAATATAAATTATAAATAGGAATGAGGTAGATCTCCTCGACTTGGTCAATTGAAAAGTAGCTCGCCTGCAGAAAAAGTGTGAGCGCCCCTGCCTAAGATAATGCAATCAGGGTGTACGCCTCAGGATAAGCAATCATCACCTCTGGGCTGTCATTCAAATAACAAGCATTTTCACTTGTTTGGATCAGGGAGAGTTTAATTGGCATTGGTGTTCTCTTTTCCACTAGTGTTGCTAGTTTTTGTATGCGGAGAAGGTTTGCATGGCTTTTGTTTTCAATGATTCAGGTTCCACGTGTTGTCGAACAACAGATATTTTTCCCTGGTTCTAGTCTGACTCCAAAAGCTTGCTGGCCGAGGAGCGAGCTCTTTTGCACAATCAAGTAGGCCACTCTTTGGTGGGCTGATATTAGCCCCCCAGCCTAACTTTAACTACCTGGACAGGAAGAAAAAAAAATATATATATATCAAAAAAGGCTTCACGGTGGCAGAGGGGTTAGTGCGTCTGCCTCACAATAAGACGTTCCTGCAGTCCTGGGTTCAAATCCAGGCTTGGGATCTTTCTGTGTGGAGTTTGCATGTTCTCCCCGTGAATGCGTGGGTTCCCTCCGGGTACTCCGGCTTCCTCCCACTTCCAAAGACATGCACCTGGGGATAGGTTGATTGGCAACACTAAATTGGCCCTAGTGTGTGAATGTTGTCTGTCTATCTGTGTTGGCCCTGCGATGAGGTGCCGTCTTGTCCAGGGTGTACCCCGCCTTCCGCCCGATTGTATCTGAGGTAGGCGCCAGCGCCCCCCGCTACCCCCAAAAAGGGAATAAGCGGTAGAAAATTGATGGATGGATGGATATAAAAAAAATAAACTAGTGTTGTCCCTATACCAATATTCTGGTACCGGTACTTAAAATATTTCGATACTTTTTGGTACTTTTCTAAATTAAGGGGACCACACAAAATTGCATTGTTGGCTTTATTTTAACAACAAATCTTAGGTTTCATTAAACATGATTCTTATTGCAGGTTTGTCCTTAAATAAAATAGTGAACATACAAGACAACTTGTCTTTTAGTAGTAAGTAAGCAGACAAAGGCTGCTAATTTAGCTACTGATGTATGGAGTTACATATTGTGTCATTTATCATTCTATTATTTTGTCAAAATTATTAAGAACAAGTGGTAGAAAATGTATTATTAATCTAATTGTTCATTTACTGTTAATATCTGCTCACTTTCTTTTTTAACATGTTCTATCTACACTTCTGTTAAGTTAATAATCACTTATTCTTCTGTTGTTTGATACTTTATATTAGTTTTGGATGACACCATAAATTTTGGTATCATTCCGATACCAAGGAGTTACAGGATCATACATTGCTCATATTCAAAGTCCTCATGTGTCGGACATATTTCCTGAGTTTATAAACATAAATAAAAAACAAAGGAAAGGAGATGTCGTGATGCCAAAAAAAATACCGACATAATCATAGTAGTATTGACTAGATACTACTATTTGGTATCTTTGCAGTAGATGTCAGGTGTTGATCCACCAATGGCGTTTGTTTACATTTTGACACCTGTGAGCGACAATGTGTAGTGAAGCATGTTTAGCTATTCCTCGTCCTCCAGGGATGATACTTGTAAGAAACTTACTAGAGATGCGCGGATAGGCAATCATATCATCCGCAACCGCATCACCAAAGTCGTCATCCACCCGCCGTCCACCCGAACCAACATTTTAACAGTACCGTACCCGGCCGCCAACCGCCCGCTGAAATACATCAGAGGTCGGCTGCCTTTACCACTCACAGAGCTATTTAAACCTGTTTCACAGAGTAATGAAAACAATTGGAGCCGCTAACGTTCTCGCGACTATCCAATAGCGTTCATCCTGATGACAAGAATATGGGCGTGCTGTGAAGTCATTGCCTTTGACACCTTCAACATGTACAAACCGATTGTTAGTCCGGCAACATGTTGTGTGCAGCTTCCGCAATCACACGTACAAGATTGAAAGGCATACTGGGTGATACAGAGTACACTGATGGTTGTGATTTAAACAACTTTAACACTCTTAGTAATATGCGCCACGCTGTGAAGCCACACAATACAAGATTGACAAACACATTTCGGGAGAACATCCTCACAGTAACACAACAAAAAAGCAACACAACAAATACCCAGAATCGTTTGTATCCGTGACACGGCCTGAATATATTTTACACCCCCGGGCCCCCAACCCCGCCCACCTTACCGACGCCAGGGGGGTGGGGATAGGGGGTGGCGGGGTTTGCTGCTAGCGGGGTGTATAAAATAGTCAGGATGTGTCACGGATACAAAGGATTCTGGGTATTTGTTGTGTTGCGTTTATGTTGTGTTACTGTGAGGATGTTCTCCCGGAATGTGTTTGTCAATCTTGTATTGTGTGGCTTCACAGCGTGGCGCATATTACTAAGAGTGTTAAAATTGTTTATATCACAACCAATAGTGTACTCTGTGTCACCCAGTATGCCTTGCAGTCGTGTGCGTTTTGCCGCGGAAGCCACACACAACATGATGCTGGACTGACAAGCAGATCGTACATGTTGTAGAAGGCGACGAAGCCAATGGCTTCATAGCACGCCCTAATTCTTATTATCTGGGTGACTGCCGGCAATCATTAAGGAGAATAATAGCGTCTCCTATTGACTACTTCGCTTTACGACACGAGTCTCAAATGGCACTTTGAATGTCAAAGGATACCGATCCCAGAACCATGTATATCAAATATTTCCGGATGGTTCAACCGCCACCCGCCCGAATCTAATTAAAATCTATTTTTTCGTCATGTCACCCGCCCGACCTGCGGTTTATCCGCGGACTCCGCGGATGAGACTGCAAACCGCGCGTCTCTAAAACTTACTTTATTTGTCGCCATGGAGGTGAGGATTAGTGATCTGGAAGTCGCTAAAACACTGTTGATGGCGGCTGGGCTTTAGCCACTAGCTAGCTAGCCATGTCTTAAAGCACATTTTCCTGAGGGCGTTTCAGTGTTATAGCTTCACCTTTGTCATTAGTTTTTAAGCCTAAATGCATCTGTTTTTTTATTTTCTATCTACACACTATGTATGTTTGTAAGTACTCCGTGATTGTGCACTGCCGAACATGCTGGTCTGCTCGTAAACCAGCAATGACGCGATGTGACGACGACGGAGGTGCAGGGGGGTGGCGGACCGGTACTTTTCAGAGGCGGGATGGCACTGAAAATGATTCATTTGTGTCGCGGTACTATACTGATACCGGTATACCATACAACCCTACTTTAAACTCCCCTGCACTACACAATATTGTGTGTCAAACAAAACCGAAGGGGTGATGGATCAACTGTTTCTTTGATAACAAAGTCAAAACAAGAACTTAGCTGAACTGTCCTCATTTGTAGCCGCACTGCCGACACACACACAGTAAAATGAGAGGTTTGTTAATCGCTGTTCCAATGTACTTGTTTTTTGTTGTAAACCCGAGAGCCCCAGCAGATCTTAGGTTAGTCAGCGAATGCTGTATTTTTACACAATTATACTGATTTTAAAGTATGTTAATGGCCCCGATGTTTGTCAAAGGATCCAGTGAATGATGTGCAGTACTTGTATGGGTGAATTTACTTTGCACATGCAACAATATTCAAGTGATAGCTGTTGATATCCTACCCAGAGCACGCTGCCATGTCACAAAGGAGTCAGCTTTTTCAATTTATATTACCCAGATCTAATGTTGACACAAATACCGTTCCTATTTTTAGAAATTAATATTCTGTATGTGTTTTAGATGTTTTGTCCACAGGTCAATTCCACCGACAACTCCAGGAAGGTTGAATATTAAAATCTAATAACAGCGCTTTTGTATTTGGTCAGATATCCATCCATCCATTTCCTACCGCTTATTCCCTTTTGGGGTCGCGGGGGGCGCTGGCGCCTATCTCAGCTACAATCGGGCGGAAGGCGGGGTACACCCTGGACAAGTCGCCACCTCATCGCAGGGCCAACACAGATAGACAGACAACATTCACACACTAGGGACCATTTAGTGTTGCCAATCAACCTATCCCCAGGTGCATGTCTTTGGAAGTGGGAGGAAGCCGGAGTACCCGGAGGGAACCCACGCACTCACGGGGAGAACATGCAAACTCCACACAGAAAGATCCTGAGCCTGGATTTGAACCCAGGACTGCAGGAACTTCGTATTGTGAGGCAGACGCACTAACCCCTCTGCCACCGTGAAGCCACTTCTGTTTTTACTCTTTATTTGTATCTCCTTTTTTCACCAAAGCTTCTGTTTGACTAAAAACAACTCAGCTCATGCACAATATAAAATGTAATGTTTTGGTACATGAGCAATTTCCAGTAAACCTCTTGCTGTGTTGATAGAATTTCACTTTGTCATGATGTCACTTGTAATTCCCAATTGCGGTTTGTCTCTTTGTTTAACCTTTTACCAGCAGGGTACTGTAATCCAAATTATTTCTTGTGCCCGAGTCATTTCCAGAGGCCATCTATTTATGCTGTTTTATTTCCATATTATCCTGAACTCTACAGAAGACAAGGTTGTGCAACAGATATTCCACCATTCAATTACACCCTTGGTTTAGCTATTTCTTCTGTCCTTTTCTAATTTTAGAACGTTTCCGTAGCAGCACTTGGAAAAGCAGCCTTTCCATGGGTTTGCCCTCAATTAATTATACATTTTCCACTATTTTATTATGGCTAAAATATGAATTAGTTCACAAGGCTTTATGCCTGGCCTTTGAGTCTAGTTTTATGTGGCGGTTCTGGACCTCACCTCCCTAGCATCTGACGGAACAAACCATCGGTCATCCTGGCATCCTTGTTAGTTTCCTGTCCTGAAATTGCTCATGCTTTCTCTCTCACCAAACATACCCAAGCCTGTCATGTTCGTCAGCTCCTACTAGCGAGTCATGCCTCCTAACTACTTCCATCGCTGTGTTTATTGGCTTGTTAGAGAGCTGTTTAACATAATTGTGGGGAATACCATACACGACTCTGCACAGTCTCAACTGAACTTTTACACCTCAAGTCGAGACACGAAGCCCCGTACGGATTCATTGTTCACCCAGCTGAGTACAAACAGTATTCAATTTTCTATTTTCACTGCGTATGCAACCACATAATTACCTTGAACACAAACACTGGATTTCCCACAGCTCTTCCAAACCCCTTTCTTTTCTCCGCCTCCCATCCAATCCCTCCAGGATTTTATCTTCTCCATACACAACATCTCTCCACAGACTTTCCATCCAGAATCAATGCCCGGTCATGAAGAGAGATCTGTATGCCAACAGCCAGGCCTCAACATTGAGCATGACCGAATGACGGACGCATATTTTGGTTGGGTTTCATCGAATGTTTCCCACCAGGTCGCTTATGTGTGCAAACACAAGTCAAACGAAAGACCACAAATTAATTTTACGGAGAGTTTTTTGAGGTATGCCAAGGGTGACCTGTTGTTAACGGTAGCTCAGAAAACTGTCCTTGAATGTGAGGTTGTTTACTGTGAACGGGAGGCCAGAGTGGTTTATTGGCAACTACATAATGTAAAAAGCATTGCAAAATCTTAAACGACCCATAGCGTCCAGATGACAGAAATGTCACAACACAGGTTCTCTCTATGTATTTTTTGCTCCTGAAAATGAATGACAGTTTTTTTTCATATTATCAATTAGTTCTTGAGTAATCGATAAATAACTAACTGTACTTTCCATCGCCATCCTCAATATGCTGCCCCTTAATGGTGTAACGTCATCAACAGAACCGCGGTTTTTCCCACATAGACTTTCAGATAAAGGCATGTAAAACTTATTTTTGATCACTTAATTGAATGTTTTTTTCACTCTAGTCCATGATTACTTAAAAATTAATCTAGTCAACATTATTAACAAAAAATAAATACAAAATAATCACCATTTCGGGACTCCTCTGGTATTTCAAGTTCATAGAAACTGGGCCCTGTGTTTCCTCATTCTTTCAGCACTTCTTAAATCATCTTGTGGAAAACAGCAATATAAGAGGACAGAATATAGAACACTAACTTATTTTTCGCTTGTTTTTTAGCGTAGGAACTTCTCTTATCTCTCTGTTTTACCCAGCTTCGGACTCAGTCGCTTTCCCCACAAGGCTGCATATGCTTTTCAGGATGGTGTTTGGTACTTTTCCTCTAAATTCCGACCAAAACCCTTCTTTAGTTGTACTGCTACAACCTGCAACAATGCATCTTGCAAACAGATTTGCTAATTCATTGAAATTCTGTGCAAAAATAATTTGATTCGGGATGAAGATGCAACAAAAATACATTCTACGCAGTATGAAACTGCCTTCTCGCCCGCCAACATATTAAAGATAAAAGAAGGCATCCCAAAATCTGCTAAAACTCATTTAAAATAAGCCTAAAATCACTGCTGTCTTTTTTGGGGGTAACTTTTCCTTAGACATTATTTTGAGTTCAAAATACAAAATAATCACCATTTAGGGACTCCTGCTATTTCAACTTCATAGACACTGGGCCCTGTTTCCTCATTCTTTCAGCACTTCTTAAATCATCTTGTGGAAAACAGCAATATAAGAGGACAGAATATAGAACACTAGCTTCTTTTTCACTTGTTTTTTAGCGTAGGAACTTCTCTCATCTCTCTGTTTTACCCAGCTTCGGACTCAGTCGCTTTCCCCACAAGGGCGCATATGCTTTTCAGGATGGTGTTCTGTATTTTTCCTCCAAATTCCGACCAAAACCCTTCTTAAGTTCTACTGCTACAACCTGCAACAATGCATCTTACAAACAGATTTGCTAATTCATTGAAATTCTGTGCAAAAATAATTTGATTCGGGATGAAGATGCCACAAAAAGACATTCTACGCAGTATGAAACTGCCTCCCGTCTTCTGTAAGTGACGTCAGCAGGCTGATATTAGAGATAAAAGTAGGCATCCCAAAATTTGCTAAAACTCATTTAAAATAAGCCTAAAATCACTGCTGTCTTTTTTGGGGGTAACTTTACCTTAGACATTATTTTGAGGTCCAGAAACTATACAATAAGTACCAATTTTATCAGTATTAATGGGGCCCTTCTACCAAAGCTTAACTGTCATTGCAATTGTATTTCTATTATGTGTATATGCTTGATAAGTGTGTTTGAAGTTAGTAAAAGTTTTGACTACCTTTTGATTGGAAAAGCTGAAAGATTACTCCTGTAAATGGTCATTTGTTCGATATTCACAATTAATATATTCTGTTTTCTTCTCTCTCCAGTTGGAGTTACAATCTTGCTGTGTGTTCCTGCCCAATGACAGCCTTCCATCACCAAGCACTATTATCTTTGGTGACATCCCTGGTACTGTACGGAGCTGGTACCACAACCAAGCATCAATGCCAGGAACCCTTGTGGTCTGCCTGCCCCAGATCAGTGTTGTCAGTGCTGGGCACAAATACATGGAGCCTCTGCAGGAGCTCCCATTTGTGGTCTCCAAACCCATTCTAGAAGAAGGTGATATTTGACACTGTGCATTTAGATATGCTTCTTTTGAAAGTCACACTAAACAAGTTGATGTCATAAAATATATATTTCTATTTTTGAGTACACATAGTAGTTACATATGGAAAGCAGTAAACATATTACATATTTACTTTTGCTCAATCAATTTAAATAATTGATGATCATAATAAAGTGGGATCAAAGATGGGAATTACCATCTCATGACCTTTTCATCACTTGGCTGACCTTTAACCAAAAACTACTCATTTACCATGACAAAAGACAAACAAACTTAAGTAGACTGACTTTGAGAGATAGATCCCTGCACATGTGTTCTTCACACCTGGCAAAGTTGACATAAGCACTAACAGTTAAGCGGTGTTTTTTCTTCAGAATAACAGAACTTGAGGGCACCCTACTTTTTTCTCTTAAATTTCCAATGACATCATATAAATACACTGGGCATGCAAATACAGACGTTAGCGGCCTTGGCTTTTTTTGCTGCTCGAATTAATTTGTTATAGCAATATATTCTTTTTCTTAGGAATGCTCTTCATTTCATCATTCCGGAATGCAACAAAGCAGCACGGCCATAGTTCTTGAAGTTCATACTAGCAAACCTTGTTTTTCCTCTCCTACTAATGATATGCAGAATGTTCTGCAGTCATTCAGGAAACGAATAAGAGCCGTTTTGGACAAAACACCGCTACTCAAATACTGTAAAAGATAGTCCACATAACTTTTCTGATATGCAAAAATCAGCTAGCCTACTTATCACTCCAACGGTAAATGACCACCAAAAAATAAAGGCTTAGGGCTGTAACTTTTGATTATTTTAGTCGTCAAGTTATCTGACAATTAGTTTGTTCGATTAGTCAAACACACTTCATAGTCTCAATACGTATTGTAGGGGAAATAGTTTAAATAAACACAAATATTTTGCTTGCCATAACCTTCCAGCCAACCATCTTCTTCCGCTTATCCGAGGTCGGGTCGCGGGGGCAACAGCCTAAGCAGGGAAACCCAGACTTCCCTTTCCCCAGCCACTTCGTCTAGCTCTTCCCGGGGGATCCCGAGGCGTTCCCAGGCCAGCCGGGAGACATAGTCTTCCCAACGTGTCCTGGGTCTTCCCCGTGGCCTCCTACCGGTTGGACGTGCCCTAAACACCTCCCTAGGGAGGCGTTCGGGTGGCATCTTGACCAGATGCACGAACCACCGCATCTGGCTCTTCTCGATGTGAAGGAGCAGCGGCTTTACTTTGAGTTCCTCCCGGATGGCAGAGCTTCTCACCCTATCTTTAAGGGAGTGACCTGGAAACTCATTCCGGCCGCTTGTACCCGTGATCTTATCCTTTCGGTCATGACCCAAAGCTCATGACCATAGGTGAGGATGGGAACGTAGATCGACCGGTAAATTGAGAGCTTTGCCTTCTGGCTCAGCTCCTTCTTCACCACAACGGATCGGTACAATGTCCGCATTACTGAAGACGCCGCACCGATCTGCCTGTCGATCTCACGATCCACTCTTCCCTCATTCGTGCCATAACCTTCTTTTTTATAATAGATAATAATAAATGCATAGCATTAACATTAAAATTGCGGTTTTAAAATGTTGTTTTAACATATTAAAAAGACAAAAAAACTACTGTTTGCCACTATACTGCACACAACCGCTTTCATGTCCGCTCTATTGCATCAGCCGTGTGGAAACTGTTGCCCATTTACGTTTAGTTCCGAGCACTCCATACGTTTACATTTTATACATGTTTTTATCAATTTCACTTATTAAATAATTATTAATCAATGGGGGAGAACATAAATGAAAAACGTTTCTAGTCAATTCAATCGATAAATAGTTGCAGCCCGAGATGGCTTTATAAATAACTTTATTCATTCATCTACTGGGGGACTTTATTTGTGCCGATGCCATTATTGTCTGAGAAAGTTATTATTATAAATTTGGCATTTATTCATTTTTATCCATATTGAATATAAGAAATGATCAAAAAGATCATCAAGCGCTTTTGTTTGGGCGTAGCAGTGTGCTAGTAATAGGTGCATCCCTGCTGCAATGCAGCTGGTTAAATTAGGTCCATATTTGTGTTTCAAATCCAATTATAATTCCTGTTGATTTCAAGTGAGTAGATTTGCTTTTTATGATGCATTAGTTTGAGGAGCTCTTCTTTTAGATTGCTATACTAACTGTGCAAATGTATGGCACCAAGTGGTGTATTTTATCAATCTTAGAAAAGAAGACATGCTTTTAGTAACTTTAACCTGTCCTGCTTGTCTGGAAATGTGAACTGTAATATTCATTTGCAGTTTGAACAAAATAATGTTTGTAAGAATGAGCTCTGCACACCTTTTAGCGTGGCAAGTGTCACTTAATATAATAACTACAAATGTTAACTGAAAAGGTTTTCTGTTTCCTGTGTTTATCAAGGTTTTGATATATTGTTGGCAGACATATAATATGCCCATTGTTTTCTTTCATGTATCCACCAACCAGGTGATGCTTTTCCATGGACAATATCCCTGAGTCAGTTCAGCGTATACACCCTGCTGGGGCAGCAGCGTAGCCTTAGCCTCGTCGAACCGATGGGGTGTACCTCCACACTTGCAGTCACATCTCATAAGCCTCCAAACTGTCCAGAAGGAAGGCACTCTTTTGTTGTGTGCCTCCATGTTGATCTTCAGCCAGTCCGAGTCAAGTCCTCCAACCCTCAGGTCAGTTGCCATTCTCCCAAATTAGTCATTGCCGTCACATGATTTGTTTGTACTGACCATATCATCTTACATCAATACTGTAAAGAAGCAGCCTGTTTTCCATGTTTTCGTTTGGCTTGATCCTAGAAACAAACTGTCTTATCGTGTGTGATTGTCATGGACTTGGCAGAGTTCACAAAAATGTGTTGCCTCATTTGTTTTGGTCAAACATTTTGGGGTCTGATTGAAGCAATCTAGTGGATTATTGGACTCGTCCACATTGTTGAACATGGGGTTATTATAGTGTGCCTTTCTCTACTCTACAGAAAGACTTGAAAGGGAGCAAATATGTTAGTTGACTGGTGTTTCAGGGCCATAATTACATCTACATGTACCATCGCACATGTTTTTTTTTCCCTCAATTGTATTAGCTGTATTAAATTAGGTTCTCTGTAAACATTTCATTGGAGCAGCCCTTTGAGCGGTCACACAGTTTAATGTCTCAGACCGTGCCGTGGTGATAATGAAGGAAATTGGTACCAGAAACAAATGAAAGTCCGTATTCTGTTGGTGGTTAAATCTTTCCCAGATATTTGAAGAGCGTCTCTGGGAAATTTTCCTCTTGTCCTTTTCGTGTTTAATTCCTTTTAAATTGTGCGCTTATGACTGGCACTGCAGGGGTACTTATTTGGATATTATCCTGAGTCATTACTAACATTAAGATGCAGTGAAAACATACTTTTGGAGTATTTTCCATTCTTCTTTTCTCCTTTTATAATGATGAGTCAAGCCCTGTCACAGCTCTTTAAGAAGTGCTGCCATAGCCATTGAAAACTCAATCCTTTAGAGAAAAGAGCTACTAAGTCCTTTTTCAATTTGACATTACCATTTATAGGAGTGCAAGTGTCAATGTTCTAAAATGGCACTTTTGCTGCACTAGAGTACCACAATAATACTGAGATGAGATGTTCCAAAGTGTTCCTGAAGCTGCTGTAACACATTGATTAGTTACAGCTGTAATATTTAGGGGTGCCCTGATCCGATTATGATGTCAGCTATCGGTTCTAGTGTATATCAGCAAAAAATATCGGGTTGTATCGACTTGCATCTGAAATCTGCTACAAGCAGTCCCGCAGTTCGTTTACTTGTGCAAAGCCTCGCAGTAAGTTAAAAGGGGAACATTATCACCACACCTATGTAAGCGTCAATATATACCTTGATGGTGCAGAAAAAAGACCATATATTTTTTTAACCGATTTCTGAACTCTAAATGGGTGAATTTTGGCAAATTAAACGCCTTTCTGTTTATCGCTCTGGAGGGGATGACGTCAGGATGTGACGTCGCCGAGGTAATACAGGAGACATTTTCATTCTCAACCCATTGTAAACATTGGGCCTCAGCTCTGTTATTTTCCGTTTTTTCGGCTATTTTTTTTAACCTTGGAGACATCATCCCTCGTCGGTGTGTTGTCGGAGGGTGTAACAACACTAACAGGGAGGGATTCAAGTTGCACCACTGGCCCGAAGATGCGAAAGTGTCTGCCGCCTGACCCCCATTGCATGTACCAAAGTAGCTCCACATTTTACCGGCGATGACAGACATGGCACAGAGATGTATGGATAACCTGCAGATGCATTTGCAACATTTAAGTCAACGAAATCACAAAGGTGAGTTTTGTTGATGTTGACTTATGTGCTAATCAGACATATTTGGTAGCGGCGTGACTGCCAGCTAATCGATACTAACATGCTACGCTAATCGACGCTAACATGCTATTTACCGGCGGTGCTAAAGCAGACATGGCACAGAGATGTATGGATAACCTGCAGATGCATTTGTAACGATAAAGTCAACTAAATCACAAAGGTGAGTTTTGTTGATGTTGACTGCCAGCTAATCGATGCTAACATGCTACGCTAATCGATGCTAACATGCTATTTACCGGCGGTGCTAAAGCTGACATGGCACAGAGATGTATGGATAACCTGCAGATGCATTTGTAACGATAAAGTCACAGAAATCACAAAGGTGAGTTTTGTTGATGTTGACTGCCAGCTAATCGATGTTAACATGCTACGCTAATTGATGCTAACATGCTATTTACCGCCGGTGCTAAAGCTGACATGGAACAGAGATGTATGGATAACCTGCAGATGCATTTGCAACTATATTACATTTCCTTCCACCCACATTTAATGTGAAACAAACACTTATCAATCGACGGATTTAAATTGCTCCAGTGTCAAAAGATGTGAAAGTCCTGATCATTTGGTTCGCACATTTTACCGGCGATGCTAACGCAGCTATTCGGCCATGCTATGGCTATGAATAGCGTCAATAGCTATTCGCTCAATAGCTTCAGTTTCTTCTTCAATACTTTCATACCCCAACCGTCCGTTTCAATACATGCGTAATCTGTTGAATCGCTTAAGCCGCTGAAATCCGAGTCTGAATCCGAGCTAATGTCGCTATATCTTGCTGTGCTATTCGCCATTGTTTGTTTACATTGGCAGCACTGTATGACGTCACAGGGAAATTGATAGTGGCATTGCAAATAGCGAAAATCAAGCACTTTAAAGCTTTTTTTAGGGATATTCGGAGACCGGTAAAATTTTGAAAAAAACTTCAAAAAATACAACATGCCACTGGGAACTGATTTTTATTGTTTTTAACCCTTTTGAAATTGTGATAATGTTCCCCTTTAACAGTTGAATAGCCTTCAATAAGCACACAAGGTTTGAGATTTCTTGTATTTTAGTTAAGTATGTATGAGATCATGGGAGGCTAGCGGCTGCACAACAGCAAAATACACTAATATTAATTTGATATACTTTCTAATGTTTCCATTCCTTTGATGAGAATTTTTAAGTATCTAGAGACTTTTAGTGACTTTTACTTTATTAAAAATGACTAGGAAGATATCTAGCGTCTTTTTCTGGTGTTATTATAGAATGTACTCGTGTTTCAGACTTCATTTCTGTCCCTCGTTGTCCCCAACAAAAAGCCAGCTGCAGCGAGCATGACGTCACACTTGCTCCGCGCTGCTGCTACAGTTAGATTTTGTCTCCTTAAAAGCTACCGCTGTCCTTGATATTTTAAAATTTTGTATATCGTGTGGGTGTGGGTATATCTGGGGTATATTAAAGTTACATCCATGTTGCAGGCATGCTGACTATGTCATCAGAAGCGCGTTTTTTGTTGATCAATGGCTATATATATATCCATTCATTTTGTAAAAACCTGCTATTGTTAATGTTTATGTTAATATGGTTTTGATTTGCTGCGATGAGGTGGTGACTTGTCCAAGGTGTACGCCACCTTCCGCCCGAGTGTAGCTGAGATAGGTACGAGCGCCCCCCACGACCCCAAAGGGAATAAGCAGTTGAAAATGGATGGATAGATGGGTTTTGATGTGATGTTAATCTTTTCCCATGATCCGTGCCTAAAAGCAGATTGGCGGGGAATAATCAATCAATCAATGATTATTTATACTGTATGTCGTGACAATGCTGACTATGAGAAACCTTGGAGAGGACCGCATATGTGGGCAACACCACCCCACCACCCACCCCCCCACCGCCCTCCAGGGGACTGTAAAGCAATGAATGTCGAGCGGGTCCAACATAATACTGTGAAAGTTCAATCCATAGTGGATCCATCACGACCGTGAGAGTCCAGTCCAAAGTGGATCCAACATAAGGAAGTGTTGTTGCGTGTCCAGGGAAGTAGGGAGACAAAAGTGCTTGCACGGGAGATACAACCTGTCGGAAATGGGCCGGTTGTTATTGGTAATAAAAGTTAGAAATAGCGTCAAACTTTGTGTGACTTTTTGGAGGCTAGAATACATTACAATAATTAAATTTTTCATAAAACAAACTTATTCTCAAGTTGTCACAGCTATCATTTTGCTGTGGCAGTGTGCCACAATTTGTGTAATTCGAGCGGTGGTTCTTAACCTTGTTGGAGGTACTGAACCCCACCAGTTTCATATGCGCATTCACCGAACCCCTTCTTTAGTGCAAAATGAAATGTTTTTTTTTTAATTCAAGAAAGAGTTATATGTTTTTCTACTGGTGCACAAAATGAACAGTGCATGAACCACAACAAATTACACACCTGCAAATCAGATGGAAAAAATAGAGAGAACATTGTTTGGGGGTATCCATAAGACGCCGATATGGAGAAGTTTTTATTTACACGATGAGTTGGGCGTGTCTTGACCTCCGCCGAACCCCTGAGACTGACTTGCCGAACCCAGGTTAAGAACCACTGCATTAGAGGGAAACCCAGGGTATTGTTCACCAACAGCAAAGGAATATAACAAGCAAAATAGTCGACCCCTCTCATTGCTTACTGAAGTAAAAACAGAGTTCTTAGCATTTTGGTGGAGGATTACACATCACATGCTCAACCTATACGAAGACCTATAAGAGAATAAAGATGTAGAAGACGCCGTAGCGACTACGCAAAAACACAATCCAGGCTTCATTATAAGCAGTCTGTCTCTTAACTGTTATCAGGATAGGGGGACTCATCAGGTAACCAGACTCAGCTGCTCTTCTTAGATGCAAAACTACACAAAACACATGCAGCACATGTGCTTCTTGACATGTGTATCTTACCACACACACTCTACAAAGTGTCCATTTGGTTATGTTTCTATATAAATTGTGCTTAGAAAAGGGGAAGAGAGCACTAACCATCTGTATACTCTCCCGTCTTTCATGTGTGTTGTGTTTTTATGAATGACTGTGGAAGCCTCTGTTCAGTTTCCAGGTTGTACTACTGCAGCCTTGCATTCCTCTTGATCTGCAGATGACAGGTCTTTGGAGAACGTAGCCCTCCAAATGTTCAGTTCTTTCTCCCTAACTCATGAAATGTGGCATCTGTGTTGTGAGTTCATGTAAGCCTTTGTCTGTGGGCTCATCTTTGAGTGGCTCCACCTGCTTGTCGGCCAGACAGTAGTTGCTGAACTGATCCTAGTGTACTTTCCTTTAATGGGAATAATATAGCATTATAAAAAAATGACAAGGGAGTGAAAAGGAAGGAAATGAAATATGATGACAAAGTATATGCATGTGAATAGAAGCAATTTGGATACAGTGGGAGGAGAACATTTTTTATAATGGAGGCATAGCTTGCAGGCTGGACTTACTTTAGCTATTGACAATGGGCCATTGGATTTGTCAGTCACTCTCCATACTCTAGCTTTTTATTATCTACTTTGTCCCGTATTGAATTTGACTGACTGGCCTCAGTTTTAGTGATTAGTGTGTGGCGTAAGGCAGAAGTCATCAATTGTAATATCAAGTAGCATTATCACTGGGGCATGAGGCTAAACATGGTACATTCCGAGAGGAAGACAGAAGCAGGCATGCTAATAGCTAAGATAACTACTAAGCCAACTGTAAGAAACACAAAAAACAATTGCCTAATAGAGTTTAAGACATGTAAACATGTTACAGAAGAAAGTAAACAGCCAAATGAATAAGATAATATACTGTACTGTAACCACAACTGTTGGTGTGCCAGTATTGTCACTGCCAGTACATGACACTAGGAGGAAGGGCGGATCCATACATAATACACCAATGCTTCTATGATCGATACTAGAATGATAAAGTCCATATTTGTATTTTCTCAAAATAATTTATTTGTTGATTTAATAATGTTTACAAACTCGAGTACTTTGAGGGCAAATGAGTGGAGAAAATTAGTTTTTGCTTTTGTTTCGTTATTGTGTACCATTGTGTTTGATCATCAAATGCCAATTGAGATGGACGGGACATATTATCTGCAATGAAGACAACATGAAATAGGGGCATCGCGGTCAGGGAAGACCTCTCAAGAGGTACAAAAATACTCTGAAGGCAAACCTTAAAGGGGAACATTATCACCAAACCTATGCAAGCGTCAATATATACCTTGATGTTGCAGAAAAAAGACCATGTATTTTTTTAACCGATTTCCGAACTCTAAATGGGTGAATTTTGGCAAGTTAAACGCCTTTCTGTTTATCGGTCTTTTAGCGATGACGTCAGAACGTGACGTCACCGAGGTAACACACCCGCCATATTCATTTTCACATTACAAACACCGGGTCTCAGCTCTGTTATTTTCCGTTTTTTCAACTATTTTTTGGAACCTTGGAGACATCATGCCTCGTCGGTGTGTTGTCGGAGGGTGTAACAACACTAACAGGGAGGGATTCAAGTTGCACCGCTGGCAAGAAATCTTCCGCCAGACCCCCATTAGCGATGCTAAGACAGACATGGCACAGAGATGTATGGATAACCTGCAGATGCATTTGCAACGATTAAGTCAACTAAATCACAAAGGTGAGTTTTGTTGATGTTGTTGACTTATGTGCTAATCAGACATATTTGGTCATGGCATGACTGCCAGCTAATTGACGCTAACATGCTATGCTAATCGATGCTAACATGCTATTTACGCTAGCTGTATGTACATTTGAAACTATATACCCACATTTAATGCGAAACAAACACTTACCAATCGACGGATTTAAGTTGCTCCAGTGTCACAAGATGCGAAAGTCCTGATCGTTTGGTCCGCACATTTTACCGGCGATGCTAATAAGGCAGCCATGCTATGGGCCACTTCATTAGGTACACCCACGCTATGGCCGAATAGCGTCAATGGCTATTTGCTCAATAGCTTCAATTTCTTCTTCAATTTTATTTTCGCTATCTGCCTCCATTCTCCGACCATCTGTTTCAATACATGCGTAATCTGTTGAATCGCTTAAGCCGCTGAAATCCGAGTCTGAATCCGAGCTAATGTCGCTATATGTTGCTGTGGTAACCGCCATGTTGTTTACATTGGCAGCCCTGTATGACGTCACAGGGAAATGGATAGTGGTTTCGAAGATAGCGAAAATGAGGCACTTTAAAGCTTTATTTAGGGATATTCCGGGAACGGTAAAATTTAGAAAAAAAATTTAAAAAATACAACAAGCCACTGGGAACTGATTTTTATTGTTTTTAACCCTTTTGAAATTGTGATAATGTTCCCCTTTAAGAAATGTAACTTCACTGGGAACTCTTGGAAAGCAACAGCCCACAACAGAGCTCTTTGGAGGCACCAGCTCTCACAAGGTATAAAAGATTTTGAAACCAACAGAGCAATCAACATTCAGTCAAAAAAGGAGAGAAAGAAACAAGGTTCCACTTTGGGTTCCTTCCCTTGCAGCAGTTGTGCCCGATTGTGCGCATCACGAATCGGTCTTCATTCTCACATGGGGACCCACCTCAGCAAATGACTGGTTTGCTTACTCATCTGTGGCATCGACAGGAGATTCAATATGTACACCATATTGCCAAAAGTATTTGGCCACCCTTACAAATGATCCGAATCAGGTGTCCTAATCACTTGGCCCGGCCACAGGTGTATAAAATCAAGCACATAGTCATGGAGACTGTTTCTCCAAACATGTGTGAAAGAATGGGCCGCTCTCAGCAGCTCAGTGATTTCCAGCGTGGAACTGTTATAGGATGCCACCTGTGCAACAAATCCAGTCGTGAAATGTCCTCACTCCTAAATATTCCAAAGTCAACTGTCGGCTTTATTATAAGAAAATTGAAGAGTTTAGTAACAACATCTGCACTGGCTTCCTGTGCACTTAAGATGTGACTTTAAGGTTTTACTACTTACGTATAAAATACTACACGGTCTAGCTCCAGCCTATCTTGCCGATTGTATTGTACCATATGTCCCGGCAAGAAATCTGCGTTCAAAAGACTCTGGCTTATTAGTGATTCCTAGAGCTCAACAAAAGTCTGCGGGCTATAGAGCGTTTTCCGTTCGGGCTCCAGTACTCTGGAATGCCCTCCCGGTAACAGTTCGAGATGCTACCTCAGTAGAAGCATTTAAGTCTCATCTTAAAACTCATCTGTATACTCTAGCCTTTAAATAGACCTCCTTTTTAGACCAGTTGATCTGCCGCTTCTTTTCTTTCTCCTATGTCCCCCCCTCCCTTGTGGAGGGGGTCCGGTCCGATGACCATGGATGAATTACTGACTGTCCAGAGTCGAGACCCAGGATGGACCGCTCGTCGGGACCCAGGATGGACCGCTCGCCTGTATCGGTTGGGGACATCTCTACGCTGCTGATCCGCTTGAGATGGTTTCCTGTGGACGGGACTCTCACTGCTGTCTTGGAGCCACTATGGATTGAACTTTCACAGTATCATGTTAGACCCGCTCGACATCCATTGCTTTCGGTCCCCTAGAGGGGGGGGGTTGCCCACATCTGAGGTCCTCTCCAAGGTTTCTCATAGTCAGCATTGTCACTGGCGTCCCACTGGATGTGAATTCTCCCTGCCCACTGGGTGTGAGTTTTCCTTGCCCTTTTGTGGGTTCTTCCGAGGATGTTGTAGTCGTAATGATTTGTGCAGTCCTTTGAGACATTTGTGATTTGGGGCTATATAAATAAACATTGATTGATTGATTGACATGAAACTCAGCCACGAAGTGGTAGGCCAGGTAAACTGACAGAGAGGGGTCAGCGGATGCTGAAGTGCATAATGCAAAGAGGTCACCGACTTTATGCACAGTCAGTTGCTACAGAGCTCCAAACTTCATGTGACCTTCCAGTTAGCCCACGTAAAGTACAGCACGCAGAGAGCTTCATGGAATGGGTTTCCATGGCCGAGCAGCCCAATCTAAGCCATACATCACCAAGTCCACTGCAAAGCGTCAGATGCAGTGGCGTCAAGCACGTCGCCACTGGACTCTAGAGACGCGTTCTCTGGATTGATGAATCACGCTTTTCCATCTGACAGTCTGATGGACGAGTTTGGGTTCGGAGGTTGCCAGGAGAACGCTACATTTCGGACTGCATAGATAGATAGTACTTTATTGATTTGTGCCAAGCGTGATATTTGGTGCGGGTTTGTTTTTCGGGAGTTTGGCTTGGCCCATTAGTTCCAGTGAAAAGAACTTTGAATGCTCCAGGATACCAAAACATTTTGGACAATTCCATGGTTCCAACCTTGTGGGATCAGTTTGGTTTATGCCAAAAAGTTTTATTTTGGTTTCATCTGACCACATGACATTCTCCCAATCCTCTGCTGTATCATCCATGTATCCATTTTGGTATAAACTCAAGTCGTTGTATTTGGAGGAAGAAGAATACTGAGTTGCATCCCAAGAACACCATACCTACTGTGAAGCATGGGGGTGGAAACATCATGCTTTGGGGCTGTTTTTCTGCTAAGGGGACAGGACGATTGATCCGTGTTAAGGAAAGAATGAATGGGGCCATGTATCGTGAGATTTTGAGCCAAAACCTCCTTTCATCAGTGAGAGCTTTGAATGGTTGACCAAATACTTATTTTCCACCATAATTTACAAATACATTCTTTAAAATTCCTACAATGTGAATTCCTGGATTTTTTTTTCACATTCTGTCTCTCACAGTTGAAGTGTACCTATGATGAAAATTACAGACCTCTGTCATCATTTTAAGTGGGAGAACTTGCACAATCGCTGGCTGACTAAATACTTCTTTGCCCTACAGTATATATATATATATATATATATATATATATATTGCCAAAAGTATTTGGCCACCTGCCTTGACTCACATATGAACTTGAAGTGCCATCCCATTCCTAACGCATAGGGTTCAATATAATTCATCCATCCATCTATTTTCCTACCGCGTTTCCCTTTTGGGGTCGCGGGGGGTCGCTGGAGCCTATCTCAGCTGCATTCAGGCGGAAGGCGGGGTACACCCTGGACAAGTCGCCTCCTCATCGCGGGGCCAACACAGATAGACAGACAACATTCACACTCACATTCACACACTAGGGCCAATTTAGTGTTGCCAATCAACCTATCCCCAGGTGCATGTCTTTGGAAGTGGGAGGAAGCCGGAGTACCCGGAGGGAACCCACGCAGTCACGGGGAGAACATGCAAACTCCACACAGATTGACCCCGAGTCCAGGATTGAACCCAGGACTACTCAGGACCTTCGTATTGTGAGGCAGACGCACTAACCCCTGTACCATATTGAAGTCTGTTGGAAATCACTGAGCTGCTGAGAGCGGCCCATTCTTTCACAAATGTTTGGAGAAACAGTCTCCATGACTGTGCTTGATTTCATACACCTGTGGCTGGGCCAAGTGATTAAGACACCTGATTCTAATCATTTGGATGGGTGGCCAAATACTTTTGGCAATGTAGTGTATTTTAATAACGACATCAAATAGCATTGATTTTAAAAAGGTATGCCAAGGTTAGTTGTTCACCGGAGTGCAGTGCTTGGGTACGTTTCACAGCTGTTTTATCCTGCCCTTTGTAGGTCTTTGTGGACATATTTGAAATAACGCAGCTGTAATGACTTGCACTGATGTGTGCTCATGTATCCGTGTGCCTCCTACCTTCAAAGGTAGGAGGCACATGTGGCTGTAGAAGGACTATATTCCAAATCTACAGCCCTTCTCTTTTCCAAATAAGTCTCATAACTGAAAGCATTATGACCCCTCCTTTCCATTGTCATGTTTTCCACTCATGTTTTTGGCTTTGCTGTTGTTCAAAGTTAGAGCCTCAAGTGATCACATGAAATATTGCTGAAAACACTGATGACAAGCCTCAAGTTTTTTTTTCTTCTACTGGGTCAGGGGAAATTGAGACAAAATAAATTTCCTCTCTGGGTAATTCTTTCAGAATTGTGTTAGAAGAACGGTATCAGCATGATGGCACATTCAACGGATAGAAAAAGTGTCGCTCTTTTTTTAAATTTAGTGTCTGAATATCAGGTCAGAAAAGGAAAAAAAAATCGGTGATGAGTTCAAGAGACAAGAGGGGATGGATTGTGGTCCATTACTGGCTACTATTCCTCTTACACTGTCTTCTCTTCAAGCTTTAATGAGATTTAGTGTCACATAACTACCAAACTGCCAAGCCAAATCAGTGGTAATGACTTCAACTACACGAGAACTCCCTAAAGCAGCTGTTTGAGTCAGACTTTGGCCAACATATATTTGAATCTGCTTTTTAATGTTAGCACTTCTGGTGTGTCACGCAGATTTATCTTTGAATTCACTTAGGTGGAGCAGTGGTCTGCATGCGTTAATATTATATTAAGCCGTGTTGACATGGTCCCCTTAAGGTCACAAAGGTAAAAAATACAACTTTCATTAATTAGCATGAGAAACCCTCAGGACCTTTTCTTTTTGTATTAAAGGCTTACTGAAATGAGATTTTCTTATTTAAACGGCGATAGCAGGTCCATTCTATGTGTCATACTTGATCATTTCGCGATATTGCCATATTTTTGCTGAAAGGATTTAGTAGAGAACATCCACAATAAAGTTCGCAACTTTTGGTCGCTAATAAAAAAGCCTTGCCTTTACTGGAAGTAGCAGACGATGTGCGCGTGATGTCATGGGTTGTAGGGTTCCTCACATCCTCACATTGTTTATAATGTGAGCCTCCAGCAGCGAGAGCTATTCGGACCGAGAAAGCGACAATTTCCCCATTAATTTGAGCAAGGATGAAAGATTCGTGGATGAGGAAATTTAGAGTGACGGACTAGAAAGAAAAAAATAAAATAAAAAAGTTTTTAAAAAAAAGGCGATTGCACTGGGAGCGATTCAGATGTTTTTAGACACATTTACTAGGATAATTCTGAGAAATCCCTTATCTTTCTATTGTGTTGCTAGTGTTTTAGTGAGTTATAAATAAATAAATGATAAATGGGTTGTACTTGTATAGCGCTTTTCTACCTTTAAGGTACTCAAAGCGCTTTGACACTACTTCCACATTTACCCATTCACACACACATTCACACACTGATGGAGGGAGCTGCCATGCAAGGCGCTAACCAGCACCCATCAGGAGCAAGGGGTGACGTGTCTTGCTCAGGACACAACGGACGTGACGAGGTTGGTACTAGGTGGGGATTGAACCAGGGATCCTCGGGTTGCGCACGGCCACTCTTCCACTGCGCCACGCCGTCCCCAAATAAATACCTGATAGTCAGAAGGGTGTGTTGACGCCAGTCTCTGAAAGAAGTCATGGCAGCTGCAGCACAACAGAAGCTCCGCTGATCTCCAGTAATAGGTGACTTATTTCCACAATTTTCTCACCGAAAACTGCCGGTCGACATGTAGTCATGATCCATGTTCGCTTGACCGCTCTGATCTATAGTAAAGCTTCACCTCCGGGAATTTTAAACAAGGAATCACCGTGTGTTTGTGTGGCTAAAGGCTAAAAGCTTCCCACCTCCACCTTCCTACTTTGACTTCTCCATTATTAATTGAACAAATTGCAAAAGATTCAGCAACACAGAAGTCCAGAATACTGTGTAATCATGCGATGAAAAGAGACTACTTTTAGCCGTGTGTGTGGTGCTGGGCTAAAATGTCCCCTCCAACAAATAACGTCACAAACACGCGTCATCATACGCGACGTTTTCAACAGGAAACTCCGCGGGAAATTTAAAATTGTAGTTTAGTAAACTAAAGCGGCCGTATTGGCATGTTTTGCAATGTTAATATTTCATCATTGATATATAAACAGACTGCGTGGTCGCTAGTAGTGGAATTCAGTAGGCCTTTAAATAATATTTTATTAATATATTGTGCAAATATTATATGGATTTTTAATTTTGTCTCATGTTTTTGTTCTATTTTCCTTACTTTGCTCGGGTCTCTCACCAGATTCAGCTGTCCTATGAGCTCTTACTGAACTGGACTTCTACCTGGGCTCGTCTCCAAAAGCAGGGCATTTTACGTCAGACCAGCAGTATACCAGAACCCCCCACTGGTGCCACTCCGTCCTCTCCAGTCCGCAGCAGTGCTGGTACAGCCGTGCCAGACACCAGCACCTACAGCCCCTCTGCAGATGTCGGCTCCCCTACTGAGGTTTGTTTTACTCCTATGGCTATAGCGTTCATAACTGAATACCTTTTTTAAACTTTTAATAGGCAAGTTACCTGCTCGAAGTTTATTTACACACATCACTCTGACCATCAGTTAAAGTAAATTTTAACTTTTGGGGGGAATTTTGCCCATCATCCACATTTCAAATAAGAACAAACCTATCTTTATTGTTTATGTGCGTTCTAATTAGTAAAAAACTGCTTGCAAGCAGCTGCTAACAATGCAAGTAATGAGGAGTGACCTATTTTGCATATAAAGCCCTCAAAAATTCTCCAACATTTCATATACATGTTGTGTGTATGTAATGTTGAAATAGGCACAGTCATGTTAACATGTAATGTTTACAGTATTTTGATCATTTTAGCATTACAGGAACTTCTTTCCTAGGCGTGTAGCAACCATCACTGCTTTTGTCAACAACAAGGAATTACTAATTAAAAGTCTAATATTTTAATAGCTAGAGCATTGAAACTGTTCACTACAAATACATTTTTCAACATATGAGAGCCCTCTAGACATGAAATAACACCATTCAGTCACCTTTACACTTTTTTAATCCAATATAGTAATGCTGCCTGAGACTAGGGTTGTCCCGATCCGATATTTGGATATTTGCCAAAAAATGCGTATCGGCAAGGCATGGGAAAATGCCTATCCAGATCCAGTTTTTTAAAAAAAAATGCGGTCCGTGTTTTCCAACGCACCGATCTAAATAATACATTATACTCTTCTGTTGCTCTCTAAGCTCCGGTCCGCATTTTCCAGCACACCTTCAACACATCCACAGGTCTGTGTTTTAACCGTTAAGACGGCCGTGTGAATTAAAAGTTACGGTAAAAATGTCAGCTGTGTGGGATTATTTTACCCTGCAAAATGAAAAAGATGAAGAGGTGGAGTGCAAAACGTGCCACAATAAAGTCATGCGTGGTGGTAAAGTTGTAAGACATTTTAATGACTCTTGAGAGTGAGAGGCTTTTTAGCACTCATCATTGATGAACACAGGAGCAAGCTGACACCTGAGCATCTTGAAGTGCTCGTCTTTGTTAGAAAGAATCTCCCTATTATGCTCAAACTTCAATTGTTTGCCCCCCCTGACTGGGGCAAACAATTGAAAGGAGTGTGTAGATAGTTTTTTATTTTTATTTTTAAGTTTACACTTGTTCAAGAGCAAGTATTGATGCTGAATAATAGACATTTTCTCCCACCCAGGTTTTGTGTGTTTTGCTTTTTAAAATAATTTTTACAGCATTATTTGCACTTTATACTGTTCACTTTTCTACTGTTTAATGATGCCATTTCTGTTTGTCATGTATGATTTTTTCTATTTTGTGTTTATTCTTGAATACCAACCATTGTGTATCATTCAAACCCACCTAATTCAGCTGGCAAGTTGTTATCAAGAGTGCTAAAACCCTTTTCAATATGAATATGACAACTAAGTAAGCTAAATAACTTTAAACTTTAATACATGCTCGGATAGGCCAGTATCGGCCAGTTACGGTATCGGATCGGAAGTGCAAAAACAATATCGTTATCGGATCGGAAGTGCAAAAACCTGGATCGGGACATCCCTACCTGAGACTGCACCAAGTAGTGGCAACAATACTGAACACCGTGATTTGATTGGTTTGGTCTCATTTAGTAGCCAATGCTACTGTACTATAGATATTTTCACGTCATTTAGCCACTTTTGAGCTTAAAAATGCCTAATTTAGGGGAAACAAAAAACTTTTTTTTCGTGATGTAGCGGTGGATGACTGTAATCGACAACATAACAAAACAGTGACTTACAATGTTCACTCTCACTGGGGTACCGGCTGATGGGATGGTTGTACCTTCCAGCACAAGAGTTGAGCTGGTAAATTTAGCTTAGTGCTCTGGTAACAATGTTAAAAACAAACTATCTTACTTCGACTACCAAGCGATGTCTTCGGCTCTAAATTGAGAGCTAGTATTCACTGATTTATTTGGTCTGGAGATTTAGTCGGTGACGTGTAGCATTTCAAAGTTGAACAGCTTTTTTGCAAACAGTCACAACCTTGTACTATATGAGGCATGATTATTAATCTAGCATTAACTTTTCCAAACTCAGGGGCAGCTCGTTTAGCTCCCACTTTTAGCCGAAAGACCAGTGCAGGTGTCTCTGAACTAGACGCTGTCCCACTACTACTATAGCTTGGTTATTATGCAGGTCACAACATTTAATAAGTTAAAGTTAAGTTAAAGTCCATACGATAGACACACACACAATAGGTGTTGTGAAATTATCCTCTACATTTGACCCATCCCCATGTTCACCCACTGGAGGTGAGGGGAGCAGTGAGCAGCAGCAGTGGCAGCGCCTGGGAATCATTAAGTGATTTAACCCCCAATCGCACCACCTTGACGCTGAGTGCCAAACAGGGAGGCAATGGGTCCCATTTTTATAGTATTTGGTGTGACTCAGGGTTTGAACTTAAGACCTTCCAGTCTCAGGGCGGACACTCTAACCGCTAGGGCTGCAAATCTTTGGGTGTCCCACGATTCGATTCAATATCGATTCTTGGGGTTGCGATTTGATAATATATCGATTTTTTTCGATTCAACACGTTTCTCTATTCAAAAACGATATTTTTCCGATTCAGAACGATTCTGTATTCATTCAATACATAGGATTTCAGCAGGATCTACCCCGGTCTGCTGACATGCTAGCAGAGTAGTATACATTTTTTTTAAACTTTTATAATTGTAAAGGACAATGTTTTATCAACTGATTGCAATAATGTAAATTTGTTTTAACTTATAAACGAACCAAAAATATGACTTATTTTATCAAGCTTATGCCATGCAAGTGTAAGCTACTGTGACACTATTGTTATTTTTTTGTATTTTTTTATAAATGTCTAATGATAATGTAAATGAGGGATTTTGAATCACTGCTATCCTGAAATTATAACTAATATTGATACTGTTGTTGATGATACTAATTTTTGTTTCACTACTTTTGGTTTGTTCTGTGTCGTGTCGGTGTCTCCTCTCAATTGCTCTGTTTATTGCAATTCTGATTGTTGCTGGGTCAGGTTTGGTTTTGGAATTGGATTGCATTGTTATGGTATTGCTGTGTAGTGGTTTGTTGGATTGATTAAAAAAGAAAGAGGATCGATTCTGAATTGCACAACGTATTCGAATCGATTTTTTCCCACACCCCTACTAACCACAAAGCCACTAAGCGTTGTTGATGGGTTTTTAATGTTTTTGGTGGGCTTTATAAGCGGAATATGTCTCCCCATTACCTGCATTTTTAGCCGCCTCTTGCTAGCAGTTTTCCACTCTTTAAAATGCAGATAAAAGAGAAAGACATATGGTTTCTTTTCTCACATAGAGATTGTGGATGATAGGCGACATTCTAGCCCAAAAATAGCGCTATGCATTTCAATATGTTTTGCCTATAATCAATACTATTCATACTGTTGAACATATACTGTACATCTATATCTTTTTGCAGCATTTACACAGATGCCTACAGGGCGTCAACTTTCCAATGTTTTTTAAGCGTCATATGCCACCTTCTCATGCCTTCTAGAATGTAAATACATAACTACGTGCATTAGATAATGATAGCAATTTAGATAGTTAGTGTTAGATGTCATTGAATGTCTATCCTGTCACAACAATGACATGACTGCAAATTGTTTGTTGCTTCTCTTGGACTGTTTTTTTTATGTGTGCATGCGCATACGTGTTGAAGAGACAGGGTGAGTGACAGCTGTGAACACCTCAATTATTTTAGTTTGTTGCGTACATTTTTTTTACTACACAAACTCAGTAATTGTGAAAAATAGACAGTTTTGAAACAAATGTGTTTTGTTAAACCACCAATGGTAACAAAAGCTGTCCAATGGTGTTATTGTTTTGCTTTGAAAATTGTTGAAAAACACTCCCTTTAAGTGAATCTAAAACAGCTTTTAACCCGAAGAAGACGGCTGACAATGCTTACTGCATATCCAATAGTGCATTTTGAAACCATATAAATAAAACCTAACATTATGTTTGTGTAGGATTTTGTTACAGCTCAATTAACTCTGAAATGCCAAGTTCTTTGACAATGCTTTTTACACAAATTGGACATTGGGTAGTTAAGATTAAAATTAGTTTATTTCAAATGGTACAAAGCAATTTCATAAAACACATGACTACACATGGTTAAAAAAGCCAGAATTAACCAGAAGGCTAGTTTTCATCTGTAATGTGCATAGATAGGGCTGTAGATTGTCCAAAGCGGTACAGTAGTAATGGCGGCAAGGAGCAGTCTTAAGATCTTTATAGTGTTAGCCAAAGAGAAATGTGTGCATAGTGTATTTTTTGTGAGAGGCCAAAAAGCCAGCTGCATTAACATGATAGTTTAGATGAGTGTTTGTGTTGTTAAGCTGTGACAACTATCCAGTGATTTAATGAATACCCTATGACCACGTCAAACCTGTTAGAAATGTGTGGCCCTCTGGGATCACAGAAACACCACAGCGACATCTGAGAGGCAATGAAGTGGGTCAGTTTGAGCACCTATTTGAGAAAAAAAAAAAAATGTTTCAAACCATATGGCAATGTGCATTTGTGTCTGCATTCATTTTAGAGCCATCAACATTTATCAATGTGTCATTTGTGGACCCAGTGGCAAGGATACGGTTCGCCAGTGAAGGACTTCTAGCATGCTGCGTCTCTAACACAGAGTCCCACTTGTCACTGTTTACTTAAATACAAACATTAGTAGAAGTGTTTGGTCCTGTGGGAGGTTGATGATTGAGCAAGAATGTGGGAGCTGTTTTGATAATTCTCAGCAGTTGTGGCAGCACACTCTCACCAAGAAGCACACCTCCTGACCCCTTTCTAGTCCTTATTCTTAACTATATCCATACCACATCGCACCCGCTCCATTGAAATAATTTCAAATGTATGTATTTGTACCATACCATACTGTAAACAGCCACTACTGAACAACCAAAGAAGAAAGTGTTTGTTTTGTATTATACAAATTAAGACATTTATTTAAAAAAAAAAAAACGCACACAAACCCAAACAAACATTTTTTGTCTCTTTTCTGACTAACCACAGAAAATACTTTCCACAGAACAGCCACACTGAACTACAACACTATAACATATTTGAAATAGCTATAACAGTGAACCAATTGACCGTTTATGCAAATTAAAAACATTGTTCCATGGAGCTTTGTTGGAGTGAGACCCCCTGACCCGCCATTCATGTCATGTGACAGTTTGGAAATTGACTAGTTTAAAGCCTAACATGATTACTAAGGATGACACCTGTAGAAGCAGTACACAATAAAATAATTATGACTCAATTTCTATAGCACTCAACCCCGCGACACACACCCTCTCCCCCAAACACACACACCCGTCTGTCGTCCTGATCTGCAACTGTCCGCCAGTGTTTGGTTCCCTCTGATGAGCACAGACAAACTCTGCAGAGAAAATAAACTTGGATTCTCAACCTGTTTAGAGCACAGAGGCCCTAAAATTAAACGGTATACTTTATAACTCAATAATAAATAAATGAAAATACATTCTTGACCTCGGTGTGTGAAAACTACGGCCTGCCGAAGTCTTCAGAGCGGCCCGCGAGACATAACATGTTTAACAAGATGGTTGGCCTGCGCGGTGATTTCTGCACAAAATGTACTTCCCTGCAATGTATTTAAATCTGATAAAATGTATTGTCCTTATGTGGATATCAATGGAATCATAGACATAAAACCACAAGCTTATTTCCAAAATGGTGAGCACAACATCAATTTATATGACCCAATCCAAACAACTTTCCCCACTCATGGTGTAAAATCAAGTATACCCAACAGATAAAGTCAACACAAAAATCACACTTTGCACACCTCCTGCTCATTGAATGTTGTGGACATTATAAAATATGTATATATATAGTTTAAAATTACACATTTATAAATCCAATATAGTGCATGATGGGTAAAATATATATAGAGTTTAAAATTACACATTTATTGATCTAATATAGTGCATGATGGGTAATATATGCAAGAAACTCTCCCCACACTTCCCCGTGTTTTAGCTGCTTTATATTTCTTATTGGTCAGGGAAGTTAACAAGATAGGAGTCAAACTTTCACATACTCTTAATTTTCAATGTTTTATTGTTCATACTTCATATGTTATTGTTGCCAGGGTCTGATATGAGGGGTGTTACAGCTTGCTCTAATCAATACAAACTGAAATGTTTTTCTAGTACAAATTATTGTTTTTACGTCACAATCAATGCTCGGCTGTGTGGCAAAAAAAAGGGTTGTAATGTGTGTATTTGTGTACTCATGTCTGTGTGTGTGTGTGCGCGCACATGTATCCACATAACATGGACTTAGACCAGGGGTCGGCAACCCGCGGCAGCTCTTTGATCACTCTGATGTGGCTCTGCTGCATACTTGCAGACCCTAAAGATTTTTCCGGGAGGTTGTCCGGATTTCAGTGCCTTTGCCAGAAATATCCCTGGGCTAACATTCTCCGGTTTTCACCCGCATAACTATTTTAAGGGCGTGTGGTGGTGACAATGCTTTCTACGTTCTCTAAAACATATCGTTGCGCCCGCCTTCACGCCATGCTATCTCCGTGCCGGCCGGTCACATGTAGCATGCGACCCCTGATGGGACACATCATCGACTGTAAGGCACACTTGGTCAAAAGCCACACAGGTTGCACTGATGGTTGTGATATAAATAACTTTAACCAGGGGTCGGAAACCTTTTTGGCAGAGAGAGCCATGAAAGCCAAATATTTTTAAATGTATTTCCGTGAGAGCCACATAATATTTTTTAAACACTGAATACAACTTAATGCGTGCATTTTTAAGTAAGACCAACATTTTTAGAGTGTAATACGTCTCTTCTTATTTTTAACAACATTGTTATTCCGAAGCTAACCAATAATAAATAACATACTTATTACCATTAAAGCGACTTTTTGAAATGCATCAGAATGTTTTATATTTTGAACGTTATTTTTAACACTGTGATTACCAGAGGAATTATTCATTACTTATCGTTTATTAAGAAATGTCAGCTAAGATTTATCTGCGAGCCAGATGCAGTTATCAAATCAGCCACATCTGGCTCGAGAGCCATAGGTTCCCTTCCCTTGACTTTAACACTCTTACTAATATGCGCCACACTGTGAACCCACACCAAAAAAGAATGAAAAACACATTTTGGGAGAACATCCGCACTGCAACACAACATAAACACAACAGAACAAATACCCAGAATCCCATGCATCCCTAACTCTTCCGGGCTACATTATACACCCCCGCTACCACCAAACGTTGCCACCCTCCACCAACACACAGGGTTCCTGCAGGAAGCATCTTTTGGGGTCTATTTTGCTATCTCGGGGGATGTCAAAGTCCACCAGCCTGTCAGACCATGGCCACATTTGTCTACTACCTGGTAAAAGCTGCATGAATTGCAATGTTAAAGCAGAAGCAGTCGTCTGCTCAGTGTGTCAACAATAGCAGCGTAAGCAAGCATTAGCTCACTGCTATCAATGCGCCGCTAAAATAGTCTGTCTGCATTGATGCTTATAATAACAATATCACTCATACGTGATTAATTGTCAGGTCACGACATGTAAATGGATTAATGTTGGCAGTTTCTGAAAGAGCGTAACAGAGAAGCCTCCATCTGTTGAATCAATTGTTGGCTATTTATTTACAATTTCGAATGCATAAAAAAGTCAAGCGTATGTGTTTTTGTCTTACATGAGGATTATGAATGATAAACACCAAATCTCTTTCCAATGTTTGCGTCTTTCCTGTATGATTGATCTGATAACATGGTCAGAGTGCAGAAGCGCTACTGCTGTGATGTCAATCTCTGGAAATAGCCGAAGGTATTCAGAGTGCAATATTCAAAAATGGCTGGCTGAATTTGTGGCATTTTCTGATGTTTAAACCGTGTTTTCACATCATTTGCGGATTGTAAATACAATTGGATATCAATCAATCAATCAATGTTTATTTGTATCGCCCTAAATCACAAATGTCTCAAAGGACTGTACAAAACACTACGACTACGACATCCTCGGAAGAACCCACATAAGGGCAAGGAAAACTCACAGCCAGACTATGACAAACCTTGGAGAGGACCTCAGAAGTACAATTTATCCCAAAAGTTACTCAAGTAAATGTAACGGAGTAAATGTAGCGCGTTACTACCCACCTCTGCAAATAACCTAAAAATGTATATTTTGTTGTTTTCTTACTGTACCGAAAATGAACTGAACCGTGACCTCTGAACCGAGGTACGTACCGAACACCTCTACTAATTACTAAACAAGGGCAGGCGTGGAGAATTAGTGCCCACGGAAACCAACAGCAAATGAAAGAAAAGACGTTTCAGCCAGGAAACAGACTAAAACATAGGAGAAAAAAAGCTACTAAACATTAATCACGCCATGACCCGGGTAACATCATAACTGTAACCCTCCCATCAGTTGAAATTCCATTGAGAGCGGACCATTTTATGTTCTTATTTGAAACGCAATAGTGCTACATGATAACATTTGTCCAAGGCTGTGACAAAGTGTGAAGTGTAGGGGTAGTTGGGTGTCCTGTGTTGCAGTGTAACAACCCTACGTTCCACTGTGGCAAGTCTCAAGGGGCCAGCGTGCAACTCCGACTCGCACACATGACATTATACAGCCTATTATACAGCAGTGATGCCCCTAAAGCTGACCAACACGCCGGATTGTAGTCAGCTGGAGGCGTGTCTTAATGAAATTAAACAATGGATGTCCGCTAACTTTTTGCAATTCAACGCCAAAAAAACGGAAATGCTGATTATCGGTCCTGCTAGACACCGAACTCTATTTAATAATACAACTCTAACATTTGACAACCAAACAATTAAACAAGGCGACACGGTAAAGAATCTGGGTATTATCTTCGACCCAACTCTCTCCTTTGAGGCACACATTAAAAGCGTTACTAAAACGGCCTTCTTTCATCTCCGTAATATCGCTAAAATTCGCTCCATTCTGTCCACTAAAGACGCTGAGATCATTATCCATGCGTTTGTTACGTCTCGCCTCGACTACTGTAACGTATTATTTTCGGGTCTCCCCATGTCTAGCATTAAAAGATTACAGTTGGTACAAAATGCGGCTGCTAGACTTTTGACAAGAACAAGAAAGTTTGATCACATTACACCTGTACTGGCTCACCTGCACTGGCTTCCTGTGCACTTAAGATGTGACTTTAAGGTTTTACTACTTACGTATAAAATACTACACGGTCTAGCTCCATCCTATCTTGCCGATTGTATTGTACCATATGTCCCGGCAAGAAATCTGCGTTCAAAGGACTCCGGCTTATTAGTGATTCCCAAAGCCCAAAAAAAGTCTGCGTGCTATAGAGCCTTTTAATTTCAGGCTCCAGTACTCTGGAAAGCCCTCCCGGTAACAGTTCGAGATGCCACCTCAGTAGAAGCATTTAAGTCTCACCTTAAAACTCATTTGTATACTCTAGCCTTTAAATAGACTCCCTTTTTAGACCAGTTGATCTGCCGTTTCTTTTCTTTTTCTTCTATGTCCCACTCTCCCCTGTGGAGGGGGTCCGGTCCGATCCGGTGGCCATGTACTGCTTGCCTGTGTATCGGCTGGGGACATCTCTGCGCTGTTGATCCGCCTCCGCTTGGGATGGTTTCCTGCTGGCTCCGCTGTGAACGGGACTCTCGCTGCTGTGTTGGATCCGCTTTGGACTGGACTCTCGCGACTGTGTTGGATCCATTGTGGATTGAACTTTCACAGTATCATGTTAGACCCGCTCGACATCCATTGCTTTCCTCCTCTCCAAGGTTCTCATAGTCATTATTGTCACCGACGTCCCACTGGGTGTGAGTTTTCCTTGCCCTTATGTGGGCCTACCGAGGATGTCGTGGTGGTTTGTGCAGCCCTTTGAGACACTAGTGATTTAGGGCTATATAAGTAAACATTGATTGATTGATGATTGACTGATTTGTTGGAATTGTATACCAAACATTCATGACCACACACGCATACACACACACACAGACCCACACACACACACCGTCATAAAGACACACATACATGTTTTTTTCTGACTCTTTATCCCAACAATAATTAGTCCCCAATGGCAGTTGGCGTTAGAACATCTTACTGAATGACTACTATTACTAGATTCACGTTATTCTATTGCACTCACTGTTAATTCTTACTGTGTGACACACAATGACCTCTTCTGATTGCATGGAAATATATAATTATTGATTGGAACAAATGTCAGTTATAAGGTGATTCATTGAATTAGTCCAGAGGTATCCATCTAATTTAAGATTGGGGGCCACATGGAGAAAAATCTACTCCCAACTGGCCCCCGGACTGGTAAAATCACAGCACGATAACTTACAAATAAAGACAACTTCAGATTGTTTTCTTTGTTTAAAAATAGAACAAGTACATTTTGAAATTGTACAAATCATAATGTTGTTGCTTTTTTTTGTACAATTACCTGTTGCGGAAAAGGGTGGAGTGCCATCTCCAGGTTGGGGAGGAGACCCTGCCCCAGGTGGAGGAGTTCAAGTACCTAGGAGTCTTGTTCACGAGTGAGGGAAGGGTGGATCGTGAGATCGACAGGCAGATCGGTGCGGCGTCTTCAGTAATGCGGACGTTGTACCGATCCGTTGTGGTGAAGAAGGAGCTGAGCCGGAAGGCAAAGCTCTCAATTTACCGGTCGATCTACGTTCCCATCCTCACCTATGGTCATGGGCTTTGGGTCATGACCGAAAGGATAAGATCACGGGTACAAGCGGCCCAAATGAGTTTGGGTCTCTCCCTTAGAGATAGGGTGAGAAGCTCTGTCATCCGGGAGGAACTCAAAGTAAAGCTGCTGCTCCTTCACATCGAGAGGAGCCAGATGAGGTGGTTCGGGCATCTGGTCAGGATGCCACCCGAACGCCCCCCTAGGGAGGTGTTTAGGGCACGTCCAACCGGTAGGAGGCCACGGGGAAGACCCAGGACACGTTGGGAAGACTATGTTTCCCGGCTGGCCTGGGAACGCCTCGGGATCCCCCGGGAAGAGCTAGACGAAGTGGCTGGGGAGAGGGAAGTCTTGGTTTCCCTGCTTAGGCTGTTGCCCCCGCGACCCGACCTCGGATAAGCGGAAGAAGAGTTAATATACACTATTAACCTGTTGCGGTTAATAGTGTATATACTTTATTTGTCGTTATTATATTTTCTGAATAAATTATATGATAATGATCATCAGTCAATTAACATTAGTGGTAATTTTCATGGTGCTTCACTGTGGAAGAGGGGTTAGTGTGCCTGCCTCACAATACGAAGGTCCTGAGTAGTCAGAGTTCAATCCCAGGCTCGGGATCTTTCTGTGTGGAGTTTGCATGTCCTCCCCGTGACAGCGTGGATTCCCTCCTGCTTCCTCCCACTTCCAAAGACATGCACCTGGGGATAGGTTGATTGGCAACACTAAATGGTCCCTAGTGTGTGAATGTGAGTGTGAATGTTGTCTGTCTATCTGTGTTGGAGGTGGCAACTTGTCCAGGGTGTACGGCGCCTTCTGCCCGATTGTAGCTGAGATAAGCACCAGCACCCCCCGGGACCCCAAAGGGAATAAGCGGTTGACAATGGATGGATGGTAATTTTCAATTTATCAAGATAAAAAATTACATCAAAATCAAATTACAGTATGTTGGTTATGTAGTTTTATCATTTTCTTCGACTGATAAACTAACATCATGTGGTTTATTTTGTACATCAATCAATCAATCAATGTTTACTTATATAGCCCTAAATCACTAGTGTCTCAAAGGGCTGCACAAACCACCACGACATCCTCGGTAGGCCCACATAAGGGCAAGGAAAACTCACACCCAGCGGGACATCGGTGACAATAATGACTATGAGAACCTTGGAGAGGAGGAAAGGAATGGATGTCGAGCGGGTCTAACATGATACTGTGAAAGTTCAATCCACAATGGATCCAACACAGTCGCGAGAGTCCAGTCCAAAGAGGATCCAAGACACAGCAGCGAGAGTCCCGTTCACAGCGGAGCCAGCAGGAAACCATCCCAAGCGTAGGCGGACCAGCAGCGCAGAGATGTCCCCAGCCGATACACAGGCAAGCAGTACATGGCCACCGAATCGGACCGGACCCCCTCCACACGGGAGAGTGGGACATAGAAGAAAAAGAAAAGAAACGGCAGATCAACTGCTCTAAAAAGGAGGTCTATTTAAAGGCTAGAGTATACAAATGAGTTTTAAGGTGAGACTTAAATGCTTCTACTGAGGTGGCATCTCAAACTGTTACCGGGAGGGCATTCCAGAGTATTGGAGCCCGAAATGAAAAAGCTCTACAGCCCGCAGACTTTTTTTGGGCTTTGGGGATCACTAATAAGCCGGAGTCCTTTGATTTCTTGCCGGGACATATGGTACAATACAATCGGCAAGATAGGATGGAGCTAGACCGTGTAGTATTTTATACGTAAGTAGTAAAACCTTAAAGTCACATCTTAAGTGCACAGGAAGCCAGTGCAGGTGAGCCAGTACAGGTGTAATGTGATCAAACTTTCTTGTTCTTGTCAAAAGTCTAGCAGCCGCATTTTGTACCAACTGTAATCTTTTAATGCTAGACATGGGGAGACCCGAAAATAATACGTTACAGTAGTCGAGGCGAGACGTAACAAACGCATGGATAATGATCTCAGCGTCTTTAGTGGACAGAATGGAGCGAATTATGTAGCATCATCTACAAAGATACAAACAATTGCTATTGTAACATCCAGTGGACACATTTAAAACAGCTGTTTCTTTCATTGAAACATTTCAGGTTAACTTTTATACCGGGGGCCAGATGAAAATTGTTTGCGGGCCTGATCCGGGCCTTGGGCCGTACGTTTGACACCCCTGATTTAGTCTAAGGATATCAGTCATTCGCAAAAAAACATTTAAGTTGAAGTTGTGAATGAAATGGTGTGATTTATATAGAACTGATACAACCAACGTTGCCTCCAGAGGGTTCCTTTTTCTCCTGGAGCAGTACCTCTGCTCAGGCTGTTTCAACAGCCCTGCTGATATGTCTTTAATCAGATTTGGTTTGAAATCCATACACTCTGAGAAAGTACTTCAACTTTTTTTCCGCTTAAAAGCAAAAATATTTAATGGGCCACATGTTTCTCATCAGTTCCTTGTGGTCCCCATATACTGTAATGCTGAAGATTTTTAAATCAGCACAATCCATTTTTTAATAGGATTGTCACAGAGCCTTGTTGTCAGACACTGTGCAATTAAGTTCAATTTGCAAATTAGTGTAGCGCTCTTATCCTTCCCCAACAGGGGTATGGGGACATAGTTTCCTCATCTGGATCCTCTTAAAGACACTGTAATCATCCAAGCAGCTGTGGCGTTTCTAATTGAGATTGTTGATAACCTCCCCACCAGCGACAGCCAGGCTCAATAACCATGACATAATCTGTCATTACAAAGCAGCGATGGGAGAAGTTGTGGAAAAAAAATATAAAATCACGCATTTCAAAAGCTTCAGATTACCGCAATGTTTATTTGCAGGTCTCTCACTTACCCGCCACGTAAATATGTTTGAAAAACAGATTTACCCTTAAGAAAGATCAATCAATCAATCAATCAATGTTTACTTATATAGCCCTAAATCACTAGTGTCTCAAAGGGCTGCACAAACCACCACGACATCCTCGGTAGGCCCACATAAGGGCAAGGAAAACTCACACCCAGTGGGACATCGGTGACAATAATGACTATGAGAACCTTGGAGAGGAGGAAAGCAATGGATGTCGAGCGGGTCTAACATGATACTGTGAAAGTTCAATCCATAATGGATCCAACACAGTCGCGAGAGTCCAGTCCAAAGCGGATCCAACACAGCAGCGAGAGTCCCGTTCACAGCGGAGCCAGCAGGAAACCATCCCAAGCGGAGGCGGATCAGCAGCGCAGAGATGTCCCCAGCCAATACACAGGCAAGCAGTACATGGCCACCGGATCGGGAGAGTGGGACAAAGAAGAAAAAGAAAAGAAACGGCAGATCAACTGGTCTAAAAAGGGAGTCTATTTAAAGGCTAGAGTATACAAATGAGTTTTAAGGTGAGACTTAAATGCTTCTACTGAGGTGGCATCTCGAACTGTTACCGGGAGGGCATTCCAGAGTACTGGAGCCCGAACGGAAAACGCTCTATAGCCCGCAGACTTTTTTTGGGCTTTGGGAATCACTAACAAGCCGGAGTCCTTTGAACGCAGATTTCTTGCCGGGACAAATGGTACAATACAATCGGCAAGATAGGATGGAGCTAGACCGTGTAGTATTTTATACGTAAGTAGTAAAACCTTAAAGTCACATCTTAAGTGCACAGGATATGAACACAAAAGCTATTCTCTTCGAACAAAGAAATACAACCTTTATATATACTATATTCTGTCACAAAATAGAGTGGTACTTATAATAAGTGCCCATTTGATAAACATCCATCCATCCATTTTCTACCGCTTTTTCCCTTTTGGGGTCGCGGGGGCGCTGGCGCCTATCTCAGCTACAATCGGGCGGAAGGCGGGGTACACCCTGGACAAGTCGCCACCTCATCGCAGGGCCAACACAGATAGACAGACAACATTCACACTCACATTCACACACTAGGGCCAATTTAGTGTTGCCAATCAACCTATCCCCAGGTGCATGTCTTTGGAAGTGGGAGGAAGCCGGAGTACCCGGAGGGAACCCACGCATTCACGGGGAGAACATGCAAACTCCACACAGAAAGATCCCGAGCCTGGATTTGAACCCATAACTGCAGGAACTTCGTATTGTGAGGCAGACGCACTAACCCCTCTGCCACCGTGAAGTGAACAAAAGTTACAAAATAGTACATAGTACTGTGTAGGGCACAGGTGTCAAACTCAAGGCCTGGTAGCCAGATCTGGCCTGCCATGTCATTGAAAGCGGCCCACCACCTCATTTATTTTGGGCCGCCACATCATTTAATGCAGAGGTCCTCAACAGGAGGTTTGCAGGGGGGTCGTGAATTAAACTTTATTTTATTTATTTATTTATTTCCGCCTGCAATATTCGCACAAATTTAAATGTCTTTAAATACACATTGGAGATGCGCGGTTTGCGGTCTCGTCCGCGGATACACCGTGGGTCGGGCGGGTGACATGACGAAAAAATAGATTTTAATTAGATTCGGGCGGGTGGCGGTTGAACCATTCGGAAATATTTGATATACATGGTTCTGGGATCGGTATCCTTTACCATTCAAAGAGCCATTTTGGACCAGTGTCACAAAGCAAAGAAGACAATAGAAGACGCAAACTTTCTCTAGGATGACTGCCGGCAGTCACCCAGTTATTAACTATTAGGGCGTTCTATGAACCATTGGCTTTGTCGCCTACTACAACATGTACTATCTGCTTGACAGTCCAGCAACATGTTGTGTGTGGTTTCCGCAGACACACGCACACGACTGCAAGGCATACTGGGTGACACAGAGTACACTAATGGTTGTGATATAAACAATTTTAACACTCTTAGTAATATGCTCCACGCTGTGAAGCCACACCAAACAAGAATGACAAACACACAACATAAACGCAACACAACAAATACCAATAATCTTTTGCATCCATGAGTATTCCTGACTATTTTATACACTCCGCTAGCAGCAAACCCCCTCCCCCGTGCGTCGATAAGGTGGGCGGGGTTGGGCGCGCAGGAGTGTAAAATACATTCAGGAAGTGTCATGGATGCAAAGGATTCTGGGTATTTGTTGTGTTGCATTTATGTTGTGTTACTGTGAGGATGTTCTCCCGAAATGTGTTTGTCATTCTTGTTTGGTGTGGCTTCACAGCTTGGCGCATATTACTAAGAGTGTTAAAATTATTCATATTACAACCATCAGTGTACTCTGTATCACCCAGTATGCCTTTCAATCTTGTACGTTTCTCTGCGGAAGCTGCATACAACATGTTGCTGGACTGGCAAACAGTTTGTACATATTGTTGACGGTGTCAAAGGCAATGGCTTCACAGTACGCTCTTATTCTTGTCATCAGGATGAACACCATTGGATATTCGCGAGAACGTTAGCGGCCCGTTTTGTCTTCTTTGCTCTGTGAAACGGGTTTAAATAGCTGTTTGAGTGATAAAAGTGGCCGACATCTGATGTATTTCAACGGGCGGGTGGCGGGCGGTTGCGGTTCTGATGAAATGTTGGTTTGGGCGGGCGGTTGCGGTTCTGATATAATGTTGGTTCAGACGGACGGCGAGTGGATGACGACTTTGGTGATGCGGTTGCGGATGATATAATTGCCTATCCACTCATCTCTAATACACATTAACAGCGGTTTATAAATGACAGTAACGTGACCACCCTACTGACTGTACCTTGCAGGATTTGAATGAAAACATGTATAAAGTAAATAATACTGTATTATTTTTATAGTCTTAACATATAGCTCTCTTATTGTCAGCTAACTATTGTTCGTGTTATCGATTATTTTGTTTTGCTTAATAACAAGGTACCTTTAGGATCAGTTACATTCAAAACACAATGCTATCCATCCATCCCATTTGGGCGTCCTCTGCACATTAAAGACCCCTGTTTTAATGTGACCCTCTACATTATTTAAATGGCTTGCAGAAGGTTAAAAATAATAAAGGACTTTCAGGCTAAATGTATCTGGTCTTTTCAATTCTGACAGTAAAATGTGCTGCGTTCAATTGCATATGTTCTGCAGTTCAATAATATCTGATCGCGCAACAAGTTGTTCAAAGCATTTTTTTTTTTTTTGGTTTGGTTTTTAAAGAATCCTTCAATATCTGCTCGTCGCCTTCATTTAGAATTCCAAAGCAAGTTAAAGTTAAAGTACCAATGGTTGTTACACACACACTTGGTGTGGTGGAATTTTTCCTCTGCATTTGACCCATCCCATTGTTCCCCCCCTGGGAGGTGAGGGGAGCAGTGGGCAGCAGCTGTGCCGCGCCCGGGAATCATTTCTGGTGATTTAACCCCCAATTCCAACCCTTAATGCTGAGTGCCAAGCAGGGAGGTAATGGGTCCCATTTTTATAGTCTTTGGTATGACTCGGCCGGGGTTTGAACTCACAACCTTGTCCTTCTATTATTAAAAACTATATTGATCAAAAATAGTTACATGAGCAAATTGTGTAACGAGGCTATAACATGTTAATATCACTGTTACAAGCAGCCCTCTGAGGGCAGTCATAATTGCGAGATGACCTACTGGCTGTCCAGAGTCGGGACCCAGAATGGACCTTGCCTGTGTATCGGTTGGAACATCTCTGCTCTGCTGATCCGCCTCCGCTTGGGATGGTTCCTGCTGGCTCCGCTGTGAACGGGACTCTCGCTGCTGTGTCGGATCCGCTTTGGACTGGACTCTTCTCGCGGCTGTGTTGGATCCATTGTGGATTGAACTTTCACAGTATCATGTTAGACCCGCTCGACATCCATTGCTTTCCTCCTCTCCAAGGTTCTCATAGTCATCATTGTCACCGACGTCCCACTGGGTGTGAGTTTTCCTTGCCCTTATGTGGGCCTACCGAGGATGTCGTAGTGGTTTGTGCAGCCCTTTGAGACACTAGTGATTTAGGGCTATATAAGTAAACATTGATTGATTGATTGATTGAAAAAAAACGAGTTTGCCACCCCTGATGTCAGGTCATCCTATGAACTGCCATTATTCCCTCCTCTGCTTCCCTAGGGTGATTCAGTACCAGCAGGTGATGATGGTCCCTTTGCAGACCCCGTTACCTTGGAGCAGAAAACTAGCAGCATCGGTGGCACGAGTGGGAAAGTCAGCCTTTGGATGCAGTGGATGTTACCCAAGGTCATCGTGAAACTATTTGCTCCTGATCCAACTACAAAAAAGACAGGTATGTGATTCTCAAATTAATATTGGATTAGATTAGATTAGATTAGATTAGATAGTACTTTATTCATTCCTTTAGGAGAGTTCCTTCAGGAAAATTAAAATTTTCAGCACAATCCCATTCAAGATCAGACAAACATTACAGGGAGACAGAACAGGATCGCTGACGGGTCTGCCGGCTTCCAGCGCCCCTTACAAAAAAGATGAGATACAGGTAAATACAGAGATACAGAAGATTAAAATAAAACTTTAAAAAATCGGTCTAAGCCTAGGCCCTGGAAAGGGGGTCCAAACTGAGGTCAAGGGGGGGAAAAAAACGACTCATAGCCATAGTACACATCCCTCTCACATGTGTGTAAGAGGGAGACATCAAACATCAAAGAACACAAAGGACATTAAAGACATTAAAGTAGCGGAGCTGATGCAACCAGACACTTTTACATACAGCTATGAATAAAAAGTAAAAGAAACATATACACTGTCGTGGCCTCTGCGGTGTTCCACGCCCGCGTCCGCTGGGGTGGAGGGAGCATGGCCAGAGACAGGAGCAGACCCAACAAAGCAACCAAGACAGCCGACTCCACTCTCGGCCGCAAACCAACTTTCGGCCAGTGTCCAGTCCGCATGGATGAGCGAGGATACGTCCAAGGAGACTGAGGGGTCCGACAGCTGCTCACCCAGCCAAGACATCGCAAAGCCTCTCCGTCCCGGCGCTCAGTGTCAGCTGCGGAGCCCTGTCCCCTCATCCGCATCTTCTCCAAACCCTCCAAACCGACTCCGGTGTGGCAGAGACCCAGCAGCTGGTCTCCATGGCCAAAAGGCTCCCGGTAGGTAGATCCAGAAGTCCACAAAAAAGCACCGCAGGGGTCACAAAAGTGCCACCCCTTGTCACACAGTCCCAAAGGGTCCCGTGCCAAAAAGCAAAAAAAAAAATACTTTAATAACACATGTACAATATGTAATACTACATAACAGTGGTACTTTGGTTTTCATCTGCTGTCCTTTTAGTATTACTGGGTTTTTAGTACAAAAAAAATAGCATATTATACAGTAATAGGGATCCTTAGAGTTCGTGTTTCCGGAGTGTCACTGAATGAACCACACATACGGCAAGTCGAGCCAAGCAATCAAAGGTCATATGGCGCTTTTTAGCTGTCCGCCGTAGTTTCGTAAAGAGCAAAGTATGTTGTGCATGCACACGATTGCATCAGATGGCGTAATCGAAGTTGTGTGAGTGCACAGCCATTGTCTGTATGTTCTTGGATATAACAAGAGGGTCAGCTCTAATTCATTTAAGACGTTTAAGCAAAGTACAGAGTTGGCCTCTGTATATTTATTTCTCAATTTCATCCGTCATATATCTCCCGTCCAAAGGCAAAACCCAGTCACTCCATTTTGGTCAAAACTGAGCTGATAATAATTTTGGAGTTCCTAGGTGATATGCTTTACATTAGTGTAAGCGATATTGTAATTTGTTCCGTAAGTAAGCTGTTACGCGCATGGCAGGACCTAGCAACTACCACATAACCGCGTAGATACAACAGAAAAACCTAGTATATCAAGGGACCAATCGGAGCTTCTTTGTCAGTGGCCTTATTGTCTTTAATGAGACATTTGCACGAATGGGGGCCGACGGTCAACCTGATTATGTGATATTATGGCACCAGGGGATATTTGGAAGATTGGCCCAGGACGTTGCAAGCACCTTCATTAAATGTATTGTTCTTGATTCTTCCCCTTGCATACTCTTTTCAATCAATCAATGTTTATTTATATAGCCCCAAATCACAAATGTCTCAAAGGACTGCACAAATCATTACGACTACAACATCCTCGGAAGAACCCACAAAAGGGCAAGGAAAACTCACACCCAGTGGGCAGGGAGAATTCACATCCAGTGGGACGCCAGTGACAATGCTGACTATGAGAAACCTTGGAGAGGACCTCAGATGTGGGAACCCCCCCCCCCCCTCTAGGGGACCGAAAGCAATGGATGTCGAGCGGGTCTAACATGATACTGGGCAGATAACTGTGGAGGTCAAAATAAAAACTGGACGCTGTACACGGCTCTTGCCCAATGTGCAAACGCAGAATGGGGCCCACCCAAGATTATTAGAAAATATCTGGAGAAAGGGCACACGTTCATGAGAGCAGATTCAATCCATGGCTCAATTGGCAAGAAAATGAAAGCTCAAGAAAACATCTATACGTTTGATGACTTTGTAGATCTTTGTAAGACAGCATCAAGATAGATTGGTTTTCCTTTGTTTTCGCTAAATCAACGAGAAGTGAGTTACTAGGTTTTGCCTTTGGACGGGAGATATGTGCATTTGCCATTTTTTATGTGTTTAAAATGAACTATTTTCTGTAAAAAGTATTTTTGTTAACAATTTTTGGTTGTCCGTAGCAGATTATTGGATTTAATTTTCATCTAATTCAGTTTTTTACTGACTCTTTGGAACCAAAACTGTGCATGAAAGACATTGTTGCTTTTGTTTTATGTCCTGAAATAAACAGCACACACCAGAGGTTTATAAAACTAGTTTATGATTTGTTGGGCATGGTTTCTTGCTTTAAGTTTGCCTCTGCAAAAAATAAATTGAATACAAATCAAACCCAATCAATCTCTGTAGTCAGACAAATATTTAAAGGAGATCTGTTGACAACATATAACTGGAGGCAAGGGGAGGTGAGCTGCTGCCGAGGAAGAAGATTGATGGAACAGACAAATAAATACATGGGTGATGAATCCAAGTGAACTGTGCTGTGTCCTCCTTTAATTTATTGTGGTGATGAAAGGTTGATTTACCTTTTAATGGGTGTCGGTTAGGGCTGCATGATTATGGCCAAAATAATAATGATTATTTTTTATCAATAATACATTTACAAGTATTCATCACAATTATTACTTATTTTAGTGTTTCCCACAGGTCAGCGATGTAATTGCAGTAATGGGGTCCAGGTAGTGGTGGGGAGGTAGGATAGTAAACGTGACATCATGTAATTTGTAATGAAATAGTCTAATAAAATGGCTAAAACATATCCTTATTTAAAGAAAACAATGTTTTTCTTCCTAATCAGTATTATTTCTGCTTTTTCTCATCAGATGATGCCTTTACCTCTATGTATTTTGTATGAATTTCACCAGGGCCATAAAATACAGCCACATTCCCACATCAATTGGACACCACTTCATTTTATAGTGGATATTTTGTAGTGTGAAACATGTATATTAAATGATACAATACAAAAATATAGAGTTATTTATTGTCATGACTGTGCTCACTTGAAAGAGTCCCTCAATGCACAATTACATTTACGAGATTCATACACAGAATCTCCAGGCGTGGTAAAGGCGTTGAGGGGTTCCGGTTTGGTGGCCGCGGGATTAGGTGTCTGCATTTTGCAGATGATGTGGTCCTGATGGCTTCATCTGGCCGGGATCTTCAGCTCTCACTGGATCGGTTCGCAGCCGAGTGTGAAGCGACCGGAATGAGAATCAGCACCTCCATGTCCGAGTCCATGATTCTCGCCCGGAAAAGGGTGGAGTGCGATCTCCGGGTTGGGGAGGAGACCCTGCCCCAAGTGGAGGAGTTCAAGTACCTAGGAGTCTTGTTCACGATTGGGGGAGGAGTGGATCGCGAGATCGACAGGCGGATCGGTGCGGCGTCTTCAGTAATGCGGACGTTGTACCGATCCGTTGTGGTGAAGAAGGAGCTGAGCCGGAAGGCAAAGCTCTCAAATTACCGGTCGATCACGGGTACAAGCGGCCGAAATGAGTTTCCTCCTCTGTGTTGCGGGGCTCTGAAAAGCTCTGCCATCCGGGAGGAACCCAAAGTAAAGCCGCTGCTCCTACACATCGAGAGGAGCCAGATGAGGTGGTTCGAGCATCTGGTCAGGATGCCATCCGAACGCCTCCCGAGGGAGGTGTTTAGGGCACGTCTGAATGGTAGAAGGCCACGGGGAAGACCCAGGACACGTTGGGAAGACTATGTCTCCCAGCTGGCCTGGGAACGGCTCGGAATCCCCTGGGAGGAGCTAGACGAAGTGGCTGGGGAGAGGGAAGTCTGGGCTTCCCTGCTTAGGCTGTTGCCCCCGCGACCCGACCTCGGATAAGCGGAAGAAGATGGATGGATGGATGGATTCATACATATGCGCAGATGCCGGAGGTGTATTCCAATGGGGAGCATGTCTCGCCAGAACATTTACGAGAAATGTTGGCACTGAACGGGAAAGTGTCTCCAGACTTTATTTAGAACGATGGCTAGGTGTTAGTCCTGCTAGTGCAAGCGTCCACATGTGTCGCCACGTAATAACAGTAGTCTGTCTTTAACGCATGTTGTAAGACTCAACGGAAGTGAAACGATGCGGCCGACATGCAGCCCGGGAAAAGTTTGTTAATGCCAGCAGGGGAGGTGATCGGTGTGTTCATGGAGCTCTGTGCACATACACAATGGCCTCTGGCATGGGCGGTGGCCGCTTCATGGGACTTCTACAACAAGCAGCTGTTGCTTTTCTGTCACTGTGCATTTGATTTGGAGCGGTGCCTGCTTTCTAAATGTTAATATCGCAGACAATCACCTGTATTTAATAGTGGCAGCCAAAATCGTGATTGTGATTAGAGTTCGATTAAATATGCGGCCCGAGTGTTGATAATATTGCATATCTCTTCCCCTCCAGATCTTAAAATGAACAGTCTGTAACGGTGAAAATGTAATTATTGAACCACCTTGCTGAAAGAGTTTCAGCCAAAACAAACTGTTTAAGATTCAGACTTTATTAATAAGAGATTGAATTTATATGCCACTTTACAGTAAAACTCATTATGTAGTTACTCAACAATCACACAATGGTGGTAAGAAAATATTTGTAGTCTGTGGTGGACTTGACGGAAACTAGGTTGAGTCATAATGAAATAAATAAGACTCCAAAAATAACCCTTATAATTATTTTGGGGACGGCGTGGCGCAGTGGGAGAGTGGCCGTGCGCAACCCGAGGGTCACTGGTTCAAATCCCACCTAGAACCAACCTCGTCACATCCGTTGTGTCCTGAGCAAGACACTTCACCCTTGCTCCTGATGGGTGCTGGTTGGCGCCTTGCATGGCAGCTCCCTCCATCAGTGTGTGAATGTGTGTGTGAATGGGTAAATGTGGAAGTAGTGTCAAAGCGCTTTGAGTACCTTGAAGGTAGAAAAGTGCTATACAAGTACAACCCATTTATCATTTATTTATATTTTAAGTAAAAGTGTTTCCCTTCAAGTAAATTGCTGCAGTGAGCATTTGAGAATATAGAGACAGCAATGACATGCCATTGAGTAAATAATCAATCAATCAATCAATGTTTACTTATATAGCCCTAAATCACTAGTGTCTCAAAGGGCTGCACAAACCACAACACAAACCACTACCACATCCTTGGTAGGCCCACATAAGGGCAAGGAAAACTGGACGTCGGTGACAATGATGACTATGAGAACCTTGGAGAGGACGAAATCAATGGATGTCGAGCGAGTCTAACATGATACTGTGAAAGTTAAATCCATAATGGATCCAACACAGTCGCGAGAGTCCAGTCCAAAGCGGATCCAACACAGCAGCGAGAGTCCCGTTCACAGCGGAGCCAGCAGGAAACCATCCCAAGCGGAGGCGGATCAGCAGCGCAGAGATGTCCCCAGCCGATACACAGGCAAGCAGTACATGGCCACCGGATCGGACCGGACCCCCTCCACAAGGGAGATTGGAACATAGGAGAAAAAGAAAAGAAACGGCAGATCAACTGGTCTAAAAAGGGATTCTATTTAAAGGCTAGAGTATACAAATGAGTTTTAAGGTGAGACTTAAATGCTTCTACTGAGGTGGCATCTGGAACTGTTACTGGGAGGGCATTCCAGAGTACTGGAGCCCGAAATTAAAACGCTCTATAGCACGCAGACTTTTTTTGGGCTTTGGGAATCACTAATAAGCCGGAGTCCTTTGAACGCAGATTTCTTGCCGGGACATATGGTACAATACAATCGGCAAGATAGGATGGAGCTAGACCGTGTAGTATTTTATACGTAAGTAGTAAAACCTTAAAGTCACATCTTAAGTGCACAGGAAGCCAGTGCAGGTGAGCCAGTACAGGTGTAATGTGATCAAACTTTCTTGTTCTTGTCAAAAGTCTAGCAGCCGCATTTTGTACCAACTGTAATCTTTTAATGCTAGACATGGGGAGACACGAAAATAATACGTTACAGTAATCGAGGCGAGACGTAACAAACGCATGGATAATGATCTCAGCGTCTTTAGTGGACAAAATGGAGCGAATTTTAGCGATATTACGGAGATGAAAGAAGGCCGTTTTAGTAACGCTTTTAATGTGTGCCTCAAAGGAGAGAGTTGGGTCGAAGATAATACCCAGATTCTTTACCGTGTCGCCTTGTTTAATTGTTTGGTTGTCAAATGTTAGAGTTGTATTATTAAATAGAGTTCGGTGTCTAGCAGGACCGATAATCAGCATTTCCGTTTTTTTGGCGTTGAGTTATAGACTTAGATTGGTCGGATCGAGCCTTAGACTTAGATTGGTCGGATCAAGACTGCTGGGGTTTTTTCCACACAGTATCCACAATAAAGCTGACAAGCCTAGTTTAGAATGTTAAGAAACTATTGAGAACCACTCAAAATCAATAGTAATATATATGCTTGGAGTCCATTTCCCTCGAAGCCAATCTGTGACCTGGGACTTTTTTATTGGAAACAATGACAGCCATCAGCTAAGCTTACAGACATACTTTGGATCTAATCTGATCAGATTGTAGAGTATGGAATGTTAACTCTGCGGTGGGTAGTTTCATTATCACATAGGGTGCTGTAAGAAATGCACACAGGTTTTGTGAACAATCAGTATTTTGTGACATGCACAGTCCTCGTTTTGGCTAGCTGAGGGTTTATACTCCACTAATATCACTTTACTCATTCACTTGTTTGCCAACATGAATGTGTGACCGTTAAAACAAACACAAAAATAGAGCCTCTCCCATCATTAACGGTCTTCCGGTTTCAGGATTGATGTTCAGCCAAACATGCATGCATGTCAGCAGTTACAGTTCATATATAATATGGAATTGTCTCTTTTCTTTCTCTACAGAAGTCTGCATGATCAGTGAACTGGAGGACCTGAGTGCCTCAGTAGATATCCAGGATGTTTACACAAAGATCAAATGTAAAGTTGGCAGTTTCAACATTGACCACTACAGATGCAGGTTGAGTATCCGTTTATTAACAATGCTCTTTATCGACCTATCCATGTCTGTGTGAGCATACCCATGGGGAAAGCAACCATCACCACTTAAAACCTAAGTAATAAATCACACCCCCACTAGACTCTCTTGCGCGGACTTTACTGCCAACAACACTCTTGTTCCCATTCACCTTCATAAGGGGGATTTTTCTGATTATCACCCCAGCGTCATCGTATTTCCAGACAGTTATAGCCCCAAAAAAACTGGATGGACGATTTGACTCTGCTTTGGGCTGGCCCAGGTCTGACTCACAGAGCAGAGAAGTTCAGTTAGTCCATCCGTCATTTTATTTGCGCCTGTGGTGTCTGAATTGATTCATAGAAACATTAACACACTGGAGGAAAACCGCTTGGTCCTGTTCCACCACATCCTAATATATAGCAATTCTGCTCCTAGTCAAGTTGCATTTGAAATTCTCTGATTTACCTTCTTTAGAGCATGCGAGCCAAAAAAACTATGACTAAATGACAGTATCTTTGCAATTGTAGTATTTACTGTTGTTTTTCTTTGCTATGTACACATTTTTCCAGGGTTTTTTGGAGCCGTTTTTGCTGCTTGCCTTAATCACATTTCTCCTTGTTAGACTCCGTAATTTGAGAGCGCACACCATGTACAGTACGTGCCTGAGGTCCACTTAGCAGGAGGCAATTCCCCCTGCCTCCGTCCGAGAAGATAACAAACCAAGTTTCTTGGATCCCAAAGCCCATAATGTGTTTGTGTGTGTTTCCAGTTCCGTGTGCTTACATGCCTGTGTAAATATGTTCTTGGCTTGAAGTGCCTCTTTCTCTCATCGAGCCAGACAGTGAAGTGGGGATGGAACCTCCTTGCCTTGAGTCCACATGGAAGCCTGTCATTGGCAATGATTGCTCGAACCTCAGAAATTATAACAGAAAAGGATTCTTGTTTGCCAGATTTTGGAAACACCTTTGCTGGTTCCAAGGTGAAATAGTCATGTGTTACTGGTCAGAGGTTGATTGGCTGGCATGGCTTTAAACCTGAACATTGGATAATTGAAGAGACCTCCCTGTTATTTCCTGTGGTCATTTGAGTTGGATTCTGCTAGGCTAAAGGTGTTCCGTTAAAGTTTACTTTATTTCCAGGGCGATGTCAGATGTGACATAATTGTCCTATATCGAGGTGTCATGGAGTGTCCGACTGTGCCAATTTGAATAGTTTTGTAGACATTGTTTAACTTACCCAGGAAGACAAAAGATCAATTTACATTGCTTTCTTATTTCAGTTGAATGCACTTTTATCAGACCCTTTTTAAACCAACCAAGTACAAGAGTCCCTTTGGGCGTCCGGCACATTGCAATCTATCCTAGGTCTATATTACTCATTCCGAACGGTTTGATATTTTTGCACCAAGCCCAGTTTATTTGTGTGCAGTAAATTGTTGGAGAGATTCATGCCTGCATGTGCATGGTCTGGTTTTCTGCGGTATGCAGCACAATGTATACAGCAGTGTACATTTAATTTACCCATGGCGGATTATAATCAGTATACAAAATAAATACAATTAGCACTAGAAGTAAATTAAGCTTGACAGAAAATATTTCATCTAGCTCTTAATGTCTCACTGCTGTGAAAATATAAAGATTTAGGTCGGTCATATTGGGGTTCTAGGCGCATATATCACTGAAGCCTAGATTCTTATCAAAAACTGAAAACAAGGGATCTAAAACTGAAAACAAGGGAGTGGAGAAAGTACAGAAAATGATAGAGTTCCCTCATAACAGCAAAACATGTATGTAGGATTGGAAATTTTTCATGATGATGTAGCGAAAAGGAATTTAAGGGATGCAGTTTAAGTCAGCGACTGTTAATCATTAAACGGGGACCCATATTTGGGCCACAAGCACCCCTAGAGTGCCGCCAAAAATTATGTTTCTCAGCTGTGGTCCGTATGGGCCTCAGCGGGACTCAACTGTAATACACTTTTCCACCACTAGTGGCAGTAATGCCAATCTCAAACAAACAAAAGTCTAGAGCAGGGGTGCCCACACTTTTTCTGCAGGCGAGCTACTTTTCAAATGACCAACTCGAGGGGATCTACCTCATTTATATATATCATTTATATTTATTTATGAAAGAGACATTTTTGTAAACAAGTTAAATGTGTTTAATGATAATACAAGCATGTGTAACACATATAGATGTCTTTCTTTCACAAAGACAAGAATATAAGTTGGTGTATTACCTGATTCTGATGACTTGCATTGATTGGAATCAGACAGTAATGATGATAACGCCCACATTTTCAAATGGAGGAGAAAAAAAGTTGTCCTTTCTGTACAATACCACATGAAAGTGGTTGGTTTTTGGCATCTAATTCATCCAGCTTCCATACACTTTACAAGAAAAACATTGGCGGCAAATTCCGTAGCTTGCTTGATTGACATTCACGGCACCCGAGGGTCTTGTGAGATGACGCTGGCTGCTGCCAGTTCATTATTATGAAAAAATGACAGAGAGGAAGGCGAGAAACACTTTTTATTTCAACAGACTTTCGCGCCGTCCCTTCCGTCAAAACTCTAAGGGCCGATTGCACATTTCCTATCTTCACAATAAAAGCCCTGCTTCATGCTGCCTGCGCTAACAAAATAAGAGTCTCGGAAAGCTGGCGTGCACAAGTGATGTGCACGCCAGCTTTCTGAGGGATCGCTTGTGCACGCCAGTTTTCCGAGACTCTGTATTTAGTTAGCGCAGGCAGCATGAAGCAGGGCTTTTATTGTGAAGATAGGAAATGTGCAGTCGGCCTTTAGAGTTTTGACGGAAGGTACGGCGCGAGAGTCTGTTGAAATAAAAAGTGTTTCTCGCCTTCCTCTCGGTCATATTTTCATAATAATGATCTTGCAGCAGCCAGCGTCATCTCACAAGACCCTCCGGTACCGTGAATGTCATTTAACTGACGTCTTGGTGAAGATTGATGATCACTAATTTTTAGGTCTATTTTTTTTAAAAGCACGGCTGGAGATCGACTGACACACCCCCCGCGGTCGACTGGTAGCTCGCGATCGACGTAATGGGCACCCCTGCTCTAGAACTATAGTCATAGAGAAGTTTCTTAAGCGCGGAAGTTATGACAAAGTGGTGAAGCAGTATATTCATTTGCACTTTATTTTATTGACAGTTTGGTTACAAAATATAATAATTTAGTTGATTTGTTTTAGCACAATATAATTGTATGTAAATGTATTTTGAGTCCCTACCTATGCAATATATCTGATTAGCACTGATTGTTCTAATTTTCAATCAATAATTGTTCTAAGCCTAAGGTTTAAGTGTTAAATAGACAAGAATTGTTGTCATGAACACATGCTTTTATATCATTTGACAAGGTTGTTACTATAAGTAGGTTAGATATAACGCTTAATAAGACTCATAAGACTCGAATTACTAATGTAATTTAGTGAAAATATATGAGTAGTCCCTGGATCCGAGGTCAAAAAAGTTAAGAACCCCTGGTTTAAGTAGGAATTTTAAGATGTTATAAGGTCAGCACTAGGGATGTTCCAATGGCTCGGCCACCAACCAGTTTCGGAAAGTAAACTTCAAGAAGTCAAAATGGAACCAAATTATAGCAGAAAGTGAGCAGTTATTAACAGAAAAGTATCAAGTACAGCAATATTTTCCTTGCCCTTATGTGGGCATACCGAGGATGTCGTTGTGGTTTGTGTTGTGGTTTGTGCAGCCCTTTGAGACACTAGTGAATTAGGGCTATATAAATGAACATTGATTGATTGATTGATTGAATACTGTAAGAGTCTATGAGAGAGAGGATAATATAACAGCAACTGAGAAAAAACAATTGTTGTTGGTGTGTTTATCAACCAGGCTACCAGATATCATATCAGTTTAGGATAGAAAAATGGAGTGATTTGATTTATTATTTTTAATTTTTTTTATTTACAAGAATTATTATTTTGTCAATGCCTATAAACTAAGGGTACCTGAACACAGAAGGACTTTGAGGGCAATAACCAAAGTATTTAAATTAGTACTAGGTAGTATTAGGTTATTCAGTACTTTGTTTTGCTCAAACAATTGAATGTAATGAAAAAGAATGAGGAGCTAGTTTAAGTGAGATGATGATATTATTACAGCGTCAATATCACTCACCATAAATAAATACATGAGTAAATGAAAAACATATTTACAGTTTCTGCATGTAATAGGTACTCATGAATGATCGGACTCTGAAGCACAAAACCTTGATCGAAGCATCCCTCACCAGCATTCTTCTCTTGCTTTAATTTAATTTCCAATAAATGTATGCTTGATAAAGGAACAGAATGCAAAGATCATGGACAGAAAAGCAATGATGTGGGGAAACAACTATGTTTGTGTATTTTTTAAGTACAGATTCACCAATAGGAGATAAATTGGTGACTAAGGTATGATAGATTTCTTCCAGGAGCTCCTAAAATTATTTGAAGACGGATTAGGAGAACTATCAGGAATAAGTTGCTGTGCAATCAGTGTGTTTTAGTCAGCCCACTCTCACTGACATTAGAAACAGGTTGTCCCAATAGTATCATAGAAGTGACAGAAATAATACAAATGCTATTGATATTGTTTTGTATCTCCATCTTTCAGTCCTCTGGTATCTAATTTAGGTCCAACGGACTGATCCCCAGAAAACATGTTCACTTACTTGAAGTTAAAACAAGGTCATTTGGTCAGTACTCAAGAATTCTGAACAGTAGACCCATGTATAAACTACTGTGATAAACACTATGTCTTTAATCTTAATCACTTGTTTTCTTTACAGGTGCTGTGTTTCTGTTTATCTCAATCGTTGGATTCCAATGCCAGAATAGAAAGTGTATTTGTCTTTTTCTTATCCTTTGTGTTTAGACATCTTCCAACTAAAAACCTGTCTTTTATATTACTTCAATTATGTTTTACTATAACATTCTACCTTACTTGCAATTATTTATCGTATATACCAGTGGTTCTCAAATGGGGGTACGCGTCTCCCTGGGGGTACTTGAAGGTATGCCAAAGGGTTCGTGAGATTTTTTAAAGATATTTGAAATATAGCAAAAATGAAAAGATCCTTTATAGAATATATTTCTTGAATAATACTTCAACAAAATATGAATGTAAGTTCATAAACTGTGAAAAGAAATGCAACAACGCAATATTCAGTGTTGACAGCTAGATTTTTTGTGGACATGTTCCATAAATGTTAATGTTAAAGATGTATTTTTTCGTGAAGAAATGTTTAGAATTAAGTTGATGAATCCAGATGGATCTCTATTACAATCCCCAAAGAGGGCACTTTAAGTTGATGATTACTTTTATGTGTAGAAATCTTTATTTATAATTGAATCACTTGTTTATTTTTCAACAAGTTTTTAGTTATTTTTATATCTTTTTTTCCCAAATAGTTCAAGAAAGACCACTACAAATGAGCAATATTTTGCACTGTTATACAATTTAATAAATCAGAAACTGATGACATAGTGCTGTATTTTACTTCTTTATCTCTTTTTTTTATCAAGTGAATTATATTTATATAGCACTTTTTCTCTAGTGACTCAAAGCGCTTTACATAGTGAAACCCAATATCAATTTTTTTTTTTTTTTTTTACATTTAAACCAGTGTGGGTGGCACTGGGACCAGGTGGGTAAAGTGTCTTGCCCAAAGACACAATGTTAGTGACTAGGATGGTGGAAGGGGGATTGGAACTTGCAACCCTCAAGTTGCTGGCTCTACCGACCGAGCTGTACCACCCCAAAAAATCAACCAAAAATGCTTTGCTCTGATTAAAGAAGGTTTTACTACTTACGTATAAAATACTACACGGTCTAGCTCCATCCTATCTTGCCGATTGTATTGTACCATATGTCCCGGCAAGAAATCTGCGTTCAAAGGACTCCGGCTTATTAGTGATCCCCAAAGCCCAAAAAAAGTCTTCGGGCTGTAGAGCTTTTTCATTTCGGGCTCCAGTACTCTGGAATGCCCTCCCGGTAACAGTTTGCGATGCCACCTCAGTAGAAGCATTTAAGTCTCACCTTAAAACTCATTTGTATACTCTAGCCTTTAAATAGACTCCCTTTTTAGACCAGTTGATCTGCCGTTTCTCTTCTTTTTCTTCTATGTCCCACTCTCCTTTGTGGAGGGAGTCCGGTCCGATCCGGTGGCCATGTACTGCTCGCCTGTGTATCGGCTGGGGACATCTCTGCGCTGCTGATCAGCCTCCGCTTGGGATGGTTTCCTACTGGCTCCGCTGTGAACGGGACTCTCGCTGCTGTGTTGGATCCGCTTTGGACTGGACTCCCGCGACTGTGTTGGATCCATTATGGATTGATCTTTCACAGTATCATGTTCTCATATGTTCTCATAGTCATCAGTATCACAGTATCATGTTCTCATAGTCATCATTGTCACCGACGTCCCACTGGGTCATTATTGTCACCGATGTCCCACTGCGTGTGAGTTTTCATTGCCCTTATGTGGGCCTACCGAGGATGTCGTGGTGGTTTGTGCAGCCCTTTGAGACACTAGTGATTTAGGGCTATATAAGTAAACATTGATTGATTGATTGATTGAATTTAAAAAAAAATCACAGGGGCTACATCACTGAAAAAAGGTTGAGAACGACTGGTATATACTATACATGCACAGCCCATGCTGCCTGGGGACCACTCCATGGTTTACAGATCCCTGAGCTAATTACTCAATTGAGTTAATTAAAGAAGAAAAATAAGCATAGATACTATTTCAACTTGGCCTTGTGTGTCTCTCCAGGCCAGGTCAAGGCTGGCACTCTGGGCTTTATGAAGGACTCATTCTGCACTGCAAAGAGACAGCTGTGGTGAGGCATCTGCCTGCCCCAGAGCAGCTAGCATTAGGCCTCCTTATACGGTGTCTCCGCTATACGTTCTATATCTTTTAATCAAGGGTCTATACTGTATATCTCCTCATGCTGGACAGACAGGATAGAAAAAAAAATGTTTCTGGCAGTGACTCAGGGTGTTCAGTAATGTTTTGTTGAGATGTACCCAAGAAAGTGGGTTATAACCAGATCTCTCTCACAAGAAATACTCATCACATCCCCCTGTCTCTCCAGTAGTTCTAAATACAGTGGGGCAAAAAAGTATTTAGTCAGCCACCGATTGTGCAAGTTCTCCCACTTAAAATGATGACAGAGGTCTGTAGTTTTCATCATAGGTACACTTCAACTGTGAGAGACAGAATGTAAAAAAAAATCCAGGAATTCACACTGTAGGAATTTTAAAGAAAATTATGGTGGAAAATAAGTACTTTGTCAACCTTTCAAAGCTCTCACTGATGGAAGGAGGTTTTGGCTCAAAATCTCACGATACATGGCCCCATTCATTCTTTCCTTAACACGGATCAATCGTCCTGTCCCCTTAGCAGAAAAACAGCCCCAAATCATGATGTTTCCACCCCCATGCTTCACAGTAGGTATGGTGTTCTTGGGATGCAACTCAGTATTCTTCTTCCTCCAAACACGACGAGTTGAGTTTATACCAAAATGGATACATGGATGATACAGCAGAGGATTGGGAGAATGTCATGTGGTCAGATGAAACCAAAATAGAACTTTTTAGTAAAAACTCAACTTGTCGTGTTTGGAGGAAGAAGAATACTGAGTTGCATCCCAAGAACACCACGCCTACTGTCAAGTATGGGGGTGGAAACATCATGCTTTGGGGCTGTTTTTCTGCTAAGGGGACAGGACGATTGATCCGTGTTAAGGAAAGAATGAATGGGGCCATGTATCGTGAGATTTTGAGCCAAAACCTCCTTCCATCAGTTGACCAAATACTTATTTTCCACCATAATTTACAAATACATTCTTTAAAATTCCTACAATGTGAATTCCTGTATTTTTTTTTCACATTCTGTCTCTCACAGTTGAAGTGTACCTATGATGAAAATTACAGACCTCTGTCATCATTTTAAGTGGGAGAACTTGCACAACCGGTGGCTGGCTAAATACCTTTTTGCCCCACTGTGTCTTCACAATCATATTTTTAAAATCTGGTGACATTGTCTTCACTTTTCTGATTCAAGCTTACAAATGGAGATGTCCTTATACTGGTCTCCAATGTCCAAAGTACATTTATAATAACTATATCAAATATTGCTCATTAGTCAATAATTTAAGTTGTTTTTACTACAAAAAACAATCTAGACAATAATGATATGCATATTCTTGCCATATTAACAGTCATTGTTGATCATATAAGACCACTGCACAATATTTGAGGTGCTTTTAATTGGCGCTGCTTCCCTTTGGTTTGACTGATCAACTCTTTACTTTTCTTCCCAATTATCTAAAGGTGCCCTGCTATCAAATGAACTTCATAATTGCCATCATTGTATCTGTGATTTATTTATATTTTTACTGCTTTTCTTTCGGTATACATGCACTTACATTTCCTGCATCTCCCTTCCCTGCTGTCTCTGTCCCTCTGTGCACTTGTTGTCTCTCTCCTCACCTCCAGTATGGAGGAGGGTGTTCGGAGCAGCTGTGGAGGAGTGGTCCTCTCTTGCACTGACAAGCTGAACAGACGCACTGTGTTGGTTCGACCGGTCAGCAAGCAAGATTCTTTCAGCCACATCTCTGGCTTTTTCTCTCCTGTAAGAATATATATTTTCCTCTTTGGTGCTGCCTCTGCTATTCTCCCATCGGTAGTGGTTTAAAGGTCCTGTGCATTGCTCAGAGATGTTTTTGCAAAGAAACTCATACCTGCTAGACATTATAGAATATTTACTTAAATACAGCCAGTCTAAAGGTACACAATTCTGATGATAATATGACACTCTGAGGAATGTACTTTAAACTTTAGTGTTTGCTTCAGTTATTGTAGAGCTTCTCCCTAAGGGGCGCACAATTGTATGCTTTTAACTGTTTTCCAATTGATTTACGAGTAATTCAAACGATAACAAGTGCACTAAAAATTATTAATTAGTTTTTTAGTCATGGCATAAGCGTTTATTACACTCACAGATATAACTGTGATCATTATGTAATTAAATTTAAATTATTATGTATGATTTATAATAAGTATACAACATGTTTTGATCTCTCTTTTCACAAAGAGGTCTTTGAAATGACCTAGATAGACTGTATATCTATACATCTAAAATTACTTGAAGTTAATCAGCTAGCTATATAAACTATATAGCAGGAATATTCAACTGAATTTTGTTGTCGGCTAAACTTCCAGAAAGCGAAGGACCGGTCTTGTTTCGTGTATTCCGGAGAACCAGCGTCCTCTACAGTACATTACATTTTGGTCTGTTTATTTTGTCAGAGTGACAGGAGTGCTCTGCTGTTTTAAGGACCCTCTGCAAAAAGCTCGACAAAGATAATTTATATTCAAGCACTTTGGTGTTTTTAAGAATCGGCCGCAAAAATGTGAATCGCCCATACATTTTTTGAACTGAACTCCCGGGCCACTGGTTGTAAAGCCCAAATGTTGAAAAAGAGAGGACCTAAATTATAACCTTGAGGAACACGACTGGTATAACTTTAAAAAGTTGAAAAGATTACTACTGACTGCATTTGAAGTAAACAAGCTACAGTAACGGCTTAGTTACATACATCAGGTTACGAAAACATGTGTAGCTGCTAAAAAGGATAGGACTTAAAGGGGTATCTTGAGGAACACTAGAGTTATTTAATTTGGACTCTCGTGTTCTGTGTTTTCTAGCAATGTTAAAATTTCAAGGCAAAAATCTGCAAATGAATTTACTGTGGTCCAAGTTCCTCTACAACATGGGTGTCAAACTCTGGCCCGCCGTGTAATTTCACTTGGCCCTTGAGGCAATATCAAATTAACATGAGAGCTGGCCCGCCGCTGTAACACCGCATTCACCGCTAACACTCTTACTTGCCAACCCTCTCCATTTTCCCGGGAGACTCCAGAAGTTCAGTGCCCCTCCCGAATTTCATCCCGGACAACAATATTTGGGGTGGGCTTTAAAGGCCCTGCCTTAAAGCGTTCTCTACAACCTGTCTCCGCGTCTGCTTTTCCTCTTCACAAACAGCATCTCAGTCACAAAATATATGCGGCTTATACACACACACAAGTGAATGCAAGGCATACTTGGTCAACAGCCATACAGGTCACACTGAGGGTAGCCGTATAAACAACTTTAACACTGTTACAAATATGCGCCACACTGTGATCCCACACCAAACAAGAATGACACATTTCGGGAGAACATCCGCACCGTAACACAACAGAACAAATACCCAGAACGCCTTGCAGCACTAACTCTTCCGGGACGCTACAAGATACACCCCCCCGCTATCACCAAAACCCGTCCACCTCAACCCCACCGCCGAAAAGAGCCATTCAATTTGTATTTAAATTTTATTTGATATGCCATTGATATTTTTTAATTATTATTATTATTTGAAACTCGATTTTGCATGTCACTATAAAGTTATATAAGCTTTGCTTGTTCAATATTCAATGTAAAACTTGTTTGGGTCCCTATTAAAAGGTTAATTTGTTCAACCTCGGCCCGCGGCTTTGTTCGGTTTTAAATTTTGGCCCAGTCTTTATTTGAGTTTGACACCCCTGCTCTACAACATTAGCAATCTAGTGTTCTATATTGGTTTTTGCAAAAATGTTTGTCTTCAAAGTTTTAAGGCTAAACTCTGGTGTCATTCCCGGGTCGGATTTGGCCCCCCAGGCGGCGAGTTGAATAGCCCTGCTATGTAGGATCTAAATTACTTAGCGTTAATCGGCTAGCTAGAATAACTATATCAAATCTTAAATGACTAAAGGTTTGTCAGCTATCAAGGTAAACTGTGTAGTATCTTAAATGACCAAGTAAATAGGTTAGCTAGATAGACTGTATAGCATCTTAAACGACTAAAAGTTAACCAGCTAGCTAGATAGACTATATAGCATCTTAAATGATTAAGTTACTTTAATCAGCTTGCGAGGTAGACTATATAGCATTTTAAATGACTTAAAGTTAACCAGTTAGCTATGTAGAGTGTATAGCATCGTAACAGACTAACCGTTAATCACTTAGCGAGACAGTGTAGCATCCTAAACTATTAAAAGTTAATCAGCTAGCTAGATAGACTATATATCATCTGAAATAACTTAAAGTTAATCAGCCAGTTCGAAAACTACATTGCATAGTAATTGACAAAAAATGAATCCGCTAGCTCATTTAAGATGCTAAATAGCCTAATATAGCATCTTAAATGATTAAAAGTTACTTTAATCAGCTTGCGAGGTAGACTATATAGCATTTTAAATGACTTAAAGTTAACCAGTTAGGTATGTAGAGTATATAACATCGTAACAGACTAACCGTTAATCACTTAGCGAGACAGTCTAGCATCCTAAACTATTAAAAGTTAGTCAGCTAGCTAGATAGACTATATAGCATCTTAAATGATTAAAAGTTACTTTAATCAGCTTGCTTAGTAGACTATATAGCATTTTAAATGACTTAAAGTTAACCAGTTAGCTATGTAGAGTATATAGCATCGTAACAGACTAACCGTTAATCACTTAGCGAGACAGTCTAGCATCCTAAACTATTAAAAGTTAATCAGCTAGCTAGATGGACTATATATCATCTGAAATAACTTAAAGTTAATCAGCCAGTTCGAAAACTACATCGCATAGTAATTGACAAAAAATGAATCCGCTAGCTCATTTAAGATGCTAAATAGCCTCTTAAATGACTAAAAGTTAATCAACTTGCTAGATAGCTACATAGCCTCTGAAATGACTAAAATGTAATCAGTTACCAGGCAGAATATTTTACATCTAAAATGACTTGAATTGATTGAAGTTGCTTTGAGGAAACACTATCTGTTGTAGTAATTATTTTCTTCTCCCATCACCGGCCAGACGGCAGCCAAGGTGCTGGAAGGCTCTCACCAGCAGCATGGCTTCTTGTCCATTACCTACACACAGGCTGTCACCAAAAATGTTCGTCATAAACTCACCACACGGCCTGAGCGGCCAACACGCAGCGGTACAACCACTGCCAGTCAGCGTGTGACTGCGGATCCCCTTGCAGACGGTTCACCTCAATACCTGAGAGAAATCCTTCTGACAGCCCAGCCCTTTGATGTTGTGCTCTCCTGTCCCTTATTAACCACCATAGTCGGAATATTTCAGGTAGGAAATAGATTATTCAGTATAAAATGTACTATTTTTGGTGTTTTATGATCTTTAATAATCTTAATTTGAATTGTTTTTTTTTTAGACGACAGTACCAAGGCACTTCAAAGACCGTGGGAAGTCAGCAGGCCAGCCTACGAGAAGCCACACGCTGACCTCTCGATGTTTGCCTCTCATTTACATCAACACTAGTCTAATCAGGGTCATCTGCCCTGGAGCACCAGACAAAACAGGTAAAATTGTCAAAATTACAAATACATAACATGTTCTAAGTCCTTATCCCCGTATGAGAGTTTTTGACTTGGCTTCTCAAACGTATCTATTTTGGTAGTGATTTATACTGTACGAATTAACATGATTATTTTTTGTGTGCAAGAAGATCTCCATGCAAACAAAGAAGACACATTGGTTCTTAAGTTGGGTTCCCTGAGCATGGCTCCCCAAGCGGATAACCCCCTTACCCGCACGGTGCTTCGCAAAGACCTCTACAAGTAAGATCAACTTTATGCATGTTCGAAATGAACTGAACTGAACTTTTATTCGGTAATGCTCGGCTTCATTTAAATAGTTGATCCCTCCACTCATGGGTTTGGTTCACATAGATATTTATCAATCAATCAATCAATGTTTACTTATATAGCCCTAAATCACTAGTGTCTCAAAGGGCTGCACAAACCACTACGACATCCTCGGTAGGCCCACATAAGGGCAAGGAAAACTCACACCCAGTGGGACGTCGGTGACAATGATGACTATGAGAACATGATACTGTGAAAGATCAATCCATAATGGATCCAACACAGCAGCGAGAGTCCCGTTCACAGCGGAGCCAGCAGGAAACCATCCCAAGCGGAGGCGGACCAGCAGCGCAGAGATGTCCCCAGCCGATACACAGGCGAGCAGTACATGGCCACCGGATCGGACCGGACTCCCTCCACAAGGGAGAGTGGGACATAGAAGAAAAAGAAAAGAAACGGCAGATCAACTGGTCTAAAAAGGGAGTCTATTTAAAGGCTAGAGTATACAAATGAGTTTTAAGGTGAGACTTAAATGCTTCTACTGAGGTAGCATCTCGAACTTAATGTAAGCAACGTTTTGTACTAATAGCAATCGTAATATTATTATCAGTAGAGCATTTTGTGCAATACCCACAAATTATGCAAATCATGGCCAGTTGACTGAAAGGGTTTTTTCGTGTTTTCACTCTAACCAATTATTCACATAGATTTGAACTTGTTGTATTTGTATTGTATAGAATGATCCATATTTTGTCGTTAGAGTTTTTCTCTCAACACAACATTGCATATTTCCTGCTTAACAGTTAAGCTGCATCAGCAATGACATCTTTAGGGTATACACGTCTGCCAGCTAAAACAAAAGACGCATATGTTTCAAAGCTGTTGGGCCGGGAAAATCTGAACTTCTAAGGGGAATATCGTAGCACAAAACATGTTTCCCTGCTATAGGCAGCGCAGAGGATCTGGATTGTGTCATATGGAAGCTGCCTGGAAACCATAGCCTCACATTGTGTCTGTGAGAAAGCATTTGTTTGAATGGGCAGATATGGTGCTGGCAAACATATGTAATGAGGGAGGGATAAAAGTGATGCCTAATGCTTTGTGCAGCTGCAAGTGAGATGTGTGCTGACGCACGACATAATGTGGAGGGGGGAAAAAAAGGAAGGAGGACAACACTTGCTTCAGTCAGCGGGAATGTCCTAGAAAGGCAGAATGGATCTTGTCGGTAGTTGGAGGTTGTCCTGGTCTTGGGGTATGCCTGACAATCAAAAACAGATATCGTTCTGAGCAAGTATGACATCGATCTTTCCAATCATCCATGGGAATAAATGTCATTGTCAGCTTTAGGCCCTTGAAGATTTATTGAACCTTGAACATTTGAATGATTTTAGAATGTACAATAAAAGTACACTTTACAGTAACAATTTAAACAATTATACTTTCAGGTTCAAATATATGCAAGTGACCCCACTAATATGTCTATGGATGTTCTCATTCATCCAGGTCATATTATTCTCATTGCATTATGTCAATTGCAACTTGACTGTTCAGTTTGTCCTCAAATACCTTCCACCTTTCATCAGCCCCCCTGTTACTTGGTGAAATGTCCTTAAGCAAAGTATACCTTGACCAGATTCTCTCGGTTTCCATCAGCAAGTCTGGCATAACTCAGTTTGTGTATTGGATTGCTCCTATTGACATAATTGCAATAGTTTATTTATAATGGTTGGTTTAAACTTTAAACATATTATTTCATCTTTCTACAAGGTTGAGGTCAGGGCTTTGAGAAGGCAATACTTGAAGCTTAATATTTTACCTGTTTTATACATTCATGTAAGGCAGTGGTCCCCAACCACCGGGCCGCAGAATAATTTTTTATCCATTTTTCCATCCATCCATTTCTACCGCTTATTCCCTTTCGGCGTCGCGGGGGGCGCTGGCGCCTATCTCAGCTACAATCGTGCGGAAGGCGGTGTACACCCTGGACAAGTCGCCACCTCATCACAGGGCCAACACAGATAGACAGACAACATTCACACTCACATTCACACACTAGGGCCAATTTAGTGTTGCCAATCAACCTATCCCCAGGTGCATGTCTTTGGAAGTGGGAGGAAGCCGGAGTACCCGGAGGGAACCCACGCATTCACGGGGAGAACATGCAAACTCCACACAGAAAGATCCCGAGCCTGGATTTGAACCCAGGACTGCAGGACCTTCGTATTGTGAGGCAGACGCACTAACCCCTCTCCCACCGTGAATTTAAAAAAATATATATTTTTTTTATCATTATTTTTATTTTATCAACATAAAAAACACAAGATACACTTACAATTAGTGCACCAACCCAAAAAACCTCCCTTTTTCATGACAAAAAAAAAAAAAAGTTGGAAGTGAAGTGGGTTTCACATTATTTAGTTAGTTAGTATCCGCCTGCATAGGTACGACAGTTCAACCCTTACTGTGCTCAGACTGCTCTGTCGTTTATACTTTGGAGAATAGACTTCTGCAGTATTTCCTTTGAGGTGCTTCTCCATTGCACACACAATTAGCAGCTTCTCCATGTGTTCATGGATACAAACCCCGTTTCCATATGAGTTGGGAAATTGTGTTAGATGTAAATATAAACTAAATACAATGATTTGCAAATCCTTTTCAACCCATATTCAAATGAATGCACTACAAAAACAAAATATTTGATGTTCAAACTCATAAACTTAATTTTTTTTTGCAAATAATAATGGACTTAGAATTTCATGGCTGCAACACGTGCCAAAGTAGTTGGGAAAGGGCATGTTCACCACTGTGTTACATCACCTTTTCTTTTAACAACACTCTATAAACGTTTGGGAACTGGGAAACTAATTGTTGAAGCTTTGAAACTGAAATTTTTTCCCATTCTTGTTTTATATATAGCTTCAGTCGTTCAACAGTCCGGGGTCTTCGTTGTCGTATTTTACGCTTCATAATGCGCCACACATTTTTGATGGGAGACAGGTCTGGACTACAGGCGGGCCAGGAAAGTACATGCATTCTTTTTTTTTACGAAGCCACGCTGTTGTAACACGTGCTGAATGTGGCTTGGCATTGTCTTGCTGAAATAAGCAGGGGCATCCATGAAAAAGACGGCGCTTAGATAGCAGCATATGTTGTTCCTAAACCTGTATGTACCTTTCAGCATTAATGGTGCCTTCACAGATGTGTAAGTTACCCATGCCTTGGGCACTAATGCACCCCCATACCATCACAGATGCTGGCTTTTGAACTTTGCGTCGATAACAGTCTGGATGGTTCACTTCTCCTTTGGTCCGGATGACACAGTGTCGAATATTTCTAAAAACAATTTGAAATGTGGACTCGTCAGACCACAGAACACTTTTCCACTTTGCATCAGTCCATCTTAGATATTCTCGGGGCCAGCGAAGCCGCCGGCGTTTCTGGATGTTGTTGATAAATGGCTTCCGCTTTGCATTCTAGAGCTTTAACTTGCACTTACAAATGTAAATGATAAATGGGTTGTCATTGTATAGCGCTTTTCTACCTTCAAGGTACTCAAAGCGCTTTGACACTACTTCCACATTTACCCATTCACACACACATTCACACACTGATGGAGGGAGCTGCCATGCAAGGCGCTAACCAGCACTCATCAGGAGCAAGAGTGAAGTGTCTTGCTCAGGACACAACGGACGTGACGAGGTTGGTACTAGGTGGGGATTGAACCAGGAACCCTCGGGTTGCGCACGGCCAATCTCCCACTGCGCCACGCCATCCCTCAATGTAGCGACAAACTGTATTTAGTGACAGTGGTTTTCTGAATTGTTCCTGAGCCCATGTGGTGATATCCTTTAGCAATTGATGTTGGTTTTTTCTACAGTGCCGTCTGAAGGATCAAAAGTCACGGTCATTCAATGTTGGTTTCCGGCCATGCCGCTTACGTGGCGTGATTTCCCCAGATTCTCTGAACCTTTTGATGATATTATGGACCGTAGACTTTGAGAAACGTTGTTCTTAAACTGTTTGACTATTTGCTCACACAGTTGTGGACAAAGGGGTGTACCTCGCCCCATCCTTTCTTGTGAAAGACTGAGCATTTTTTGGGAAGCTGTTTTTATACCCAATCATGGCACCCACCTGTTCCTAATTAGCGTGCACACCTGTGGGATGTTCCAAATAAGTGTTTGATGAGCCTTCCTCAACTTTATCAGTATGTATTGCCACCTTTCCCAACTTCTTTGTCACGTGTTGCTGGCATCAGATTCTAATGTTAATGATTATTTGCAAAACAAAAAATGTTTATCAGTTTGAACATCAAATATGTTGTCTTTGTAGCATATTCAACTGAATATGGCTTGAAAAGGATTTGCAAATCATTGTATTTTGTTTATATTTACATCTAACACAATTTCCCAACTCATATGGAAACAGGGTTTGTACATGTCTGCCGTCAAATATTATTTTAAGGCTCTTGCTGGCACAAAAGCTGGTTCCTACGTCAATACAATGCCGAGTCTGCCAGCTATCATTGCTACACACAAACTGCCCTGCAAAGTCAGTCACACAGTCGCTCATGTTTTTTGTTTTTTTCTTCAATTCAATACATCTCGTCCACTTATTATTCTTAGTACTGTCTTTCACGCTCCCTTTCTCGGTTCTCATGGTTGTTAAACAAACTTAAAGCTATGTCTAGCAATAAGATTTTCCTACCATGGAAGATAGGATTTTTTGAGGCAGATCTTACGGGGTTCATTTCGACAATCACAATGCCCACTAATGGTGTGGAGACTTGTGACTCAAATGTGTGCTTGCAACTTAAAGCATAACAAAAGGTCGAGAGAAAGCTTGTATTTTTAGAAATACTTGTAAATTGAGGTTCCACTAGGGCTGGAACTTCAACTGTTGTACTCTTGAGGATTACAACAGTAAATGCTATCTTGAAATACTGGTCTTATAGTATTCACTACACCTATGATACTCTGTTTACTGCAGAATGTTTTTAATGACAAGCAAAAAAAGCAAAATTACTTTGAGAGGAAAAAAAGTTGTTCTCTTTACCCCCACAAACGTACCGAAAGATAATCAAAACTGTGGCCCTAAAACCAGGTATGGACCACAATGTGGGTTACCTGTACAGTTGCACCTCTCATATATGTGAACAAAATGACAGTTGTCAGCTGCTAGCATATATTACCTCAATCGAAAATAGTGGAAGTGTTCGTTACAAGATACTGCAGTAGTAAACAGTGGGGATTCGGTACTGTGAAGTGAATTATATTTATATAGCCCTTTTCTCTAGTGACTCAAAGCGCTTTACATAGTGAAACCCAATATCTAAGTTACATTTAAACCAGTGTGGCAGTGACTAGGATGGCGGAAGCAGGAATCGAACCTGCAACCCTCAAGTTGCTGGCACGGCCACTCTACCAACCGAGCTATACTCAACTTTCCCTTGAGGTACTTGTCCTCTATCGGTAACCAACACAAAAACTGAAATGGGTCAAATTGACCCTCAACATAATATAAGGGTTAATAACCTTATATAAGTCATCAATGCCGCCATAACATTTTTAAATAAAATAATTGTAATTTAAAAAATTGTCAATTTATTTTCCTAACATTTTTGTGAGAAAAAAAATGTAAAATTCCTGGGGAAAAAATACAAATTTAAATTTTTAAAAACCTTTTATAAGTGATTATTGTGGCCCTAATATTTTTTAATTTAAAATGTATTATCCTGCACGGAACAGTCCGCTTTAATTAACACGAAATAAAAAGAAATGGTGATATTAATCGAGATCGGCTGATATTAAAGAAATGGTGATAATTTTTTCGCCATATCGCCCAGCCCTAGATTCCACTGTACAGTAGTTCCCTTTTTCTGTGGGTATTACTCGATTATCAATCAGTGCTGTCAAAGAGACACTACCAGCTGTATTCAATAATGATCACTAATAAGAAGTTGATAGAGCCTGGCTTTAAGTTAGACATTCGAGAAACATATAGCACCACCACCTTCAGTATATCGTTCAAATAACGTAATAAGTTATTCATGATGAGTATGTTTGTCAACTTCTGACTGAAAAAGTATCCTTAATAATGATTAACTGCCTTATGTCATTTGATTTTATTTGGTTTTATCTAAGCAAGTTTCACAAGGGACATCTTATGGTTTAAGTTTATCGTGCATTTTGTTTCAGCATCTACTTTGGTTGCAGAGAACCGTGTTGACCATGTTGTTATCTTGTCAGATGATGACTGATGCTCTTGTAAACATGGAAGTAATCTGTTGGGGAAAAAAGGAGGGAGGGAAGTCTCCAACACAGCCATTCCTGTTCACATATATTGGCCAGAAAATATCTGCCTCCAGTAGTTTGAGGCTCTGTGGCTGTGGTACCACATCTACTTAAAGCAGAAATAGGTTCCAGCCAAACTTAAACACATTATCTTTCCTGAAAGCTTTGTCATTCACATACAGTATATCACTCAGGGAGTTCACACAGCAGTCATAAAGTTGTGGATATATGTAACGCATGCTTGACATATTCAAGATTCATGTGCACTCACTGTTACCGACACCACTAGTAGGCATGTGCAAGTGTGTAAACAAACCACGTTTCAAGTCACCACTTCCCTTTCTGACTGGAACCCAGGAATTAGGTGGAAATAGTTTGTGTGAACTTTTTCCGTGTCCTAAGCCGCCAGACATCCTCTTTACCACCTTTCCTGGTCAAGTCTGACCCTCAATTCACATATACCTGTTTATAAACTACTTAACTGCAAAACACGCCATAGTCCTTCTATACATGAAGTTTCTTATGTTTAACACAGGGCTAATACCACCCTGGGAGACAAGAAGCCGGCGAAAACTGTTATGTTCCGCACAAACATATCGAAAGGAGAATTTTCTTACGTTGTCTGCAGTTTCCATTTTAGCCTAAACACTGTGCATTGTACTGTATATACTGTATCAGCCACTTCAAAGAAGGCTAAATAAGCTTGTGCCTGTTAGACTGTGTAACTAAACTGGTATCAACCACTCGATTCATTTGGTAGCAATTAACGGTCTCTTTTGACCATGCGATACTGAATTTTGTTTTCATAAAAGAGGAAGGTCCCCAAAGGCCTCTCTGCTAAACAGGAATTATTACACAGAGCTCAAGGCTTCCCCTTTTTTCTCCCTTTCCGTCTCGAGCTACAAGGCCGCTGTCAATTTACACAGCTGAAATAATTTTCCTCTTGAAAAATTGTGTGCATGAGTGTTGGTCTGAGGAATGTCCAGCATGCATTCAACCCTGACTTTCTTGTGGTTTGGACCCTTTCTAAGATCACACAGATCTTTTACTCCCCACTTATGTTTTTTTTTTTATCTTCTCACGGAACACCTAATTGAACGATTCTTGTTGGCTCATATGCTATGGTGACAAAGCATCACGAATGCCATGTATAAGAAGGTTGAAACCACCATATTTTACGCTTCCATACAGTAAGTATAGTGTTCTTGATTCCCTTTAAAAAACCTTCATTACAGTCAACATTTATTAGGAAGATAACAGGAAAAAAGCCATCGTATTATGCCAATCCTCTATGCCTATACTGGTAGCATCATGCGAAAATCAATAAGAAAAATCTAAATAAGTCAATCATTTTGACGGCTATTGTTCTTGCTAGAATTTGTTCATGTCTCGAGAGATATTTGGAAGTCTTGTATGACGTCTTTGCCAATTGCTACTTTAATTCAGCTCTATTTTGATGCTTCATGATAACCATTTCCATACGTTTTATTTATTTGAAATTGTGCGTATTTGAAAAAACTTAAAGCTTCAAAAAGTGGATAGTTTTTTAAAATCAAAATAATTACAAAATATCAGCGCACCCAAGCAATATTCAACATGATCATCATTGGCAGTTTGTAACGTTTTGGAGTGGTTTATATTCATATTTTTTCTCAAAGAGGCAGGCCACCTCTTGCCTCAATGTGTCTGCATATGGTTTTGCATGTGTGTGCTTGTGGTGTATTTGTGTCTTATACTGTCCTGCACATTTCCTGACAACTCCTAAATGACACAACTCTAGATTCCATCACATATCCATTAGCTCATGGTCTGTCTGAGAGAGACCAAGGGTGCATCCCGCAGTGTTGCAAAATGTTGTGTTTTTTTGTTTTGATTGGTGCACATGTCTGCAATTCTATGGCAACAGGGGAAGGCTGCTGCTGTGTCAGTAGTAGTTAAGTGCAAAGTCCAAATGGTTTTACTATGTTGATAGAAATTAACTCTCCCCTATGGTCTATTGATCGTTCATACTATATATACTGTATTTTTCGGAGTATACGTCGCTCCGGAGTATAAGTCGCAACTGCCGAAAATGCACAATAAAGAAGGAAAAACACATATATAAGTCGCATTTTTTGGGAAAATGTATTTGATAAAACCCAACACCAAGAATAGACATTTGAAAGGTAATTTAAAATAAATAAAGAATAGTGAACAACAGGTTGAATAAGTGTACGTTATATGACGCATAAATAACCAACTGAGAAGGTGCCTGGTATGTTAACGTAAATTTTATGGTAAGAATAACTATAACATATAGAACATGCTATACATTTACCAAGCAATCTGTCACTCCTAATCGCTAAATCCCATGAAATCTTATACGTCTAGTCTCTTACGTGAATGACCTAAACAATGTTATTTGATATTTTACGGCAGGGGTGGGCATTACGTCGATCGCGATCGACTGGTCGATCTCGGAGGGTGTGTCAGTCGATCTCAAGCCAGGCATTAAAAAATAGACATAAAAATGAGCAATCATACCAAGACTTCACTTTCGTCAGTTGTTTGACATTCTCGGCACCCGAGGATCTTGTGAGATGACGCTGGCTGCTGCGAGCTCATATTTAAGAAAAAAATCACTAACAGGGCGGACGCAGAGAAACACATTTTATTTCTAGAGACTCCGTACCTACTGTCAAAACTCTAAAGACCGACTGCACAGTTCCTGTCTTCACCATAAAAGACCTGTTTCATCCTGCCTGTGCCAACAAAATAAGAGTCTCAGAAAGCTAGCGTGCACAAGCTAGCAAGCTATGGAGTTTGATGCCAATTTATTTCTCCCCCGCCCTCAGCGACCGCTTTCTCACTTGCTTGCCCACCCGCACACTCACTGACGTCACCCACCTGCTGCCAGACATTAAAGGGCCACACACATATGCTACTCTCATAACAAAGTGTTTAAAAACCAGTATGCAAGTTGGACAAATGAGATGCCAAATCCAACCACTTTCATGTGGTATTGGACAGAAAGGAGGACTTTTTTTTCCCTCCATTTGAAAATGCGGACGTTATCAGCACCACTGTCTAATTCCAATCAATGCAAGTCATCAGAATCAGGTAATACACCAACTTATATTCTTGTCTTCATGAAAGAAAGGACTCTATGTGTGTTAAACATGCTTGTATTATCATTAAACGCCATTAACTTGTTAACAAAAATGTCTCTTTCATAAATAAATAAATATAAATTATGAATAGGAATGAGGTAGATCTCCTCGACTTGGTCAATTGAAAAGTAGCTCACCTGCAGAAAAAGTGTGAGCGCCCCTGTTTTACGGTAATGTGTTAATAATTTCACACATAAGTCGCTCCTGAGTATAAGTCGGACCCCTGGCCAAACTATGAAAAATCTGCGACTTATAGTCCGAAAAATACGGTATTTAAGTAATTCCCCTTGTTTTTTTTCCATTCTATATTAGTATTATGTATCAAGAATAGTCGTAGAGTACCATTGATCATTTTCATGATCAATGGTACTCTATGACTATTCTTGATACTTTAATAACTTTACCGACAGTACATGTACATAGTATTACTCTGTTCGTAGTTTTACCCTGTTTACCTTAACATTTCTCTGAAAAAATGACTTAGTGGGGTTTGATGTATGTTTACATTGTACCAATGTTTGTGTAAATTTCAATTGAGATCATATACAGTGTGGTTTTAGTACAATTTGAATTTTAGTTGGACTGAACATACATTTTCACTCAATTTCTGTGCTTTTTTAATTAAGTATGGCTGCAAAAGAACCCACCACAGAGCCAAATATAGTTGTAGCATGAAGAAATAGTCCATTCAAAGTCAGCAAGAGCCTTAGAGTCCATGTTTCCAGAGTGTCTCTGAGCACCCCACACTACTACAGGTATGAAGGATAGTCTGGCACTTACCGGCTGTCCTCAGTGGTTTTGTAGAGTTGGTCCAGCACAGTGGTAGGGATGGAATTTGCTCATGCTAAGAGAGTTATAAGCACAGCTTGCGGTCCTCCACTTGAGTCCCTGCTGATGTAAAGGAAGGAGGGTTGACCAGGCAGTTTGCCAGAACACGTCCGAATGAGCATAAATATGTAAGGCTATGGACATGCTGTGCCGTAAAAGTGTCTGGCACATTCACGGGATCGCATCAGTTGACCACTTAGTCGTTGTTTGTGTGTTGTTAGATGAGACGCAAGTGCCAGCATTTTGATAAATACGATGACAGACACTATTGCATTTAAAAAAGACTAGATAGGTTGATTGGCAACACTAAATTGGCCCTAGTGTGTGAATGTTGTCTGTCTCTCTGTGTTGGTCCTGCGATGAGGTGGCGACTTGTCCAGGGTGTACCCCGCCTTCCGCCCGATTGAAGCTGAGATAGGCGCCAGCACCCCCCGCTATCCCAAAAGGGAATAAGCGGTAGAAAATAGATGGATGGATGGATAAAACTACATAAAGAGATTGGTATATGCAGTTTTATTAATCATTTAAGTCAGGGGTGGGCATTACGTCGATCGCGATCGACTGGTCGATCTCGGAGGGTGTGTCAGTCGATCTCAAGCCAGGCATTAAAAAATAGACATAAAAATGAGCAATCATCAATCATACCAAGACTTCACTTTCGTCAGTTGTTTGACATTCTCGGCACCCGAGGATCTTGTGAGATGACGCTGGCTGCTGCGAGCTCATATTTAAGAAAAAAATCACTAACAGGGCGGACGCAGAGAAACACATTTTATTTCTAGAGACTCCGTACCTACTGTCAAAACTCTAAAGAGCGACTGCACAGTTCCTGTCTTCACCATAAAAGACCTGTTTCATCCTGCCTGTGCTAACAAAATAAGAGTCTCAGAAAGCTAGCGTGCACAAGCTAGCAAGCTACGGAGTTTGATGCCAATGTATTTCTCCCCCGCCCTCAGCGACCGCTTTCTCACTTGCTTGCCCACCCGCACACTCACTGACGTCACTCACCTGCTGCCAGACATTAAAGGGCCACACACATATGCTACTCTCATAACAAAGTGTTTAAAAACCAGTATGCAAGTTGGACAAATGAGATGCCAAATCCAACCACTTTCATGTGGTATTGGACAGAAAGGACAACTTTTTTTTTCCTCCATTTGAAAATGCGGACGTTATCAGCACCACTGTCTAATTCCAATCAATGCAAGTCATCAGAATCAAATACACCAACTTATATTCTTGTCTTCATGAAAGAAAGGAATCTATGTGTGTTAAACATGCTTGTATTATCATTAAACACCATTAACTTGTTAACAAAAATGTCTCTTTCATAAATAAATAAATATAAATTATAAATAGGAATGAGGTAGATCTCCTCGACTTGGTCAATAGAAAAGTAGCTCGCCTGCAGAAAAAGTGTGAGTGCCCCTGATCTAAGTTCTCCAGGAACCTTTGAGAGTTGTCTTACGTCTGCTTGTTGAAGTTGCACCATGGGATATACATTATGCATTCTAGAATGTAGATCGTACGTTAAGGGGGCATGACTCCACTCTCCGTCTTAACATCTGTAACTCTTACTCCGTTTTTGTTTTTAATGAAATGCCATTCTTTTTTGTAAGCTTTTCGCTGGCCACCCACCCCATGTCTTTACTCCTCATCTTTCTTTTTCTCATAAAAGCTTGAGTTCCCCGAAAATGATTCATTAGATGCCTCAGTGCACACTTGTTTCGTCACTTAAGTCGGCTGCCAAGTGCCCAATTTCCCAGTTTGTTTACACCAGCACAAAGTATGCCAGTTCTGCCGTACTGCTGTGGAAGACCCCTTTTTAAGGCCACACACAGTGTGACATTCTGGACCTGTACATTGATTTGAAAGATATTTAAACACCGTCGTGGGCTGCTAATAAGATGTAATGATTATTCATTGTAAATTAAGGTAGAGCTTATCGTATTGGCAAATTGCTACATTTGTGCAATAAAAAGTATGTTCTATACTAACCTCGCCATTATGCGTTTAGTGTATATATTTAACTCAATGGACCATTGCAAAGGGCTCTAAGTGCCAATTCAGAACTGTAGAGGTAGTGTGTGTGTGTGTGTGTGTGTGTGTGTGTGTGTGTGTGTGTGTGTGTGTGTGTGTGGGGATTGCCCAGCCACACATGAGCTATTTTGAATTGGAGGTCTTTGCGGCTTTCCTTTGCAGATCGTCTTCGACTTTTCGACTTGTAAATGTTAAATTTAAAAAAAAAAGGTTTAGCTTGTCATTAACACAGATTTGCGTGTGAAACCAGCTCAATAAATCTTTTTTTTTTTTCTGATTCAATGTTGATTCTATTGTCTGATTCTGCGATGTTTGCTTGCATATTTAGTGCATATATATGACATTGTTTTTTTTTTTTTTACAAAACTTTGAGGATTTGAAAACTACATACATCCATTTTGTCTTTGCAGTGTAGAGCTTTGATTTAAACATTTCCAGAAAGTGCATTGGCTGACTTTTTGCCAAAATGGTTATGATGTCAAATGTTAAATCTTGCTGGGGTTTTAATAATTATCCTCAGACTTGGACTCTTTGTATGGAATTGGTTTTCTAGATGAACTGATAAATCCCCCTTTTCTGAAGTAACACAATCAGATAACGATTGGAGTTCAGACAAAAAGTTTTTTTTCAGTCTTGCAAATGTAACACCTGGTGCAGCACATCTTTCACATTGCAAGAAAGTCAAGATGAATGCAACATGTTTTAAAAACAGACACAGTCACCACCCAAAGTAAATCATATGGCTCAGTTCATTAAAGCTTGTCGTCTGATTTATGTTTAAAGGCAGACGATGCTAAAGATACAGAGGAGACTTACAAAGAGTTACGCAGAGGCCATGTCCACCTTTTACTAAGGTTTGAAAAATAAATCTTTTTCTTTGTGAGGATGGTTCTTGTTGAATCTTTTACTTTTCAAGAAGGTTCATATGTGTACTACTTCTGCTTTGAAATTGGATTTTAGTTTTTCCTGGGCAATAAGCCACATTAATATATTCAATTCAGCTTGGGGTGTCTTAAAATAGGTGACTATTTGGTGATTACATCCAAAGGGGTCTGATTCGCTTAACAACCGTGTCGAATCTTGGGACTTTGAACCCATAAAAATTAACCCCTCTCTCCGTAGGCGAGTTGAGTACACAAGTGTCTTTTTTTCCATCACAGGAGCTTTTTCAGGAACTTTCCCCACAGGGGAAATTCCCCCTTTGTTTCCACCAAAACTACCCGGATAGATTTAGCTCTTCAGAAACCTTTCGGAGTTCCTTCTAGCTAGGTGGGATTTTTCAAAGCTACACTGAACCTTTTCAGAGACGGACTGTTCTGTCCAACGCTGATCTGAACTCTCGCGGCTGTGTTGGAGCCACTATGGATTGAACTTTCACAGTATCATGTTAGACCCGCTCCACATCCATTGCTTTCGGTCCCCTATAGAGGGGGGGTTGCCCACATCTGAGGTCCTCTCCAAGGTTTCTCATAGTCAGCATTGTCACTGGCGTCCCACTGGATGTGAATTCTCCCTGCCCACTGGGTGTGAGTTTTCCTTGCCCTTTTGTGGGTTCTTCCGAGGATGTTGTAGTCGTAATGATTTGTGCAGTCCTTTGAGACATTTGTGATTTGGGGCTATATAAATAAACATTGATTGATTGATTGATTGATCTGTTGAACACCGTTGGGGGCGTTCTTAAAACTTATTTTTGAAATACACGACTGCCTTTGCGGAGTAAAGTTATGCTAGGACGACTTGTATGTTTCTTTTCTTTAGAAAAACTTAACGTCAAAACGACAGCAATTGCACGACGTTTACAACTCTGACTAGTAGTACACATAGTACATCTTAAGAATCCCCCTTAGTCAGTACTTTCACATATTTTGTGGATCGTAAATACAATTGGATATGGTTTAATGGATAAAGTGAAACGCAATTAGGCAGCTTGTTTTTCCATTATACTGGTACTTTAAGACTCAAAATGGTCAAATCATTGCATCATTGCATCTCATATCATGTATCCTAATTGTGTCTCGCTGTTCCTCTAATTCCACTCATCCATCGTCCTAAATTGTACCACAGCTCTTCATTATGTGTTGTACTGCCTGTATGCAAGCAGGAAGCTGAGTACAGGGTCCTGTGTTGTGGCATCTGCTGACTTCTGTGTACAGCTTGTGGTTCATTCCTTGAATATCTGTGGTCTCTGTGATGTTATTCTGTGGCCCCTCAGCTCTGTTAAGATGCTTGCAACACAATATCCCCCTGTTTTTAATTTAGACATTTGGGTAAAATTGGAATAAAAACTCCCCTTGTTAAACTCCCGCTGTACATTTTTTGCAATGTTTTGCTTAGAATAGTACCATATGACTAATAAAGTACCGTGGTACTAATGAATTAAAAAACTTACTGTACTGCTTCTGAAAAATGCCAGTCATTTTTGTATTTTTACAGACATGACGGTGCGTTGTCGTGACAAATTAAGTTTTACGAGCAGAGGCACGTTAGGCAATGCACACGCACGGAGTACTTACAAGCGGAAACAATTTATAGACAGAATAGGGAAAATAGACGCATTTTGGCTTAAAAACTAATGATAAAGGTGAAGCTCTAAACACTGAAGCGCCGCTCAGCAAGAGGAACTTTAAAACATGGCCAGCTAGCTAGCGGCTAACGTCCATCCACAGTGTTTAGCTACTTCTGAATAATTAATCCTTGATTCCATGGCGACAAATAATCCATGTTTCTTAGAAGTATTCTCCCTGCAGGATGTGTAGTACCGAAACATGCTTCACTCTACACTGTAGGACAAGGGTCGGCAACCTGCGGCTCCGGAGCCACATGTGGCTCTTTGATCACTCTGGTGTGGCTCAGCAGTAAATTTGCCGACCGTCCCGAATTTAACGGGAGATTTCTGACCTCAGTGCCTTTCCCTAAAATTGTCTGAAGTTTGCATGCTGCGATTTTCACTAGGGCGGCAGCATTGAGGGGGGGGGGGGGCGTAATGGCAATACCCTTATAAAACACAACACTATGTACGTGCCAACTGGTCCGGTATTGTGTGAAACCTCTAATACGATCCTTAAGTGATTGCAAGGCATACTTGTTCAACAGCCATGCAGGTTACACTGAGGGTTGTGATATAAACAACTTTATCACTCTTACTAATATGCACCACACTGTGAACCCACACCAAACAAGAATGACAAACACATTTCGGGAAAACATCCGCACTGTAACACAACATAACAAATACCCAGAATCCCATGCAACCCTGACTCTTCCAGGCTACATTGTACACCCCGCTAGCACCAAACCCCCCCGCCTCCCCTTACCCCGCCCACCTTAACCGTAGCAGGAGAGGGCGGGGAAGAGTTAGGGTTGCATGGGATTCTGGGTATTTGTTATATTGTGTTTATGTTGTGTTACAGTGTGGATGTTATCCCGAAATGTATTTGTCATTCTTGTTTGGTGTGGGTTCACAGTGTGGCGCATATTCGTAACAGTGTTAAAGTTGTTTAAACTGGCACCCTCAGTGTGACCTGTATGGCTGTTGAACAAGAATACCTTGGAGTCGCATGTGTGCGTCTGCAGAAGCCACATTCAACACCTGACCCGACTGGTAAGCTGTTTGTACAAGTCGTGGAGGGCACTGAAGACAGTGCCATCGTAGCACGCCCTTATTTCTGTTGATTGGGTTCTGCTCAGCAGACGTCCGAGGGAATAGTCACTCTTTAACCCGCGAGTCTCCCGGACAAATCGTGAGGAACTGTATCTGTGATGCTAATAAGGGGCATTCATATAAAACTCACTGGCCGCACTAACATCAAATCTTTATATTTAATTGCGGGCCGCGTGTCTGAGACTCCTGGTTTATACATAGCACAAATTATACATTTCAAGAGTCTTGTGGCTCCCATTATTTTCTTTATTTTTTGAAACGGGTCTAAATGGCTCTTTGAGTGGTAAAGGTTGCCGACCCCTGCTGTAGGAGGATACAATAGCTAATAGCAAGCTTGCGCTTCTGAATGTAAACAAATGCCATGAGTGAGTCTACACAGAGATTGACTGTAACGATACCAAGTACAACACTCATATATAGTCAATACCTCAATGACTACATCAATCCATCCATCCGTCCATTTTCTACCGCTTATTCCCTTTCGGGGTCGCGGGGGGCGCTGGCGCCTATCTCAGCTACAATCGGGCACCCTGGACAAGTCGCCACTTCATCGCAGGGCCAACACAGATAGACAGACAATATTCACACTCACATTCACACACTAGGGTCAATTTAGTGTTGCCAATCAACCTATCCCCAGGTGCATGTCTTTGGAGGTGGGAGGAAGCCGGAGTACCCGGAGGGAACCCACGCATTCACGGGGAGAACATGCAAACTCCACACAGAAAGATCCCGAGCCTGGATTTGAACCCAGGACTGCAGGACCTTCGTATTGTGAGGCAGACGCACTAACCCCTCTTCCACCGTGAAGCCCACTACATCAATATTTTTTATTATTATAAAATCTTTTGTCATTTTTTTATTGTTAAAAAATTCAGGAAACATGTTCCTTGACACACAAGAACATTCAATTATGTCCAATGTATGACCCTGAACTACTTAATATTGGAATGATAACAAAATGTGTAATATCACCCAAAACTTATGTAAAGTATCCAAACAACAGAAGAGGAAATTATTATTGTATTTTAACAGAAATGTAGACGGAACATGTTATAACAGAAAATAGGCAAATATTAACAGTAAATAAATAAGTAGATAAATATTTGCATGACCCTCATAATTTTGACAAAAATAATACAATACGGTACTGCATACTTCAGCAACCTGTTATGATCCGCTGCCCGTATCATATTATGTTCAGGTTTTGAATCTTTTTTGTATTATGTTCTGCTAATGTTTGACGTAGTTCGTAGTTGCATTTCCTTGTTTGTTTTGTCAACATAGTTACTTATTAGTTTCACCTGCCACTTGTTTCCGGCCGCGCACCTGTGTTGTAATTACTTTCATTATTTAAGCCTGCCCTCTCCCGTCAGTCGGCCTGGGTCCATTGTTTTGCGAAAAGCAACAATCGCGTTCATGTTTCTGATTCCTGACTCTGTGCTAAGTGTTAGCCTTAGCTTCCCGTGCATTCGGCACGCTGCTCTAGTGTTCCCTGAATCTATGCTAAGAGTTAGCATTAGCTTCCCGTACGTTCGGCACTCGTTTCTTTTGTTTATTTCTGCCCATTTTATACTGTGTCTGAGTTGTTAAATTATCTTACCTTTACATTGTCATCCGGAGTGTACTTTGCATCCCTGGGGAGAAATAAATCCCGCATCACAATGCGCCACGAGCGTGACAGCAACCAATTTAGGAGCCTTTCTAACTCGTTTGCTAAAGATAAGTGGTCAGGTGTGTTCACTATATTTTTCAATGACAAAATTGCTCTTTGGCTGCAATTAGAAACCTATGTTTAATGTTTCATGAGATTGTATATTAGAATAAAGCCAACAATGACATTTCCCTTATTTTTAAAATATTTTAAAAGTATCGAAAAACATTTTGGTACCGGTACCAAAATATTGGTATCAGGACAACCCTGGAGAAGCTGAACGAGGAGAACACAACATTTCGCCAACAGTTGCATGCATGCAACAAGATAAAACCCAAAACATATAGAGCAGGGGTGTCTAACTCAAATACAGAGTGGGCCAAAATTTAAAACTGAACGAAGCCGCGGGCCGAGGTTGAACAAATTAATCCTTTAATCGGGACCCAAACACGTTTTGCATTGAATATTGACCAAGCAAGGCTTATATAACTTTATAGTGACATGCAAAATCGAGTTTTAAATAATAATAATTAAACAATATCAATGGCATATCAAATAAAATAAAAATACAGATTGAATGCCTCTTTTCGGCGGCGGTTTTGAGTTGAGGCGGGGTTTGGTGGTAGCGGGGGTGCATATTGTAGCGTCCATGAAGAGTTAGTGATGCAAGGGGTTCTGGGTATTTGTTCGGTTTTGTTTATGTTGTGTTTATGTTGTGTTACGGTGCGGATGTTCTCCCGAAATGTGTTAGTCATTCTTGTTTGCTGTGGGTTCACAGTGTGGCGTATATTTGTAACAGTGTTAGAGTTGTTTATACGGCCACCCTCAGTGTGACCTGTATGACTGTTGACCAAGTATGCTTAGTTCACTTGTGTGTGTGTATAGGCCGCATTTATTATGTGAGTGGGCCGGCACGCTGTTTGTATGAAGGAAAAGCGGACGTGGCGACATGTAGAGAACACCAAAGGCAGTGCTTTTACGGCTCGCCCCCAATATTATTGTCCGGGTGGAAGTCGGGAGAAATTCGGGAGGGGCACTGAACTTCGGGAGTCTCCCGGGCAAATCAGGAGGGTTGACAAGTATGAGTATTAGTGGTGAATGCGGTGTTACAGCGGCGGGCCACCAGCTCTAATGTTAATTACACGGCAGGCCAAATTTGGCCCGCGGGCCAGAGTTTGACACCCATGATATAGAGAAATATCAATTATTTAAAACAATTCCAGTGTTGCAAATGCTGTATGTGCTGGGATCCACATCGCATATAGCCACAGCGCCAATCAATCCCCAATTGTTTCCCTACTTCTATAGTTTTGGTTTGTGTTGCCGTTCAATGCAACATTGGACACAGCCCTTGTTTGGTGACACTCGAGGTGACTATCATCAGCGAGCTTCCCGGAAACCACACTTGTGTTTTGCATGCTGCTGTCAATCAGGTCGGGATGCTTGTTGACAGATGTTAGTCAGTTGACCCCTCAGCTGTGCTCCTCTCATAAAAAGGTCTGATCCAGGGGTTGAACGCTTAGCCACTGGACTGTGACCTCGGTGGCCTTGCGTGTGTGTGTGTGTGTGTGAGCGTTTCTACCCCATCCTGAAGCAGGATATGAGGCTCTAAGACCCTGATACACCCGATCACAAACTAGGAAGCTCAACTGCTGTGTGATACACACATTCCCCCCCGTGATACGCTGTCAGTGTGTGCGCACACATCGGAAATAGTTGCATATTTTTTGTGTTTATGTCAGTGTGTGTGTGGCGTTTTTGTTCTTTGTCTCACTGCTCATGACATGTTGATATTCCGGCATCCTGTGGTAAGTTTGAAGCTGTCAGGGAGCCTTTGACTGGTCAGCCACAAAGCACATGATATACCAGGTGGTCGCCAGTGTATCGCTCTTCATTTATTTTGTAGAGGATTTACCTTGAGAGATCAGAACGCCAGCATTTCATCAATATACAAAAGCAAGGACTCCAATTATGCCGCTGGAAAGAAGAGTGTTTAGGCTTGAAAGTGTGTGTGTGTGGTCAGTAGTTACCTGCCATCAACAGTCTGCACAGTAGAACATCACATCAAAGAAAGGACAATTGGAGGGAAAGAGGGAATGTGCAGATGCTCTCAAATATCCATGTGTGAAGCCGCAACGCGTCGCTCTGGGGAACCAATGAGAATCCAGTGGTAATTTTGTAATGCTGTGTAATGAGAGGCATATTACAAAGCCAGGAGGTCCAACCAAACTTTAAAGAACCAGAAGCTGTGCTCAGACCTTTTTTGTAGCTCCAGGTCCTCGGGGGTATGTCGGACTTTTACGCTATCCATTGCTCACTTCCTTTCTGCAGGAGTATGTTAGTCAGAAAGAGTCTTGGCAGTGGGTAATGAGCAAGTGATTGCATCGCACGCTTTATTTTGAATGATAGTCATTTAAAACCAAACCCAAGCGAGCAGGTCATTCACATTCACATACAGTTGAATCAAATTGTTGAAAGTGTGATTTTTCCACTTGATAAACTTATTCAAGTGGCACAAATTCACCCCATTAGGAGGATGACAATTCCATTCTTGAGGATGATGCTGAACCTAAACAGGCCAGAAAAAAAGCGAAGGAATTAATCTGAGGGCGGTAGGTAGGTACGTACATCCAGTGGGTGCTCGAGTGCGTACTTGTGTGTGCCTTTTGTGTATGTGCTTATGTGGGTTTGAATCAACCACAGAGAGAAATGTGAAGCCACCACATGAACATTTCTACTGTGGTGGTCCTTTTCCTTCCCTCCAAGGCGTACCCCGCACACACCAACTCATGCACACATAGCAGACCTGCAGTTGGCACCCTAGCCCCCCATTACTTTATTACTAAGGAGCTCCAGTTTTAGTAATCAGGGAAAATTATTTACTTGAACAAAATGTGTTCTCACATACAAGTGGGGCAAAAAAGTATTTAGTCAGCCACCGATTGTGCAAGTTCTCCCACTTAAAATGATGACAGAGGTCTGTAATTGTCATCATAGGTACACTTCAACTGTGAGAGACAGAATGTGAAAAAAAATCCAGAAATTCACATTGTTGGAATTTTAAAGAATTTATTTGTAAATTATGGTGGAAAATATGTATTTGGTCACTTCAAACAAGGAAGATCTCTGTCTCTCAAAGACCTGTAACTTGATAGAACTCGTTATCTGTATAAAAGACACCTGTCCACAGCCTCAAACAGTCAGACTCCAAACTCCACTATGGCCAAGACCAAAGAGCTGTCGAAGGACACCAGGAAAATATTTGTAGACCTGCACCAGACTGGGAAGAGTTCATCTACAATAGGCAAGCAGCTTGGTGTGAAATAATCAACTGTTGGAGCAATTATCAGAAAATGGAAGACATGCAAGACCACTGATAATCTCCCTCGATCTGGGGCTCCACGCAAGATCTCATCCCGTGGGGTCAAAATGATCATGAGAACGGTGAGCAAAATTCCTAGAACCACACGGGGGGACCTGGTGAATGACCTGCAGAGAGCTGGGACCCAAGTAACAAAGGTTACCATCAGAAACACTACGCCGACAGGGAATCAAATCCTGCAATGCCAGACGTGTCCCCTGCTTAAGCCAGTGCATGTCCAGGCCCGTCTGAAGTTTGCCAGAGAGCACATGGGAGAATGTCATGTGGTCAGATGAAACCAAAACAGAACTTTTTAGTATGAACTCAACTCGTCGTGTTTGGAGGAAGAAGAATACTGAGTTGCATCCCAAGAACACCACACCTACTGTGAAGCATGGGGGTGGAAACATCATGCTTTGGGGCTGTTTTTCTTCTAAGAAGACAGGACGCTTTATCCGTGTTAAGGAAAGAATGAATGGGGCCATGTATCGTGAGATTTTGAGCCAAAACCTCCTTCAATCAGTGAGAGCTTTGAATGGTTGACCAAATACTTATTTTCACCATAATTTACAAATAAATTCTTTGAAATTCCTACAATGTGAATTCCTGGATTTTTTTTTTTCACATTCTGTCTCTCACAGTTGAAGTGTACCTATGATGAAAATTACAGACCTCTGTCATCATTTTAAGTGGGAGAACTTGCACAATCGCTGGCTGACTAAATACTTTTTTACCCCACTGTAAAATGTATTTATGTAATAAGATGTCAGATTATTGGCTTAACTTTGATCCAGTCGGAAAGGAAATCTAAGGATTTAGGTATTGTGTTTTCGATTTACTACTTTCATCTCTTCATTGATGTCAGGGCATAGCCTGATGTGTTTTTTTTTTCTGAATCATTTTCTGCGTATATCTATGTTTATATATTTGTTTATACTTAAATTAATGCCATCCCATTATTTATTACACAAAGGGCCCCTGAATGCTGTCAAAATTGGCACTTATTTCATAGTGCAGGACCTAAAAATGGTTTCCCCAAAATCCCACCAAATTAGACACAAGCAGTGTCTAAATTCGGGGGTTGCCCAGCCCATGGAGTTGACAAAGTGTGGGTCCTGGTGAGAGTCCTCCAGCAGCAGCTGGGGTGTTATTAATTGGGACAGTCTAGACCAGTGGTTCTCAACCTTTTTTCAGTGATGTACCCCCTGTGAACATTTTTTAAATTAAAGTACCCCCTAATCAGAGCAAAGCATTTTGGGTGGAAAAAAGATAAAAAAAGTAAAATACAGCACTATGTCATCAGTTTCTGATTTATTCAATTTTATAGCAGTGCAAAAATATTGCTCAGTTGTAGTGGTCTTTCTTGAACTATTTGGAAAAAAAGATATAAAAATAACTAAAAACGTGTTGAAAAATAAACAAGTGATTCAATTATAAATAAAGATTTCTACACATAGAAGTAATCATCAACTTAAAGTGCCCTCTTTGGGGATTGTAATAGAGATCCATCTGGATTCATCAACTTAATTCTAAACATTTCTTCACAAAGAAATAAATCTTTAACATCAATATTTATGAAACATGTCCACAAAGAATCTAGCTGTCAATTGTTGCATTTTTTTTTCACAGTTTTTGAACTTACATTCATATTTTGTTGAAGTATTATTCAATAAATATATTTATAAAGGATTTTTGAACTGTTGCTATTTTTAGAATATTTTTTAAAAATCTCACGTACCCCCTGGCATACCTTCAAGTACCCCCAGGGGTACGCGTACCCCCATTTGAGAACCACTGGTCTAGACTACACTTCCTGGTCAAGTCAGTTGTCTCCACCCTTACATTTACGTCACTTATCTGCTGCTCAGTCACCCGAGGTTTACTAATTTTTAAATTTTCCTGAAGGAACTCTCCTGAAGGAATCAATAAAGTACTATCTATCTAATGACGAATTGAAGAAAATAATGTCGGAATAGTTTTTTTTGTGTTCTCTTAGTCCAGTGTTTCTTAACCTGGGTTCGATCGAACCCTAGGGGTTCGGCGGAGCCTCCACTACAGAGGTCAAGACACACCCGACTCATCATGTAAATAAAAACTTCTCCCTATCGGCGGACTATGGATACGGCAACAGCAGAAGTTACACTGATTTGCAGGTGTCATTTGTTGGGAGTTCACGCACTGTGTTCATGCACAGTTCATTTTGTGCACCAGTAAAAAAACATCTAACTTTGTATTGAATTTGAAAATTCATCCATCCATCCATCATCTTCCGCTTATCCGAGGTCAGGTCGCGGGGGCAGCAGCCTAAGCAGGGAAACCCAGACTTCCCTCTCTCCAGCCACTTCGTCTAGCTCTTCCCGGGGGATCCCGAGGCGTTCCCAGGTCAGCCGGGAGACATAGTCTTCCCAACGTGTCCTGGGTCTTCCCCGTGGTCTCCTACCGGTTGGACGTGCCCTAAACACCTCCCTAGGGAGGCGTTCGGGTGGCATCCTGACCAGATACCCGAACCACCTCATCTGGCTCCTCTCCATGTGGAGGAGCAGCGGCTTTACGTTGAGTTCCTCCCGGATGGCAGAGCTTCTCACCCTATCTCTAAGGGAGAGACCCGCCACCCGGGGAGGAAACTAATTTCGGCCGCTTGTACCCGTGATCTTATCCTTTCGGTCATGACCCAAAGCTCATGACCATAGGTGAGGATGGGAACGTAGATCGACCGGTAAATTGAGAGCTTTGCCTTCTGGCTCAGTTCCTTCTTCACCACAACAGATCGATACAACGTCCGCATTACTGAAGACGCCGCACCGATCCGCCTGTCGATCTCACGATCCACTCTTCCCCCACTCGTGAACAAGACTCCTAGGTACTTGAACTCCTCCACTTGAGGCAGGGTCTGCTCCCCAACCCGGAGATGGCACTCCACCCTTTTCCGGGCGAGAACCATGGACTCGGACTTGGAGGTGCTGATTCTCATTCCGGTCGCTTCACACTCGGCTGCGAACCGATCCAGTGAGAGCTGAAGATCCCGGCCAGATGAAGCCATCAGGACTACATCATCTGCAAAAAGCAGAGACCTAATCCCGTGGCCACCAAACCGGAACCCCTCAACGCCTTGGCTGCGCCTAGAAATTCTGTCCATAAAAGTTATGAACAGAATGGGTGACAAAGGACAGCCTTGGCGGAGTCCAACCCTCACTGGAAACGTGGCCGACTTACTGCCAGCAATGCGGACCAAGCTCTGACACTGATCATACAGGGAGCGGACCGCCACAATAAGACAGTCCGGTACCCCATACTGTCTGAGCACTCCCCACAGGACTTCCCGAGGGACACGGTCGAATGCCTTCTCCAAGTCCACAAAGCACATGTAGACTGGTTGGGCAAACTCCCATGCACCCTCAAGAACCCTGCCGAGAGTATAGAGCTGGTCCACGGTGCCACGACCAGGACGAAAACCACACTGTTCCTCCTTAATCCGAGGTTGGACTATCCGGCGTAGCCTCCTCTCCAGTACACCTGAATAAACCTTACCGGGAAGGCTGAGCAGTGTGAATTTGAAAATGTTTTATTTTATTTTTTCACTAAAAAAGGGTTGGCTGACTGTGCATATGACACTGGTGGGGTTCGGTACCTCCAACAAGGTTAAGAACCACTGTCTTAGTCCTTTACCTTATTCAAGAGGAAGTGGCTAAGAGCTCCCGGCATCGCCAGCATCTGACTTCCCTGCGGTTAGACCCGACCGATCATTGGAGATGTGTCACGTGTTGACAAGCGTTCTAAAGCCGTTATTCCTAATTATTAGTTAATGATGGATTCATTTTTACGCTTGTTGGAGTGGGATGTGTACCTTTAAAAACATGCAGACAATCCAGAAGATGTCCCAGAAATAGTCCTCACGGTCAATCCCTAGAGCAGGGGTAGGGAACCTGTGGCTCTTTTAATGACTGCATCTGGCTCTCAGATAAATCTTAGTTGGCATTGCTTAACACGACAAGTAATGAATAATTCTGCTGGTAATCACAGCGTTAAGAATAACATTCAAAATATAAAACATTCTCATGCATTTTAATCCATCCATCCATTTTCTACCGCACCTGTTCAAGAAGTCGCATTATTGGTAAGAAATATTTTATTTATTATCGGTTAGCTTCAGAACAAAAATCATATTAAAAATAATAGGAGACTTAATGTACTTTAAAAATGTTATCATTAATTAAAAATGCATGCATTTAGGGGCGGCATGGCGTAGTGGGTAGAGTGGCCGTGCCAAAAACCTGAGGGTTGCAGGTTCGCTCCCCGCCTATTGACATCCAAATTGCTGCCGTTGTGTCCTTGGGCAGGACACTTCACCCTTTCCCCCGGTGCCACTCACACTGGTGAATGAATGATGAATGAATGGTAGGTGGGGGTCGGAGGGGCCGTAGGCGCAAACTGGCCATTATTATTATTATCATTACTATTATTTATTTGTATTCAGTGTTAAAAAATATTACATGGCTCTCACGGAAATACATTTTAAAATCTTTGCCTTTCATGGCTCTCTCAGCCAAAAAGGTTTTCGACCCCTGGCCTATAGGAACACCACACAATCTCTTATTTAGCAGTTACTTTATTAATATTCAATTCACAATTGATGTCCTTTTCTAATCGTGTCACATTGCTTGCATTATAGCAAGTAGGAATGAATGAAATAAGTTTATTTCGGTCATATAATCAATCAAATCAATCAACCATTTTGTGTGATCAGTTTTAAAGTACATGTCATATGTATACAATTATGCACATTTACACACGAAAGAAAAGAAAAATAACAACCAAAAAAGGAATAGGCTGAAGCCAAAGCTTATATTTGCCTATCCTATACCTTCACTGAAGATTAGATTAACTGGAACATCGTTTAAAAAAAATAAAAAATCAATGAGATGAAAGTAATATTTACTATATTTTATCATTTTAAATTATTTTACCTTTCAATGTTTATTGTTTTCAATGTTAACGGTAAATATTGGAATAGTATTTTATTACTATTATCATATCATTACTTGCAATGAAGGCAAAGGAAATTAATCACAACAACTACAGTTTCATGAATTTATTTAGGTTATAAAAATATGTTGTTTTTAAATGATGATCCAAACTGGTATAAGCGTGTTTGTGTCATTTCTTTGTGCTCTGTTGTTGTCCGAGTCCTCCTTGATTATTCTGCACGGAAAAAACAAAACAAAAAGTTAAACGCAGGATCACAATAATCATTGATAGAAGTGAACATTTCCAAATAACATGCAAATGTGCACAAAAAAACAGCAATAATCAATATTGGTAGATTGATGCACAGGTTTATAGTATTTAAATGTTCTGGCCACACATTAATAGAACATGATTAACTTAATGCGGTCTAAAAAAGTAAATTAGAAGATGTCAGGCTTAAATTTTAGATGTTGAAAAAAGTTCCGGGCACAAAGCTGGATATATGTCTCTCCCTCGGGGTAAAGACAGGGTTAGAGCACGAACATTACGATAGTCCTGGTCTCGTATTTTGATACTCAATCAATCCATCAATCAATGTTTATTAATATAGCCCCAAATCACAAATGTCTCAAAGGACTGCACAAATCATTACGACTACAACATCCTTGGAAGAACCCACAAAAGGGCAAGGAAAACTCACACCCAGTGGGCAGGGAGAATTCACATCCAGTGGGACGCCAGTGACAATGCTGACTATGAGAAACCTTGGAGAGGACCTCAGATGTGGGCAACCCCCCCCCCCCCCCCCCTCTAGGGGACCGAAAGCAATGGATGTCTAGCGGGTCTAACATGATACTGTGAAAGTTCAATCCATAGTGGCTCCAACACAGCCGCGTGAGTTCAGTTCAAGCGGATCCAAGACAGCAGCGAGAGTCCCGTCCACAGGAAACCATCTCAAGCGGAGGCGGATCAGCAGCGTAGAGATGTCCCCAATCGATACAGGCGAGCGGTCCATCCTGGGTCTCGACTCTGGACAGCCAGTACTTCGTCCATGGTCATCGGACCGGACCCCCTCCACAAGGGAGGGGGGGACATAGGAGAAAGAAAAGAAGCGGCAGATCAACTGGTCTAAAAAGGAGGTCTATTTAAAGGCTAGAGTATAAAAATGAGTTTTAAGGTGAGACTTAAATGCTTCTACTGAGGTAGCATCTCGAACTGTTACCGGGAGGGCATTCCAGAGTACTGGAGCCCGAACGGAAACAAATCTATATCACTTGACGTGTCTGCTTTTAGCTGTTTTCAATGATTAAATAAAACTATACTTACATTTTAATATGTCTCTTTTCGCCCGGCATGGCGTCTCCGTGTTGAATATCATTTTCAGAGTTGATCGCGTAAAGAATATCGGGATATGAAAGACTGCAAAGTGTACTCGGATGCAACCTTTCTGCTAATGGGAGAAAATGACACATTTCTTGGTCGGATTCGAAGGACACTTGAAACTTTTTTGAATTGGGACAGCCTTCAGCACCCCACAATTCGCACTGCAAAAGATGGCCGAATTGGAACCAGCTTAATGAGAGCCTGAAGATGCTGTATCCATTCTCCAACTTCAAAAAGAAACTGAAAAATTACTTATTAACCACATATCTTTAATGCCTCATCTGGGGTAGACTGTTGTTGGCTTTTGCATGGTTGAATGAATGTATGTATGTGTATGCTTGCTTTAGTACTATTATCTTGTGTTTACCATATAGCGTTGTTGTTTTGTTTTTGTTTTTCGTTGTTGTGCTTGCTACCATGTTTGATCTTTCCGTGTTTATTTTGTCCTTTGGACCCCCTGTCAAAAGCTTCTTCCAGCTTATTTGGGGGACCCTTTCACGTACCAACATCTTTAAATGATGATCCATCCATCCATTTTCTACCTCTTATTCCCTTTGTGGTCGCGGGGGGCGCTGGCGCCTATCTCAGCTACAATCGGGTGGAAGGCGGTGTACACCCTGGACAAGTCGCCACCTCATCGTAGGGCCAACACAGACAGATATTCACCACTATTGTAAATGTTATATGGTATTGGGAATAAACTTGTAAACTTGAAAATTGAGACACAGCTACAGTAATGATTTAAAGCTTGTTTTCTAACGAGTTTCAACACATTTTGTAATGCCATTTTTTAGCCTGCATCAACCTGCTGACATCACCTACAGAACACTTGATGCGATTTTATATTGTGCTGTACTGTATGTGTTTTGGTGTCGTCTTCATCCCGAATTATGTAGTTTTTGCTGCAGAATTTGAAAAAATGACGGCGTGGCGCAGTGGAAGAGTGGCCGTGTGCAACCCGAGGGTCACTGGTTCAAATCCCACCTAGAACCAACCTCGTCACGTCCGTTGTGTCCTTGAGCAAGACACTTCACCCTTGCTCCTGATGGGTGCTGGTTGGCGCCTTGCATGGCAGCTCCCTCCATCAGTGTGTGAATGGGTAAATGTGGAAGTAGTGTCAAAGCGCTTTGAGTACCTTGAAGGTAGAAAAGCGCTATACAAGTACAACCCATTTATTATTTATTTAAATATTTCTGCCGGATGCATTGTTTTAGTTGTAGCAATAAAACTAAAGAAGGGGTCAGCTTGCAAGCATTTCCAAATGATTGGAATATGAGGAAAGTATGGACCTCTGCAGTCAAATTGGTTCGCGCCAAATGGGATGGACCAAGGGAGAGCGGTGTAATTACAGTGATCATTTGAATTAATCTGACTTCAAAGGAAGAGGGTTTTGGTGGGCCTGTGGTCTGCATTCTCCCTAGGCCTGGTACTGTTTGTATAGTATATATATGTGTGTGTATATACTGTACAGTTTCAACTTCTGACACGCTCTTTCCATCTGGACTACATATTTGAATTGAAAATAATAATAATGTACCTGTTAAAATGTAATCTAATAGTTATTTTTGTCCTTTTCCCCATTTTTCATGTCAGTCTGACTTAAAAGGCAGAGTTCATCCCCCCCTGCCTGCTTTGTGTCATGTTATGTACCCTATACCTCCACACTCGCCCCTCTCTCTCCCCGCAGGAAGCTCTTGAACATTTTCTACATGTTCTCAACCTCCCGTTTAGTTGGTCTCTTTGCTGTCAGTCTTTGGTCAGCTCACAGGATACTGTAGAGCACTTCCTGCCACCATGGCTGCAGGAAAGCAACGCTCTGTTTGAAGTGCCATCTCCTCTAATGCTTTGCACCTGGAATGTGCTCTGCACACTTTTTCTACTCCACGGAAGCTCTTTCCATTCACTCTTCCCTTACTACATAGTGCAGCAATGCTGTTGCGTTTTTCCACAGCTTTTTGATGTTGCGTTATCCTTTTGTGTACCGTGAAATTTCAAGTAAGACTACTGCAGTAAATTACACATTTTAATTGAGCATTCATGTCCACTTATTTGGAACCTGTAGCACCAAAAACAGCGAAATGGTTCCGAGTTGTTACTGTGATGTTTAACATTTTTACTAGTAGACAGCCTAACTTTATCATGTGTGAATGAATGAATGAATGAATGAATGGTACTGGGCCGTGGCCCGATTGGTACCGGGCCGCACGCAGAAGAATTTTTTATTAAAAAATAAAAAAAATAAAAGTTTTTTTTTTTTTTTTGTCCGGGACAAATTATTGAGCGTTGACCGATCCGCGGATACAAAAAGGTTGGGGACCACTGTTGTATATCACATCCTGTTTGTTATTTGACTTCCTTAGTTCCTGGTGACACTTCCTGTTTTGTTCCGTTGCCTAGTTACGTATTTGTCACTTGCCTTGTGTTTCTCACGCGCACCGGCTTTTTGATTACCTCCCTATTTAAGTCTGCCTTTGTTTGCCATTCGGCCTCGCAGTGTAAAGTTGCTTTTAATGCAACAGGTGACGTCGCTATCCCGCATTGTGGTAAAGTACTTTTGAACTCGTTAGCTTCCACGCTATTCCTTTGTGTTTGTAGCTAGCTCTCATGCTAGCACTTTCTGTTCTTTCTAGCTCACATGCTAGTTCTGTTGGTTTTGTTTGTTAGTGCCTTCATGCAAGTGTTTTTGTTCTTAGTTTCTTTAGTATATTAATAAATCCTCATTCTTACCTGCACGCTGTGTCCATCTCAAACTTCATCCACAAGAGAACAATAACCACACCACGATGCCAGCCAAGGGTCACAGATTTTAGGAAAAAGAAAACAATAAGTAAAATAAAAGTATTTGTAATCATAAATTAAAAAAACATTGATAAAGAGAGATGAGTAAAGTCAGTAAGGATAAATACAGTGTATGTAAATTCTGGAGTAGGAGTTATAAAAAGTACATCACATTGTTACATTTTGCACAAACATTCTTAATGTAGAGCTACTGTATCGATTCTTGATTATTTCGACTGTATCAAGCCTTTGTGAGTAGTTGTTATTTCTTTCCTTGTTGTAAAGTCAATTATAATTCCGAATGAGATTAGCAAAGACAAAGCAATTAACTAAAATTGTATTTTGTTACTGTGTTTATTAAGAGTTCCCATTCTGTGTTAGTATTAGTATTGGACAGGTTTAACTGCCTTTAGGGGCTACATTGTTAAGACTTTCCACGTTCAATGTTACCTAACTGTGCTGCAATACAGTGGTTTGTTGCTAAGGACCATTGCATCAATCTTTTAATTTTATTCCTTAACATTTTACAAGTTTTTTGCGTTTTGCTGTTGTGGTTAAACATCAAGTCTTTCTTAAACGTTTTTGAGTTTTTCTGACCCCCTCATTAAATGAACAGCAGCTCTAGTTGCAATAAAGAAGCGCGGGACTTTACTCCCTTCCTGAGATTTCCTGGGAGGAGTGCAGAAGAGAAATCTCCCTTATAGAAATGTCAGTTAATATAAATACACTCAAATGTTTGGATAACGCAGCTTCAAATTATAAACACCGGCTGGGCAGTCATTTACTGCTGATGGAGGACGCATGTGTGCACCCAATTGATTGTGTTTTATTATTATTTTTATTTGGCTAATACCTGGGGACTATCGCATTCAAAGCAGTCTCGGTGTACCTCACCTTTTTTTTTTTTAAAAGCTGCTTAGCTGACTGATCCAAATTGATATTTAGTCTCAAGACTTAAGTTCTGCTGCAGTTTAATTAGTTTTATCCTCCTTTTTCTTGGTTGCTGGATGTTACTTAAAATATAAATAACATGATATTCACCACAAAGAAACTACTTTCTTAGTTATCCACTTACATGTATTATCAAACTTCATTTTGGATACATTAAGGCTACATGACACAGTAAAACAAAACAGATGGATCAACTACACACACAAACAAACAAGACACAATAAAACAAGTCCATCCAATGTCAGATAAGCTAGGGGTTCCACAGACTAGAAAAGAACCTGACCGAGCTTTTCAACAGAGTTGGTTAGAGCAGTGGTCCCCAACCAAATCAACATAAAAAACACAATATATATACATTATATATCAATATAGATCAATACAGTCTGCAGGGATACAGTCCGTAAGCACACATGAATGTATTTCTTTATGGAAAGAAAAAAAAAAAATCAAGCGTTGACACCCTCCTCACCCTTGGTACGTGGGACAAATTTTAAAGCGTTGACCGGTCCGCAGCTACAAAAAGGTTGGGGACCACTGGGTTAGAGTACATGTATGTGTTTGTCCAACACGTAAAGTGTTTAATCTTAATTTATTATATACATTTATTATCCTGATGTTGGCAGCCCGGTGGGACAGGGATTAGTTCTGTGCCTCACAATAGGAAGATCCTGGGTTCGATACCACACAGGCGGATCGGTGCGGTGTCTTCAGTAATGCGGACGTTGTACCGATCCGTTGTGGTGAAGAAGGAGCTGAGCCGGAAGGCAAAGCTCTCAATTTACCGGTCGATCTACGTTCCCATCCTCACCTATGGTCATGAGCTTTGGGTCATGACCGAAAGGATAAGATCACGGGTACAAGCGGCCCAAATGAGTTTCCTCCGCCGTGTGGCGGGTCTCTCCCTTAGAGATAGGGTGAGAAGCTCTGCCATCCGGGAGGAACTCAAAGTAAAGCCGCTGCTCCTTCACATCGAGAGGAGCCAGATGAGGTGGTTCGGGCATCTGGTCAGGATGCCACCCGAACGCCTCCCTAGGGAGGTGTTTAGGGCACGTCCAACCGGTAGGAGGCCACGGGGAAGACCCAGGACACGTTGGGAAGACTATGTCTCCCGGCTGGCCTGGGAACGCCTCGGGATTCCCCGGGAAGAGCTAGACGAAGTGGCTGGGGAGAGGGAAGTCTGGGTTTCCCTGCTTAGGCTGTTGCCCCCGCGACCCGACCTCGGATAAGCGGAAGAAGATGGATGGATGGATGGGTTCGATACCGTGCTAGGGGTCTTTCTGTGTGGAGTTTGCAAGTTCTCCCCGTGTCTGCCTGGGTTCTCTCCAGGAACTCCAGCTTCCTCCCACCTCCAAAGACATGCACCTGGGGATAGGTTGATTGGCAACACTAAATTGACTGTGTGAATGTTAGTGTGAAAGTTGTCTGTCTATCTGTGTTGGCCCTGTGATGAGGTGGCGACATGTCCAGGGTGTACGCCGCCTTCTGCCCGAATACAGCTGAGATGGGCACCAGAATCCCCCGGTACCCTGAGTGGCACAAGCGGTAAAAAATGGATAGATGGATTATCCAGATTTTTGTTTAAGGAGAAGGAGGCCTTGGAATTCAACCTTGCTGCATTGAACATTTGTCAGAATATAATTGTTGTGAACAACAAGTAATCTACTTGAAAAAACTTTGCCAAAAGCTCCTTTATTTGATAAATACAACACATCATCTTCTGCCATATTCAGGCCTGTCTTAATTCCACGTGAACCACCTTGCCAATACACCGTGTTGCTGAATGTTTCTACTTTTATAGCCCCATAAAAGCCCATCTTCGCCAGAGTATGAGTCAACATTTATATCGCACAGTGAAGGATCATACTTGTGCCTTCGCCAGTACGCTCTTGTAACGATGAAAGCTATGTTTTCTGTTTACAACATGCAGGCTTGGACAGTGTTTAATTGTGGCCTTCAAATTCCATCAATTTATCAACAGTTTTAACACATTCTAAGGCTATGTTCATGCTGCAGGTCCTTACAAATTTGTTGTTGATGTATCTGTTTTTTTTCTGTCGGTGTCAACCATACAATTGCAATTATTTCAAATCCGACTTAGGCCTTTTTTATACGTGGTCACAAATTCGATATGTATCCGATTCGACTTCAGTCTGGACGCTCGGTTGCTTTAATCCGACTTAGAAAAGCAATAGATGTCACAATCTTTCACCAACATATACAGATGCAAAAAGAAAAGATGGCGGATGAAGGAGCGGAAAACATTAAAGGCCTACTGAAATGAGATTTTCTTATTTAAACGGGGATAGCAGGTCCATTCTATGTGTCATACTTGATCATTTCGCGATATTGCCATATTTTTGCTGAAAGGATTTAGTAGAGAACATCGACGATAAAGTTCGTAACTTTTGGTCGCTGATAGAAAAGCCCTACCTTTACAAAAAGTATGTGCGCGTGACATCAAGAGTTGCTGGGTTCAACACATATTCACATTGTTTATAATGGGAGCCACCAGCAGTAAGAGCAATTCGGACCGAGAAAGCGACAATTTCCCCATTAATTTGAGCGAAGATTTGTGAATTAGGATATTGATAGTGAAGGACTAGACAAAAATGTATTAAAAAAAAGCGACATCTCCGGGCGTTGCAGTGTGAGCGTTTCAGATGTAATTAGACACATTTACTAGGATAATTCTCAAAGATCCCTTATCTGCTTATTGTTTTAAAAGTGTTTTAGTGAGATTTTAAAGATTGTAAAGACATACCTCGAGGTCGGATGGCTGTGGTGAACACGAAGTGTCTCAGAGAGAAGCCGAGGAGCCGAGTTCACAGCTGCCTTTTAAACAGCTGCTGCAGGACGACAAATAATCCAATGACGTCTCCGGTATAATATATATCACAATTTCCCCATCCAAAAACATGCTGGTTGACGTAGAGAAAACATGTTCGCTTGACCGCTCTGTGTTAAAGCTTCACAACAATTAAAGAAACACCGGCTGTGTCTCGGTGCTAAAGACAGCTGCAATCCACCGCTTTCCACCAACAGCATTGTTCTTTATAGTCTCCATTATTAAATGAACAAATTGCAAAAGATTCAGCAACACAGATGTCCAAAATACTGTGTAATTACGCCATGAACAGAGACGAGTTTTAGCCGGGTTTGGTGCAGCGCTAATATTTCCTTACAATCCGTGACATCACGCGTACGCGTCATTATTCCGCGATGTTTTCAACAAGAAACTCGCGGGAAATTTAAAATTGCAATTTAGTTAACTAAAAAGGCCGTATTGGCATGTGTTGCAATGTTAATATTTCATCATTGATATATAAACTATCAGACTGCAGGGCCGATAGTAGTGGCTTTCAGGAGGCCTTTTAAGTGGCCAAAAGTAGAGGTTTTGGAACTCACGTGAAGGCCCCTCCCCTTTTGGCTGCGACTCTTCACCTTTACACTCTTCGGAATAGACATTTGAGCAAGTGTTCCACAAACTGCTGGATAATTTTTGCTCGCTTCTTTCCTAATGTCATAAACCAAGTCATTTGGTTGAGAAAATATTGACTCTGGTTGCACAAAATCTTTGAAATTGCGCCAGGAATGAGACCTACGCTGTGTCATCTACCTGAACAAATAAACACCACAACTACAGTAGAATAAACGTAGCCCTTGGCAAAAAAACTGAAAGGTAGATATTACCACATAGCAGAATTGTATTTATTTATTTATTTTTTTTCGCCAATGCAGGATTTTGGAAAGCACTGTAGGAAAAAATGGTCTGATGTCATCTGAAGAGGAAGAAACTAAACATAACGAAAAGAGTTATGTAGTTCAGAATAAAGAAACTATGAGAAGAAAAGGGTCGGAAAATGTACTTTTGAGTGACTGATGTGGGGCCATTATATAATATGCAGAAATAGTATATGTGTTCTATATATATTTCTATAAAGTATATTTATTATTTAAAATAACTATACCTATCATCTTATTTTGAAAAACTTAGTTTCTGTAAGTGAAATTAATTAGTATAGGTGGGGTGAATGTTCGATTTTTAGATGCACATTTACAAATTGATTTGTAAATGTCAACAATCGATGTATTTATTGTCAATAAAGTAATGCAGACAGCCACCTTACCGAGAGATCCGACAGGCTTCTTTATTTTAAGGCTTTAATTTTCCAGTTTTACACACATTTCCATTGATTTCATGATTGTGGGAATGAATTCAAATGTTTCTTATTACAAATGCACTGTTTTTAATAGTTGCATATATATATATCCATCCATTTTCTACCGCTTATTCCCTTTCGGGGTCGCGGGGGGCGCTGGCGCCTATCTCAGCTACAATCGGGCGGAAGGCAGGGTACACCCTGGACAAGTCGCCACCTCATCGCAGGGCCAACACAGATAGACAGACAACACCCACACTCACATTCACACACTAGGGCCAATTTAGTGTTGCCAATCAACCTATCCCCAGGTGCATGTCTTTGGAAGTGGGAGGAAGCCGGAGTACTCGGAGGGAACCCACGCAGTCACGGGGAGAACATGCAAACTCCACACAGAAAGATCCCGAGCCTGGATTTGAACCCAGGACTGCACGAACTTCGTATTGTGAGGCAGACGCACTAACCCCTCTGCCACCGTGAAGCCCTATATATATATATATATATATATATATATATATATATATATATATATGTGTATATATATATATATATATATATATGTGTATGTATGTATATATATATATCTTTTTTTTTTTAACCGAATCATAGCTCCTGAATCGTGATCGAATCGTGAGATGCCCAAAGATTCCAGCCTCTAGTAATTAGTATTATGTACATATAGTTTATTTTACAAATAAAAAAAGTTAATGGCGTGGCGCAGTGGAAGAGTGGCCGTGCGCAACCTGAGGGTCCCTGGTTCAATCCCCACCTAGTACCAACCTCGTCACGTCCGTTGTGTCCTGAGCAAGACACTTCACCCTTGCTCCTGATGGGTGCTGGTTAGCGCCTTGCATGGCAGCTCCCTCCATCAGTGAGTGAATGTGTGTGTGAATGGGTAAATGTGGAAGTAGTGTCAAAGCGCTTTGAGTACCTTGAAGGTAGAAAAGCGCTATACAAGTACAACCCATTTATCATTTATTGAAATTCTGCAAGCAGGTCTGTAATTTACTGCTATAAATCATTGTTGAAAGACCCATAGCATCCAGGAGAACAAAATTGCATTAACAAATGTTTTTAAAGTACTTATTGTTCCTAAAAATGAATTTGGCAGTCATATCCCATAATAATAATTCGTTTTTGAGTAAATGGTAGATACTAACTTTACTTGGAACGCCCTCTTTCCATCGCTATACTCATTACAGAACTGTAGCCCGTTTCCCTTGCATAGACAGTGTGGATAAAGGCTTGCAAAACCTACTTTTGTCACTTGATTGCATGTTTTTGTATCCGGAGTAAAGTTCAACACTGATATGGTTAACATTAGGGCAAATTAATCATTGATCGAGATTATTTTGTGTTCGATCACGGTGATCAGCTGTTAGCAAATTTCCTGGATCAAACATGGCGGAAGTGTCTGTTAGAAGTTACCACAGTAGTAAACAGTAGGGAAGCAACAATACTCGGTATAATCTTGCACAAATAATACACTTTTATTGGCCGTGATCCTGTATTTGTGTGTGAATGTGTGTGTTTGTGTACGTTTGCATGTGTTTTTGTGTAAGTGTACGTGCGCAACCTCCTGTACCACCTCGCAAAAATCAGGCTCGATCTTCATTACATACTTAATGTTCAATCAGTGTTGTAACCTCTTCCCCATACACAGCTCAGAAGGGCAGCCCAGAACAACAAAATAATGAAATATGACTTTATTAAAAATAAAATAATAATAACAATTATATTAATCAAGGGGCTTCACGGTGGCAGAGGGGTTAGTGCGTCTGCCTCACAATACGAAGGTCCTGTAGTCCTGGGTTCAAATCCAGGCTCGGGATCTTTCTGTGTGGAGTTTGCATGTTCTCCCCGTGACTGCGTGGGTTCCCTCCGGGTACTCCGGCTTCCTCCCACTTCCAAAGACATGCACCTGGGGATAGGTTGATTGGCAACACTAAATGGTCCCTAGTGTGTGAATGTGAGTGTGAATGTTGTCTGTCTATCTGTGTTGGCCCTGTGATGAGGTGGCGACTTGTCCAGGGTGTACCCCGCCTTCCGCCCGGTTGTAGCTGAGATAGGCGCCAGCGCCCCCCGCGACTCCGAAAGGGAATAAGCGGTAGAAAATGGGATGGGATATTAATCAAGATCGGTTGATATGAAAGAATTAATCCTGACCATTTTTTTTTGCCATATCGCCCATTCAACGTTAACATATGATTACAAAAAAAAGAAATATAAAATAATTTACATTTCCAGACTTTCCTGCTCTTCCATGCCCTCTTCTATTGACACCATAACATGTGTTTCCTCATGCTCTTTCAGCACTTCATCAAGCATCCTAAGGGAAGCGCCAGTAGAAAAAGATGCAAAATAGTAAAAAAGGGGCTTACCTTTTTTATTTTCTCTTGTTTCTGCTCTTCTTTTGGCGTTTTTTTGTTTGTTTTTTTATTTAAATTTTCGGGGTGAAATTTGGCTTGACTGTTTTAAATGTGTTGCCATCCAAACTCAAACCAAAGCCCTTCTTTTTGGAAGTCACCATGAGTAAAATGATCACTACAAATGTATCTTGCTTGGTCTGTCCCATTTTGCGTGAGTCAATTTGACTTGAGATTTTAATACTTTGCTCATATTCCCATCATTTGGAAATATATGCGGGGTCACACCTTTAGTTGTATTGTTACAACATGCAACAATACAATACAATGCATCTGGCAAACTACAAAACCCAAAATTAGTAATGTTGGCATGTTTTGTAAATCGTAAAAAAAAACAAAATACAATGATTTGCAAATTATTTTCAACGTATATTCAATTGAATAGACTGCAAGATACTTAATGTGTGACCTGGAAAACTTAATTTTTTGCAAATATTAGCTCATTTGGAATTTGATGCCTGCAACATGTTTTAAAAAAAAGCTAGCACAAGGAGAAAGAAGACAGAGAAAGTCTAGGAATGGTCATCAAACACTTATTTGGAACATCCCAAAGGTCAGAGCTTAAATTTAACCACGGCAACTGCCACAAAAGCCGTGACCACTCTCGTTACCCTCACCCTTGCCAAATGATGTATGTGTTACAACAGCGTGGCTTCATAGTAAAAGATTGTGGGTACTAGACTGGCTTGCCTGTAGTCCAGACCTGTCTCCCATTGAGAATGTGTGGCGCATTATGAAGCCTAAAATATTACAACGGAGACCCTGGACTGTTGAACAACTTAAGCTGTATAAAACAAGAAGGGGAAAGAATTCCACCTGAAAAGCTTCAAAAATTGGTCTCCTCAGTTCCCAAACGTTAACTAAGTGTTGTTAAAAGGAAAGACCATGCAACACAGTGGTAAAAATGCCCCTGTGCCAACTTTTTGACAATGTGTTAAATTAAATATCTTGTCTTTGCAGTTGATTCAATTGAATATAAGTTATAAGTTGAAAAGGATTTGTAAATCATCATATTGTTTTTATTTACAATTTACACAGCGTGCCAACTTCACTAGTTTTGGGTTGTGTACATACTTCAAACTATGCACAAAAATAACATGATTCGGGATGAAGATGCTACCAAAACACATTCTATGAACGCCTCCAATCCCCTCAAGGTGACGTCAACAGGCTGATGCGGACCCGCCCACATTTTGGTGACAAAAGCGGGTGTTCCAAAATATCTTTAAACCTGTTATAAAACAAGCCTAAAATCTCGACTATGTCTATTTTGGTTGACATTTTACCTGTAAACATAATTTTAGGTCCCTAACAATGAAAAGTGCCAATATTGTGGTGCCTTTAAACTGCATAGACTCAAGAAACTGCAGTTAATCCTTCCTAGTAATTTTATGAGGAAATATGTTGTGTGCCTTTAGATCAGGGGTCTCAAACACGCGGGCCAATTGCGGCCCGTGAGACGTTATTTTGCGCCCCGCACCTTAAAATGAAAATTTAATGATGGTGCAGCCCGCTAGTTTTTATATGAATGGCGCTTTAGAGCCTCATACTTGTACACCCTCGATTTTTCCGGGAGACCTCCAATTTTCGGTGCCCCTCCAGGGGTAATTATCTTCCCCAATTTCACCCATACAGTAATATTAAGGGGGCACCGTGGAGGCGCTGCCTTTAGCATCCTCTACAACCTGTACAAACAGCGTGCCAACCCAGCTGCATGTTGTATTTGCCTTCTGTAGACGCAGTAAGCGACTGTAAGACATATTTGATCAACAGCCACACAGGTCACACTGAGGGTGGCCGTATAAACAACTTGAATTCTGTTACAAATATGTGCCACACTGTGAAGGCACACCAAACAAGAATGACAAACACATTTTGGGAGAAAATCTGCACAGTAACACAACATAAACACAACAGAACAAATACCCAGAATCCAATGCAGCCCTAACTCTTCCGGGCTACAGTAGGGGTCGGGGGTTTGGGGGGTGTATATTGTAGCCTGTAAAAGTTAGGGCTGCATGGGATTCTGGGTATTTGTTCTGTTGTGTTTATGTTGTGTTACGGTGCGGATGTTCTCCCAAAACGTGTTTGTCATTCTTCTTTGGTGTGGCTTCGCAGTGTTGCACATATTTGTAACAGTTTTAAAGATGTTTATTAGTCCACCTTCAGTGTGACCTGTATGGCTGTTGATCAAGTATGCCTTGCAGTCACTTCCGTTGGTCTGCAGAAGCCTCATACAATATGTGACTGGGCCGGCACACTGTTAGTATGGTGGAAAAGCGGACGAGACAGCAGGTTGTAGAGGACACTAAAGGCTATGCCATCACGGCACGCCTTTTAATATTGTTGTCCGGGTGAAAACCGGGAGAATGATTGCCCCGGGAGATTGTCGGGAGGGGCACTGATATTCGGGTGTTTCCCGGGAAGATCGTGAGAGTTGGCAAATATGTTGCTAGGGCGGGAAAGCCTTTCAAAGAAGGTGAATTCGTTAAAAAGTGCATGTTAGATTCTATTTAGAAAACTTTTCTTGCGGCCCAGCCTCACCCAGTTTCTGCATTCAGTTGCCCTCAGGTAAATTGAGTTTGAGACCCCTGCTTTAGATCAAAAACATTCTCTTCATCTTGAGTCTCATCAAAGCTTTAGGATACTCTTTAAGAATATCAAATGAGCAAAAACACCTGGAGTCATTAATATTGTGCTTTTTCTGCTTCATCTTCCAAAACCTCATTAACCCCCAGCAAAATCCCTACCACAGTTGTGTTGAGGGATTAATTGGTAAACTGCCTCAAAATAATATGGCGTGACTATATAATTGTGGAAATGCTTGGCTGGCAATAAACATTGTTTCAAACTTGGTTCTGACAAGTTATGCACACCTCGGAATCAGAGAACCAAACTCTGCCTGACATGTTTTACAAAAAGCATAATTATACCAATGTGGAAGAATCAATCAATCAATGTTTACTTATATAGCCCTAAATCACTAGTGTCTCAAAGGGCTGCACAAACCACCACGACATCCTCGGTAGGCCCACATAAGGGCAAGGAAAACTCACACCCAGTGGGACATCGGTGACAATGATGACTATGAGAACATGATACTGTTATACTGATGACTATGAGAACATATGAGAACATGATACTGTGAAAGATCAATCCATAATGGATCCAACACAGTCGCGAGAGTCCAGTCCAAAGCGGATCCAACACAGCAGCGAGAGTCCCGTTCACAGCGGAGCCAGTAGGAAACCATCCCAAGCGGAGGCTGATCAGCAGCGCAGAGATGTCCCCAGCCGATACACAGGCGAGCAGTACATGGCCACCGGATCGGACCGGACTCCCTCCACAAAGGAGAGTGGGACATAGAAGAAAAAGAAAAGAAACGGCAGATCAACTGGTCTAAAAAGGGAGTCTATTTAAAGGCTAGAGTATACAAATGAGTTTTAAGGTGAGACTTAAATGCTTCTACTGAGGTGGCATCTCGAACTGTTACCGGGAGGGCATTCCAGAGTACTGGAGCCCGAAATGAAAAAGCTCTATAGCCCGCAGACTTTTTTTGGGCTTTGGGGATCACTAATAAGCCGGAGTCCTTTGATTTCTTGCCGGGACATATGGTACAATACAATCGGCAAGATAGGATGGAGCTAGACCGTGTAGTATTTTATACGTAAGTAGTAAAACCTTAAAGTCACATCTTAAGTGCACAGGAAGCCAGTGCAGGTGAGCCAGTACAGGTGTAATGTGATCAAACTTTCTTGTTCTTGTCAAAAGTCTAGCAGCCGCATTTTGTACCAACTGTAATCTTTTAATGCTAGACATGGGGAGACCCGAAAATAATACGTTACAGTAGTCGAGGCGAGACGTAACAAACGCATGGATAATGATCTCAGCGTCTTTAGTGGACAGAATGGAGCGAATTTTAGCGATATTGCGGAGATGAAAGAAGGCCGTTTTAGTAACGCTTTTAATGTGTGGCTCAAAGGAGAGAGTTGGGTCAAAGATAATACCCAGATTCTTTACCGTGTCGCCTTGTTTAATTGTTTGGTTGTCAAATGTTAGAGTTGTATTATAGAAAGTCAGTTGATGCAAACAGAGGAAAGGATTTCTCGAATGTTGGACCATGTTACTAGTAAACGAGATTAGCTCTTTCTTGCAATGACTCACACGTATGGCTTCCTTGTAATTCTCACCATCTTCAAGAGTGGACAGTGTAGCACAGGATGAGATGTAACCGGGGGCCCGCACATAAATCTGTCAGGTATACAATCTGGTGAGTGAGCCGGTGGCCATTAAAAGCTGGTGAATTACTGTCCATGTTAACCAAAAGCAGGAGTACATCATCCAAGTCATCAGGACGTGTGTTTAAGTAAATGGCCCCGCTATTAGCAGGCTGAAATTTACAACGTTTAGATTAGCATCACTTTTCTGACTCATGTGCAGCCAAGGATGTGTGATACTATACACCTTTGAAATGTGCTCGCCTTATAATGTCCTGATAAAACAAGTCTGCATCCCCGATGTGACTGTTGGGAAATGTTTTTAGTGTGTCATGAATCAAAGCCTACAATGAAACACTGAGGTCAACCACATGCTGTTTGGTAATCTTTGTCGACTCTCATATTTATAGTGCTTAACAAATATATCAGACCACCATCCAAGTAAGGTTTGTGTCTCACCTCAGCTAAATTAACACCATCGGTATGAGTTGGCGACTTGTCCAGGGTGTACGCCGCCTTCCGCCCGAATGCAGCTGAGATAGGCTCCACCACCCCCCGCGACCCCAAAAGGGACAAGCAGTATAAAATGGATGGATGGATGGTATTTAACAAAATCGGAAGCTTTTTTAACCCAAATTATACCATAATGCTAAGTATAAATGCATTCATCAGCAGGTAATGCAATCACCATTGGTTGTGTGTTATTTATCAAAATAAGTCAAAAAGTTATTGGCAGATTTTCCCGTACTTTCAGGTCAAGTCAGATTAGGAATTGTGGGATAATTGATTCGATTTTGGACCTGATCCGAAAAATGTCTACAAAGTTACCTTATGTTACACAAACACAGAAGCTTCAACTTCTGTGTTTGTGTGTTCGTTTGTGGATTGAAAGATGTTGGAGACTGACGAGGGTTCACTATAAATTATTTTAAAAAGTCATTAGCGGATTTTCATAAAAACATTAAGGAAATGTTGGAAATGGGATAATGAACACATCATTACATGTTGGGGGCTGATCTGGATAATTTCTACTATTTTACATTGCATTTACATTATGAGCCACAAGTTCTGTGTGTGTATCCTAGTGGCCCGACAAAGGCAAAGAAAGTGTAGACTGACAAGACTTCATTCCGTTTATTTCATTCTGCTATATATATGATTTCAAAAAGCCACGGCCCCCTGACACCCCTTCTTAACTGTCTATGTGACGTCAAGGCTTGGTTAGCCCAGAATTTTTTAATAATGAATGAGGGAAAAACGGAAATTTTAGTTTTTGTTGCGGCCCTCACTGACTTGGGACCATTGCAACATGATGTGCGTCCCAAAGTCACCAGCCTTGGCGTCACTATAGACAGCCATTTTAAACTAGACAAACAAGTCAATGGCGTTTTAAAATGGTGTTTTTATCACCTTCGTCTTTTAGTAAAGGTTAAACCGTTTTTATCTTTTAACCTTTTTGAACAAGTGGTGCATGCTTTTATTTCAAGTGGCCTGGACTACTGCAATGCACTTTATGCTGGCATTAGCCAAAAAACTCTCTCCCGGTTGCAGTTAGTCCAGAACACGACAGCACGACTTTGAACAGGGGCCAGGAAACGCCAGCATATAACCCCAAGTCTTCAGAGTTTGCACTGGCTCCCTGTTCATTTTAGAAATGATTTTAAAACATTGCTGTTTGTTTTTAAATCTTTACATGGACTGGCACCTCAATATATCTCGGACCTCGTCCAAATTTACATTCCTGCGCACGCTCTGAGGTCCGAGAGCCAGTTCCAGCTCGTGGTGCCCAAGACCAGACTTAAGACCAGGGGAGACAGGGCCTTCTCTGTGGTCGGCCCTAAGCTCTGGAACACTCTGCCCCTCCATCTTCAAACTGCTTCCACAGTGGACTCTTTTAAGTCTCGTCTTAAGACCCACTTTTATTCTTTGGCTTTTAACACTACGTGAGTTGTGTGGTCCTCTGTGTTTTTTATACACTTTGATTTCTATTTTACTGTTTTAATTGATTTTCCCCTTTAAAATAGTTTTTAATCATATTTGTTTTTATATTGTTTTTATTGGTTTTATATTTTTTTATTTTTTGGTTTTATTCAGTCATTGGTGGAGCATAGTATATATATACTTTTTTATTTTATTTTATTTATTTATTTTTTTACAATTGTTTTTTAACATGGCTGTGCAGCACTTTGGAAACGTTATTGTTGTTTAAATGTGCTATATAAATAAAGTGGATTGGATTGGATTGGATATAGTTCAGAGAGTAATAGGTACATTTTCATAAAATTTTGCCAAAAGTCAAAGTGCATAAGAAACTAGTGATTACTGTAATTTGGGGCTATGTCAGGGGTCGGGAACGTTTTTGGCTGAGAGAGCCATGAAAGCCAAATTTTTTAATGTGTACTACCGTGAGAGCCATATCATATGTTTTAACACTGAATACAACTAAATTCATGCATTTTTTAAGTAAGACCTACATTTTTATAGTATAAGTCTTATATTTTATATCATTTTTATTCTGAAGCTAACCAATAATAAATAAAATACTTCTTTCGCAACACTAAATTGGCCCTAGTGTGGGAATGTGAGTGTGAATGTCGTCTGTCTATCCGTGTTGGTCCTGTGATGAGGTGGCGACTTGTCCAGGGTGTACACCGCCTTCCGCCCAAATGCAGCTGAGATAGGCTCCAGCAATCCCTGCGACCCCAAAAGGGACAAGCGGTAGAGAATAGATGGATGGACTTCTTACCATTGATGTGACTTATTGAACAGGTGCGGTTGAAAACGGATGGATGGTTTAAAATGCAAAAGAATGTTTTATATGTTGAACGTTATTTTTAACACCGATTACCAGCGGAATTATTCATTACTAATCGTGTTAAGCAATGTCAGCTCAGATGTATCTGTGAGCCAGATGCAGTCATTAAAAGAGCCACATCTGGCTCTAGAGCAGGGGTGCCCACACTTTTTCTGCAGGCGAGCTACTTTTCAATTGACCAACTCGAGGGGATCTACCTCATTTATATATATCATTTATATTTATTTATTTATGAAAGAGACATTTTTGTAAACAAGTTAAATGTGTTTAATGATAACACAAGCATGTGTAACACATATAGATGTCTTTCTTTCACGAAGACAAGAATATAAGTTGGTGTATTACCTGATTCTGATGACTTGCATTGATTGGAATCAGACAGTAATGATGATAACGCCCACATTTTCAAATGGAGGAGAAAAAAAGTTGTCCTTTCTGTACAATACCACATGAAAGTGGTTGGTTTTTGGCATCTAATTCATCCAGCTTCCATACACTTTACAAGAAAAACATTGGCGGCAAATTCCGTAGCTTGCTTGATTGACATTCACGGCACCCGAGGGTCTTGTGAGATGACGCTGGCTGCTGCCAGTTCATTATTATGAAAAAATGACAGAGAGGAAGGCGAGAAACACTTTTTATTTCAACAGACTTTCGCGCCGTCCCTTCCGTCAAAACTCTAAAGGCCGACTGCACATTTCCTATCTTCACAATAAAAGCCCTGCTTCATGCTGCCTGCGCTAACAAAATAAGAGTCTCGGAAAGCTGGCGTGCACAAGTGATGTGCACGCCAGCTTTCTGAGGGATCGCTTGTGCACGCCAGTTTTCCGAGACTCTGTATTTAGTTAGCGCAGGCAGCATGAAGCAGGGCTTTTATTGTGAAGATAGGAAACGTGCAGTCGGCCTTTAGAGTTTTGACGGAAGGTACGGCGCGAGAGTCTGTTGAAATAAAAAGTGTTTCTCGCCTTCCTCTCGGTCATATTTTCATAATAATGATCTTGCAGCAGCCAGCGTCATCTCACAAGACCCTCCGGTACCGTGAATGTCATTTAAGTGACGTCTTGGTGAAGATCGATGTTCACTAATTTTTAGGTCTATTTTTTTTAAAAGCCTGGCTCGAGATCGACTGACACACCCCCCGCGGTCGACTGGTAGCTCGCGATCGACGTAATGGGCACCCCTGCTCTAGAGCCATAGGTTCCCTACCCCTGGGCTATGTCATGTGCATTTTGTATTTTTCTTCACCATGACGAAGGTGAGTCCATAACGCGCTAAAATGCTGCCTGAATGATTGTGAGTGTGTTTGATTTATTATGAACCATTACATTGGTCCACCGTGAACAATTAGGCATTTGATGTGACAAAGCAAAATTTATTGGCAGCATGTAAAGCTTGTAAACCGGAAAAATCCATTAATTAACCGCAGCAGTGTATAAAGCGCAGGAAGTGATCTGGGTTAACGTCAGGGCTCAGGACTTTTTTTTTTTTTTTTTTTTACTAGTGGGAAGTAGGGCCTGGCAGAGGTCTGCACTCTCAAAGGGCTTTTCTAGTTTTTGTTATACATTAGTTTTTCTAATTCATTCAACTGTTGAAATGAATAACGATAAATGACATTTATTCCACCGGCTTCACGGTGGAATAGGGGTTAGTGCGTCTGCCTCACAATACGAAGGTCCTGAGTAGTCCAGGGTTCAATCCCGGGCTCAGGATCTTTCTGTGTGGAGTTTGCATGTTCTCCCCGTGAATGCGTGGGTTCCCTCCGGGTACTCCGGCTTCCTCCCACTTCCAAAGACATGCACCTGGGGATAGGTTGATTGGCAACACTAAATTGGCCCTAGTGTGTGAATGTTGTCTGTCTATCTGTGTTGGCCCTGCGATGAGGTGGCGACTTGTTCAGGGTGTACCCCGCCTTCCGCCCGATTGTAGCTGAGATAGGCGCCAGCGCCCCCCGCGACCACAAAGGGAATAAGAGGTAGAACAGGGGTCGGGAACCTTTTAGGCTGAGAGAGCCATACAAGCCAAATATTTTAAAAAGTATTTTCGTGGGAGCCATATACTATTTTTTTTAACACTGAATACAACTAAATGCATGCATTTTTTAAGTAAGAACAACAGTTTTAGAGTATAATAAGTCTCTTATTCTTTTTTTAGTAACAATGTTATTCTGAAACTAGCCAACAATAAATAAAATACTTCTTACTAGGGCTGCGAATCTTTGAGTGTTCCACGATTCGATTCAATATCCATTCTTGGGGTCGCGATCCGATAATATATCGATTTTTTTTTTTCGATTCTCGATTCAAAAACTATATTTTTCCGATTCGAAACGATTCTGTATTCATTCAATACATAGGATTTCAGCAGGATCTACCCCAGTCTGCTGACATGCTAGCAGAGTAGTAGATTTTTGTAAAAAGCTTTTATAATTGTAAAGGACAATGTTTTATCAACTGATTGCAATAATGTAAATTTGTTTTAACTTTTAAATGAACCAAAAATATGACTTATTTTATCTTTGTGAAAACATTGGACACAGTGTGTTGTCCAGCTTATGAGATGCCATGCAAGTGTAAGCCACTGTGACACTATTGTTCTTTTTTTTTATTTTTATAAATGTCTAATGATAATGTCAATGAGGGATTTTTAATCACTGCTATGCTGAAATTATAACTAATATTGATACTGTTGTTGATAATATTCATTTTTGTTTCACTACTTTTGGTTTGTTCTGTGTCGTGTTTGTGTCTCCTCTCAATTGCTCTGTTTATTGCAGTTCTGAGTGTTGCTGGGTCAGGTTTGGTTTTGGAATTGGATTGCATTGTTATGGTATTGCTGTTTAGTGGTTTGTTGGATTGATAAAAAGAAAAAAAACAACAATAATTTAAAAATGAGAATCGATTTTGAATCGCACAACGTATTCGATTCGATTCATATTCGAATAGATTTTTTTTTTTTTTTCCCATTGCGACTTCTTGAACAGGTGCGGTAGGAACCAGATGGATGGATTAAAATGAATGAGAATGTTTTATATTTTGAATGTTATTTTTAACACTCTGATTAACAGTGGAATTATTAATTACTTACCGTGTTAAGCAATGTCAGCTAAGATTTATCCGAGAGCCAGGTGCAGTCATCAAAAGAGCCACATCTGGCTCTAGAGCCATAGGTTCCCTACCCCTGCGGTAGAAAATGGATGGATGGATGGACGTTTTAGCCATCACGTTTCTCAGCAGGATTTATGTGATGAAATGGTCAATACAGTCTTTGTACGTGGCTTTTGGTGCACATGCATCTTTAGTGCAACAAACCCAACTCTGACTGTATTAAAACAATGTTTTCCCTGATACTTACATTTTGAGGGAAATAAATGACTTAGTGTTTGATAAAACTGCACAGAATGGTTTTATGATTATATGCACAGCATATCGTCGGTGTAAGCAAAGATCCTGGTTATGTGCTCACCATCACGTATGACTTCCGTGAGCTTCGTAGAATGATGGTTTGAATGTTGGAAGCAGCAACAGCAATGAGTCATGCGGTGTTGGGCTATGGTAGACACATGAGGATCTTCTCACGTATCAGTTCCAAGTCACAAAGCGGGAGAAAAGTATTGTCTTTATCATGTGTCAGCCTGTTTGGGGGTGCGAGACACACACACACACACACACACACACTTGGAAAAAACATAAGTTGAGCCTGTTACTTCTGCCAAGTGTGACACATTTGGAGCCACTTGTTTGCGCTGTCTTCAAAATGCTGTTGTCTGACTGGGTGGCGTCCAAGTTGAACTCATTGAAAATGTATTCCATAGAAACTTTGAGTAAGGTTTTTTGCTGACTGTTTATCCCACGGCATCATTTGCTCCTCACTCTGAGGCCTGGTAAGCATTTTAATTTCAACGCTTTAATTATTATAATTGGTGGATGCAGATTAACAGCAATTGGAGTGGACTGGTGTCATAAATCCAAAGCTCAGTAGTTGCAGAATCTCTGGCAATTCAAAACAGACCACTGTAAACTGGGAGGGGGATTAACCTACCAAGTAATTGCAATTTTTATGAATCATACTGCTTATGAATTCCCCCTCAGCGTGCTACTTGCCAAGTGTGCGTCACAGTGAGCTGATTGAGAAGCCACTGTGCAGTGTAATGTTTTCACTGAGGAGCTGATGGGTGCCAGCAAGGACCGGGCGGCTGCACTCGGAGCTTCAATGAAGGAGAAGCATAACCTTAGATGTGTCATTGAACTTCAAAATACACAATGGTAATTACTTCATCATCGAAGTGATGTGATTGACACTGGAATATATTTCAGTATTACCATTTCTTTGTTTAGTATTTTAGGTCCCCTCAATGTGCACATCTCAGATTTAGATTAACGTTGCTGAACTGCTAGAGAAAAGAATGCGCTGAACTTTCTATTTAAGAGCAAAACCAGAGAACCTCCTCTCCCTTAAATACACACACATTGGCTCATACTCTTGCATTTGTTAAGAAGTGCAAGGAGACATATATTGCTTGTGATTGTTGGGGAAATTGAGTGAAAAACAGGTCTGGGGTTGTGGTTTCAGGTTACGGGTTCCGGAGTGACAAGATCCAGAAGCTGGCAAGACTTGGTATTACCCGGTGTGCTTCCTGTACCATTGGTTAGGGATGGGGGTCTGGGTGGAAGCTGCAAGAAAATGTGTGTGTTACCCCTGTTAGTGTTTTAACACAGCTCACTGCTCCTACACGCTAACCATTGGGCCCTGTGTTTCAACCAGAGCCCATTGTGGTTTATTTTACAACCTTGAACCACACTTAGCCTTCAAAACCAAAGCATGGTAATCAGGCCGGCCCAGTTTCCCAATTTTAACAAGCCCTTTTACTTATTTACAATATGATTTGTTGAACAATATAATTTGCTGCGATATTCTCAAGGTATTCAACTTTAAGTTTCTGACAATTATTTATCGGCAGTCATGCAAGGACTATGTAGTCCAGGTCTGGATTTGATTTTGAAAGTCATTGTTTCCTTACGTTTTAAGCGCACACTTAAATTTGTTGCAGCTTGCAGCAGCACAGCCAGCCTGCATGTGCTTGTTTGCCACTTAGAGGCGTACATGGCATCGGCTAATGTTGTGTCATTTCCAGATGGTTCCTCCTTAAATTCTATCATCATGTCAACATATGATCGCTAACCTGCAACACCTCAAGCCTCAGTGCTCCCAGAAGTCTTCCCAATGGGTCAAATCAAGATTAATGTTCTGCCAAACAATGCAGAGACCCACGGAATTTAAAACGGTGGAATGCATTGTATAATTAATTTACCATTTTCCGCTATTCTGAGGAATTTTTTAACGTTGTTGTACATATGTTGCCATGATGAAGTGTCTGTGGATTTGTAGGCCTTGCACAAGGTATATTCTGCCAATACTCAAATCGGGTGGAGTGTTTGAATTGCAGCCAAAAACGGCTCTCTTATGAGCTCAAGTCCAAAAACATTTTTTGCATGGCTGTAAGTAGGGATGGTTATCAAATTCAAGTACCTACTAAATAACGATCAACGTAAAACTAAATGGTACCATATTTCGATACCTTTTGTTACACGTGATGTCATGGCCAGTTGCTAACTCACCAGCAGCCTAGCACTCGACTTCCTCTAGGCAATGTTGCAATTTTTCATGCCAATAAAGCAAGCCTGCCTGATAGACATCACTCAAAATGCCTCCATTTTTAGCTAATATTCTGCTAGCTAAATGCTAATTCACGTAGGACATTCTATATACATGCTGCTATTTGCTTTAGCAATTTTACAACACCTACACATTTGGTAGTTAATAATGCTGTACAACTAATATGCACCTTACGATCAAACAGCTGGTGTGTATACGGTATAAACACGTTGTAGGGCTCAACAAAGGACAAGACTGGCAAATTCAGTTTAATGGCAAAGACTACTTCCTAACTAAAGCAACACAGCGAAAACTTTTGGACGGTACTGATATTATTTTAAGCTCAGTGTTGAATAAAAAAAAGAACATTATATACCACAGGAACACACACAGAAGTACAGAAAATTGATGCTGATACCAGGAATTAGTACCACATTGATTCAAATATGAAAGGTACGCATCACAAGCTTTAAGTGACATTGTTGGTGCCACCTATGGTTTGGGCTCAAAATACTGAAGAATACCATGCATGTAATAAATACAACTATCATCAGAGTTCATGTTTTGCCAAATGTTTCCCCTTTTGTGAGCTGCAGTTTGGCGTTTTGTCATTAAAATTGTCAAAAAGGGTGAACTGCTTTTTGAAATAATGTACATGAATCTACATGCAGTGCTTACTATGCTTTAAATTTCCTAATTATTATTTTAAAAGAACTTTGTCATAACAAAATTCCACCGGTATTTTCGAGCTACAGAGAAAGGTTGGCAAAAATATATGGGCCTACTGTTAAAGTTAAAAAGTAAAGTACCACTGATAGTCACACACACTATATATATGGGCCTGCTGTTAAAGTTAAAAGTAAAGTACCACTGATAGTCACACACACTATATATATGGGCCTACTGTTAAAGTTAAAAGTAAAGTACCACTGATAGTCACACACACTATATATATGGGCCTGCTGTTAAAGTTAAAAGTAAAGTACCACTGATAGTCACACACACTATATATATGGGCCTGCTGTTAAAGTTAAAAGTAAAGTACCACTGATAGTCACACACACTATATATATGGGCCTGCTGTTAAAGTTAAAAGTAAAGTACCACTGATAGTCACACACTATATATATGGGCCTGCTGTTAAAGTTAAAAGTAAAGTACCACTGATAGTCACACACTATATATATATAGGCCTGCTGTTAAAGTTAAAAGTAAAGTACCACTGATAGTCACACACTATATATATATGGGCCTGCTGTTAAAGTTAAAAGTAAAGTACCACTGATAGTCACACACACTATGTATATATGGGCCTGCTGTTAAAGTTCAAAGTAAAGTACCACTGATAGTCACACACACTATATATATGGGCCTGCTGTTAAAGTTAAAAGTAAAGTACCACTGATAGTCACACACGCTATATATATGGGCCTGCTGTTAAAGTTAAAAGTAAAGTACCACTGATAGTCACACACACTATATATATGGGCCTACTGTTAAAGTTCAAAGTAAAGTACCACTGATAGTCACACACACTATATATATGGGCCTACTGTTAAAGTTCAAAGTAAAGTACCACTGATAGTCACACACACTATATATATGGGCCTGCTGTTAAAGTTAAAAGTAAAGTACCACTGATAGTCACACACACTAGGTGTGGGGAAATTACCTTCTGCATTTGACCCATCCCCTTGTTCCACCCCCTGGGAGGTGAGGGGAGTTGTGAGCAGCAGTGTTGGCCGCGCTCGGGAATCATTTTGGTGATTTAACACCCAATTCCAACCCTTGATTTATTAGACGCGATTAGATTCAATTGCATTGACTTTTTTTAAGTTATTTTGAAGAAGCCCATTTACAATATATATGTGTCGAGAGAGATAGAGAAAAATGCACTGACATTTTAATGTTTTTTTTTTTTTAGCTATTTTTAAGAAGTTAATTTATATGTGTGATCGTATGTCCAAATGTGTGTGTGTATTTTATATTAAGACAAATTATTGGAGGATTAATGAAGTTTTTATATCAATTACAATAGATTATGTTGAATTAGAGCAAATTTTACTGATTCCTTAGACGTGTGCAACACCCATATAAGTATGTAGGACAGTGGCATTAGCAGCACAGTACACAGAGGAATGATAAAGTATGAAATACAAACAGAGGTGGGTAGTAACGCGCTACATTTACTCCGTTACATTTACTTGAGTAACTTTTGGGATAAATTGTACTTCTACGAGTAGTTTTTATGCAACATACTTTTACTTTTACTTGAGTATATTTATAGAGAAGAAACGCTACTTTTACTCCGCTCCATTTATCTACATTTAGCTCGCTACTTTTTTTTAATCAAACTGTTAATGCTTGTTTTGGTTAATGACAGAGCTTCAAAGTAGAATCTACGCATGCCTGTGTTTCACCAATCACATGCAGTCACTGGTGACGTTGGACCAATCAAACAGAGCCAGGTGGTCACATGACCCGACTTAAACAAGTTGAAAAACTTATTGGGGTGTTACCATTTAGTGGTCAATTGTACGGATTATGTACTGTACTGTGCAATCTACTAATAAAAGTTTCAATCAATCAATCAAAAGTGTAAATGAATAAAGACACTTTTTATTTCAACCGTACTTCCCGTCAAAAGCCTAAAGACCGATCGCACAGTTCCTGTCTTCACAATAAAAGTGCCGCTCCATCGCGCCTGCGCTAACAAAATAAGAGTCTCCGAAAGCCAGTGCAAACAAGCTAGCAAGCTACTGAGTTTGCCGCCAATGTATTTCTTGTAAAGTGTATAAAAACGAATATGGAAGCTGGACAAATAAGATGCCAAAAACTAACGACTTTCATGTGGTATTAGACAGAAAAGAGGAACTTTTTTTCTCCTCCATTTGAAAACGTGGACGTCTGATTCCAATCAATGCAAGTCATCAGAATTGGGTAATACACCAACTTATATTCTTGTCTTCATGAAAGATAGGAATCTATATGTTAAACATGCATGTATATTCATTAAAACACCTTTAACATGTGAACAAAAACGGCAAAATAGATAAATATAAATTATATACTGTATATATAAATGTATGTATGTGTATACATATATATACATATATATATATATATATATATATATATATATATATATATACAGGGGGCAAAAAAGTATTTAGTCAGCCAGCGATTGTGCAAGTTCTCCCACTTAAAATGATGACAGAGGTCTGTAATTTTCATCATAGGTACACTTCAACTGTGAGAGACAGAATGGGAAAAAATCCAGTTATTCACATTGTAGGAATTTTAAAGAATTTATTTGTAAATTATGGTGGAAGATAAGTATTTGGTCAACCATTCAAAGCTCTCACTGATGGAAGGAAGTTTTTGGCTCAAAATCTCACGATACATGGCCCCATTCATTCTTTCCTTAACACGGATCAATCGTCCTGTCCCCTTAGCAGAAAAACAGACCCAAAGCATGATGTTTCCACCCCCATGCTTCACAGTAGTTATGGTGTTCTTGGTATGCAACTCGGTATTCTTCTTCCTCCAAACACGACAAGTTGAGTTTTTACCAAAAAGTTCTATTTTGGTTTCATCTGACCACATGACATTCTCCCAATCCTCTGCTGTATCATCCATGTATCCATTTTGGTATAAACTCAACTTGTCGTGTTTGGAGGAATTTGCTCATTGCTATTTTTATGTTTTTGTGCATTACTTGTTGCTGTAATCATTAAACACTCAGGTTACTCATCAGTTACTCAGTACTTGAGTAGTTTTTTTCAAAACATACTTTTTACTTTTACTCAAGTAAATATTTGGGTGACTACTCCTTACTTTTACTTGAGTAATACATCTCTAAAGTAACAGTACTCTTACTTGAGTACAGTTTCTGGCTACTCTACCCACCTCTGAATACAAATGTATGTATTATACCAACTAAGGCAGAAAGTCGGGGTATTGCACAATTAAAATCACTATCTTTCAGTCCTGATCTGCAAAAGGGTATTGATTATTAGTTGTTTTTTCCCCTCTTTATTCTGTATGTGCTCGTCGCTCACAGATGATACAAGTATGTGGGGTTAGTGTGTTCCACCTGCCTCGCGCTCCTCGTTTTAAGTCATGTGTGTGCATGTTGGTATTGGGAGCGTCGTGCTTTCCCAAAGCCTTCTTTGACTCCTCTTGGCCAAGCAGTGTGGTCCTCACATGACCAATCAAATACGTCAAACCGCCTGTGTCCCCCACGTACACACAGTACAAGAAGAAATCTGGCTTCAATTATATTTGCAACCCTAGGGAAGCTTCCACAGTTCCTCCCCTCCTCATTCGTTAGAAATGAAGCTCTTCTTGTTTCCTGCAAAATGCTGAAATATGCCGTTTGATATTACCAAGAAAAATGTTTATCATTTATATTTATGTCGCTGGGGTCTGGGGGGGGGGACCCCGCAGCATTGTAGGGAGTTGGCTTCAGACGGTCATGTTGATTATGAGTAAGAGGCTCCGCTAAATGGGCTCAAGTAGAGAGATAATTTGGAAAGCGTATGAGGTAACTGCGGTTTGTTTAATGTGAAATATACAGTTTGGGGATGGTTAGGATGACAGAGGTCGTGTTACAAAAAGGCTTGTGAATCCTGACTGACACATCCCACCCAAATCCTTCTTGGTTTGATTCACATTTAACTCTGTTGAGAAATGTGGTTCCAAATGTTGATTAGGGCTCTGTTTCACTTGTTTGTGTGTCAACAATTCCAGCTAAGTCTGGTTACACACTTGTGATCTCCCATCACTGTTGTTTTTGTTCTTGATACTTATTGTCATAACATAAGACACTCATGAAGGCCTTTCCAGTGTGGCTGAGGGAGGGGAAAAAAAACGTATGAAAATTAGCACTGACATCGCCGAACCAAAATAAAACTACCCGGGCTGCTCCTACATCTGTAGTCATTTTAAACCCTTATTTATTCCATTTAAGCAGTCATTTGAATTCACCAGCACAAATAAACATATCATAACGAACCAAAAGCTTTGATGTCACATGCAGATGCTGGATTGTGATTATTCTTGTGCATCTTGTCTTTGAAATGCAGACAAAGTTACATAATTTTAACTTGCCGCTGATTGTCAGTGATCGTAGAAGTTCAACTACTGGGTCAGAAATTCACTCCCAATACGTTGTCCGGGGTCTTACCAGATTTAAGTTTGTGTCCTTTAGGTTTGTCCCGATACCAATAATTTGGTACTTGTACCAAAATGTATATCGATACTTTTCCAAATAAAGGAAACAAAGAAAAATTCTCAATTTTGGCTTTATTTTAACTGGAAATCGTGCAGTACAATAAACATATGTTTCCTATTGCACTCAAAGAACAATTTTAGAAGGTTAAAATATTAATCAAAAGCTATTAAACACATTGTGTTTTTGTCGTTTACATTTTACAATTTTCTGCCGTAATCAAGGGTTGGATTAAAATATAATTAAAAAAAAGCTTTATTGTCATTAGGGTTGTACGGCATACCGGTCGGTATTAGTATAGTACCGCGATACTAATGAATCATTTTCGGTACTATACCATCTCTGAAACGTACAGGTCCCGCACCCCGCCCGTGCCTGCCTCAAAGTCACGTCGTGACATTGCTCGTTTATTGTAAATAATGTAAATAATTCAATGTATATACTCTGATGATTCATTTGTGTGATGACTGTATTATGTTGATAGTATATATTTGTACCATGAATTGATTAACGTGGTTAAAACAAGTTGAAAATCTTATTCGGGTGTTACCATTTAGTGGTCAATTGTACGGAATATGTACTGTACTGTGCAATCTACTAATACACGTTTCAGTCAATACGAGCAGAGTAGCATGTTCGGCGGCACACAATCACGGAGTACTTACAAGCAGACACAGTGTGTGGACAGAAAAAAGAGAACGGACGCATATTGGCTTAAAAACTAAAGAAAAAGGTGAAGTTATAACACTGAAACACCCTCAGGAAGAGATGATTTAAGACATAGCGGCTAAAGTCCATCCGCCATCGGCAGTGTTTTAGCTACGTCTAAATCACTAATCTTTGCTTTCATGGCGACAAATAAATTAAGTTTCTTACAAGTATCATCCCTGCAGGAGGAGGAATATCTAAACATGTTTTACTACACACCGTAGCTCACCGGCATCAAAATGTAAACAAACGCCATTGGTGGATCTACACCTAACATCCACTGTAATGATATCAAATACAGGCACGTATGTAGTCGATACTACTATGATAACGTTGACATTTTTTGGCATCACATCATCTTCATTTGTCCTTTTAAAATGTATATTATATTTATAAACTCAGGAAATATGTCCCTGGACACATGATGACTTTGAATATGACCAATGTTTGATTTGTCACTACTTGGTATCGGATTGATACCCAAATTTGTGGTGTCATCCAAAACTAATGTAAAGTATCAAACAACTGAAGAATACGTGATTATTACATTTCAACAGAAGAAGAGACAGAACATGTTAAAAGAGAAAATAAGCAGATATTAATAATAAATGAACAAGTAGATTAGTAATTAATTTTCTACCACTTGTCCTTAATAATGTTGACAAAATAATAGAATAATAATGACACAATATGTTACTGCATATGTCAGCAGACTAATTAGGAGCCTTTTTTTGTTTACTTACTACTAAAAGACGAGTTGTCTTGTATGTTCACTATTTCATTTAAGGGCTTAGCTGCATTAAGAAACATATGTTTAATGTACCCTAAGATTTGTTGTTAAAATAAAGCCAAAAATGCATGTCTTTTGGTGTCCACTTTTTTTTAGAAAAGTACTGAAAAGTATCAAAATAATTTTAGTACCATTACCAAAATATTGGTATCGTTACAACACTAACTGACATTATATTAAATGCTTCATGATTTATGGTTGCCAATCCTGGTATGTTCTTTAAGAAAAATACAATTATTAGTAAGTACTAAAAACAAAACTATGGATACATGTGCCAGATAAGCCTTGTATCAGAATCAGAATCAGAATCAGACATACTTTATTAATCCCCGAGGGAACATTTCAATTTTAATCACAATCCCATTCTCGATCAGACAAACATTACAGGGAGACAGAACAGGATCACTGACGGGTCTGCAAACTTCCGGCGCCCCTTACAAAAAACGTGAGATACAGGTAAACAAGTGGGGGGAAATAAAAAAAACAACAACACACATCTGTTAAAGATAAAACACAAATTTGATCAATTTGTTCCAAAATTCAGGCATTTTACTTGCAGTATTTGACGTTAGATGGGCGGGCTTAACTCCGCTAATATTTGGCATCAAGCTAAGCAGATGTGTGCGTGTCCAAGAATCTACACGTTATGTATCTACATATTTTGTATATACATCTGCACAACAGAGGAGCTGTTAATTTATGAGAGTAATGTACAGTATATATATGTTTGCAAGAATGGCAACGTGTTGGCTGAGTGGCGTCAGGGAGCGAGTGGGTGAGCACAAAGAGAGAAGAGCGCGCGCACTGCGCAGTCGAGTGATGAACGGGTCCGGTTGTGTCCTGCTAAATTAATAATAAAACAATATTGTTACAAATCAGCGGTTTAGTAAACCAATTGCGGGGTAAAGTGAACTGAATTAAACGTTTGCCCTGCGCTTCTGTATTACGGTCTGCACCGGAGCGAACAGCAGGACAGCTGTAAGAACCACATCATTACTTGTCACTCTTTATAACTCCTTGCGGCGGTGTGAATGTTCATTATTTTAATGTTTACCTAGGTTTGAAAAAAAGGTGGTAATACTAATCGCCACATTTGGCGAGGCATGTTTTAAAGCAACACTTGAAGCGCAGCGCTTCCTTGTATAAAGGCGTATTACGGTCTGCACCGGAGCGAACAGCAGGACAGGAGTAACAACAACATCATTACTTGTCACTCTTTATAACTCCTTGCGGCGGTGTGAATGTTCATATTTTAATTTTTACCTAGGTTTGAAACAAAGGTGGTAATACTAATCGCCACATTTGGCGAGGCATGTTTTAAAGCAAGACTTAAAGCGCGGCGCTTCCTTGTTTAAAGTGTCACCTTTACTGTTAGTTTTGCAGCCCAAATACCTCCGTATTATACTTTACGTGCTCTTTATTAACCAGTAGAATAGTTTGGTTTTTTTGCCATTCTTCCCCACTACGATGTTATTGCTTGTATGCACCTTGTGAGTGCGTTTTGACACAAACAAAATGCGCCAAGGCTCTGTAGTCACAGCAGCCCTTATATGGAAGAACGGTACCGGTACTTGTCAAATGCAGTATAGTACCGATTTTAATCAATTAGCATTGCGGTACTTTGTACCGGTATACCGAACAACCCTAGTATCCATTTAAGTGGACGTCCTTTACCTTCTAGGTATGTTACACAGCTTGTTTGAGCACCAAACCAACAACTCCATGTTTTTATTTCTTTTAGGCACGCGTTGAACCTTGGTATCCTTCGCGACCCTGGCTCAGAGGTGGAGGATCGTCAGTACCAGGTGGACCTCCAGTCCATCAACATTGGGACAGCTCAATGGGAGCAACTCAAACCGGAGAAGGAGGGAACAAAAGGAGGCGCATCAGCAGACAGTGAGAGGAACTCCCAGAACCCGGCCCTAGAATGGAACATGTCCAGCAGGTCTGGTTTAATATTATTACTACCTATTTTTTAATATTATTACTACTATTACTACCTCTACCAGCAGAGGTGGGTAGTAACGCGCTACATATACTCCGTTACATTTACTTGAGTAACTTTTGGGATAAATTGTACTTCTACGAGTAGTTTTTTTGCAACATACTTTTACTTTTACTTGAGTATATTTATAGAGAAGAAACACTACTTTTACTCCGCTCCATTTATCTACTTTTTTTTTAATCGATCTATTATTGTTTGTTTTGGTTTTTCAAAGTAGGAACTACACATGCCTGCGTTTGACCAATCACATGCAGTCACTGGTGACGTTGGGCCAATCAAACAGAGCCAGGTGGTCACATGACCCGACTTAAACAAGTTAAAAAACTTATTGGGGTGTTACCATTTAGTGATCAATTGTACGGATTATGTACTGTACTGTGCAATCTACTGATAAAAGTTTCAATCAATCAATCAAAAGTGTAAAGGAAAAAAGACACTTTTTATTTCAACCGTACTTCCCGTCAAAAGCCTAAAGACGGATCGCACAGTTCCTGTCTTCACAATAAAAGTGCCGCTCCATCGCGCCGGCGCTAACAAAATAAGAGTCTCCGAAAGCCAGCGCAAACAAACTAGCAAGCAACTGAGTTTGCCGCCAATGTATTTCTTGTAAAGTGTATAAAAACAAATATGGAAGCTGGACAAATAAGATGCCCAAAACCAACGACTTTCATGTGGTATTAGACAGAAAATAGGAACTTTTTTTCTCCGCCATTTGAAAACGTGAACGTCTGATTCCAATCAATGCAAGTCATCAGAATCAGGTAATACACCAACTTATATTCTTGTCTTCATGAAAGATAGGAATCTATATGTTAAACATGCATGTATATTCATTAAAACACCTTTAACGTGAACAAAAACGGCAAAATAAATAAATATAAATTATACACTGTATATATAAATGTGTATATATATATATATATATATATATATATATATATATATATATATATATATATATATATATATATATAATATGTGTGTGTGTATATGTATATATGAGGTAGATCACCTCGACTTGGTCATTTACTAAGTAATTGATAAACGTTGAAAAACTTATTGGGGTGTTACCATTTAGTGGTCAATTGTACGGAATATGTACTGTACTGTGCAATCTACTAATACATGTTTCAATTAATCAATCAATCAATCAATCAAATCAATGAATGCCTACTGAGGCTATTGTGCTGTTAAGTTATTGTGGCTCAATGTGCCATTTTTTTATTTTATTTTAATGTACTATCATTTAATATATAATATTGTTTTAGTTGCTTAAGAGATATTCCTGAATCTGAATATGCTCATTGCTATTTTTATGTTTTTGTGCATTATTTGTTGCCGTAATCAGGTTACTCATCAGTTACTCAGTACTTGAGTAGTTTTTTCACAACATACTTTTTACTTTTACTCAAGTAAATATTTGGGTGACTACTCCTTACTTTTACTTCAGTAATAAATCTCTAAAGTAACTGTACTCTTACTTGAGTACAATTTCTGGCTACTCTACCCACCTCTGACTACCAGTAGGTTAAATGGTCACTGAGGTTTGTCTCCTCGTTAGTTTAATGTAAGTCAAAAAGTAATTGGCAGATTCTGTTAAAGGGGAACATTATCACCAGACCTATATAAGCGTCAATATATACCTTGATGTTGCAGAAAAAAGACCATATGTTTTTTTAACCGATTTCCGAACTCTAAAAGGGTGAATTTGGCGATTTAAACGCCTTTCAATTGTTCGCTGTCGGAGCGATGACCTTTCACCCGTGACGTTACAATGGGAAGCAATCCACCATTTTCTCAAACACATTACACACAAGTCAAATCAGCTCTGTTATTTTAAGTTTTTTCGACTGTTTCCCGTACCTTGGAGACATCATGCCATGTTGGTGTGTTGTCGGAGGGTGTAACAACACGATCAGGGACGGATTGTAGTTGTCTTACGTGGAGTGTGCATCGATTCGCACGGCATGCGAATCGATGCTGAAATGGGAAGAATGTGTGGATATCCTGCGACACTCAAAGCAGATGCATTTCCAACGATAAAGTCAACGAAATCACAAAGGTGAGTTTTGTTGATGTTATTGACTTATGTGCTAATCAGACATATTTGGTCACGGCATGACTGCAAGTTAATCGATGCTAACATGCTATTTAGGCTAGCTGTATGTACATTTGTAGCTATATTTGCATCCAGCCTTTCCCTCCACCCACATTTAATGCCAAACAAACACTTACCAATCGACGGATTTAAGTTGCTCCAGTGGTCAAAAGATGCAATCGTTGGTTAGAAGGCGATCGCCGAATAGCTTCAATACCTATTCGCTCAATAGCTTCAGTTTCTTCTTCAATTTTGTTTTCGCTATCTGCCTCCAAACTCCAACCATCCGTTTCAATACATGCATAATCTGTTGAATTGCTTAAGCCGCTGAAATCTAACTCTGAATCTGAGCTAATGTCGCTATATCTTGCTGTTCTATCCGCCATGTTTGTATTGCCGTCACTATGTGACGTCACAGGAAAATGGACGGCTGGATTTACAGATAGCGAAAATCAGGCACTTTAAAGCCTTTTTTCGGGATATTCCATGATGGGTAAAATTTGGAAAAAAACTTGGAAAAATTAAATGAGCCACTGGGAACTGATTTTTATTGGTTTTAACCCTTCTGAAATTGTGATAATGTTCCCCTTTAAAAGTTTGAGATTTGGAAGAAGTGATTCGATTTTGTGGGTAATCTGGATAATTTTTACTACGTTGCCTTACGATTATGTTATGAAGCTCAAACTTCTTTCTTTGTGGATGCTAGCGGCCCCACCTCCACCCACAGAGACAAAGACAGTGAATGACTGACAAGAGGGTTCACTCTATTTCCTTCCTCTATAGATAGCTCAAAAGGTTAGGAAATTTAAAACAAGTCATTAAATTTTTTGGGGTGATCCAGATATTTTTTACTCTTAGCTTACCTAACCTAGGCCCCGCCTCTACCTACAGGCACAAAGGCGGTGGATGACTGACACGATGGTTGTCTTTTTTAATTTAAGTACACTATAGATAATTCAAAAAGTTATGGGTTTAGTTTGATTAAACCTTCAGGGAATTTGAGAATGGGCTAAGAAACAAGGGATTACATTTTGTTGTCGATCTGGCTCACCGTCTCAATTTAGGAATTAAAAAAAAAGGATTCCTAAAAATTGGAGATTGGGCCTGGTAGAGGTCTGCGCTCTTGAGTGCTTTTTTATTTTTAGTTATTTTTTATATGTAGATAATTTAAATTTGGCATCATTTCTAACAAAATGTAGTTACATACTTGACATACCCAATGAATCAAACTATACATCAAGTGGTTTTGAAAATGATGTTTTAAAAAACCTTGACAAATAGTACAGTATAATGGCAGCATTTTAAAACCATGACAACTAAAGCTTCATAAAGCATACAGTATAAAATAGTCATAGTTAAGACCAGGGGTAGGGAACCTATGGCTCGCGAGCCAGATTTGGCTCTTTTGATGACTGCATCTGGCTCTCGGATAAATCTGAGCTGACATTGCTTAACACAATAACATTCTCATGCATTTTTATGTTCAAGAAATTGCGTTAATGGTAAGAAGTAATTTATTTATTATTGGTTAGTGTGGGTCTTGCCCTCCAGGGGGTTCTTAAGACCACCAAGCACCAACATGAGAGCCAGTTTCAGGGTTACAGTATTGTTTTATTATTCAATAAGTCTCTCAGTTGCTTTCCAACAATTGTCTTTTTCTCTTTTGTTCTCGCTCGCGCTCTGGCTCCAGCCCCAACCCCGTCTCTCCTCCTGGTGCTGTTTATAATATTGCGACAGATGATTACATAAGGCCCAGGTAGGCCATATACGCACCTGTCGCTGATTTCGAGGCCGGTTCTGGCAACACCCTGCTTCGCTGCAGGCCCACAGGCCACGCCTCCTCCACAGTTAGCTTTAGAATAACAATGTTATTAAAAAGAATAAGAGACCTATTATACTCTACAAATGTTGGTCTTACTTAAAAAATGCACGCGTTTAGTGTTAAAAAAAAAAATTACATGGCTCTTACGGAAATACATTTTAAAATATTTGGCTTCTTGGCTCTCTCAGCCAAAAAGGTTCCCGACCCCTGGTTTAGATTATTACAAACATTTTGAACATAATTTACAATAAGGAGAAATAATGTGATTACACTTTGTACAATTTGATATTTCCCTATATTCCACTAGCCAAAGTCTGAGCTGCCTTCTAATTGTTTAGCGAGTTGAGACAGGACTATGGGCAGTTATACTTCCTGTCTCAGGGCGTGGCACTGGGATTGTGGACTGAACTCCAAAATGCATAAACTTCAGTATAGGAAAAAGACAATCATTTTTTTAGAGTCAGAGTTTTTGGGTAAGATCATGTTCAAATCCCCTTGTTGGACAGTGCCAGTAGAATTTTCTCAGTGCGAGTAGAATGGAATCCAGCGAGACAGGAATTAGGCAGGAAGACAAAAAGTGCCCAAATGGTAGCAGGTAAAAAACAGAGACAAAAGACGTATTGGAACAGGATTAGTATACATACTAACACTTGGAATTAATTTGACTAATATACACATAGAAATGACTTTGTTACACGTCCTGATATTTTTGTAATGTACACATTTACAGTGGTATTTTAAATATCAGTTAACCAAGAACCACTAATGTATGGTAAAACATTTTTCTTCTTTTCTTCTCATGCTCGAATTCTTTTAACGCTCTTCGTTGCGGCTAGGCACATTTCACTCCTATATTATGGTTGGTTTCAAAATTGTACAACCTTTGGGGCATTTAAGTGTTAAGGTAGCCGCATAGAAATATACGACCCATCATTGTTTTTAAAAGTTTTGATGTGGGAGCAACGTGCAGTCATTGATGCTAGCTCCATTATATGGAGCCTCTCTGAGCACATAATTACTAACTTTTGACATGTTTTATGGGCTCGGGAGCTAAAACAAGCATTGAGTGTAACAGCCTGTTTGGCCTCGTATCCATTTTTCTACTCGTGTTTTGAGAGGGAACTGTCCAAAAAAAATCACGGAATCACTGACTAAGAATTCAGATTTGTTCTCCATCAACTACCGTAAATATGTTATAAATCACATCTACAACCTTTAGTCACTCTGCAGAAAAAGGCCATCAGGATTGTTTCCAATGTTCATTACAGACATCATTCAAATCCACTATTTATGATTGATTAATTGATTGATACTTTTATTAGTAGATTGCACAGTACAGTACATATTCCGTACAATTGACCACTAAATGGTAACACCCCAATAAGTTTTTCAACTTGTTTAAGTCGGGGTCCACGTTAATCAATTCATGAACTTAAAGCAACTTAAACTGAACGATGTGATCAATTTTAAAACTGCTCAAATTATGTTTAGGGCATCCCAGAACTCTCTACCATCCAATATACAGAACCTATTCCATGACAGAGATGATCACCATAGTTACAGTTTAAGAGGAAACAACAAATTATATTTGCCTAAATTTAGAACCACTTTAAAATCAATGTGCATTTCAGTGCGTGGAGTCAGTCTGTGGAACAACTTAGGGGACGAGTTAAAAACGTGTTCTAGCATGATTCAATTTAAAACACTGTTTAAAAAAAGAAGTACGATGAGGAAAGAGAGTGATGCCCTCAGCACAGAGCCATGGAAGAGAGATGTATGGTTGGGCCCGTGTGTGTGTTTGTATGCATGTGTGTGTTTTGTCTCGTCTTGTCTTGTCTCATGGTATTGTTATTGTACAGGAGCTTTTCTTGTTTTGTTTATAGAGTATTGTTTTTGTATTATATTGTTTATGTCAATGGACTTGGAGAAGGCATTCGACCGTGTCCCTCGGGAAGTCCTGTGGGGAGTGCTCAGAGAGTATGGGGTATCGGACTGTCTTATTGTGGCGGTCCGCTCCCTGTATGATCAGTGCCAGAGCTTGGTCCGCATTGCCGGCAGTAAGTCGGACTCGTTTCCAGTGAGGGTTGGACTCCGCCAAGGCTGTCCTTTGTCACCCATTCTGTTCATAACTTTTATGGACAGAATTTCTAGGCGCAGTCAAGGCGTTGAGGGGTTCCGGTTTGGTGACCGCAGGATTAGGTCTCTGCTTTTTGCAGATGATGTGGTCCTGATGGCTTCATCTGACCGGGATCTTCAGCTCTCGCTGGATTGGTTCGCAGCCGAGTGTGAAGCGACCGGAATGAGAATCAGCACCTCCAAGTCCGAGTCCATGGTTCTCGCCCAGAAAAGGGTGGAGTGCCATCTCCGGGTTAGGGAGGAGACCCTGCCCCAAGTGGAGGAGTTCAAGTACCTAGGAGTCTTGTTCACGAGTGAGGGAAGAGTGGATCGTGAGATCGACAGGCGGATCGGTGCGGCGTCTTCAGTAATGCGGACGTTGTACCGATCCGTTGTGGTGAAGAAGGAGCTGAGCCGGAAGGCAAAGCTCTCAATTTACCGGTCGATCTACGTTCCCATCCTCACCTATGGTCATGAGCTTTGGGTCATGACCGAAAGGATAAGATCACGGGTACAAGCGGCCCAAATGAGTTTGGGTCTCTCCCTTAGAGATAGGGTGAGAAGCTCTGCCATCCGGGAGGAACTCAAAGTAAAGCCGCTGCTCCTTCACATCGAGAGGAGCCAGATGAGGTGGTTCGGGCATCTGGTCAGGATGCCACCCGAACACCTCCCTAGGGAGGTGTTTAGGGCACGTCCAACCGGTAGGAGGCCACGGGGAAGACCCAGGACACGTTGGGAAGACTATGTCTCCCGGCTGGCCTGGGAACGCCTCGGGATCCCCCGGGAAGAGCTAGACGAAGTGGCTGGGGAGAGGGAAATCTGGGTTTCCCTGCTTAGGCTGTTGCCCCCGCGACCCGACCTCGGATAAGCGGAAGATGATGGATGGATGGATGGATGTTTATGTCAAATGTGGAATGAGTGAGAGGGGTTGGGCTATTATAAGCAGCTGCTTCATCCATCCCCTTTTCAAGCCTTGCAGAAATATCTTTGCCAACATGTAAAAAAAACAAAAACTGTGTTTAGTTGTACTGTGCAGGTTTGAAATAAATATTTCAATTCAATTCAATATCTATGGAAGAATGCAGTACAAAATCAACATGGGCCTCAGATCATCAAGAGATAGACTGAGACTGGATGAACCACTGTTTTACAATTGTGTTGCCTTTACAAAAGGAACCATTTTTAATTGTACTATTATTATTACTATGTTGCAGGCTACTGTGTTGTGCAGTATCTATAACACCTTTGCAAGAACCTGGAAACTTCTCCCACTCGTGATATTGATACACACACTTGAAAAAAACGGGTCAACCTTGAGTATTCATGTTTTCAGTAAAAATGGGACCCATTACCTCCCTGCTTGGCACTCAGCATCAAGGGTTGGAATTGGGGATTTAATCACCAAAGTGATTCCTGAGCGCAGCCACTGCTGCTGCTCCCCTCACCTCCCAGGGGGTGGAACAAGGGGATGGCTCAAATGCAGGGTCATTTCACCACACCTAGTATGTGTGTGTGTCTATCAGTGGTACTTTAACTTTATAATGAAGACTGTTGGTTGACTGACAGCAGCTATTTGAGAAAGAAATGTCTTCTGCCCGAGTGCAGCTGAGATTGGCTCCAGCCGCCTGGCAATTCGAGAGGGTCAAGCGGTAGAAAATGGATGGATGGATAAACAGGTCTTGTCGTGAATTTAGATTTTGAGATGCCGTGCAATAACCTTAAAGTGGTTTCAAGACAACTTCAAAGATGTGTTATTCTTAATACTATATATTTTATTTGGCAAAATCTACTGTATTTTTATTTGGTTAAAATTTTGAGGAATTGGGGCTTCACGGTGGAAGAGGGGTTAGTGCGTCTGCCTCACAATGTGAAGGTCCTGCAGTCCTGGGTTCAAATCCAGGCTCGGGATCTTTCTGTGTGGAGTTTGCATGTTCTCCCCGTGAATGCGTGGGTTCCCTCCGGGTACTCCCGCTTCCTCCCACTTCCGGTTTAGCTCGGTTGGTAGAGCGGCCTTGCCAGCAACTTGAGAGTTGCAGGTTCGATTCCCGCTTTCGCCATCCTAGTCAATGCCGTTGTGTCCTTGGGCAAGACACTTTACCCACCTGCTCGCAGTGCCACCCACACTGCTTTAAATGTAACTTAGATATTGGGTTTCACTATGTAAAGCACTTTGAGTCACTAGAGAAAAGCGCTATATAAATATAATTCACTTCACTTCACAAAGACATGCACCTGGGGATAGGTTGATTGGCAACACTAAATTGGCCCTAGTGTGTGAATGTGAGTGTGAATGTTGTCTGTCTATCTGTGTTGGCCCTGCGATGAGGTGGCGACTTGTCCAGGGTGAACCCCGCCTTCCGCCCGACTGTAGCTGAGATAGGCGCCAGCGCCCCACACGACCCCAAAAGGGAATAAGCGGTAGAAAATGGATGGATGGATGGATGTTGAGGAATTAAGTCGACTAAAACTAATCAAACTAAATCCATTTAGATGACTAAAATATAATAACTAAAATAATTTTGGGTCAAAAGACTATGACTAGAAGGACCTGCTTAGTGCTTTGTGGTTAGAGCAGTGGTTCTCAAGCTTTTTTCAGTGATGTACCCCCTGTGAACATTTTTTTAATTCAAGTACCCCCTAATCCGAGCAAAGCATTTTCGGTTGAAAAAAAGAGATAAAGAAGTAAAATACAGCACTATGTCATTAGTTTCTGATTTATTAAATTGTATAACTGTGCAAAATATTGTTCATTTGTAGTGGTCTTTCTTGAACTATTTGGAAAAAAAAAGATATAAAAATAACTAAAAACATTTTGAAAAATAAACAAGTGATTCAATTATAAATGAAGATTTCTACACATAGAAGTAATCATCAACTTAAAGTGCCCACTTTGGGGATTGTAATAGAGATCCATCTGGATTCATGAACTTAATTCTAAACATTTATTCACACAAAAATAAATCTTTAACATCAATATTTATGGAACATGTCCACAAAAAAATCCAGCTGTCAACACTGAATATCACATTGTTGCATTTATTTTCACAGTTTATGAACTTACATTCATATTTTGTTGAAGTATTATTCATCCATCCATAAATCCATTTTATACCACTTATTCCCTTTGGGGTCGCTGGGGGCGCTGGTGCCCATCTCAGTTACAATCGGGCAGAAGGCGGGGTACACCCTGGACAAGTCGCCACCACATCGCAGGGCCAACACAGATAGACAGACAACATTCACACACTAGGGCCAATTTAGTGTTGCCAATCAACCTATTCAATAAATATATTATAAAGTATTTTTGAATTGTTGCTATTTTAGAACCACTGGGTTAAAGTGTCCTCCCTGAGACTGGAAGGTCGTGAGTTCAAACCCTAGCCAAGTCATACCAAAGACTATAAAAATGGAACCCATTGCCTCCCTGCTTGGCACTCAGCATCAAGGGTTGGATTTGGGGGTTAAATCACCAAATGATTCCCGAGCGTGGCCACCGCTGCTTGTCACTGCTCCCCTCACCTCCCAGGCCGTGTACATGGGGATGGGTCAAATGCAGAAGATAATTTCACCACACCCAGTGTGTGTGTGTGACTATCAGTGGGATTTTAACATGAAAACTAAATTAAAACTGCTGTCAAAATTAACACTGTTAATAACTAACATAAACATTTTTAGTCATCCATCCATCCATTTTCTACTGCTTGTCCCTCTCGTGGTCATGTTAGGTGCTGGAGCCTATTATCACAGCTGCATTTGAGCGGAAGGTGGCGTACACACTGAACAATTCGCCCCATCACAGGGCCAACACAGACAGACGACATTCACACACTATAGAACCAATTTAGTGTTGCCAATCAACCTATCCCCAGGTGCATGTCTTTGGGGGTGGGAGTGAACCCACGCAGTCACAGGGAGAACATGCCTACTCCACACAGAAAGACCCCCAGCCCGGGATTGAACACAGGACTTTCGTATTGTGGTTCACATGCACTAACCCCTATTCCAAAGTAAAATCCCTACATCTTTCTCCATCCATCCATCCATCCATCTTCTTCCGCTTATCCGAGGTCGGGTCGCGGGGGCAGCAGCCTAAGCAGGGAAACCCAAACTTCCCTCTCCCCAGCCACTTCGTCTAGCTCTTCCTGGGGGATCCCGAGGCGTTCCCAGGCCAGCCGGGAGACATAGTCTTCCCAACGTGTCCTGGGTCTTCCCCGTGGCCTCCTACCGGTTGGACGTGCCCTAAACACCTCCCTCAGGAGGCGTTCAGGTGGCATCCTGACCAGATGCCCGAACTACCTCATCTGGCTCCTCTCGATGTGGAGGAGCAGCGGCTTTACTTTACACAGAAAAAACTGCTTCCAGGAAGAAAACATAGACAAAACGGCTTGTAACTTCCGGTAGGAATGTCGGAAAGACATGAAACAAAAACTTCTATGTAGGTCTTACTTAGACCTACATTTTAATAATTGACAGCTAACAGAAAAAATCAACAGGAATGAGTTCCTCCCGGATGACAGAGCTTCTCACCCTATCTCTAAGGGAGAGCCCCAAACTCATTTGGGCCGCTTGTACCCGTGATCTTATCCTTTGGGTCATGACCATAGGTGAGGATGGGAACGTAGATCGACCGGTAAATTGAGAGCTTTGCCTTCCGGCTCAGCTCCTTCTTCACCACAACGGATCGGTACAACGTCCGCATTACTGAAGACGCCGCACCGATCCGCTTGTCGATCTCACGATCCATTCTTCCCTCACTCGTGAACAAGACTCCTAGGTACTTGAACTCCTCCACTTGGGGCAGGGTCTCCTCCCCAACCCGGAGATGGTACTCCACCCTTTTCCGGGAGAGAACCATGGACTCGGACTTGGAGGTGCTGATTCTCATTCCGGCCGCTTCACACTCGGCTGCGAACCGATCCAGTGAGAGCTGAAGATCCCGGCCAGATGAAGCCATCAGGACCACATCATCTGCAAAAAGCAGAGACCTAATCCCGCGGCCACCAAACCGGAACCCCTCAATGCCTTGACTGCGCCTAGAAATTCTGTCCATAAAAGTTATGAACAGAATCGGACACGTTTCCAGTGAGGGTTGGACTCCGCCAAGGTTACATCTTTCTCATAATTCAGGAATTTGAATTTGTACGTCCACTGGTTCCTATCCGTGTTCAATTTCTTCCACACACCCTTAAAGGTTGTGTGTTACATTGTTTGGTGACTCTAAATTGTCCACAAATGTAGTCAAGAATGGTTACTTGTTTATAAGTGCCCTGTGATTTACTGGCGTCTAGTCCATAGTGTACCCCACCGCTCACCCGTAGTTAGCTGGGATAGGTTCAAGCTCACCCATGACCCTATAGTTCAAACAGTACATTATAGAAAACCTATACAGAGCTAAATGTTTGAATTAGTCTTTCGTAGTGCACAATGTACTAGAATTTCATCGAAAAATGTACACCAACAGCATTTTGAAAATATCTTCTTAATATGTAGTAATTTATTACAGATTGCGGAAAAAGTTATTACATAATGTAAATAAATGATAAATGGGTTGTAGTTGTATAGCGCTTTTCTACCTTCAAGGTACTCAAAGCGCTTTGACACTACTTCCACATTTACCCATTCACACACACATTCACACACTGATGGAGGGAGCTGCCATGCAAGGCGCCAACCAGCACCCATCAGGAGCAAGGGTGAAGTGTCTTGCTCAGGACACAACGGACGTGACGAGGTTGGTACTAGGTGGGAATTGAACCAGGGACGCTCGGGTTGCGCACGGCCACTCTCCCCACTGCGCCACGAATTCTTGATTACATTTGTGGACAATTTAAAGTCACCAAACAGTGTAACACGCAACCTTTAAGGGTGTGTGGAAGAAATCGAACACGGATAGGAACCAGTGGACGTACAAATTCAAATGTATTAAAACAATTTATTACAAGACGTGGCACATATTGACCAAATGTAGAATTTATTTAAATGTTTGTACATTTAGTCAGGTTGTTACATAATGTAGCATTATTGCATAATGTGGTTTATAACGGTGTATATTTGCATTGCATCTGGGATTGTTATGGTAGAATGTCTCACTTCTTGATTTCATACAAAGCATAAAAAGCACAGCTACAACTTCAGTAAGGGGCGGAAAGTCAAGTTCGCAGCTTTGCTTGTTTCCTGCAATTAGTGGCAAAATCCATGGCTTGGATTGAAACAGGATTTGACACACATCACTTCCCAATTTCTCACCCCTTCCTTGTTTTATACAATGATAAGCTCACACGCTTCTCCTGTTTTGGCCTCTCGGCATGTTCTAGCCACAGTTTTTTGGGTATAACTCGAGTAGTTGTGGATGTGCAGTGGCTTCAGTCAGCTTCCTGAGGTTTTGCGAGGGGTCGACTGACTGGAACTGTCTTCATTCCAGTGTGTTCCTTAAGTTGGAAAAACCCTCTGTCATGACCCTGTGAACTCTCTCAATCTCCCAGTTTGTCAAACTTTTCTCTTTTTGCACTTAATGCTGCTTTATGTTCACACGTTATTGTGTTTGTTTGGAATAAAAACCACGCTTTTCATGTAATGTCGAACCTAATATTTCGCACCACCCACTTTTCATGATGTTCCGTTTTTTTACTAAGCTTTTTGCCTAATTTATGCCCTGATTCTTGTGCATTGTCTTATCGTACGGCCTAACATTGTACGTAACAAATTATTCTGTTTGCTAATTTATCATTACATGGACGTGAGTGCCCTAACAAAACATTCCACAAATTAGAGACATAGTCTCTATGGTGTTTTTTTTAGTATCAGTGTAAAATAACACAGCGTGAGCCCAAAGAAATTTGCAAGCGAAAGCTATTTAGATGAAGTAGTCAAATAACACTATTGAATTTAAATAAGAACTCGTAGCGCAGTGGTTCTCAACCTTTTTTCAGTGGTAAACATCTTTTTAATAAAAGTACCCCCTAATCAGAGCAAAGCATTTTTGGTTGAAAAAAAGGAGATAAAGAAGTAAAATACAGCACTATGTCATCACTTTCTGATTTATTAAATTGTATAACAGTGCAAAACATTGCTCATTGGTAGTGGTCTTTCTTGAACTATTTGAAAAAAAAAGATATAAAAATAACTAAAAACTTGTTGGAAAATAAACTAGTGATTCAATTATAACTAAAGATTTCTACACATAGAAGTAATCATCAACTTAAAGTGCCCTCTTTGGGGATTGTAATAGAAATCCATCTGGATTCATGAACTTAATTCTAAACATTTATTCACGAAAAAATACATCTTTAACATTAACATTTATGGAACATGTCCACAAAAAATCTAGCTGTCAACACTGAATATTGCATTGTTGCATTTCTTGTCACAGTTTATGAACTTACATTCATATCAAGGTTCTCATAGTCATCATTGTCACCGACGTCCCACTGGGTGTGAGTTTTCCTTGCCCTTATGTGGGCCTACCGAGGATGTCGTGGTGGTTTGTGCAGCCCTTTGAGACACTCGTGATTTAGGGCTATATAAGTAAACATTGATTGATTGATTGATATTTTGTTGAAGTATTATTCACTAATTATATTCATATAGGATTTTTTAATTGTGGCTATTTTTAGAATATTTAAAAACAAATCTTGCGTACGCCTTGGCATACCTTCAAGTACCCCCAGGGGTACGCGTACCCCCATTTGAGAACCACTGTCGTGGCGAATTACGAATGGGGTGCTCTCTTCGCTCCCCGCTAATCACTGTCTTCACCAATTAGCATTTTCAATAAAGGTAAAAGTTAAAAACGGTCATTTTATAATCATCATTTATTTATGTTCCACATTGTTTTCAGCATGTAAAACTATAATCATTTTTTATAAAGTGGGTATTGTGTTAATATTTTTACTGGTGTCTGGATTAGGGATGGTTATCGAATTCAGTACTTGTACTGTATAGACCAGGGGTGCCCACACTTTTTCTGCAGGCGAGCTACTTTTCAATTGACCAACTCGAGGGGATCTACCTCATTTATATATATCATTTATATTTATTTATTTATGAAAGAGACATTTTTGTAAACAAGTTAAATGTGTTTAATGATAATACAAGCATGTGTAACACATATAGATGTCTTTCTTTCACAAAGACAAGAATATAAGTTGGTGTATTACCTGATTCTGATGACTTGCATTGATTGGAATCAGACAGTAATGATGATAACGCCCACATTTTCAAATGGAGGAGAAAAAAAGTTGTCCTTTCTGTACAATACCACATGAAAGTGGTTGGTTTTTGGCATCTAATTCATCCAGCTTCCATACACTTTACAAGAAAAACATTGGCGGCAAATTCCGTAGCTTGCTTGATTGACATTCACGGCACCCGAGGGTCTTGTGAGATGACGCTGGCTGCTGCCAGTTCATTATTATGAAAAAATGACAGAGAGGAAGGCGAGAAACACTTTTTATTTCAACAGACTTTCGCGCCGTCCCTTCCGTCAAAACTCTAAAGGCCGACTGCACATTTCCTATCTTCACAATAAAAGCCCTGCTTCATGCTGCCTGCGCTAACAAAATAAGAGTCTCGGAAAGCCGGCGTGCACAAGTGATGTGCACGCCAGCTTTCTGAGGGATCGCTTGTGCACGCCAGTTTTCCGAGACTCTGTATTTAGTTAGCGCAGGCAGCATGAAGCAGGGCTTTTATTGTGAAGATAGGAAATGTGCAGTCGGCCTTTAGAGTGTTGACGGAAGGTACGGCGCGAGAGTCTGTTGAAATAAAAAGCGTTTCTCGCCTTCTCTCGGTCATATTTTCATAATAATGATCTTGCAGCAGCCAGCGTCATCTCACAAGACCCTCCGGTACCGTGAATGTCATTTAAGTGACGTCTTGGTGAAGATTGATGATCACTAATTTTTAGGTCTATTTTTTTTAAAAGCCTGGCTGGAGATCGACTGACACACCCCCCGCGGTCGACTGGTAGCTCGCGATCGACGTAATGGGCAGCCCTGGTATAGACAGTGACCAAATTTCATTGGTACTGCCATGTAATGATTCATGTAAATTCAAACGGTGCCATATTTCAATACCTTTTTGCGTCCGGTTGCAGACTTTGCTAAAACACTTGGCCAAACAAGCATTCAAAAAGCACACAAAGGGAACTCAGCTGGACTGCCGCCAGGTAATGTTGCAATGTTCCATGCCAACAAATCAATCATGCCTGATAGAAAACACAACACGTAATCCACTTTTTAAAATGTGCTAGCTCGGTGCTAATTTAAGAAGGATATGCTATAATCATTCTAGTGATTAGCATTCGAGATTTTACATGGTAAATTCAACACCAACAATTTGGTAATGTAAACTACAAGATGCATGTTACAATCAAACATCTGGTGTGTAATAAATACAATACTCACAGTATAAACACTTGGACGGGTGCAACAAAAGATGAGACTGGCACTTTTAACTTACTGTACCGTATTTTCCAGGCTATGAGTCCACCGGTATTTAAGCCGCAACCCCCAAATTTTAGAATAAATTAATATTTTTACATAGTTAGCCACATATAAGCCGCAGATATATACGAAATACTTTGTAAATATTTATTTACATACCTTAATTGTTTCAAAACAGTCCTTGCCGCATGGCATGGCAGTAAATTCGCTGATCAAACAAAACAGAAGTCATTCTCATGGAATCACTAGATGACTCACTGAATCACTCAATAACTCCACGGACATTTTGGTGAATTTACGAAACTGAAACCATACAAAAAGAATGCCATTGTAATACTAACACAGACACTTGTAAACATGTTAGCATATTATCTAATCCTAATGCTAGCTTGATTAAAGTCTTGTGATTACAATTGTTTAGTAAAGCTTACAAACGTTGCTTGGAGTGATATGTAGAATCCTTTTGAGCAAAAAACAATATGGACGTTTATACTTCCAGTTCAAGGCACAAAACAGTAAGTATATTTCCAACCCATAGCACCTGCATTGAGTGTACTTGTTCAAAAGATGGTGCCAGTGCACAAATAATACAAACCCCGTTTCCATATGAGTTGGGAAATTGTGTTAGATGTAAATATAAACAGAATACAATGATTTGCAAATCCTTTTCAACCCATATTCAGTTGAATATGCTACAAAGACAACATATTTGATGTTCAAACTGATAAACATTTTTTTTTTTTTGCAAATAATCATTAACCTTAGAATTTGATGCCAGCAACACGTGTCAAAAAAGTTGGGAAAGGTGGCAATAAATACTGATAAAGTTGAGGAATGCTCATCAAACACTTATTTGGAACATCCCACAGGTGTGCAGGCTAATTGGGAACAGTTGGGTGCCATGATTGGGTATAAAAGCAGCTTCCATGAAATGCTAAGTAATTCACAAACAAGGATGGGGCGAGGGTCACCACTTTGTAAGCAAATTGTCGAACAGTTTTAGAACAACATTTCTCAACGAGCTATTGCAAGGAATTTAGGGATTTTACCATCTACTTTCCGTAAAATCATCAAAAGGTTCAGAGAATCTGGAGAAATCACTGCACGTAAGCGATGATATTACAGATCTTTGATCCCTCAGACGGTACTGCATCAAAAACCGACATCAGTGTGTAAAGGATATTACCACATGGGTTCAAGAACACTTCATAAAAGCACTGTCAGTAACTACAGTTGGTCGCTACATCTGTAAGTGCAAGTTAAAACTCTACTATGCAAAGCCAAACCCATTCATCAACAACACTCTGAAACGCCGCCGGCTTTCCTGGGCCCGAGCTCATCTAAGATGGACTGATGCAAAGTGGAAAGGTGTTCTGTGGTCTGACGAGTCCACATTTCAAATAATATTTGGAAACAGAGGTTGTGGTGTCGTCAAGAACAAAGAGGAAAATAACCATTCGGATTGTTATAGGCGCAAAGTTTAAAAGCCAGCATGTGTGATGGTATGGGGGTGTATTAGTGCCCAAGGCATGGGTAACTTACACATCTGTGAAGGCACCATTAATGCTGAATGGTCCATACAGGTTTTGGAGCAACATATGTTGTCATCCAAGCAACGTTAACATGGACGCCCCTGCTTATTTCAGCAAGACAAGTGTTACAACAGCGTGGTTTCGTAGTAAAAGAGTGCGCGTACTTTCCTGGCCCGCCTGCAGTCCAGACCTGTCTCCCATCCAAAATGTGTGGCGCATTATGAAGCGTAAAATACGACAGAGGAGACCCCGGACTGTTGAACGACTGAAACTTTACATAAAACGAGAATGGGAAAGAATTCACTTTCGAAGCTTTAACAATTAGTTTTCTTTGTTCCCAAACGTTTATTGAGTGTTGTTAAAAGAAAAGGTGATGTAACACAGTGGTGAACATGCCCCTTCCCAACTACTTTGGCACGTGTTGCAACCATGAAATTCTAAGTTAATTATTATTTGCAAAAAAAAATAAAGTTTTGAACATCATATATCTTGTCTTTGTAGTACATTCAACTGAATATGGATTGAAAAGGATTTGCAAATCATTGTATTCCGTTTATATTTACATCCAACACAATTTCCCAACTCATATAGAAGTGAAGTGAATTATATTTATATAGCGCTTTTCTCAAGTGACTCAAAGCGCGTTACATAGTGAAACCCAATATCCAAGTTACATTTAAACCAGTGTGGGTGGCACTGGGAGCAGGTGGGTAAAGTGTCTTGCCCAAGGACACAATGGCAGTGACTAGGATGGTGCAAGCGGGGATTAAACCTGCAACCCTCAAGTTGCTGGCACGGCCGCTTTACCAACTGAGCTATGTGCCAAACGAGGTTTGTAATTACATCTTTTCATCCTCTAGTGCACCTGGGGATAGGTTGATTGGCAACACTAAATGGTCCCTAGTGTGTGAATGTTGTCTGTCTATCTGTGTTGGCCCTGCGATGAGGTGGCGACTTGTCCAGGGTGTACCCTGCCTTCCGCCCGATTGTAGATGAGATAGGCGCCAGCGCCCCCCGCGACCCCGAAAGGGAATAAGCGGTAGAAAATGGATGGATGGATGAAAACTGTTTGTTGAATACAAAACATTATAGCCGTAAGCGCGGAAAAAAAAAATTGAATTAGTGGCCCTGTTTTTTTTCGGGGTTCAATTTGTTAAAAAAAACATCTTGCAATTGCAAATGCATGCAAAGTATACTATATAATGCTTTCAAATGAGACTGAGAAGTGTAAGAAATCAAGATAGAAGAACTGGACAGCACATTAAATTAACAAAACAATTACCATGTATTAACATGTAAATACTCAGAAGTACCAGAAATTGGTACTGTTGAGTACAGGTACCGATTCAAATGTTGAAGGTAGCCCCCGTTCCTTCTGTAAATAGGATTATATGGATTTACATTACTACCTCGTTTTAAAATTGCTTTAGTTGTTATAAGATTCAGTTTTTGTCTGACCCTTTGGAACAGATTAGTGATGAAAATGGAGGTACCAGTGTAACGTTGTTTACTCTGCATCCACTCCAAGATGTGCAGAGACGCACACACACAGCTCAATATCAGAGGCCTCCTGTATATTACTGGTAAACTGAGCCCTACGCCTTTTTGCCTTTCTGGTGAATGACAGCACCTGTCCCTTGCAACGAGACACTAACCGTTTCAATCCCTGTCTGAGGGGAGATTAGCCAGCACCAATTGCCCTCATAGATCATTTCACCTCTGAATTAAACCTCTTTCAAACACTATTCAAAGAAATGTGTCAGTAAATATAAGCCGCAGAAGTGAATATGATAGTGGGTCTGGCTGAGTACTGTACTCCAGCCCATTTAGAAACCGGGACTTTTATCATCTCAGCCGACTGTAAATATTACACAGCGTGATTGTGTTTTAATGGCAGCAGATGTGGCAATTAACACCACCTTATAAAGCTGGCTTGTATATTTGTTTTACCGCTAACAAATGTTCCCACAAATATGAGTTGATTGTGGGAATTCACTCCAGTGAAATGAAGAAAGCTGATGTTAGAAGGTCTCGACTGATCTTGTGTATACAATTAGGAGGTGTTCCCATTTGGGACTTGTCAAATAATGTCTCACTGTGTCTCTAAGCATATTTCAGCTTCCAGTTCAAATATACTGGGCCAGGAATTTAAATATCTTATTTGTGGACATTATGGACAAGTCCAGCTTCGAGAAAAACACAATCACTGGTGAGTTGAGTTGATGATATGATGTGCTATTTCAAGTGTATGAAAGGTGTCTGGTTGGCAACTTGAGGCATCATTAATAATAATACTCAATGGGTCATATTTTAAGTATTCCCAAATACATCAACACAATCTAATGAGATCAAATCAGTTCTGCTTTGACTAGGCTAATCATAATTATCGCTTTTGACTGACATTAATTTCACATTGTGTGAGATATTGTTGTTTCAGTTTGGAAAAGGTGTAGAGTATCACTGCGTCATATTGAGAGCTCTTTCTAATACTCCATCACTCCTACAGTGGGGCAAAACAGTATTTAGTCAGCCACCGATTGTGCAAGTTCTCCCATTTAAAATGATGACAGAGGTCTGTAATTTTCATCATAGGTACACTTCAACTGTGAAAAAAATCCAGGAATTCACATTGTAGGAATTTTAAAGAATTTATTTGTAAATTATGCTGGAAAATAAGTATTTGGTCAACCATTCAAAGCTCTCACTGATGGAAGAAGGTTTTGGCTCAAAATCTCACGATACATGGCCCCATTCATTCTTTCCTTAACACGGATCAATCGTCCTGTCCCCTTAGCTGAAAAACAGCCCCAAAGCATGATGTTTCCACCCCCATGCTTCACAGTAGGTATGGTGTTCTTGGGATGCAACTCAGTATTCTTCTTCCTCCAAACACGACGAGTTGAGTTTATATCAAAAAGTTCTATTTTGATTTCATCTGACCACATGACATTCTCCCAATCCTCTGCTGTATCATCCATGTATCCATTTTGATATAAACTCAACTCGTCGTGTTTGGAGGAAGAAGAATACTGAGTTGCATCCCAAGAACACCATACCTACTGTGAAGCATGGGGGTGGAAATATCATGTTTTAGGGCTGATTTTCTGCTAAGGGGACAGGACGATTGATCCGTGTTAAGGAAAGAATGAATGGGGCCATGTATCGTGAGAATACTGTGGAATTTTGGGATCAAAACAGACGACTTAATAGCTGGGCACAATGCTTGCACAAAATGTCCCCTACAATCCGTGACATCACGCGCAGGCGTCACCATAGCGAGACGTTTTCAGCAGGATTTTTTGTCGCGAAATTTAAAATTGCACTTTAATAAACTAACGGCATGTGTTGCAATGTTAACATTTCATCATTGATATATAAACTATCAGACTGTGTGGTGGGTAGTAGTGGCTTTCAGTAGGCCTTTAAGTTCCATTGTATTGTTAAATGAATGCCTTTCCGTAATTGTCACAAAGGATTTCAGTGTGCTGTGTTGCTCAATGACACAGTTGCATGTGTGAGCTAACCATGTGATTTAACCTTGTCATATGTGTTTTTGTAGCATAAGGAGGCACCAGGAGCGCCGCGCCATCCTGACACCCATTGTGACCGACTTCTCGGTCCGTGTAACTGCTGCCCCTGCCATCATCTTCAGCAAGAATCTGTCCCCTGATATTGGACAAGCAGAGGTCAGTGCACCGAGCACAGTCATGAAAGAATCACAGCACTACCGTATTTCCTTGAATTGCCGCCGGGGCGCTAATTAATTTAAAACCTCTTCTCACTCCTGGGCTTACTAAAGGCATGCGGTAAAAGTAAGCATGCGCTAATTATTTTAAAACTTCTTCTCACTCCGGCACTTACCAAAGGTATGCAGTAAAAATTTGAGTGTGATGTAAGTTTGGACCTTAAATCCTACTGAATAGCTCTTAATTTTCTTCCCTTAATGCGATTTCAAATTACCGGTATTGAAATCAGCCTCCTCCATTTTGAAAATGATGACAGGGGAAGTGTCATTCGTGACATCACGAGTTTGACCAGGCGGTAATACTAAGCATGCACTAATTATTTTGGGAAGCGAGTTTGATCCGGCAGTAATTCAAGGCAGGCGCTTACTATATGCCCCGAGGAAATTCAAGGAAATACGGTATTTTCATTACAACAGTTGAAGTTGGATTATCAATGTGGTAGAAGTTGTATCGTTTGACCATGACTGATTTTTGCCCTCTCAACATATAGTACGTCGCTCATTAGGAATGGCACAACTCGTACTCCATGTAGGAGACGTGTTTTAACCAACAAAGTTCAACCTTCTGCTTATACTAATGTTTTCTGGCCCAGGTCGCTACAACTTCCTGCTCCTTTGATGCCTACTTCCTCTACGCTCGTGTGCCACTGCACAATACATTATATCATTTCCACAGGCATGACCATCAGGCTTGTGAAAAATGTTAAATCTGGAAATTAAATTCATTCGACGGATTTAAATTTTTATTAAATTGGTTCCCCCTGCGATGAGGTGGCCATTTGTCCAGGGTGTACGCCGCCTTCCGCCCGATTGTAGTTGAGATAGGCCCCAGTGCCCCTCGCGACCCCAAAGGGAATAAGCGGTAGGAAATGGATGGATGGATGGTTCCATCTCACAGGATGGTGAATTTGAATTGAAGTAAAATTCAGTTGCAATTCAGAGAAATCCATTATTGCCAATTAGCATGAATAATTTGTCACGTTTAAAGTGTTTTGGCTTAAATCCATCCATCCATCCATTTTCTACCGCTTATTCCCTTTGGGGTCGCGGGGGGCGCTGGCGCCTATCTCAGCTACAATCGGGCGGAAGGCGGGGTACACCCTGGACAAGTCGCCACCTCATCGCAGGGCCAACACAGATAGACAGACAACATTCACACTCACATTCACACACTAGGGCCAATTTAGTGTTGCCAATCAAAGGCCTACTGAAATGAGATTTTCTTATTCAAACGGAGATATCAGGTCCATTCTATGTGTCATACTTGATCATTTCGCGATATTGCCATATTTTTACTGAAAGGATTTAGTAGAGAACATCGACGATAAAGTTGGCAACTTTTGGTCGCTAATAAAAAAGCCTTGCCTGTACCGGAAGTAGCAGACGATGTGCGCGTGACGTCACGGGTTGTGGAGCGCCTCACATCTGAACATTGTTAACAATCATGGCCACCAGCAGCGAGAGCGATTCGGACCGAGAAAGAGACGATTTCCCCATTAATTTGAGCTAGGATGAAAGATTTGTGGATGAGGATAGTGAGAGTGAAGGACTAGAAGAAAAAAAAAGGCGAGGGCAGTTAGAGCGATTCAGATGTTATTAGACACATTTACTAGGATAATTCTGGAAAATCCCTTATCTGCGTATTGTGTTACTAGTGTTTTAGTGAGATTATATGGTACCTGAAAGTCGGAGGGGTGTGGCCACGGGTGTGGTGACCGCCAGTGTCTCCGGTGGCAGGACGCAAGCTCTGCTCATGTCTACGGTACGAGCCGACTTATTAGCACAATTTTCTCACCGAAACCTGCTGGTTGACATGTGGTCGAGAACCATGTTCACTTGACCGCTCTGTTCAATATTACAGCTTCAATTTCGGGAATGTAAACAAGGATACACCGGCTGTGTTTGTGTTGCTAAAGGCAGCTGCAAAACAGCGCTTCCCACCTACATCTTTCTTCTTTGACGTCTCCATTATTAATTGAACAAATTGCAAAAGATTCAGCAACACAGATGTCCAGAATACCGTGTAATTATGCGATTAAAGCAGACTACTTATAGCTTGGATGGGGCTGGAAGAACATGTCGGCTACAAGTGGTGACGTCATCATTCCGCGACATTTTCAATAGGATACTTCACGGGAAATTTAAAATTGCAATTTAGTAAACTAAAAAGGCCATATTGGCATGTGTTGCAATGTTAATATTTCATCATTGATATATAAACTATCAAACTGTGTGGTCGGTAGTAGTGGGTTTCAGTAGGACTTTAAAGGGGCTGTTTGCAACTTGTTTTTTAAACCAAAACCTGCATCAAGGACACCACTGGCTAGCTCATGTTACTATTAGTAATTCAACATGACATAATGTCTATATTTGTCACAATTGATATCTTTAATCGAATAGAAAATTGCTTGTTGGTCAAATGAGTTAGTCGGACGTTCAAGGCTGTCACTCAACATAATGCTTATGACTCTTTAGAAAGTTATCGTTCCCTCGGTAGCCACGTGAAGGTTGCAAACAGCCACTTTAAATACTAAAAAATACTTTTCAAACACTAAAATTTAACACTTGGAATATGTTTTCATTTGAAAATGATCAAGTGACACAACATCCTGCTAGATTCAAATAGTCATTCATTACATTTCTTAAGTGATACATTGTTGCATCTACTTAAAAGCTTTTATCAATGTTGGAACTACAGGTAACCTTCAGAGATGTCAACAGAAAGGCTTTCAATATAAATCCCAGAGAAGCCTTGTCAAAATTTGATAGAGTAAATAATTTTAATCAAATTAAATCATCTGTTCTATAGAATGTTTTTATTTTTAATTGTCAATTAAAACATTTTCTGTAACTAAGATAAAACGTAGTTAATAGGTTTATTTCTTCTATGAAATATGCAAAACAATAATTCATGGAATATACTGTAAAGCAGTGGTTCTCTAACTTTTTTCACCGAGTAACACCTCAGGAAACAAGTGTCTCTCCAAGTACAACCATAATGACCAAAATATAAATACAGTAGCATAGTGGGCCTTAACATTCATTAAAACAAGGCAGAGTTTTCATTTAACACGTATATTTAAAGGCCTACTGAAATGAGATGTTCTTATTCAAACGGGGATAGCAGGTCCATTCTATGTGTCATACTTCATCATTTCGCGATATTGCCATATTTTTGCTGAAAGGATTTAGTAGAGAACATCGATGATAAAGTTCGCAATTTTTGGTCGCTAATAAAAAAGCCTTGATTACCGGAAGTAGCAGACGATGTGTGCGTGATGTCACGGGTTGTTGTAGGGCTCCTCACATCTGAACATTGTTTATAATCATAGCCTCCAGCAGCGAGAGCTATTCGGACCGAGAAAGCGACAATTTCTCCATTAATTTGAGCGAGGATGAAAGATTTGTGGACGAGAAAATTTAGAGTGAAGGACTATAAAAAAAAAGGCAATTGCAGTGGGAGCGATTCAGATGTTATTAGACACATTTACTAGGATAATTCTGGAAAAACCCTTATCTGCCTATTGTGTTGCTAGTTTTTTAGTGAGATTAAATAGTACCTGAAAGTCGGAAGGGTGTGTTGACCGCGAGTGTTCGTGAGGGAAATCACGCAGCTGCAGCAGGACGGAATCTCCGCTGATATCTCCGGTAAGAGCCGACTTATTACCACATTTTTTTAACCGAAACCTGCCGGTTGACATGTGGTCGGGATCCGTGTTCGCTTGACTGCTCTTTTCCATAGTAAAGCTTCACCTTTGGGAATTTTAAACAAGGAAACACAGTGTTTGTGTGGCTAAAGGCTAAAAGCTTCCCACCTCCATCTTTCTTCTTTGACGTCTCCATTCTTAATTGAACAAATTGCAAAAGATTCAGCACCACAGATGTCCAGAATACTGTGTAATTATGCGATTACAGCAGACTATTAGAGCTTGGATCGGGCTGGAAAATAATGTCCGCCACTACCCGAGACGTCAAACGCACGCATCATCATACGTGTCATCATACCGCGACGTTTTCAACACGACACTTCGTGTGAAATTTAAAATTGCAATTTAGTAAACTAAAAAGGCCGTATTGGCATGTGTTGCAATGTTAATATTTCATCATTGCATCTGCCTCACAATACGAAGGTCCTGCAGTCCTGGGTTCAAATCCAGGCTCGGGATCTTTCTGTGTGGAGTTTGCATGTTCTCCCCGTGAATGCGTGGGTTCCCTCCGGGTACTCCGGCTTCCTCCCACTTCCAAAGACATGCACCTGGGGATAGGTTGATTGGCAACACTAAATTGGCCCTAGTGTGTGAATGTGAGTGTGAATGTTGTCTGTCTATCTGTGTTGGCCCTGCGACGAGGTGGCGACTTGTCCAGGGTGTACCCCGCCTTCCGCCCGATTGTAGCTGAGATAGGCGCCAGCGCCCCCCGCGACCCCGAAAGGGAATAAGCGGTAGAAAATGGATGGATGGATGGATATATAAACTATCAGACTGCATGGTCGGTAGTAGTGGCTTTCAGTAGGCCTTTAATATTTTCGACCACACAATATACAAACATCAACAATGATACTCTATATACAGTAGATATTTACAGACGTATTTGGCGTACCACTAAATGCAGCCCGCGTACCACAGTTTGAGAATCACTGCTGTTAAGCATGATTCTGGAATACACCAAAATGATTATAATGGCATTTTTTACAATTACATTTCTACTTCCATCGATTTGAAATTTGAATTGTAATGCCACTTGTTATTGTTAACCTCAATTCAATTTCATCTAATTGAATTACAATTTGTCAGTAGTTCTTCATTCAATTGGTAATTTTCCACAGACTTGTTGGCCATACACACCTAAAAATGTCACCCTCTGTGTATAGGTTCGAATATTGATTATGGTATTATAATGGGTATCAGGATCTAAAATTACTATTTTAAAAGCACAACAAATACATTGACAATTCTTCAAATTCTGAAAACCGAGAGGAAAGATTCAAAATATTTAATTTCTTGGAAAACGATACAAAAAGTTCACAAATAGTCGTGGTTTTCTATTAGATGAAGAAGCTCCACCTCATTTTTTGATTGTGTATTTGTGCTATTGTTCCTGTGCAGGACTTAGTGGTTTGTGGCCACTCTCTGGAAGTTAACGTGACCAGCAGTTTGGATTTCTACCTCAGCATTGCTCAGGTGCACCTCCTTCATCAGCTTCTGAAGGACAACATGGTGGCCATGGGAGCTACTGTGCAAGGCACTGAGGTACACAGCAGATAATGACAATGTTGTCTCTATTGTTGCAGTTTCCTGTCCTAACTACCATGTTGATGCTGTATCTTCTCAAGGGGCAACACAATATAAATAAAACCTAGCTATACAGTACCAGTCAAAAGTTTTAGAACACTTCATTTGTAACTATAAGTAAGTACATCCACATATTTTACTGGTACTGCGGATTATAATAAGCTTTTTAATACTAAACACCATCTGCTGTCAATCTTGTTGTTTTGTAAAACCCTTTAATGTAAGAACCATAAATGTTTGGACGGTGACAGTTTTCATTGTATTTGACTTTAGAATTTACATTAGAAAAAAAACATTTACTGTATTTTTCGGACTATAAGTCGCAGTTTTTTTGATAGTTTGGCCAGGGGTGCGACTTATACTCAGGAGCGACTTATGTGTGGAATTATTAACACATTACTGTAAAATATCAAATAATATTGCATATCCTACTTTGAAGCTCTGTCATAAACCAAAACAAACATTAACAGATCGATAAAAAAAAAAGTAGTGAGTAGCGAGCTGAATGTAGATAAATGGAGCAGAGTAAAAGTAGCGTTTCTTCTCTATAAATATACTCAAGTAAAAGTAAGTTGCATAAAAACTACACGTAGAAGTACAATTTATCCCAAAAGTTACTCAAGTAAATGTAACGGAGTAAATGTAGCGCATTACTACCCACCTCTGGCTTTATTGGGTAGTAGAGATGCGCGGTTCTGGGATCGGTATCCTTTGCCATTCAAAAAGCCATTTAAGACCTGTGTCACAAAGCGAAGAAGACAATAGGAGACGCTAATATTCTCTAGAATGACTGCCGGCAGTCACCCAGATAATAAGTATTAGGGCGTGCTATGAACTCATTGACTTTGTCGCCTTCTACAACATGTAGGATCTGCTTGTTAGTCCAGCAACGTGTTGTGTGTGGCTTTCGCAGCAACACGCACACGACTGCAAGGCATACTGGGTGACACAGAGTACACTAATGGTTGTCATATGAACAATTTTAACACTCTTAGTAATATGCGCCACACTGTGAAGCCACACCAAACAAGATTGACAAACACATTTTGGGAGAACATCCTCCCAGTAACACGAAATAAACTTAACACAAAAAATACCCAGAATCCTTTGTATCCATGACACATCCTGACTATTTTATACACCCCGCTAGCAGCAAACCCCACCACCCCCCCGTGCGTCGGTAAGGTGGGCGGGGTTGGGGGCGCAGGGGTGTAAAATATATTCAGGAAATGTCACGGATACAAAGGATTCTGGGTATTTGTTGTGTTGTGTGTTGCGTTTATGTTGTGTTTCTGTGAGGATGTTCTCCCGAAATATGTTTGTCAATCTTGTTTGGTGTGGCTTCACAGCGTGGCGCATATTAGTAAGTGTTAAAGTTGTTGATATCACAACCATCAGTGTACTCTGTATCACCCAGTATGCCTTTCAATCTTGTACGTGTGATTGCGGAAGCTGCACACAACATGTTGCCGGACTAACAAATCGGTTTGTACATGTTGTTGAAGGTGTCAAAGGCAAAGGCTTCACAGCACGCCCATATTCTTGTCATCAGGATGAACGCCAATTGGATAATTGCGAGAACGTTAGCGGCTCCAACTGTCTTCATTACTCTGTGAAACGGGTTTAGACAGCTCTGTGAGTGGTAAAGGTGGCCAACCTCTGGTATATTTCAGCGGGCGGGTGGTGGGCGGTTGCGTTTCTGATTTATGTATGTGTGTATATGCATTCATATACATGCAGATATGCATCTGTGTGGATACATATACATAGATACATCTGTCATCTCTATCTTTCTTTTTACTATTTTTACCATATTGTATATGCACCTTAGGAGGAGCTGCTCCAATTTCGTTGTTCTTTGAACCTGTTCATTGCAATAATGACAATAAAACTCTATTCTATTCTATTCTATTCTACAATGTTGGTTCGGGTGGATGGCGGGTGGATGATGACTTTGGTGATGCGGTTGCGGATGATATAATTGCCCATCCGCGCATCTCTAATGGGTAGAATGGAATGGCTCCCATACGCTCCATTGTAAGCGGACTTTTGATTGCATTGATTTAAAATATATAATGCATTAATTAATGCATGTGTCTTTTAATAATTGTGAATGATAGGCAAAATATCCCCACAAATGCTCTTCCCCTCTAAGACTATATTGGCTGTGTTGGTACCATTTCAGATGAATCTGTTCTGTCTTCCAAGCTGTACACAGACTACTTTAAGTTACATCCATGTTTCAATACTAAAACTTTGTTTCTTTGGTATAGTAAAATAGTTGCTGACAAGTGTAGATACTTTATGTCCCTTAAAGATACTGCTGCATGCATAGTATCCTTTTTCTGAGGTTTTTTTTTTTCTTCAAAACTCTGTCTTTGATGTTTTCTTTATACTGTATAACGCTCCTTAACAAGCGCCTCCACAGGGGTGGATCCAACACATTCAAATATTTACTCAGCACACGGTGGTTCTCTAATGCGGCAAGTTTACTACACCGCGCTCAGCTGCAGCTTTCAGGGCCTTTCCTATTGTTTACAGGACAGGGAGCTTCCAGGCGCCATTTGCCCCGTCTGACCGCTCAATAAAACCTGCTAATGGAACACAATATAAAAATATTTATCAGCTGTGGTGTGGATGGGAGTCACAGCGAAGAGAAATGGACGAGGGAAGAGAGCGGATGAGGCAATAAAATAAGGAAGAAGTGAGTGGACAGTGAGTAATTCTCCCTCTCCACCTGAACTTCTCTCTGATTTAAGTAGCGTGAAGCCACTCAAAGGTATCTTAAGTGACTTCATCTTCTCCAGAGAGAAAAAAAAAAAACCTTAATCTTCAAAGGGATACGTGTAATTAAATTGTTGGAATACCTTGACAGTTCTGTAGTATCCATTACAATAATGTGTTAAATGTACAAAGACCAGTCAGTCGTCCATCCTTTTTTTGGAAGTGCTAGCTTGTCATCTGCTCTCGGTTTGGCCTCACAACTCTCACATTTGACTGGCAATCACTCTCGGCTTGATTCTGACCAAAGGCAATTATGGTGAAACTCGTAACGTTTCGAGACGCACGGCTGCAAAGTTATGAGATTATATCAGAATGTCAAGAAAATGAAAAGTTGCAACATTGCAAGAATTAAGTCTTAATGTTACAAACATCTTTCAAACATACTAAAAATGATCAGGACTTATGCAGATTCCAAATAGAGATCAGCAGAAGGTAAGAAAAGTTGCTTTTGCATATTGTTGCGAAACAAAATGCCAGATAAGGTCTTACCTTATACACACACCATAATAATACTTGTATTTTTAATGCGCCGACAATCCATCGAGCGGTACGGTTTCATCACTTACCAAAGACGTACTAAAACATTTTGGTAGATTTTTAACGGCGTGTGTAATGTTCTATATTTTCAATGGAACATATAATTGGCAACACTAAATTGGCCCTAGCGTGTGAATGTGAGTGTGAATGTTGTCTGTCTGTGTTGGGCCTGCGATGATGTGGCGACTTGTCCAGGCTGTACCCGGCCTTCCGCCCGAATGCAGCTGAGATAGGGTCCAGCACCCCCCTGTGACCCCGAACGGAACAAGCGGGTCATTATTGTCACCGATGTCCCACTGGGTGTGAGTTTTCCTTGCCCTTATGTGGGCCTACCGAGGATGTCGTAGTGGTTTGTGCAGCCCTTTGAGACACTAGTGATTTAGGGCTATATAAGTAAACATTGATTGATTGATTGAATTAATGGCTGCTAGAAGGTTCCTCCAGGTTCAGGGGAAGATGGGAAGGACTCTTGGGAGAATACTAATATTAACTAAATTGTTATCCATTGAAACTAAACTTATATGATTTAATTAAACTTTTTAGGACTACTCAAAGACCGGCCAAATGCATTCTAAAGTAAGCAAATGTAATTGTATTTTAATTTCAGTAGAAGCATTTAAGTCTCACCTTAAAACTCATTTGTATACTCTAGCCTTTAAATAGACTCCCTTTTTAGACCAGTTGATCTGCCGTTTCTTTTCGTTTTCTTCTATGTCCCACTCTCCTTTGTGGAGGGAGTCCGGTCCGATCCGGTGGCCATGTACTGCTCGCCTGTGTATCAGCTGGGGACATCTCTGCGCTGCTGATCCGCCTCCGCTTGGGATGGTTTCCTGCTGGCTCCGCTGTGAACGGGACTCTCGCTGCTGTGTTGGATCCGCTTTGGACTGGACTCTCGCGACTGTGCTGGATCCATTATGGATTGATCTTTCACAGTATCATGTTCTCATATGTTCTCATAGTCATCAGTATCATCAGTATCACAGTATCATGTTCTCATAGTCATCATAGTCACCGACGTCCCACTGGGTGTGAGTTTTCCTTGCCCTTATGTGGGCCTACCGAGGATGTCGTAGTGGTTTGTGCAGCCCTTTGAGACACTAGTGATTTAGGGGTATATAAGTAAACATTGATTGATTGATTGAATTAATGGCTGCTAGAAGGTTCCTCCAGGTTCAGGGGAAGATGGGAAGGACTCTTGGGGGAATACTAATATTAACTAAATTGTTATCCATTGAAACTAAACTTATATGATTTAATTAAACTTTTTAGGACTACTCAAAGACCGGCCAAATGCATTCTAAAGTAAGCAAATGTAATTGTATTTTAATTTCAGTAGAAGCATTTAAGTCTCACCTTAAAACTCATTTGTATACTCTAGCCTTTGAATAGACTCCCTTTTTAGACCAGTTGATCTGCCGTTTCTTTTCGTTTTCTTCTATGTCCCACTCTCCTTTGTGGAGGGAGTCCGGTCCGATCCGGTGGCCATGTACTGCTTGCCTGTGTATCGGCTGGGGACATCTCTGCGCTGCTGATCAGCCTCCGCTTGGGATGGTTTCCTGCTGGCTCCGCTGTGAACGGGACTCTCGCTGCTGTGTTGGATCCGCTTTGGACTGGACTCTCGCGACTGTGTTGGATCCATTATGGATTGATCTTTCACAGTATCATGTTCTCATATGTTCTCATAGTCATCAGTATCACAGTATCATGTTCTCATAGTCATCATAGTCACCGACGTCCCACTGGGTGTGAGTTTTCCTTGCCCTTATGTGGGCCTACCGAGGATGTCGTAGTGGTTTGTGCAGCCCTTTGAGACACTAGTGATTTAGGGGTATATAAGTAAACATTGATTGATTGATTGAATTAATGGCTGCTAGAAGGTTCCTCCAGGTTCAGGGGAAGATGGGAAGGACTCTTGGGGGAATACTAATATTAACTAAATTGTTATCCATTGAAACTAAACTTATATGATTTAATTAAACTTTTTAGGACTACTCAAAGACCGGCCAAATGCATTCTAAAGTAAGCAAATGTAATTGTATTTTAATTTCAGTAGAAGCATTTAAGTCTCACCTTAAAACTCATTTGTATACTCTAGCCTTTAAATAGACTCCCTTTTTAGACCAGTTGATCTGCCGTTTCTTTTCGTTTTCTTCTATGTCCCACTCTCCTTTGTGGAGGGAGTCCGGTCCGATCCGGTGGCCATGTACTGCTCGCCTGTGTATTGGCTGGGGACATCTCTGCGCTGCTGATCCGCCTCCGCTTGGGATGGTTTCCTGCTGGCTCCGCTGTGAACGGGACTCTCGCTGCTGTGTTGGATCCGCTTTGGACTGGACTCTCGCGACTGTGCTGGATCCATTATGGATTGATCTTTCACAGTATCATGTTCTCATATGTTCTCATAGTCATCAGTATCATCAGTATCACAGTATCATGTTCTCATAGTCATCATAGTCACCGACGTCCCACTGGGTGTGAGTTTTCCTTGCCCTTATGTGGGCCTACCGAGGATGTCGTAGTGGTTTGTGCAGCCCTTTGAGACACTAGTGATTTAGGGCTATATAAGTAAACATTGATTGATTGATTGAATTAATGGCTGCTAGAAGGTTCCTCCAGGTTCAGGGGAAGATGGGAAGGACTCTTGGGGGAATACTAATATTAACTAAATTGTTATCCATTGAAACTAAACTTATATGATTTAATTAAACTTTTTAGGACTACTCAAAGACCGGCCAAATGCATTCTAAAGTAAGCAAATTTAATTGTATTTTAATTTCACTTCAGTGTTTACCAGTTGTTTTTTTAGTTTGCCTGTTAAACTCTGCAAAGCCGCATAGCAGTTCATTGCAATAAATATGGTCCGGCTTTTTATGTGGCTGCTTTGTTTAAGCTGTGTGTACCTTCATCCTTCCCCAGAGTGTTCATCTTCTGTTGACCACCTCAGTCGGGGTGCTTGGCTCAGGCCCCTAACTAATAAGTATTGCTCCACCATGGTGTGATCAGTCAACAGGAGCCCTTTGTGCAAACTGCATTGCCCTCTAGTGGTATGTTTTATCACAACAAATCAAGGGCTGGGTCTTATCACTCTCACTCTGCTGTGCCAAAAATCTGTCCACCCCATGCTAATGCAAACAATAGTATCGGTAGTGTGTGCTCTGACATTGTTTGCTGTTGGAATTTACTGGGAGAAAGTTTTTGATGTTTGCTGAATAGAACAAAACAGATGCATATTCCATTACCAAACACGCCATAAAGATCAAAGGCCCTTCCATGTGCCCGTTTCATGGATGTAAGACATTGTAATTGGGACTGTTTTTTTTTTTTTTTTTTTTTAGTTTTTGACCAATTTTTCCGTTCTCAATAATCTTATAAATGTTCTGTTAGGAATAGTGCATCTCTGCTCTCAAGTCAGCAGTTCAAATTAACTTCTTTCTGCCTTTTCTTTTCCTTCCCTTCCCCAAATCAGTTCAAAAACATGCTGTTTGATCTGAATCAATTCCCCACCATCCCGTGGACTGATTTTGAACAGTCCTTATCACCCCTCACAGCTGCGTTTTATTGTCTGGGTTAATTAATTTATTTTGTAGCGGCTTTGGGGTTCCCTGGCAGCGGTGAGGCGAGGTAAGCATGTGGGCAATGTGTGTGTAGACCTACTGAGCTGTGTGTGTGAGAAAATAACATTGTCACATATTCCTATAGTCTCTTCCAAGATATACTATTATGTGATTTATTAATTTGTCCTTGTCTGTTCACATCTGCCCATTAACTTCAAGTATTCAAGTAGTCCCTCTAGCTGCAAGACTTAAATGGTCAGGACCTTTTATTTACATGCATTGCTTCAGCCTCGCACGAACTCATTAACTGTCGGGCACGGCATTTTTACATTCCCTCCATTGTTGTTGCGGGAGGATTGGCCCGATTATCTGGTTAAAGTTGATCAAGATGAAGTGAGGCTGGGTTTAGATCAGGCAGCTTTCAGCAGCAGGAGATGATTCAGAGAAGCAGCTATGAATAGATGACGGAGAAGCTACTTGGACTTTGGAAGTGTAAGAACACAGAAATGTGTGTCCATACACATAAGTGCCCACATTTTCTGCATTCTGACATGGGATCTGCCTGCAATCTACCACTTTGGGACCAGTAGGCCTAATGTAATGCAAATGTGCATTTGTACAGTATATTTTGTGTCAGCTCTTCTGTGATGCTTTTATGCTACTAAAAAAATGTGCGGAACAGATTTACACTCACTAGACAAGACCTGGGCAAATTAATGCCCGGGGGTCACATGCGGCCCGTTGAGTTTTTCAATCTGGCCCGCCGGACATTTCAAAATAATGCACCATTATGATGTGCAGTGATGTATTCTAACGACCATAAGTCTTGAACTATACAAAGTATTTCAATGGTTGGAATCTGCACTTATGGATGATAATACCAGTTCTATGGTAATATAATTTTTTTTGCTCCTGATGGGTGCTGGTTGGCGCCTTGCATGGCAGCTCCCTCCATCAGTGTGTGAATGGGTAAATGTGGAAGTAGTGTCAAAGCGCTTTGAGTACCTTGAAGGTAGAAAAGCGCTATACAAGTACAACGCATTTATTTATTTATTTATTATAATTTTTTTTTGTTTGTTTTAAAGGTTTATTTGAAATAGGGACAGATACAAAAAAAAACATAGACATCTGAAACAGTTATCCAATGTATGCATCATAGTGTTTATTGCCAAAGCTAATTTACAACACTTGTCCCCAACAACAACACGGGTCCAACATCAATAAAACAGGAAAATAAAAATAATAAGGCAAAAATGAGTCGATAATAATGATAATAGAAATAATACAGACAAAGTGCAAACTAGATAAAAGCCAATAATAATAATAACAACAACACAAAGATAAAAAACAATTAGTAAAAATTAGTAAAAACTAAACATGGGAACACGATTGCTGCTCAACTAGCCATCATTTTGTTTGTTTTTTGAAAGTGACAAGTGCAGATATACTTTTCAAAGTACTATTACTATGGTCCGCCTCCGCTTGGGATGGTTTCCTGCTGGCTCCGCTGTGAACGGGACTCTCGCTGCTGTGTCGGATCCATTGTGGATTGAACTTTCACAGTATCATGTTAGACCCGCTCGACATCCATTGCTTTCCTCCTCTCCAAGGTTCTCATAGTCATCATTGTCACCGACGTCCCACTGGGTGTGAGTTTTCCTTGCCCTTATGTGGGCCTACCGAGGATGTCGTAGTGGTTTGTGCAGCCCTTTGAGACACTAGTGATTTAGGGCTATATAAGTAAACATTGATTGATAATCTAATTAGTTACCATGGTCATCTAGTTAGTTACTATGGTAATGTAAGTCACAGCAGCTCAGACGAAGCACCAAGCAGTGTGGGTGGGGAGCGTTTCCACAACAAAGTTCTAAAGCTTAGTGATATATCAGATTGTAGGTGAACTTATTTTGTACCCTTCGCATTCATATTTTAGTGTTTGTTACATTTTTGTTGCGTTTCATTTGATTGTAAAATGTTTCCATCGAAAGGGGGTTCGTTCATATTTTGTCAATATTCAGTGTTTTATCCTTCATAGAAAAATGTAAAATTCAATTATGTTTTTTAACGCGGTCTGTCATAACGTTCTTAGCATTCAATCAGACATTATTGTGAAATGTTGTATTAGTGTTCATAAAAATAGATGTACCGGCCCCCAGACACATTTTTTCCTCCATACCCGGGCGGTATAGCTCGGTTGGTAGAGCAGCCGTGCCAGCAACTTGAGGGTTGCAGGTTCGATTCCCGCTTCCGCCATCCTAGTCACTGCCGTTGTGTCCTTGGGCAAGACACTTTACCCACCTGCTCCCAGTGCCACCCACGCTGGTTTAAATGTAACTTAGATATTGGGTTTCACTATGTAAAGCGCTTTGAGTCACTAGAGAAAAGTGCTATATAAATATAATTCACTAAATGTGGACCCCGAATCAATATAATTGCCCAGGCCTGCACTAGACACACCTGCTATAAAACTGCTTGTCCTCATAAGTGTCACAGGTGAAATGGAGCCAATCCCAGTTGACTTCAGTTCGTGTTAGGGTTTAGTTTATGAAGTACACAATTCTCAAAATTAAATGAAGGATTTAGACTACCGTATTTCCTTGAATTGCCGCATGGCATATAGTAAGCGCCTGCCTTGAATTACTGCCGGGTCAAACTCGCTTCCCAAAATAATTAGCGCATGCTTAGTATTACCGCCTGGTCAGACTCGTGACGTCACTAGTGACACTTCCCCTGTCATCATTTTCAAAATGGAGGAGGCTGATTTCAATATCGGTCATTTGAAATCGCATAAAGAGAAGAGGATTAAGAGCTATTCAGTAGGATTTAAGGTCCAACCATACATCACACTCAAATTTTTACTGCATACCTTTGGTAAGTGCCGGAGTGAGAAGAGGTTTTAAAATAATTAGCGCATGCTTACTTTTACCGCATGCCTTTGGTAAGCGCAGGAGTGAGAATAGGTTTTAAATTAATTAGCGCCCCGGCGGCAATTCAAGGAAATACGGTATTTCACAAACATAAAGCATTATGCTATACTTAATTTAATTTACACTGTCAGAGAAGGATTTCTATAAAATACTGTTGTTCCTTTGGATACATGTTTGATTGGTTCTGTGAAGTAGCTGATACCTGTAAAAAATTGTAATGCAGAACAGAAATCGCTATTGAAATTTATTGCAATTAATTTAGTATGTGCTTGAAACAAAAACCTGCACAATTTGAAAATGTAATACACTTTTTAAAAAGAATAACTAACTTTTATAGGGACGGCGTGGCGCAGTGGGAGAGTGGCTGTGTGCAACCCGAAGGTCCCTGGTTCAAGCCCCACCTAGAACCAACCTCGTCACGCCCGTTGTGTCCTGAGCAAGACACTTCACCCTTGCTCCTGATGGGTGCTGGTTAGCGCCTTGCATGGCAGCTCCCTCCATCAGTGTGTGAATGGGTAAATGTGGAAGTAGTGTCAAAGCGCTTTGAGTACCTTGAAGGTAGAAAAGTGCTATACAAGCACAACCCATTTATCATTTTAGATAGTAAATATTGTATCAAAAAAATACAATGCAGTAGTTTTTGAAGTAATGTAAAAATAAAATACAGCATTTACTGTACCTTGGAGGGTGGACTTTTATGGTATTTCAGCCCAGCCTGTAGAACTCTACTGCTAAAATGTTAAACTATTTTTTGCTGCTATATATCCTGCTCTACATGCCTTATATTGCCCCCCAAGGGACAGTCACTTTTTTTTTTATTAGGAGTTAACACTAAATGGTCCCTAGTGTGTGAATGTGAGTGTGAATGTTGTCTGTCTATCTGTGTTGGCCCTGCGATGAGGTGGCGACTTGTCCAGGGTGTACACCGCCTTCCGCCCAATTGTAGCTGAGAAAGGCGCCAGCGCCCCCCGCGTCCCTGAAAGGGAATAAGCGGTAGGAAATGGATGGATGGATGATAGAAGTTATTTCAATCCAATCCACTCCACTTTATTTGTATAGCACATTTAAACAACATACATGTTTCCAAAGTGCTGCACAACAATATTAAAAACAATATTATCCTTAGCTCTACTAATGACAACAAAAAAATATATCCAATAACAAAAAAAAACAATAAATAGAAATCAAAATATAAAAGAAAACACAGAAGACCACACAACTCATGTAGTGTTAAAAGCCAAAGAATAAAAGCAGGTTTTAAGACAAGACTTAAAACACTCCACTGTGGGAGCAGTTCTAACATGTTGGGGCAGAGTGTTCCAGAGCTTAGGGAAGGCCCTGTCTCCCCTGGTTTTAAGTCTGGTTTTGGGCACCACGAGCTGCTTTTCTGTCAAACACACCATCAGCAGATTGTTTATATTTTCATGGAGATATTATTAATTATATACAGGCTCAGTCATATTTTTGATGATTAATTTCTGTAATTGGGCTTCACGGTGGGAGAGGGGTTAGTGCGTCTGCCTCACAATACAAAGGTCCTGGGTTCAAATCCAGGCTCGGGATCTTTCTGTGTGGAGTTTGCATGTTCTCCCCGTGAATGCGTGGGTTCCCTCCGGGTACTCCGGCTTCCTCCCACTTCCAAAGACATGCACCTGGGGATAGGTTGATTGGCAACACTAAATTGGCCCTAGTGTGTGAATGTGAGTGTGAATGTTGTCTGTCTATCTGTGTTGGCCCTGCGATGAGGTGGCGACTTGTCCAGGGTGTACCCCGCCTTCCGCCCGATTGTAGCTGAGATAGGCGCCAGCGCCCCCCGCGACCCCGAAAGGGAATAAGCGGTAGAAAATGGATGGATGGATGGAATTTCTGTAATTCAATGACTCTCATTCATTCCTTCTCATCACTGTCCTTTGCACACACTTTCTTTGTTGGCATTCTTGCAGAAACAACGTTACATCGATCTCTAGCTATTGCTGGCAAGTAAGACGGGGTGTTTTGTGACATTTGCTACGCCAACTCACTAAGCTTAAGCATAACAATTAACCGAAAGACAGTTCGTGTCCTAAAAAACTCGTAAGATGGGGCATTCGTACCCCGAGGTACCGCTGAATTTACATTATTTCATTTTGCTACATTAGTGGGGGTCAGAAAAATAATGAATGCAGGTTTTTTAATTTCTTATTAACATATAGCGCCCCAAAAATATTATGTGTGTGCTAATTAACCATTTAGAAGGTTTTTGTTGTTGCAACAGAACCCTTTCGATGCCCACCGTAAGCAGATTGTTGCTGTAGTTTGTTTTCACACTTTCTGTAAAGTCCTAGTCAACACGTGTAACACACCTGGTCAGCGATATGACAAGGTAACACTATTTGATACAGCTCTTGTATTGTATCTCGTGAGAGGAAGAGGGGGGTTAATCATTTGGCGATACAGTCTGCTGTAAGCACCACTCTACATAGTTGCTGACGCTGTGGTCAAAGCTGGCATTGCCACAAAACACATTTAAAAAATTTCAGCAAAGATCATGCAACCCCCAATTTGTCACGTTTCATGTGTCAGGTACACTGCAATGAATAGGGTCTTATGAATTCCCTTAATACTGTAATGCCATCACATGTCCACCAGCAGACAATCCATGAATTGATTAACGTGGACCCTGACTTAAACAAGTTGAAAAACTTATTGGGGTGTTACCATTTAGTGGTCAATTGTACGGAATATGTACTGAACTGTGCAATCTAATAATAAAAGTATCAATCAATCAATCAATCAAAAATCCTTGCCTTGTGCCACCATCATCTCTCTGGCACTTGCCGAAAGTTCCCCAAACCATTCAATGCGTCCGATGCTAGCGCAGATAAGGATTACTGCTTGTTCCTTTCTAGTTTTTTTGGGCTAAAACACGGATGCAGCCGAGGTCAGCCATGTGCTCGTACCACAGTGGAAGGGGAAAAAACCCTCTGGTGCAGGGGAAGTCCCGCACGGCTTCATCCTCCACCTCATCCTGGGATGATTACACGCATGGGGAAACGGGGGCTTTAGACTTCCTTCAACGCTCACACACGTGTGCACATGTATGTCAGTCCACACACACACCAGGGCTACTACACACATGCCGGTTCAGTCAAAAACATCACAGGAAACTCTGAATTTGTAGCGAACTAACAAGGCAAAAGCATTGAACTTGCCTGTTTTTTTTTGTCCCTTGTGTATTGAACAATGTATACACATTTTCTCCCATCTTCTTTTCTCTCATATATCTCAGTTTTTGTTAGCTAAGCGGCTGGGATTGTACCTTTAAAGGGGAACATTATCACCAGACCTATGTAAGCGTCAATATATACCTCCATGTTGCAGAAAAAAGACCAAACGCCTTTCAATTGTTCGCTGCCGGCATACTTGCCAACCCTCCTGGATTTTCTGGGAAACTCCCAAAATTCAGCGCCTCTCCCGAAAACCTCCCGGGACAACTTTTCTCCCGAAATTCAGGCAAAGCTGGAGGCCACGCCCCCTACAGCTCAATGCGGACCTGAGTGACGTGTACCAAGAGCGTGTCTGCCCAATGACGTTATAACTGTAGAATGATCGAAGGCGAGTTCTTGGTTTCTTATGTGGGTTTATTGTTAGGCAGTTTCATTATCGTCCTCCCAGTGCGGTAAGACAACAAAAAAGAACAATAGTCCGAATTCGTCTACCTAAAGCAGTTCGTCTGCCAAACAGCAATGTGTTGTGACACTCTGAAACAGAACAACACTGCCATCTAGTGTAAATGCATATGGTTAGAAAAACAAGGATGGAATATTCAACCCTCAACTCAACAATGAGTAGATGAGTGTTGTGTGTGTAAATGTGTAGATAAATGAACACTGAAATTCAAGTATTTATTTTATATATATAATATATATATATATATATATAGAATAAAAAAAAAAATATATATATATATTGAATTAAATTATATTTATATAGAGCTTTTTCTCTAGTGACTCAAAGTGCTTTACATAGTGAAACCCAATAACTAAGTTACATTCAAACCAGTGTGGGTGGCACTGGGAGCAGGTGGGTAAAGTGTCTTGCCCAAGGACACAACGGCAGTGACTAGGATGGGGGAAGCGGGAATCGAACCTGCAACCCTCAAGTTGCTGGTACGGCCACTCTACATACCGAGCTAAACCGCCCCATATATATATATATATATATATATATATGTCTTGATTGGATTATCCGGAGATTGTGATTTTTTCCCACACCTACATATATATATATATATATATATATAGATATATATATATATACATATATATATATATATGAAATACTTGACTTCGTGAATCTATGAATCTAGCGGTAAATATACTCCTCACCTCTTAACCACGCCCCCGACCACGCCCCCCACCCCCACCTACCGAAATTGGAGGTCTCAAGGTTGGCAAGTATGGCTGTCGGAGCAATGACCTTTCACCCGTGACATCACAACAGGAAGTAATCCGCCATTTTCTCAAACACATTACACACACCAAGTCAAATCAGCTCTGTTGTTTTCCGTTTTTTCGACTGTTTTCCGTACCTTGGAGACATCATGCCTCGTCGGTGTGTTGTCGGAGGGTGTAACAACACGATCAGGGACGGATTCAAGTTGACTTACGGGGAGTGTGCTAATCAGACATATCAATGGTCACGGCATGCTAATCGATGTTAACATGCTATTTAGGCTAGCTGTATTTACATATTGCATCATTATGCCTCATTTGTAGCTATATTTGCATCCAGCCTTTCCCTCCACCCACATTGAATGCCAAACAAACACATACCAATCGACGGATTCAAGTTGCACCAGTTGTCAAAAGATGCAATCGTTGGTTGGAAGGCGATCGCCGAATTTGTCCTCGTTGCCGTTGTCTGTCGTGACATGGCTCAATAGCTTCAGTTTCTTCTTCAATTTCGTTTTCGCTATCAGCCTCCACACTCCAACCATCCGTTTCAATACATGCGTAATTTGTTGAATCGCTTAACCCGCTGAAATCCGAGTCTGAATCCGAGCTAATGTCGCTATATCTTTCTGTTCTATCCGCCATGTTTGCTTGTATTGGCGTCACGCAGTGACGTCACAGGAAAATGCACGGCTGGGTATAGCGATGGTGAAAATCAGGCACTTTGACGCAGTTTTTCGGGATATTGCGTGATGGGTAAAATTTTGAAAAAAACTTCCAAAAATAAAATAAGCCACTGGGAACTGATTTTTATTGGTTTTAACCCTTCTGAAATTGTGATAATGTTCCCCTTTAAAGATTGTTTTGTGCTCAGTCTCTGTGTGCGTGACTGTGTTTAAACGCCTGAAAATGTGCAAAGCGGAGGCTTGACTAATACAGCACTTGATTATAAAGCGGAGTGCATTGCCAACCAACACGAACTGCGGTGAGAATTGGATTTACAGTAGACACGAACACATCGGTCGGTAGCCGCTTTGGTTTGTCAGTGGGTTTGAGGAATACTTTGAGTTCTTTGTATGAAGGAGCCAGTGCTCCTCTGGGGCTTCTTTTCTGTGCACATCATCTACACAACCACACATAAATAGTAAGTTTGAACAGAGAAGACGACTTTTATTGTTGTCATGTTTTAAAGCCTTTAGTTGTGTGCGCCAACTCTCCATTATTCTGTTGTTTTTGACAAAAAAGCAATCCAGATGTTCCCTCAGATGAAGGGTGTCCGCATATAAAACGAACTGCAGTTTTTCTTCCCCGTGTCCCCGCTAGAAGATGTTACACTGTTAAAGCTTGGAAGCTCAGTTCGTCCTTAACTATCTATTTATCTTTCCTGTCACAGCGGCAGCGGAACATCAGAAGCACATTAGATTCCGACCTGATTCTGGATCCTTTTCTGCGGACAAGTGAGCTGTGGCAGGGATCGCCGCACCTTGCGATGAGTGTTTCATTTTGTCTCCGAGAGACAGAAATAATAAAAAAACAAAAACACGAGCGCAGTACAGGAAGCTTGACAGGGAAGGCAGCAGAAAACAAGAAAAAAATGGTGAGACTGAGTGAAGCCGAGGGCGATGTTTGCTTTGATTTCTGCCTCTTTCCAAAGGGTTTTCTGGAAATATAGGAGCTGACGTTCCTCAGAGGTGCGCTCTTAACCAGTCAACCTGGCCATTAATGCTCTCTGAGGGCTCGATCCCTTTTCCCCTCCAACCCCTTTCCCATCCTGCTCAGCTCTATTTTCATTTGCCCTGTTGCTGCTGAGTACAATAATAAATAATCCTCCCTATTCAGCCATCTCCCTTTCCATTTTGGCAGCTCCGCATCTGTTTAGTAAGTGCTGTTGTCTCATCCCATCTTTGCACCGATTCTTAGCCAGGGTTCATCTCGCTGCCCTTCTTTTGTTATGAAACTAAATATTTTTTCCCCTTTTTCCCCCATCTCTCACTGACCCTCCTGTTTGAATCAACTGCTAATTGACAGCCAGTAACAACAAGTCACCTTGCCTGTTCGCTCTCTGCACCCTAACTCACCCACTTCTCAAAGCATCAATGTAGCTTAAATCCGAGCCCTTGGAAACTCAATCTATTTGAGATCAGTAGCAGCTGAATTTGCTCTCCCCACCATGGGTTTTGGCAAAATTGGCGTGAAACTCCAGATTAAATCACGAGGGTTGAAATTTTGTCAGCGTCTTTTAGGGCAGACAGCGAGCCCCCGCGGTCAACTCTCAGATCGGGTGTCGACTCAGGTGAACGGAGCCAGGAGAGCCCTGGGTCTGTGCCTGCGAAGGAAACCGGGTCAGAGACCCAGGGGACCAGTAAAACCAGGTCACACCAGGCCAACTCGTGCAGACACATACCGAGCTAGACGGTTTCTTTTTTTAAGGGGATAAAAAAAGGAAAAGGATTTCTTTCTCACCTGTAAAAGCAAGATTTGTTTTACCCACAAAAACAAGCCGTAGCGGGTATTGAGTTCTCTTTGGATTATGTAGTGAAATTCGTAGTTTTGCATGTATTTGCCTGGTCTTTTGCCTAGTCAAAATTATGTAGTAGAGACATTAATGATTCCCGAAAAGGTCCTCCGAACCAGAATTGTTCAAAAAGAAAACAAATGAAGGCATTTTCTCTGCGGAGCATGTCCTACATGTTTGTGTGGTGTACGTGTGTGTTTTTGTATTTCTACCCTTCTTGAGACATCAACAAGGAAAAGTACTTTCCATCTGAGGACCGGTGAACCAGTTAGGACCGAAATAAGGGTCCTAATATGGAAAACCATTGTTTCTATTAGAGAACCAAATTCTAGAGTCTGTGAACATTGCTCCAAAGTCAGGATTTTTTTATTGATTTAATTTGCATAGAAAAGTAAACATTGACAGGTGCAAAGGCAGCAATATATGATAAAACAAGACGGCAGCTAAGGAAGGACTTCCCTATTCATTCCCAAAAAAAAACAGCCAGGTGAACAGCTGATTGTACGACTTCCGGCGCTAACGTAAGACAACCCGCGTCAAATATGTGACCATAGGATGAACAAATACACTACGGTACTAAGACTATAGTGGCCATAAACAGTTGGCTTCTAAAGCTGGTTTGGCCAAAGTGCGACACAGGGGCCATCTGTGGTCCAAAACTCGTTTGTCATCGGCCATAAGCACATTACAAAAAACTAAAGATAGAGTTCTCATTTGTACCCTTGGTGGTGAAATCTATCAAAATTAGGGTGGTCCCAAAAAGGAGGGATTTTTCAAATTGACTGTGTGTCGGTTTTAAAAGTGCTCCCCCACCTGTCAACATATGAAATAACAAGTGTGTGTAAAAATTTGAAGTGCTCCCCCCTCTGGTGAACATAAGTAATCACAAGTGTGTGTAAGAAATTGAATCGCACCCCCCTTGGCCAAAGTGAATAAAAAAATATTTAAAAAGGTATATAGAGACATACTGTAAGAACAAAGTAAATAATGAAGATTAAAAACCAATTGGAAACAAACTAAAAATAATTAGAAAAAAAACATACCTATGTATATATTACACTTTATATATCTGGAAAGGTAACACATGCAATTGTGTGTGTGTGTGTGTGTGTGTGTGTGTGTGTGTGTGTGTGTGTGTGTGTGTGTGTGTGTGTGTGTGTGTGTGTGTGTGATTAGAAGTGGGTTTCTGTTGATGTCCCACTATGACATTCATGTGGTTGCAAATTATCTGTTCTTATAATTTCCTAAAGTCCTCATGCAAATATAGTAGTACCTTAATTTACGAGCTTAATTGGTTCCGTGACGGTGCTCTTAACTTAAAACACTTGTATCTCAAAACAACAGTTCCCTTTAAAATCAACTGAAATCCATTTAATCGGTGTGTGGCTCCCAAAACAAGACAGTTTTAACATCGATCATGCCTGTTAAAAAGTAAACACATTTTTAGATGAGATGTTTGAAGGCTAGAGTATACAAATCAATCAATCAATCAATCAATGTTTACTTATATAGCCCTAAATCACGAGTGTCTCAAAGGGCTGCACAAACCACCACGACATCCTCGGTAGGCCCACATAAGGGCAAGGAAAACTCACACCCAGTGGGACGTCGGTGACAATGATGACTATGAGAACCTTGGAGAGGAGGAAAGCAATGGATGTCGAGCGGGTCTAACATGATACTGTGAAAGTTCAATCCACAATGGATCCAACACAGTCGCGAGAGTCCAGTCCAAAGCGGATCCAACACAGCAGCGAGAGTCCCGTTCACAGCGGAGCCAGCAGGAAACCATCCCAAGCGGAGGCGGATCAGCAGCGCAGAGATGTCCCCAGCCGATACACAGGCAAGCAGTACATGGCCATCGGATCGGACCGGACCCCCTCCACAGGGGAGAGTGGGACATAGAAGAAAAAGAAAAGAAACGGCAGATCAACTGGTCTAAAAAGGGAGTCTATTTAAAGGCTAGAGTATACAAATGAGTTTTAAGGTGAGACTTAAATGCTTCTACTGAGGTGGCATCTCAAACTGTTACCGGGAGGGCATTCCAGAGTACTGGAGCCCGAACGGAAAACGCTCTATAGCCCGCAGACTTTTTTTGGGCTTTGGGAATCACTAACAAGCCGGAGTCCTTTGAACGCAGATTTCTTGCCGGGACATATGGTACAATACAATCGGCAAGATAGGATGGAGCTAGACCGTGTAGTATTTTATACGTAAGTAGTAAAACCTTAAAGTCACATCTTAAGTGCACAGGAAGCCAGTGCAGGTGAGCCAGTACAGGTGTAATGTGATCAAACTTTCTTGTTCTTGTCAAAAGTCTAGCAGCCGCATTTTGTACCAACTGTAATCTTTTAATGCTAGACATGGGGAGACCCGAAAATAATACGTTACAGTAGTCGAGGCGTTATGTGGCTCCTTAGTCCCTTTCCTTAGCAAACCACCTGCCGCCCATCTTCACTAATGTGAGGTTGCTGCTGTTTCCCTTGCTGACGCAGACATGGCTGTCTGGCAGCACCAGAAGGAATTTTAGCAGGACATTACAAGACCTAATCAAAAGCATCCCTACTGTTTTTTTTTTTAAGTCCCCCAAGCCTTTGCTTTTATGAACCACAAACCCAGTCTTGAAGACTTTGGAGTTTGAAGTCCCTTTTGTTGTTTGTTTGTTGAAAACACGAAGCCCAAGCTAATGACGTTAAGTTAAAAGCATTACTGAATTTTGAATGACCGGCCTTAAGAGCTCGTATTGTAACCTAAGAATGCGCCTTTGGTTTTTCTTTTACATTCCCATTCCGTGCATTACCCCATAAATATAAACTGAGATGAAATAAATATTACATTAAATTCAAGATGTCTTCGAATATGGTCTTTTTACTTTCCCAGTACACAGCATAGTTTTAATGTCCACATCTCATTTTCTCTCAGTAGCCTGCCCACAGACACAATGAGCCTACCTCATTCAGGGACTCGCATGTGTAAACACTGCAGCCTGAATATTAGATTAGAGCATTAACCCCACAAAATTCTCCAAACCAAATAGTGACAGTGACAACTAATGAGAGCCAGTTGTTCTCAGTGTCTTTTTTTTTTCAGCAAGAAGTCAAATAGGCAGGAAAGGAGGACAAAGTACTAAAAGTCGGGATGACGAATGTGCTTCTCTGGTGGGCATGAATGACACCAACAGACTTGTGTCTCTCATTCATTCATTTCTTATCGCAATCCCCCACACATCAGGGGTCTCATTCAAAGTGTGCATATGAATCCTACTGCACAAAGGATTAATATATCGTGTATACAAACATTCAGATTTATACAAGCTTGCCGTTAATCTTCCATTTATAAATCACCCTCTGCCCCCTTCAATGCAAAGCATCTCGTGAATGAAATGAAATACATTGATTGATTGTATGAGACTTTTATTAGTAGATTGCACAGTACAGTACATATTCCGTACAATTGACCACTAAATGGTAACACCCCAATACGTTTTTCAACTTGTAAGTCGGGGTCCACGTTAATCATTTCATGGTATAAAGCAGGGGTCTCAAACTCAACTCACCTGGGGGCCACTGGATGCAGAAATTGGGTGAGGCTGGGCCGCGAGAAAAGATTTCTTAAAAAATGTAACATGCACTTTTTAATGAATTCACCTTCTATGAATTCACCTTTTTTTCCGGGAGACTCCTGAATTTCAGTGCACCTCCCGACAATCATTTTCCTGAATTTGTCCCAATTTTCACCTGGCCGACATTATTAAGGGCTGCCGTGACTGCACTGCCTTTAACGTCCTCTACAACAGTGGTTCTCAACCTTTTTTCAGTGACGTACCCCCTGTGGAATTTTTTTTAATTCATCCATCCATTTTTTACCGCTTATTCCCTTTTGGGGTCGCGGGGGACGCTGGCGCCTATCTCAGCTACAATCGGGCGGAAGGTGGGGTACACCCTGGACAAGTGGCCACCTCATCGCAGGGCCAACACAGATAGACAGACAACATTCACACTCACATTCACACACTAGGGCCAATTTAGTGTTGCCAATCAACCTATCCCCAGGTGCATGTCTTTGGAAGTGGGAGGAAGCCGGAGTACCCGGAGGGAACCCACGCATTCACGGGGAGAACATGCAAACTGCACACAGAAAGATCCGGAGCCTGGATTTGAACCCAGGACTGCAGGACCTTCGTATTGTGAGGCAGACGCACTAACCCCTCTAAACCGGGTAATTCAAGTACCCCCTAATCAGAGCAAAGCATTTTAGTTGCAAAAAAAAGATAATGAAGTAAAATACAGCACTATGTCATCAGTTTCTGATTGATTAAATTGTATAACATGGGACATGTCCACAAAAAATCTAGCTGTCAACACAGAATATTGCATTGTTGCATTTCTTTTCACAGTTTGTGAACTTACATTCATATTTTGTTGAAGTGGTATTCAATAAATCTGTTTATTAAGTATTTATGACCGACTGCTATTTTATAGAATGTTTTTGATAAATCTCACTTAACCCTTGGCATACCTTCACATAGTGTACCATCTATAATAGAACTAGTTCTCTACAACTCGTCATTGCGCACATAACACAACTACATCATGTTGTGCGAGACTTGTGCAGAAGAACAATAGCAGCTGCAAGATTAGATTAGATTAGATCAGGGGTGCTCACACTTTTTCTGCAGGTGAGCTACTTTTCAATTGACCAAGTCGAGGAGATCTACTTCATTCCTATTTATAATTTATATTTATTTATTTATGAAAGAGACATTTTTGTTAACAAGTTAATGGTGTTTAATGATAATACAAGCATGTTTAACACACATAGATTCCTTTCTTTCATGAAGACAAGAATATAAGTTGGTGTATTACCTGATTCTGATGACTTGCATTGATTGGAATTAGACAGTGGTGCTGATAACGTCCGCATTTTCAAATGGAGGAAAAAAAAAGTCCTCCTTTCTGTCCAATACCACATGAAAGTGGTTGGATTTGGCATCTCATTTGTCCAACTTGCATACTCGTTTTTAAACACTTTGTTATGAGAGTAGCATATGTGTGTGGCCCTTTAATGTCTGGCAGCAGGTGAGTGACGTCAGTGAGTGTGCGGGTGGGCAAGCAAGTGAGAAAGCGGGGGAGAAATACATTGGCATAAAACTCCGTAGCTTGCTAGCTTGTGCACGCTAGCTTTCTGAGACTCTTATTTTGTTAGCACAGGCAGGATGAAACAGGTCTTTTATGGTGAAGACAGGAACTGTGCAGTCGGTCTTTAGAGTTTTGACAGTAGGTACGGAGTCTCTAGAAATAAAATGTGTTTCTCTGCGTCCGCCCTGTTAGTGATTTTTTTCTTAAATATGAGCTCGCAGCAGCCAGCGTCATCTCACAAGATCCTCGGGTGCCGAGAATGTCAAACAACTGACGAAAGTGAAGTCTTGGTATGATTGATGATTGCTCATTTTTATGTCTATTTTTTAATGCCTGGCTTGAGATCGACTGACACACCCTCCGAGATCGACCAGTCGATCGCGATCGACGTAATGGGCACCCCTGGATTAGATAGTACTTTATTTATTCCGTCAGGAAAATTACAATTTTCAGCACAATCCCATTCAAGATCAAAGAAACATTACAGGGAGACAGAACAGGATCGCTGACGGGTCTGCCGGCTTCCAGCGCCCCTTACAAAAAAGATGAGATACAGGTAAACAGGCCGAGTCATACCAAAGACTATAAAATGGGACTCATTACCTCCCTGCTTGGCACTCAGCATCAAGGGTTGGAATTGGGGGTTGAATCACCAAAATGATTCCCGAGCGCAGCCACCGTTGCTGCTCACTGCTCCTCTCACCTCCCAGGGGTTGAACATGGGTATGGGTCAGATGCAGAGGATAATTTCACCACACCTAGTGTGTGTGTGTAACTATCGATGGGACTTTAACTTTAATTTGTTAAAGACTCTGAAACTTTATGCAGCCTCTAACTTATACTGTATACGATTTTAAGTTAGTCTTTTTTTTGTTATCTCATAATGGTCAAAATTTTCAACCAACCTTTCACTCTGTTTTCATGTAGAATTCTTAATCCCTTTCTTCACAGTCTAATGTAATTTTACTTCATCCTGCAGTTATTGTGACTTTATAAGGGTTCGTTTGTCACATCCGGCTGTCAGAATTTATTTGTTGATCTGAATCAGGTCTTTGGTTTGGATTGGTCGGGGATTGCTGAAGTAATAAATCTCCAATGGAGCTCCGAGGAATGGTGTGTGTCAGTGCTATTAAATCACGCCTTGCTCGAGATTAGGAGCAGGGCATGGTGGGTTTGGCCGGCGTCTCTGTGGATCCCGAGTCGCACTCAGTCAACCTGCTTAAGGCCGCTTACTGTCATTACTCTGGATTTAGCTGCGTTTTCCTCAGCAACAGAAATATGAGTTGTAATGCGGCAGCCTATGTCTTCGTAAACTAATACTGCACCAAGGCACAGGGCAGATCCAGGTTTTGAAGTCAAGACAATTATAGAAGCAAGATGTTGGCTGCTGTTTGTCCCATGACCAGGTTTTTGTTGAGGAGCTTACTGTCCCTGTCCATTTGGACCACATTAAATCTCTATTTTGCCAATGTTTCTTTTCATCATCCAGCCTTTTTAATTCTTTGTTTTTATGCCAGGACTTTCCCAGACCCCGAGGTACTTGAAAAAAAGACAAACATCATTGATTGTCGTTTCTCTTACAACTTAATTTTTCGTACGCATGTAAGTACCATATTTAGCAGCACAACGGTCTTATCAAACGGGGTTCTTTCCTTTCTTGGCTTCTCCTCCACATGGTGGAAAGTTTTCCATCTGACCCAGTGCTTTAGGAATGTCCACTTGCATAAATTGTTCTGTCATTAAGATGCTTCTCTTCCTTTAGTATGTTGTTTAGTGTGCCATGAGGAGAATTGGTGAGTTTCTGACATGGCTATTTCTCCAAATATTTCAGACGGAGGAGATGCTCTGTGGCCTGGGAAAAGTGCAGTGTGTGGTGGTGTCCTTCATACTCCTTAAAGACATGTCATTAAAACCCCAAAGGAGGAAAACCACCCACTAGAATTTTTGAGCACAGGGAGCTTGTTAAAATGGCCCCTCTTGGCGCCCTCAGCTTTGGAGTATGCCATGTTTAAAGTACAGTTGACAGTCACTCCGAGGCACTCAACATCCATTTCCAAGCTCCAAGGTTGTGACCTTTCATTGCTTCTTTGTTGTGGTTCAGTTAAAGTGCATTACAGGTTGCCTTTTGTTACTTAAAACAAAGTTGGATCTATTAAGAAAAAAAGTCTGCCCCTTTGATGCCTTTCTTGCTTGCGGCCAAGGCATACAGAAAGAGGTGACTTCACATTATAAATGTCTTCCCCCCACTGTTTTCCACTTGAAAATGAGCGGATAAATTACAGCCTTTTTGGCGTTTAGAAACCTATTATTGTTGTTATTTTTTATTAAGATGGGGTCTTGCTATTTGATTTTTTTCCCCCTGTCCGACACACAAAAGAACAGAGGCTCGCTATCGGCTTTATGCTTCTGGTAAACAATAGCGGGTAGCACAACAGGGGGTCAAACGTATAAACTCTGATGGCGTCAAGATAAAGTAGTTCATTCACATGCAGACGTCCTACAAGCAAGTAGCTCAACTGTATTGTGCCGTCACAAAGATTTAGTAATATGACTTCCCATGTTTTTAATGGGAATTCTACGGGAGTCGCCAGAGAACATGAAGAAAAGTGTCAAACATTGTTTCGGCAAGAAGTAATAAAAAGAGAGCTCAAAGTTCCATGGCCAAAGTGATATTACAGTGGCTTTCAACTTTGCAACTCTGAAAAGAACCACATTTTTACCGAAATAGTTAAAAACAACACACAATGTTTATACTCTGATGTTTGTCAATTTGGAAAAGATTTTCATTATTCTGGTTCCGGTTTGGTAACCGCAGGATTAGGTCTCTGCTTTTTGCAGATGATGTGGTCCTGATGGCTTCATCTGGCCGGGATCTTCAGCTCTCGCTGGATCGGTTCGCAGCCGAGTGTGAAGCGACCGGAATGAGAATCAGCACCTCCAAGTCCGAGTCCATGGTTCTCGCCCGGAAAAGGGTGGAGTGCCATCTCCGGGTTGGGGAGGAGACCCTGCCCCAAGTGGAAGAGTTCAAGTACCTAGGAGTCTTGTTCACGAGTGAGGGAAGAGTGGATCGTGAGATCGACAGGCGGATCGGTGCGGCGTCTTCAGTAATGCGGACGTTGTACCGATCCGTTGTGGTGAAGAAGGAGCTGAGCCGGAAGGCAAAGCTCTCAATTTACCGGTCGATCTACGTTCCCATCCTCACCTATGGTCATGAGCTTTGGGTCATGACCGAAAGGATAAGATCACGGGTACAAGCGGCCGAAATGAGTTTCCTCCGCCGTGTGGCGGGTCTCTCCCTTAGAGATAGGGTGAGAAGCTCTGCCATCCGGGAGGAACTCAAAGTAAAGCCGCTGCTCCTCCACATCGAGAGGAGCCAGATGAGGTGGTTCGGGCATCTGGTCAGGATGCCACCCGAACGCCTCCCTAGGGATGTGTTTAGGGCACGTCCAACCGGTAGGAGGCCACGGGGAAGACCCAGGACACGTTGGGAAGACTATGTCTCCCGGCTGGCCTGGGAACGCCTCGGGATCCCCCGGGAAGAGCTAGACGAAGTGGCTGGGGAGAGGGAAGTCTGGGTTTCCCTGCTTAGGCTGTTGCCCCCGCGACCCGACCTCGGATAAGCGGAAGATGATGGATGGATGGATGGATGGATTTTCATTATTTTGCCTGTGCATTTTTTCGTGACCAACATTCTTTTCTTTCAGATCTATAAAGTTTCTACTATTCCAGTCAGAAATGTACTGAACTCCATCCATTATAGGCTTAAATGTATTATTACTTTTAGGCACAAAATCATTTATTTGAACATTAGAATGAATGTTAATACAATGATTTTGTACTCAAGAATTAGGTGCACATTTCTGAATTTATGTTGGATTGTCTAATGTCCACAAGATTAGAATTATACCTACAGGCTCAATTAAATACACTCTATATTACAGTCACTAAGATCGTATATAATATACAAACCCCGTTTCCCTATGAGTTGGGAAATTGTGTTAGATGTAAATATAAACGGAATACAATGATTTGCAAATCCTTTTCAACCCATATTCAGTTGAATGCTGTACAAAGACAACATATTTGATGTTCAAACTCATAAACTTTTTTTTTTTGCAAATCATAATTAAGTTACAATTTCATGGCTGCAACACGTGTCAAAGTAGTTGGGAAAGGGCATGTTCACCACTGTTTTACATCACCTTTTCTTTTAACAACACTCAATAAACGTTTGGGAATTGAGGAAACCAATTGTTGAAACTTTGAAAGTGGAATTATTTACCATTCTTGTTTGATGTACAGATCAAGTTGTTCAACAGTTTGGGGTCTTGTTGTCGTATTTTACGCTTCATAATGCACCACACATTTGAGATGGGAGACAGGTCTGGACTGCAGGCGGGCCAGGAAAGTACCCACAATCTTTTAGTACGAAGCCATGCTGTTGTAACACGTGGCTTGGCATTGTTTTGCTGAAATAAGCAGGAGCGTCCATGCTAACGTTGCTTGGATGACAACATATGTTGCTCCAAAACCTGTATGTACCTTTCAGCATTAATGGTGCCTTCACAGATGTGTAAGTTACCCATGCCTTGGGCACTAATGCACCCCCATACCATCACAGAGGCTGGCTTTTGAACTTTGCGCCTATAACAATCCGGATGGTTATTTTCCTCTTTGTTCCGGAGGACACCACATCCACAGTTTCCAAATATTATTTAAAATGTGGACTCATCAGACCACAGAACACTTTTCCACTTTGCATCAGTCCGTCTTAGATGAGTTCGGGCCCAGCGAAGCCGGCGGCGTTCCTGGGTCTTATTGATAGATGGCTTTCGCTTTGCATATTAGAGTTTTAACTTGCACTTACAGATGTAGCGACCAACTGTAGTTACTGACAGTGGTTTTATGAAGTGTTCCTGAGCCCATGTGGTGATATCCTTTACACACTGATGTCGGTTTTTGATGCAGTGCCGGCTGAGGGATCAAAAGTCCGTAATATCATCTCTTACGTGCAGGGATTTCTCCAGATTCTCTGAACCTTTTGATGATTTTACGGACCGTAGATGGTAAAATCCCCAAATTCCTTGCAATAGCTCTTTGAGAAATGTTGTTCTAAAACTGTTGGACAATTTGCTTACAAAGTGGTGACCCTCACCCCATCCTTGTTTGTGAATTACTTAGCATTTCATGGAAGCTGCTTTTATACCCAATCATGGCACCCACCTGTTCCCAATTAGCCTGCACACCTGTGGGATGTTCCAAATAAGTGTTTGATAAGCAATTCTTAACTTTGTCAGTATTTATTGCCACCTTTCCCAACTTCTTTGTCACGTGTGGCTGGCATCAAATTCTAAAGTTAATGATTATTTGCAACAAAAAACAATGTTTATCAGTTTGAACATCAAATATGTTGTCTTTGTAGCATATTCAACTGAATATGGGTTGAAAATTATTTGCAAATCCTTGTATTCCGTTTTTATTTACATCTAACACAATTTCCCAACTCATATGGAAACAGGGTGGGAAATATAATAAACTGTCGAAGATTCCATGTTTTTTTTTTGGCCAAGCTTTGTTAATGATAATAATTGACTGCAGCCGATGGTGGTGTGTCTTTGGCAGCATGCTGTACAAATTAGGAGTGTACGGTATATTTTTTTCAAGTCATTACCGACAACTTGCTGCTTCTGTAGACCAATACCGATAAATTATTTGTATCTATTATTCTTTACACTTCGATTGAATTTTAGTGCGTGCACACCTGGAGACAGGAAACCTAAACAAAGATGGATATGACCAACTGTACCTGTAGATAACCCTGGTCTTTCTTTTCAGTTGACTTTGTAGCACTTTCTTTAGCAGCAGGCTACTTCTTAGGTTTTGAAACACCGTTGTAGCAATGCTAGCGTTTCAAGTGGCTGGAAAAAGTTGGATGTGTTAAAGCCTGATGTTGTTTGCCGAACATTTGGTACAAATAGCACACACAATGTCTTCCTCTGAAACCTGGACAAAGTGAAATGCTTGTTTACAATGAGCTGAGGAGAAGCTGACAACAGGCTTACACCACAGCAAGTAGGAAAACAGGAGTGTTTGTTTTGTTCACCAGATAAGATTTTATTTATCATTTATTATTATTTTTTTAATGATTCGAGATTTGACGATGTGACCTCATAAATCGTCAAATTGACATGATCTTCAGCTCTCACTGGATCGGTTCGCAGCCGAGTGTGAAGCGGCCGGAATGAGAATCAGCACCTCCAAGTCCGAGTCCATGGTTCTCTCCCGGAAAAGGGTCCAGTGCCATCTCCGGGTTGGGGAGGAGACCCTGCCCCAAGTGGAGGAGTTCAAGTACCTAGGAGTCTTGTTCACGAGTGAGGGAAGAGTGGATCGTGAGATCGACAGGCGGATCGGTGCGGCGTCTTCAGTAATGCGGACGTTGTACCGATCCGTTGTGGTGAAGAAGGAGCTGAGCCGGAAGGCAAAGCTCTCAATTTACCGGTCGATCTACGTTCCCATCCTCACCTATGGTCATGAGCTTTGGGTCATGACCGAAAGGATAAGATCACGGGTACAAGCGGCCCAAATGAGTTTCCTCCGCCGTGTGGCGGGGCTCTCCCTTAGAGATAGGGTGAGAAGCTCTGCCATCCGGGAGGAACTCAAAGTAAAGCCGCTGCTCCTCCACATCGAGAGGAGCCGGATGAGGTGGTTCGGGCATCTGGTCAGGATGCCACCCGAACGCCTCCCGAGGGAGGTTTTTAGGGCACGTCCAACCGGTAGGAGGCCATGGGGAAGACCCAGGACACGTTGGGAAGACTATGTCTCCCGGCTGGCCTGGGAACGCCTCGGGATCCCCAGGGAAGAGCTAGACGAAGTGGCTGGGGAGAGGGAAGTCTGGGCTTTCCTGCTTAGGCTGCTGCCCCCGCGACCCGACCTCGGATAAGCGGAAGAAGATTGATGGATGGATGGATGTGTCCAATATATACAGTCCTAGTCAAACGTTTACATACACTTGTGAAGGACATAATGTCATGGCTGTCTTGAGATTCCACAACTCTTGTTTTTTTGTTATTGGAGCACATACTTGTTTGTCACAAAAAAATATTCATGAAGTTTGGTTCTTTTCTGAATTTATTATGGGTCTACTTAAAATGTGACCAACATCTGTTGGGTCAAAATTATACACCCAGCAACATCCATCCATCCATTTTCTACCGCTTATTCCCTTTTGGGGTCACGGGGGGCGCTGGCGCCTATCTCAGCTACAATCGGGCGGAAGGCGGGGTACACCCTGGACAAGTCTCCACCTTATCGCAGGGCCAACACAGATAGACAGACAACATTCACACTCACATTCACACACTAGGGCCAATTTAGTGTTGCCAATCAACCTATCCCCAGGTGCATGTCTTTGGAAGTGGGAGGAAGCCGGAGTACCCGGAGGGAACCCACGCATTCACGGGGAGAACATGCAAACTCCACACAGAAAGATCCCGAGCCTGGATTTGAACCCAGGACTGCAGGAACTTCGTATTGTGAGGCAGACGCACTAACCCCTCTTCCACCGTGAAGCCCAGCAACAAACATTATCAATTTTGACATGACCTCTTAACTTCATGTGTGTGATTATGATTGATGACACCTGTGGACTTCTCTAAGCCCATTTAAATTGGGCTCATGTGATGCAGTCATTAGACCCGGTTACAAACGCAACAATGGGAAAGTCAAAGGAACTCAGCACAGATCTAAAAAATATGAATCATTGACTTGAACAAATCAGGAAACTCACTCGGAGCCATTTCAAAGCAGCTTAAGATCCCAAGAGCAACTGTGCAGACAATTGTTCGTAAGTATAAAGTGCACGACACAGTTTTGTCACTGCCACGATCAGGAAGAAAACGCAAGCTATCACGTGCAGCTGAGAGAAAATTGGTCAAAATGATGAAGAGTCAACCAAAAAGCAGGTCTGCAATGAATTAAAAGCTGCTGGAACACAGTTGTCAGTGTCCACAGTGTTTTGCATCACCATGGATTGAGAGGGTACCATGCAAGAAGGAAGCCCTTGCTCCAGAAGCGACACCTTAAGGCTTGTCTAAAGTTTGGTGGGCAAAGATAATTCTGTGGTTGGATGAAACAAAAATTGAGCTGTTTGGCCACTATACCCAGCAATATGTTTGGAGGAGAGAAGGTGAGGCCTTTAATTCCAGGAACACCAATTCCTACCATCAAGCATGGTGGTGGTAGTATTATGCTCTGGGCCTGTTTTGCTGCCAATGGAACTGGTGCTTTACAGAGAGTAAGTGGGACAATAAACAAGAAGGACTACCTCCAAATTCTTCAGGACAACCTAAAATCATCAGCCTGGAGGTTGGGTCTTGAGCGCAGTTGGGTGTTCTAACAGGACAATGACCCCAAACACATGTCAAAAGTGGTAGAATTAAGGTTTTAGAATGGCCTTCCCAATTTCCTGACTTAAAAGTCAACCAGAAGCTTGTGGATGGCTACCAAAAGTGCTTTATTGCAGTGAAACTTGCCAAGGGACACGCAACCAAATATTAACATTGCTGTATGTATACTTTTGACCCAGCAGATATGCTCACATTTTCAGTAGACCCATAATACATTCATAAAAGAACCAAACTTCAATGTTTTTATGTGACCAACAATTATGTGCTCCAATTAGGGATGCACCGATTAATCGGTAACCGAATATATTCGGCCGAATACGGCAAAAAAAAAGCCACATTCGGCCTTCGGTGGAATGAGTTAAGAACAAGGCCGAATGGTGGCGTGTGACGCAATTTTTTGACGCGGTGACGCAATCAACCAACGTGCAGTGATGTTGGGATATGTTGTGTAGGCTACCTGTATAAGTGTATGAGGTTACAAGCATACACTTAATTGAGATTTGCTTGAGCCTTCTGTTTACATTATTAGCATATCTACTGTGGCTAAGCAGACTTTTGCTAAAAGGACAATAATTCATTTGTTGTGGGTTTATCCACTTTAATGCACTTTATTTTTTTTTTGGAATGCATGTTTCGGATGCACGGGCTTCACGGTGGCAGAGGGGTTAGTGCGTCTGCCTCACAATACGAAGGTCCTGCAGTCCTGGGTTCAAATCCAGGCTCGGGATCTTTCTGTGTGGAGTTTGCATGTTCTCCCCGTGACTGCGTGGGTTCCCTCCGGGTACTCCGGCTACCTCCCACTTCCAAAGACATGCACCTGGGGATAGGTTGATTGGCAACACTAAATTGGCCCTAGTGTGTGAATGTTGTCTGTCTATCTGTGTTGGCCCTGCGATGAGGTGGCCACTTGTCCAGGGTGTACCCCGCCTTCCGCCCGATTGTACCTGAGATAGGCGCCAGCGCCCCCCCGCAACCCCAAAAAGGGAATAAGCGGTAGAAAATGGATGGATGTTTTGTTTGAAGGCCTAATATAAATGAAAAACTTTGTGCTTTTTTTGAAAAGCAAAGGCTACTGGAATATTAAAAAAATGTCAATATTCAATAAAAAATTACTTTATTTGAAAAACATGTCTAAATATTTATTCTAGGCTATTTATGCAATATAAAAAAATTGTGAAAAACTGCATTCATTATTCGGTATTCAGCCTTCGGCCAAGCGTTTAAATTTTATTCGGCTTCGGCCACAAATTTTCATTTCGGTGCATCCCTAGTTCCAATCACTTTATCACAAAAAATAACAGTTGTAGAAAGTATTGGATAGTCAAGACAGCCATGACATTACGTTCTTTACAAGTGTATGTAAACTTTTGACCGCGACTGTATCGTGCACCCTAATACAAATATTTATTTGACGTTGAATTGATCAAAAGTCAGGACAATGTCCCAAGTCTAAGGAACTCAGTGACGATTTAAGAAGACACATATTTATAATGGGTTGTACTTGTATAGCGCTTTTCTACCTTCAAGGTACTCAAAGCGCTTTGACACTACTTCCACATTTACCCATTCACACACACATTCACACACTGATGGAGGGAGCTGCCATGCAAGGCGCCAACCAGCACTCATCAGGAGCAAGGGTGAAGTGTCTTGCTCAGGACACAACGGACGTGACGAGGTTGGTACTAGGTGGGATTTGAACCAGTGACCCTCGGGTTGCGCATTTGGAGTCCTTTGTAAAGCAGAGTGTCCTGAGAAACCTGTATGGCTTCGAAGTGGATTCATGTGAAATAACAGTGACCTATCAATCAATCAATCAATCAATGTTTATTTATATAGCCCCAAATCACAAATGTCTCAAAGGACTGCACAAATCATTACGACTACAACATCCTCGGAAGAACCCACAAAAGGGCAAGGAAAACTCACACCCAGTGGGCAGGGAGAATTCACATCCAGTGGGACGCCAGTGACAATGCTGACTATGAGAAACCTTGGAGAGGACCTCAGATGTGGGCAACCCCCCCTCTCTAGGGGACCGAAAGCAATGGATGTCGAGCGGGTCTAACATGATACTGTGAAAGTTCAATCCATAGTGGCTCCAACACAGCCGCGAGAGTTCAGTTCAAGCGGATCCAAGACAGCAGCGAGAGTCCCGTCCACAGGAAACCATCTCAAGCGGATCAGCAGCGTATGTCACTCGCTAAATTTACCATATTCTTCTGAGACCGTATGGGCTTTCTTATATCGGAAAACCTCCAGATTGTCACGTTCCGTGAGCGCTCAACCTGAATCACAACCTACTTTTGATTCATCTGGAAACACTCTAGTGCATACGTCTTATCCCGATGTAGAACGTATGTTGTCATATAACTCTGTAAACGGGTGGCATTTGGACGATGTGACATTTGCTTCCGCTTATTAGCCTTGTTCTAGCCGAGCCATTCTGAGTTACTTTGACAGAAATTGGGGTCACGCAGATGCGCACTGATATGATTGGCACCTGGGAGACTCATGCTTTCACACTTTGTGGATTATCCTCGGTTTTCCAGAGCGTTATGCCTAGAGACGCCGAGAAGCATGACATCATGATTGGCCAATGAATGTTGGGGGTTGCGTTGTACGTGTGTGCGTGTGTCATCACACATTCACAATCATGATCAACTCCAAGTCCAGTGAAAGATTACACCGGGATGTGGAAAACTGTGTTTCAGTGAAGCTATTATATAATGTCATCGAAAGTAATGGTTGGAAAAGGGGATTTCAGCTGGAAGCAGGCATGTAGCTGCACTGCATGTTTCTATCCAGGATCTATTGCCTCCTGTCAGGGAAGAAATTGGTGTAACGTTAAAGTTGACAGACTTCAGAACCATATGTCGGTAATACCTGCTCCCATTTTTCTAGGACTAATCATAGATCAGGGGCGCTCACACTTTTTCTGCAGGCGAGCTACTTTTCAATTGACCAAGTCGAGGAGATCTACCTCATTCCTATTTATAATTTATATTTATTTATTCATGAAAGAGACATTTTTGTTAACAAGTTAATGGTGTTTAATGATAATACAAGCATGTTTAACACACGTAGATTCCTTTCTTTCATGAAGACAAGAATATAAGTTGGTGTATTTGATTCTGATGACTTGCATTGATTGGAATTAGACAGTGGTGCTGATTAGATTAGATAGTAATTTATTTATTCCGTCAGGAGAGTTCCTTCAGGAAAATTACAATTTTCAGCACAATCCCATTCTAGATCAGACAAACATTACAGGGAGACAGAACAGGATCGCTGACGGGTCTGCCGGCTTCCAGCGCCCCTTACAAAAAAGATGACATACAGGTAAACAAGGGGGGGGAAAAGAATAGAAGATTAAAATAAAATAAAAATTAAAAAAAAAAAAAATTAAAAAAATCGGTCTTAGCCTGGGCCCTGAAGAAGGGGTGCAGACTGAGGCCAAGGGAAAAAAAACAACAACTCATAGCCATAGTACACATCCCTCTTACATGTGTGTAAGTGGGAAACATCAAACATCAAAGAACACAGAGGACATTAAAGACATTAAAGCAGCAGATACAACCAGACACTTCTACATACAGCTATGAATAAAAAGTAAAAGAAACATATCCACTGTGGTGGCCTCTGCGGTGTTCCACACCATCGTCCGCTGGGGTGGAGGGAGCATGGCCAGAGACAGGAGCAGACCCAACAAAGCAACCAAGACAGCCGACTCCAATCTCGGCCAGTGTCCAGTCCGCATGGATGAGCGAGGATAACGTCCGCATTTTCAAATGGAGGGAAAAAAAAAATTCCTCCTTTCTGTCCAATACCACATGAAAGTGGTTGGATTTGGCATCTCATTTGTCCAACTTGCATACTCGTTTTTAAACACTCTGTTATGAGAGTAGCATATGTGTGTGGCCCTTTAATGTCTGGCAGCAGGTGAGTGACGTCAGTGAGTGTGCGGGTGGGCAAGCAAGTGAGAAAGCGGTCGCTGAGGGCGGGGGAGAAATACATTGGCATCAAACTCCGTAGCTTGTGCACGCTAGCTTTCTGAGACTCTTATTTTGTTAGCACAGGCAGGATGAAACAGGTCTTTTATGGTGAAGACAGGAACTGTGCAGTCGGTCTTTAGAGTTTTGACAGTAGGTACGGAGTCTCTAGAAATAAAATGTGTTTCTCTGCGTCCGCCCTGTTAGTGATTTTTTTCTTAAATATGAGCTGGCAGCAGCCAGCGTCATCTCACAAGATCCTCGGGTGCCGAGAATGTCAAACAACTGACGAAAGTGAAGTCTTGGTATGATTGACGATTGCTCATTTTTATGTCTATTTTTTAATGCCTGGCTTGAGATCGACTGACACACCCTCCGAGATCGACCAGTCGATCGCGATCGACGTAATGCCCACCCCTGTTCTAGAGGGTCATTACTCAGTACAGAAATCTTCAGTGTGCACTTCAATCAATCAATCAATCAATGTATTTTATTTCGGCAATCTTCACATAAAACAAAGAACAACAACAAGAAAATAAAAAATAAAAAACACTCATTTGAGCAATGATTGAGCCGAAAGGGTGTAGGTTGAAGCCTCGCTTATATAAACCTACCCCATCACAACAAGAACAAGGTTCAAAATATATAAAATCTAAAACAAGCTTCACTTATATTACTTTTTTTTTAAACAATATATAAGCAACATATATGTAGCACACGTCTCATATACATAGTTTAACATTTAAATCAAACATATACATTTGTACACTTATATATATATATATATATTTTATATACACAATTTATTTAAATTCCATATAAAGTGGTAATATATGCATTTTAATATAACCTATATGTATAATTATGAAATCATAAATTGTATTTATGTACATATTATATATTATTGTCTTTCTAAAACAATGTTTGCTCTTCTTTCTTATATTTACGAATGATAAATGATTTAAAAAGCTTTTTAAACTGGTTTATGTTGGTGCTGTGTTTTATTTCATCCTTTAAACAGTTCCAATTTTAACCCCTGCTATTGTTATACTCATTCGTTTCTGCGTTGTTCTACAATATTGGATCTTAAAAAGTAGTTCTCCTCTTAAATTATAATTCCCTTCTCTTTGTAAAAATCTTCTCTGTAACCCTGTTGGAAGTAAATCTTTACTTGCTTTATAAATCATTTGGGCAGTCTTGAGTTGGATGAGATCTGGTAGTTTTAAATCAAATGTTTTTATAAATAATCCATTAGTGTGTTCTCGGGGTCCTGTGTTATGTATCAGTCTGATGGCCCTTTTTTGCATTAGATTAGATTAGATAGTACTTTATTTATTCCGTCAGGAGAGTTCCTTCAGGAAAATTACAATTTTCAGCACAATCCCATTCAAGATCAGACAAACATTAAAGGGAGACAGAACAGGATCGCTGACGGGTCTGCCGGCTTCCAGCGCCCCTTACAAAAAAAAGACGAGATACAGGTAAACAGGGGGGGGGAATAGAAGATAAAATAAAAATATCGGTCTTAGCCTGAGCCCTGGAGAGGGGGTGCAGACTGAGGCCAAGGGAAAAAAACAACTCATAGCCATAGTACACATCCCTCTAACATGTGTGTAAGAGGGAAACATCAAACATCAAAGAACACAGAGGACATTAAAGACATTAAAGCAGCAGATACAACCAGACACTTCTACATACAGCTATGAATAAAAAGTAAAAGAAACATATCCACTGTGGTGGCCTCTGCGGTGTTCCACGCCATCGTCCGCTGGGGTGGAGGGAGGATGGCCAGAGACAGGAGCAGACCCAACAAAGCAACCAGGACAGCAGACTCCACTCTCGGCCAGTGTCCAGTCCGCATTATTATGAATAGTGGTTGGATGTTCGTCCTGTATGTATTTCCCCAAACTTCTAGACAGTAACTCAAAGATGGTAAAACAAGTGTACAATAAAGAGTGTGTAATGTTTTTTGATTAACACTTGACATTGTTTCGATCAAACCCTGTTTTGGTGGATGTACTGATTGCATGCATTGGTTACAACCGTGTTTTCTCATTCTTACGCCCCCAATAGTGTTCCCCATATTCCACTTTGCACATCTAAATATAGACCAAGAATTTTGCTTAGGGGGGCACTCTCTTTGTGGTGGTGGTTAAAGAGAAGGTTGGGTATTTGCCATAATTGTAAATTGTAAGCTCATGAAGAGAGACAGGGGAGCATAAAGAGTTCTTGCAGTTTCTCCTGGCTCTCACTCGTTCCCCAGCTGCCGTGCAGCTTATTCGTCCCTTCCAACAAGGGCCCGCTTATTGAGTGGACGTTTTGACTGCACTGATACACTTTTCAAACAGCGCCACCTCCCCAGAAGTTTCACCTGTTTAACACAACACTCAGGGAGATCAGCTTAGACTCATTTCCCGCTCCTTCCTTGGAAAATCTTACTTTGTGACAGAAAAAGAAGTGCACACATCCTGTCCACATTAAGCGAGGGAAAAGATCTGGCAAGGCCCGTCCTGTGAAAGCCGGGCCGAAGAGAACAGAACAGACAGGCAGGCGTGCCGCAGCGTTTTATATGGCTCTTGTTCTTAGCCTTTGATGACACTGTTTAGTTTAGGAAATATCTAATAAGTCAAGTATTCTGTCTAATGTGCTGCCAGTGGGTTTACTGTTTGCCCGGAGGTCTTGAAATCCTATCTCTGACACAGCAATAATATACATTTAAAATTCCCATGGACCGGGTGGGAGGGAGTGATGTCGAGAGTGTGAGGGGGCAGCTGAGAGTAAATGTTGTAATGGCAACCATGTGCAGGTTTGATGAGATGGGTAGGACATAATGGGCCACACCTTGGAGACATTGGAAGCTATCTGTGTGTGTGTCTTATAGTCATTCATTCTGCAACCTAACGCAATTTGGGAAAATGGAGTAATTAGGCTGTAGTGTCCGTATGCCCGTTATTCCATCCATCCATCCATCATCTTCCGCTTATCCGAGGTCAGGTCGCAGGGGCAACAGCCTAAGCAGGGAACCCCAGACTTCCCTCTCCCCAACCACTTCGTCCAGCTCTTCCCGGGGGATCCCGAGGCGTTCCCAGGCCGGCCGGGAGACATAGTCTTCCCAACGTGTCCTGGGTCTTCCCCGTGGCCTCCTACCAGCTGGACGTGCCCTAAACACCTCCCTAGGGAGGCGTTCGGGTGGCATCCTGACCAGATGCCCGGACCACCTCATCTGGCTCCTCTCCATGTGGAGGAGCAGCGGCTTTACTTTGAGTTCCTCCCGGATGGCAGAGCTTCTCACCCTATCTCTAAGGGAGAGACCCGCCACACGGCGGAGGAAACTCATTTGGGCCGCTTGTACCCGTGATCTTATCCTTTCGGTCATGACCCAAAGCTCATGACCATAGGTGAGGATGGGAACGTAGATCGACCGGTAAATTGAGAGCTTTGCCTTCCGGCCCAGCTCCTTCTTCACCACAACAGATCGGTACAACGTCCGCATTACTGAAGACGCCGCACCGATCCGCCTGTCGATCTCACGATCCACTCTTCCCCCACTCGTGAACAAGACTCCTAGGTACTTGAACTCCTCCACTTGGGGCAGGGTCTCCTCCCCAACCTGGAGATGGCACTCCACCCTTTTCCGGGCGAGAACCATGGACTCGGACTTGGAGGTGCTGATTCTCATTCCGGTCGCTTCACACTCGGCTGCGAACCGATCCAGCGAGAGCTGAAGATCCCGGTCAGATGAAGCCATCAGGACCACATCATCTGCAAAAAGCAGAGACCTAATCCTGCGGTCACCAAACCGGAACCCCTCAACGCCTTGACTGCGCCTAGAAATTCTGTCCATAAAAGTTATGAACAGAATGGGTGACAAAGGACAGCCTTGGCGGAGTCCAACCCTCACTGGAAACGAGTCCGACTTACTGCCAGCAATGCGGACCAAGCTCTGACACTGATCATACAGGGATCGGACCGCCACAATAAGACAGTCCGATACCCCATACTCTCTGAGTATGGGGTATCGGATGCCCGTTAGCGTATTTTAATTATTTCATCTTCTGCTGGTTTTCTAACTTTTACTTCTTTACAAAGACATGAACAGTCCAGAAATATGATGGAAGGGTTCTTTTTACCATAAATAGACAGTATATATATATTTTTTTTCTGTATGTCTTGCAATGACACAACAATGAGATAATGAAGTAAAATAAAATCTTACTAATCCATCAATCCATCTTCTTCCGCTTATCCAAGGTCGGGTCGCGGGGGCAACAGCCTAAGCAGGGAAACCCAGACTTCCCTCTCCCCAGCCACTTCGTCTAGCTCTTCCCGGGGGATCCCGAGGCGTTCCCAGGCCAGCCGGGAGACATAGTCTTCCCAACGTGTCCTGGGTCTTCCCCGTGGCCTCCTACGGGAAGCTTTCGGGTGGCATCCTGACCAGATGCCCGAACCACCTCATCTGGCTCCTCTCGATGTGGAGGAGCAGCGGCTTTACTTTGAGTTCCTCCCGGAAGACAGAGCTACTCACCCTATCTCTAAGGGAGAGCCTCGCGAGTCGCCACCCGGCGGAGGAAACTAATTTTGGCCGCTTGTACCCGTGATATTGTCCTTTCGGTCATAACCCAAAGCCCATGACCATAGGTGAGGATGGGAACGTAGATCGACCGGTAAATCGAGAGCTTTGCCTTCCGGCTCAGCTCCTTCTTCACCACAACTGATCGATACAGCGTCCGCATTACTGAAGACGCCGCACCGATCCGCCTGTCGATCTCACGATCCACTCGTGAATAACAACAAGACTCCGAGGTAATTGAACTCCTCCACTTGGGGCAGGGTCTCCTCCCCAACCGGAGATGGTACTCCACCTTTTTCCGGGCGAAAACCATGAACTCGTTACTAAAATAACCTTCAATAAAGATGATTAACTAAGCTCAGTGGTCAGAGGGTTCATGGAGTTGGTCACCAGGAATTGCACACATCGCACACGGGATTTTGTTCCACTCCTCTTTACACCAACTCTACAAATCCTTAAGATTTTGCACTTTTGTGTGCTCTTGGGATCATAGTTGGCATCTTTCTGATTCTATACACGGCAAGTACTGTTGACACCATCGCGCTCAGACCTTGTCTGACTCATTCAGATCCAGTTCATTGACTTTAATTTTTTTTTCTGACTGTGGTCATATTTTACATGTATTAGCCGCACCGGACTATAAGGCTCAGCTATTGTAAATGTTTATTTACATACATTAATTATTTTTAAGTGGTGCCTGTAACACTGAAGTCAAACGACTGACAAAACAAAACAGAAGTTGTTGTCATGGACCACTGTCTGCGGAAGCTAGCTCTCCAATCAGCTAAACAGACTTAATACCTCCACGGTGACGCTTTGGTGAATTTACAAAACTGAAACGATACCAAAGAATGCCATTGTAAGTTAATTATACGGACATAGACACTTGTAAACAGCATGATTACATTACGACAGCACGTACAAATATGCAAGACAACGCCTCTAGACATCACATTCGGTTTAGTAAATATGAATTATTTTAGTTATATTGTAAAACTTACAATCATGAAGATTTTTTACATTTTTGTGTTCTTGGAATCATGGTTGGCATCTTTCTACTTCTATACACGGTAGAGATGTGCGGTTTGCGGTCTCATCCGCGGATCCGCGAGTCGGGCGGTTGACATGACGAAAAAATTGATTTTAATTAGAGTCGGGCGGGTGGCGGTTGAACCATCCGGACGCTATTATGCTCTTGAATGACTGCCGGCAGTCACCCAGATAATAAGTATTTAAGGCGTGCTATGAAGCCATTGGCTTTGTCGCCTTCTACAACATGTACGATCTGCTTGTCAGTCCAGCATCATGTTGTGTGTGGCTTCCGCAGCAAAACACACAACTGCAAGGCATACTGGATGACACAGAGTACACTAATGGTTGTGATATAAACAATTTTCAATCAATCAATCAATGTTTATTTATATAGCCCCAAATCACAAATGTCTCAAAGGACTGCACAAATCATTACGACTACAACATCCTCGGAAGAACCCACAAAAGATTTAACACTCTTAGTAATATGCGCCACACTGTGAAGCCACACCAATTAAGAACGACAAACACATTTCGGGAGAACATCCTCACAGTAACACAACATAAACGCAACACAACAAATACCCAGAATCCTTTGTATTCATGACAAAACCTAACTATTTTATACACCCCACTAGCAGCAAACCCCGCCACCTCGCCCCCTCCCCCGTGCGTCAGTAAGGTGGGCGGGGTTGGGGTTGCGGGGGTGTAAAATATATTCAGGCTGTGTCACAGATACAAAGGATTCTGGGTATTTGTTGTGTTGCGTTTATGTTGTGTTACTGTGAGGATGTTCTCCCGAAATGTGTTTGTCAATCTTGTATTGTGTGGCTTCACAGCGTGGCGCATATTAGTAAGTGTTAAAGTTGTTTATATCACAACCATCAGTGTACTCTGTATCACCCAGTATGCCTTTCAATCTTGTACGTGTGATCGCGGAAGCTGCACACAACAGGTTGCCGGACCAACAATCGGTTTGTACATGTTGAAGGTGTCTAAGGCAATGGATTCACAGCACGCCCATATTCTTGTCATCAGGATGACCGCTATTGGATAGTCGCGAGAACGTTAGCGGCTCCAATTGTCATCATTTCTCTGAGAAACAGGTTTAAATAGCTCTGTGAGTGGTAAAGGCGGCCGACCTCTGATATATTTCAGCGGGCCGTTGGCGGGCGGTTGCGTTTCTGATAAAATGTTGGTTCGTGTGGACGGCGGGTGGATGACGACTTTGGTGAAGCGGATGCGGATGATATAATGGCCTATCCGCACATCTCTAATACACGGCAAGTAGAGTTGACACCAAAGCGCTCAGACTTGGTCTGAGTCATTCAGATTCTGTTCATTGACTTTCATTTTTTGACTATGGTCCGTGTTCCCTCAGGACCGTTACCAGCTTTCTCTTTCTCATTTTTGTAAGAATGATCTTTACCCAACCAGATGAGATCTAAAATGGAGTTCCAGACTAAGAGAGATTGACTCTTGTGATTTTTTTTCCTTAAGACTAATTTGTTTGCTTCATGGGTACATCATCTGTTTCAATCCACCGAATACATATTAATTCATACGATTTGTTTCTTGTAGTTTTTAAACTGATAGTATGTTCTACCATAAACATATGGACTGTCCATATCTTTAAAAGAGGGCTACATTACAAAATCAGCAGGGGATGAAATAATTATTTCCCCCACTGTATCATCTGTCGCTGAAAGCCTTTTATAGCCACAATGGCTGGGACTCAACTGACATCTGGAGCCAAGTATACAATTTTGGGCTGCTTTATTCGTAATACCGCAGCCACTGCACAAAACAATTGGATTTTACTAGAGTGAAGCCTTTCTTTAAAGATATTTCCAATATTTCAAAATTATGTTTAAGACCACAAAAAAGGTCCCAGAGCAGGCCTTTAATGTTTTTGTGGCTATGCGATGCTCCCTTTCATTGGTCAATCTGTCCATGGTTTCAATCAACTCAGCTATTTGGTTTATGTCTTATTGTAAAGGATCAGCACAAAGGAACTATTTGCAAAGAGGAAAATTCACTAATACATTTTTATGTGATTCTCAGAGTTATCCTTTTTTGTATTGCCAGTAGATGTTAAGCCTCAATTTTCTTTTATTCGTGAGCTTATGGACTTGCTTTCATATTGTCCATGTGACTTAATGTTCTTTTAATTATGTTAGACAGGGGTGCCCACACTTTTTCTGCAGGCCAGCTACTTTTCAATTGACCAACTCGAGGGGATCTAGCTCATTTATATATATCATTTATATTTATTTATTTATGAAAGAGACATTTTTGTAAACAAGTTAAATGTGTTTAATGATAATACAAGCATGTGTAACACATATAGATGTCTTTCTTTCACAAAGACAAGAATATAAGTTGGTGTATTACCTGATTCTGATGACTTGCATTGATTGGAATCAGACAGTAATGATGATAACGCCCACATTTTCAAATGGAGGAGAAAAAAAGTTGTCCTTTCTGTACAATACCACATGAAAGTGGTTGGTTTTTGGCATCTAATTCATCCAGCTTCCATACACTTTACAAGAAAAACATTGGCGGCAAATTCCGTAGCTTGCTTGATTGACATTCACGGCACCCGAGGGTCTTGTGAGATGACGCTGGCTGCTGCCAGTTCATTATTATGAAAAAATGACAGAGAGGAAGGCGAGAAACACTTTTTATTTCAACAGACTCTCGCGCCGTACCTTCCGTCAAAACTCTAAAGGCCGACTGCACATTTCCTATCTTCACAATAAAAGCCCTGCTTCATGCTGCCTGCGCTAACAAAATAAGAGTCTCAGAAAGCTGGCGTGCACAAGTGATGTGCACGCCATCTTTCTGAGGGATCGCTTGTGCACGCCAGTTTTCCGAGACTCTGTATTTAGTTAGCGCAGGCAGCATAAAGCAGGGCTTTTATTGTGAAGATAGGAAATGTGCAGTCGGCCTTTAGAGTTTTGACGGAAGGTACGGCGCGAGAGTCTGTTGAAATAAAAAGTGTTTCTCGCCTTCCTCTCGGTCATATTTTCATAATAATGATCTTGCAGCAGCCAGCGTCATCTCACAAGACCCTCCGGTACCGTGAATGTCATTTAAGTGACGTCTTGGTGAAGATTGATGATCACTCATTTTTAGGTCTATTTTTTTTAAAAGCCTGGCTCGAGATCGACTGACACACCCCCCGCGGTCGACTGGTAGCTCGCGATCGACGTAATGGGCACCCCTGATGTTAGATGTCTGCACCTGTTGGAATCAACTAAAAACTTGGCTTAAAATGCATACAGTATTTTGAGCCTCGTTGGCCTGCATGCTTCTTTTAGAAGGAAATTGTGATCTTCTGGCTCTTATAGCCCAAACGCTGAAAGTCCTTGTGACACTTTTTAGTCCTTGTTACCATCAGTCGCTCTCTTTATCCCTTCTCATTGCATCAAACAGATGTTCACTCATACCCGGAAGTAGCTTCCTTATATCCGTTCACAGACCAATCGAGACACTTTAAAAGAAAACGCATGCCAACAAACCCAACAAAAAGGCATGAAATTACATTTTTAACCATAGTCACTTAAATAAAGCCTTCATATGAACTTTTATACAATTCCCTTTTATGAACTTAACTTATTCTGTTTGTAGAGAAATAAAACAAATTATAATTATTAGTCGCAACAGATACACAAAGGTATGCAGTAAAAATTTGAGTGTGATGTAAGCTTGGACCTTAAATCCTACCGAATAGATCTTAATCTTCTTACCTTTATGCGATTTTAAATTACCGGTATTGAAATCAGCCTCTTCCATTTTGAAAATGATGACAGGGGAAGTGTCACTCGTGACGTCACGAGTTTGACCAGGCGGTAATACTAAGCATGCGCTAATTATTTTGGGAAGCGAGTTGGACCCGGCAGTAATTCAAGCCAGGTGCATACTACATGCCCCGCGGCAATTCAAGGAAATACGGTATATTAGCCGCACCGGACTGCCTCAGATACTGTATATACTGGTACAAAATATTTTGTAAATGTTTATTTAGATACCTTAATTGTTTCCAAACGGTGCCTGTCACACGGCAGTAAAACAACTGATACAACAAAACAGAAGTTATTTTCATGAACCCACTGCCTGCGGAAGCCAGCTCTTCAATCTGCTGAAAAGACTCAATAATTCCACGATGACGCGTTGATGAATTTACAAAACTGAAACAATACAAAATGATGCCATTGTAAGTTAATTATAAAAACACAGACACTTGTAAACATGTTAGCATATTTGCTAACGCTTACAATGCTTGCTTGATTACATTACGATAGCAGGTACAAATATGCAAGACGGACGTTTTAGAAAAATCTGAATTATTTTAGTTATAATGTAAAACTTGCAAACGTTGCTTGGAGTGATAAATGAAGAATTATTTTGTGCACAATGCTATGGATGGTTACACTTCCGGTTCAAGGCACGAAACAGAAAGTACATTTCAACTAATAGCACCTGCAGTGAACAAATGTGTCCAAAAGATGGTGCCATAGCACAAACAATAACACACATTTTAAGTGTCTCTGTCCGTGTTAATGAAAACTATTTGTTGAATACATAACATTATGGCCGTTAGTAAGAAAAAAATCCATAAATTAGCCGCACTGTTTTATAAGCCGCAATGTTCAAGGCATGGGGAAAAAAGTAGCCTTGAGTAGTCCGGAAAATACGGTACACACTTTTTTCTGATATCGATCTTGTCTATTGCTGCTTAATCTAAATGAGGCAACGGCATTATAGTCTTTCAGCTGCTTTATTTTATACAATTCTATAAGTCATGTATATTAATTATATTATAATTATAATTATATTATACCTCCAAGTCCGAGTCCATGGTTCTCACCCGGAAAAAGGTGGAGTGCCATCTTCGGGTTGGGGAGGAGACCCTGCCCCAAGTGGAGGAGTTCAAGTACCTAGGAGTCTTGTTCACGAGTGAGGGAAGAGTGGATCGTGAGATCGACAGGCGCCGTCTTCAGTAATGCGGACGTTGTACCGATCCGTTGTGGTGAAGAAGGAGCTGAGCCGGAAGGCAAAGCTCTCAATTTACTGGTCGATCTACATTCCCATCCTCACCTATGGTCATGAGCTTTGGGTCATGACTGAAAGGATAAGATCACGGGTACAAGCGGCCGAAATGAGTTTCCTCCGCCGTGTGGCGGGTCTCTCCCTTAGAGATAGGGTGAGAAGCTCTGCCATCCGGGAGGAACTCAAAGTAAAGCCGCTGCTCCTCCACATCGAGAGGAGCCAGATGAGGTGGTTCGGGCATCTGGTCAGGATGCCACCCAAACGCCTCCCTAGGGAGGTGTTTAGGGCACGTCCAACCGGTAGGAGGCCACGGGGAAGACCCAGGACACGTTGGGAAGACTATGTCTCCCGGCTGGCCTGGGAACGCCTCGGGATCCCCCGGGAAGAGCTAGACGAAGTGGCTGGGGAGAGGGAAGTCTGGGTTTCCCTGCTTAGGCTGTTGCCCCCGCGACCCGACCTCGGATAAGCGGAAGATGATGGATGATGGATGTATATTAATTTAAAAAACTGTTTGTTTTTTAACAAATTTTACTTTCCCACCCTGCTCGCATTGTATCTTAGTTAATATTTGCTGTCGTTTCTTTTAGGTTTTGTATAGACATTGTCAGAACTTAAAAACCCCCAACAAGTCATTTGTGTCCTTTTTTTGCACTTTTTTGCAGATGCATCAACGTGAGCAGAAATATGGCAGTCGAGGCTCTTTGTCAGGCATCGACTCTTCGTCTCGTCACAGCGCGACCGGACAAGACAGCGGATTCGGCAGTGATAGCGCTCGCATCCGTATCATCCAGATCGAGCACCAGAGCGGGACCAGTCACCACTGCATAGCGAGACCCTCACACAAGTCCACTATTACCAAAAACCTCAACTTTATCCCCTTCGACATCTTTCTTACTGCTAGTAGAGTTTCCGTCATGGCCTATGCTTGCTCGAGTCCCCCCAAACTCCAGTCGTCGTCTTCAGACAGCAAACATGACAAGAAAGAGCCCGAGGAAAAGGTAAGCCTGGAAAGCTGTAAATGAAGAAAGTCGTCATTTCAGGCAGTCATGTTTGGAATTGATAACATATATGAGTCAGTTGATAATCTGTGGTATTCTTTTTTTATTAGCTTGTTTTTGTAAACAACGCCCACCCACACCGGGGCTGCTAATCACGTGCTGAATCTTTCTTAAAAGTGATTAGAATATTTTATCTTTTTCATTTATTTTAAGACAATAGTAGTGTTTTATCGATACTTTTTATATAGAATGGAATAGAATTGAATAGAAAGTACTTTATTGATCCCTGGGGTAAAATCAGCACCACAGTTCGCTCACAATAAACAATAATAACAATAAATTAAAGCTGCAAGCAGCGTTGGTCTGGTCCGCCTTTGGCTGCTGGCCCCGAGACCCACAGCCGGATAAGCGTTAGAAGACGCCTTGGAGCCACTATTTTGAGAATCTAATGCATTGTGAAAGTAATGCAGTTGTTGTATTGAAGTGAAAATATCAAACTTCCTGTTGATTTTTGCTAAAGTATGTTAATTATTAAAATGTAGGTCTAAGTGAGACCTACATAGTGTTTTTGTTTCATGTCCCTCTGACATTCCTACCGGAAGTTACAAGCAGTTTTGTCTGTGTTTTCTTCATAGGGGCAGTTTGTCCGTGTTGTATTCCTAGGGGGGCGGTAGAGCGCAATTCTGAGTTTTGAGGTTAGGTTTTTTCATCAGATCGCAATTTTTGCCAGCCCTGATGTGTGTGTCAAGTTTGGTGAGTTTAGAAGCATTTTAAGGGGGTCAAATAACAGCTCAAAGAGGCAAAAAGGACATTTTTTAGGAGACTTTGCACAGGGGTTCTTTGAAGGCGCGTAAAATCAAAACCTGAGAACTTATCAAAACTCTGTTCTATACTTTTATCAGAAGGGTTCAATCCCTCTCCTGTGCGAGTTTGAAGCCAAAACAACAAACGCACTCAGAGGAGATAATGTTTGAAGAAAGGTGACCGGTTTTAACATAACTTTTGTTTTGAAGGGGGGATTGCAAACTTCCTGTTGATTTTTGTTGGGGGTTGTCGATCTATGAAATGTAGGTCTAAGCGAGACCTACATAGAGGTTTTTGTTTCATGTCTCTCTGACATTCTTACCGGAAGTTACAAGTAGTTTTGTCTGTGTTTTTTTCCTAGGAGCAGTTTTTTCTGTGTTTTATTAAAAAATAGCGCTAGAGCGCAATTTTGAGTTTTGGGGTTTGTTTTTTTCATTAGATCGCAATATTCGCCAGTCCTTATGTGTGCGCCAAGTTTGGTGACTTTTGAAGCATTTTAAGGGGGTCAAATTACAGCGCAAAGAGGCAAAAATTGCATTTTTTGCGAACATTTTATTTTGAAGGGGTTTTTGCCAACTTCCTGTAGATTTTTGCTGAAAGAAGTGAGCGTATGAAAATTGGGTCTAAGTCAGACCTACATAGGAGTTTTTGTGTCATGTCGCTATGACATTCCTAACAGAAGTTACATGCAGTTTTGTCTGTAATGTTTTCCTAGGGGGCGCTAGAGCGCAATTTTCATTTTGGGGGATTGGTTGCATAATATGTTGGGAAAGTTTGCTATACCGACGTGTGTGTCAAATTTGCTGAGTTTTAGAGCATGTTAAGGGGGTCAAATTACAGCGCGTAGGTGCGGAATAATAATAAAACACAGCAGTTTCAATAGGGTCCTTGGCCCATGGGCCTGCGGACCCTAATAATATATGACATATATTACATATAATATATGAGTAGTATAAATATATTCTACATGTATTCTACATTTAAGTGCAGTCAAGGAACATATGCATTATACAGTCTGATGGCTGTCGGTATGAAGGACCTCTTGAGTCGTTCCGTGTTACATTTAGGGAGTCTGAGCCTTCCACTGGACGTGCTCATTCTCTCTGCAAGGTCCGAGTGTAGTGGGTGGGAGGTGTTGTCCATAATGTCTAGGAGTTTTGCTAGACTTTTCCTCTCTGACACCACCGCCAGAGAGTCCAGCTCCACGCCCACCACATTACTGGCCTTCTCTACCAACTTGTCCAGTCTGTTTGCGTCCCTCACTTTCAGCCCGCTGCCCCAACGTACCAGAAAGCGCTCGCCGCCACCGACTCGCAGAACATCTTCAATATATTTATTACAGACGTTGAAGGATTCTAGCCTCCTCTTGTAGAGGGCCTCAGCATGTTTTGACCCATTCAGCTTGTTGTCCATGTGTACTCCGAGGTATTTATAATCCTCAACCATGTCCACATCCTCCCCCCTGATGGAAACAGGGGTCGCCGGAGTACTCCTCCTCCTCCTTCCCAGGTCCACAACCAGCTCCTTGGTCTTCGTCACATTGAGCTGGAGGTGGTTCTTTCCACACCATGTGACAAAGTCCTCCGCCAGTGCCCTGTATTCCTCATCATCACCATCCTCAATGCACCCCACTATCGCAGAGTCATCAGAAAACTTCTGAAGGTGGCAGGACTCTGATTGATAGTGGAAATGGGTGGTGTAAATGGTGAAGAGGAAGGGGGAGAGGACTGTGCCTTGCGGGGCTCCAGTGTTGCTGACCAGACTGTCAGACACACAGTCCTGCAGTCGAACGTACTTTGGTCTGTCAGTCAGGTAATCTACACCCAGGACACCAAGGGGGCCACCACCTGGATCTTCTCCAACTTCACACCCAGTAGCCCAGGCCGTATAGTATTGAAAATATACCGTATTTCCTAGAATTGCCGCAGGGCATATAGTATGCGCCTGCCTTGAATTACTGCCGGGTAAAACTCGCTTCGCAAAATAATTAGCGCATGCTTAGTGTTACCGCCTGGTCAAACTCGTGACGTCACGAGTGACACTTCCCCTGTCATCATTTTCAAAATAAAGGAGGCTGCTTTCATCCATCCATCCATCTTCTTCCACTTATCCGAGGTCGGGTCGCGGGGGCAACAGCCTAAGCAGGGAAACCCAGACTTCCCTCTCCCCAGCCACTTCGTCTAGCTCTTCCCAGGGGATCCCGAGGCGTTCCCAGGCCAGCCGGGAGACATAGTCTTCCCAACGTGTCCTGGGTCTTCCCCGTGGCCTCCTACCGGTTGGACGTGCCCTAAACACCTCCCTAGGGAGGCGTTCGGGTGGCATCCTGACCAGATGCCCGAACCACCTCATCTGGCTCCTCTCCATGTGGAGGAGCAGCGGCTTTACTTTGAGTTCCTCCCGGATGGCAGAGCTTCTCACCCTATCTCTAAGGGAGAGCCCCGCCACACGGCGGAGGAAACTCATTTGGGCCGCTTGTACCCGTGATCTTATCCTTTCGGTCATGACTCAAAGCTCATGACCATAGGTGAGGATGGGAACGTAGATCGACCGGTAAATTGAGAGCGTTGCCTTCCGGCTCAGCTCCTTCTTCACCACAACGGATCGATACAACGTCCGCATTACTGAAGACGCCGCACCGATCCGCCTGTCGATCTCACGATCCACTCTTCCCCCACTCGTGAACAAGACTCCTAAGTACTTGAACTCCTCCACTTGGGGCAGGGTCTCCTCCCCAACCCGGAGATGGCACTCCACCCTTTTCCGGGAGAGAACCATGGACTCAGATTTGGAGGTGCTGATTCTCATTCCGGTCACTTCACACTCGGCTGCGAACCGATCCAGTGAGAGCTGAAGATCCCGGTCAGATGAAGCCATCAGGACCACATCGTCTGCAAAAAGCAGAGACCTAATCCTGCGGTCACCAAACCGGAACCCCTTAATGCCTTGACTGCGCCTAGAAATTCTGTCCATAAAAGTTATGAACAGAATCGGTGACAAAGGGCAACCTTGGCGGAGTCCAACCCTCACTGGAAACGTGTCTGACTTACTGCCAGCAATGCGGACCAAGCTCTGACACTGATCGTACAGGGATCGGACTGAGGCTGATTTCAATACCGGTAATTTGAAATCGCATAAAGGTAAGAAGATTAAGAGCTATTCAGTAGGATTTAAGGTCCAAGCTTACGTCACACTCAAATTTTTTACTGCATGCCTTTGGTAAGTGCCGGAGTGAGAAGAGGTTTTAAAATAATTAGCGCATGCTTACTTTTACCGCATGCCTTTGGTAAGCACAGGAATGAGAAGTGGTTTTGAATTAGCGCCCCGGCAGCAATTCAAGGAAATACAGAAACTCCCGTTTTTAGCTAAGGATGTACCTTGTGAGATTTTTAGCGTTGCTCTTTCGTCCCAAATATGTTATTGGTGTATTTACACTCATCCATGTGCAATGTTAGCAATAGAAAGATTGGTTGCATGCGGAGAGCTGCATGTCTGTATTAGGCCGACGTAAACATCAGTTACCTAAACAAATGACCATAATGTCAAACGTGTTACAAATCAAGTTAACACATAAACATTGACAGTAAAATGTTAAACAGTTCCTGCAGCCATGTAAACGGTTGATTTTGTGTCGTAGTTTATGTCCAGTGACCATTTCGGCCTTGTCTCAGTTTGTTGCATTGTTTCCAAATCATTTGTAATTGTGGAAAGAGCTGTGAATTTAATATGGAAAAGAAATGTTGCTATTTTTGTTCAACCTAAAAAAAAAAAAATTTGCAAACAAAAATAGGGATTTGAAATTTAAAGGCCTACTGAAATGAGATTTTCTTATTTAAACGGGGATAGCAGGTCCATTCTATGTGTCATACTTGATCATTTCGAGATATTGCCATATATTTGCTGAAAGGATTTAGTAGAGAACATCGACGATAAAGTTTGCAACTTTTGGTCGCTAATAAAAAAGCCTTGCCTGTACCGGAAGTAGCAGACGATGACGTCACCCGTGAGAGGACTCCTCACATCCTCACATTGTTTGTCCTCCAACAAAATAAGGTATTCGGACCGAGAAAACGACAATTTCTCCATTAATTTGAGTGAGGATGAAAGATTTGTGGCTGAGGATATTGATAGCGAAGGACTACAAAAAAATTAATAAATAAATAAAGTAATAAAAAAAAAAGGCGATTGCATTGTGAGCGATTCAGACGTTTTTAGACACATTTACTAGGATAATTCTGGAAGATCCCTTTGTCATGAGAAAGGGACGTTTATGTCATGAAAAAGGGAGGTTTTTGTGGTTGGTGCACTATTTGTAAGTGTATATTGTGTTTTTTATGTTGATTTAATAAAAATAAAAAAAAAAAAATAAAAAAAAAAATATATATATATATATATTTTTTTTATAAAAAATTCTTCTGCGGCCCGGTACCAATCGGGCCGCGGCCCGGTGGTTGGGGACCACTGGTCTACATAACATGTAATGGTGGTGCTTTGGTCCAAATTCTGCATAGATTGTTTTACAGACCATCTTCAGGCCGCACTCTGATAGTCTCTTCAGAATGCGCCGTTTTATGGGCGGTCTTATTTACGTGCTGGGGTCCTAGAGGCCAAGCCCTCTTTGACCCCATCAGCCATATTGTAGTTGTTAGTGCTTCCATATCGAGTCTACTGACGGATGTAAATTGGAATTATACGCTGCTATAGGGGAGGATTTTAGCAGCCAGTCTCACTTTTTTTTTTTTTTTTTTCCCCCTTGGCCTCAGTCTGCACCCCCTCTCCAAGGCCCAGGCTAAGACCGATTTTTTTTTTTTTCATTTTAATCTTCTATTTCCCCCCCCCCCTTGTTTACCTGTATCTCATCTTTTTTTGTAAGGGGCGCTGGAAGCCGGCAGACCCGTCAGCGATCCTGTTCTGTCTCCCTGTAATGTTTGTCTGATCTTGAATGGGATTGTGCTGAAAATTGTAATTTTCCTGAAGGAACTCTCATGACGGAATGAATAAAGTACTATCTAATCTAATCTAATAAGAAGATAGAGGAAAAAGAAGGAACTTATTGACTGCAACTTTAGACTACAACTGAATAAAAATGGCGGACTCGGGCAGCGCTCCAAGCCATACACTGTAATAATATCCATCCATCCATTTTCTGACGCTTATTCCCGTTCGGGGTCGCGGGGGGCGCTGGCGCCTATCTCAGCTACAATCGGGCGGAAGGCGGGGTACACCCTGGACAAGTCGCCACCTCATCGCAGGGCCAACACAGATAGACAGACAACATTCACACACTAGGGACCATTTAGTGTTGCCAATCAACCTATCCCCAGGTGCATGTCTTTGGAAGTGGGAGGAAGCCGGAATACCCTGAGGGAACCCACGCAGTCACGGGGAGAACATGCAAACTCCACACAGAAAGATCCCGAGCCTGGATTTGAACCCAGGACTGCAGGACCTTCGTATTGTGAGGCAGACGCACTAACCCCTCTTCCACCGTGAAGCCCCTGTAAAAATATATACTACTATAACATTTGCAACCAACATGTATTTTTAACTAAAACCGATTTATAACTCAAATAAAGATTTGCAAACATAAAAATGTACATCAAAAAACGATTCATAACCCATAAAGTAATTCCCAAACCAAAAAACAGTTTTTAACCAAATAAAAGATTTGCAACCAAAGAAATTACATAAAAAAAATTGCTCCCAAATACAATATGCAACCAAAAAAAAAAGATTTGGAACCAAAGACAAGATTTGCAACCAAAACTTTTTTTGTTTGGTCCATAAAAAAAACACACATTTCTTTCTGTTATTAAATGGATGACATATGGTCGTGACTGCGGACAACTTCTGCCCTCAAAATAATTGCAGGGAAAACACCAAAGACCAAGGCTGGGCGATACTAACAAATAAAACGGCTTCTGACTTATTGTTCAGAGCATGACCCGCCTACAAGATTGAAGTTGAGTTGTGATTATGGATCCAAACTCCTGCAGTGAACGTTCAGAACGTTCCAAAGATAGAATGTATGAGCGTTTTATTCGTTTTATCCCGTTTGGAACGAACAGCGAACAGTTCAGGCACAATGACTGATGATAAATGATCCGTGGATTGGAATGAGAGGATAAGTAGGCCCGAACCACTGAGTTGGAAATGATGTTTTGATGCAACAACTGTGTTTTTCTCAATCTTATTTAAAATGATGAACTACACCAGTAATATAATAAGCCTTCTCCACACTCTTCAGGTGGGAAAGAGTGCTCTCAACCAGCCTGAAACCCTGTCCGAGTCTCATCCTGCCTCAACATTGGCGTCTCCTGGCCCTGATCCTGCTGCCCCAGTTACACTAACAGACCTGACTGCTGAGGACATCCTTAACTGCAATGTCTCCCAACCAGCCTCTCCACTGCTGAGAGGAAGTCTGCTCTCCCTAAACTCCCTGCCAACCCCCAGCCGCTCCTCAGCTCGCCAAGCGCTGGGGGTGACAATTGTAAGGCAGCCCGGGAGAAGAGGGGCCCCAGACCAGGTGCTGGAACCGCTGCTGTATCTGCAGGTGATGCAACCTTCTGCTCTGCTCAGTTGCCACCATCGCAAGCAGAAAATTGAGTTGTCTGTGTTTGACGTGGCTTTACGAGGAGTGGCTTCAGACTACAAGTGCCTAGGTATGAAGAAGTCCAAGAGTGGCGCCATGGTTGGAAAAATGATTACCGCATGTGACTTCTAACAATTGACCTTTTGTTCCTGCTCTATATTTCTGTTGTCTGTTTCTGTCCAGACCAAGGGAAGACTTTGCCCGAAACTCTGGATTACAATGTATTCTGGCTCCAAACAGCAGCTGGGGAAGTGGACAGTGAAACCGGCATCCCTCCACCTCTGCTGTGCCTCCAGATTAAAGATTTCTTCAATGGACCAGGTACAGATTGTCAATGCAAATGCAGCTATTGATAAACAAATATTAAATTTATTATTTATTAGGGCTGGGCAACGATTAAAAATTTTAATCGAAGTTAATCACACTATTTCTCTGATTAATCGCGATTAACTGCATTGTATACGCAAAGCCCAATAATGAATTCAAAAGTAGTGTGTAGTGCACCTTTATTGGAATATTCTCCCACATGAACAAAAGCGCCAAAACATTTGTTGTGCAAACACAATTTAAATCAGTCCTTGTTAAACAGTAGCAGTTAAAAAGCATATTTTATGACAATCAACTCAAAAAATGTAAATACAAACATTTAAGCTTATTGCCACTGCCAGGGTATTTAAGTTATCCTGTTTGTTATGGAAAATAAATATAATCTACATACAAATCTCTGAGCCACAATCATAACATCTGAACAGGCAATTTCTGAGGTAACAGCAGACATTTTTTTTTTATCAGGGTCTTATGTTTAAAAAACCTATATTATAGGTAGTGGGCTGTTTTAGGGATTTTTTGATCAAATTATCCGTAGTAGCAATATTAATAATGTTGTGTTTATTCTGCGTAGTGCACTTAAAATAATTATGACCATATCTAGGAATTGATATGATGGGAATTTTCCGATTGTTTGCTTGGTGCTTTGATAAACTGAAGGCATCATATACATGGTACTATATTGTGATGTTATGAGCCAGGGAAAAAAGAACTACCCTACCCAGCATGCAACAGGAGTGAGGAGCATGCGCGGTAGCCCGGTATAGGTTGTGTCGCCATGACTACATCTTATATGTTGTGATATGCACGCTCTGAAAGCAAACGTTAAGAACTCAGCCAACACTCCTGGTCTGCATTATTCATAAATAGACAGACAACACATATACTCCGCTGCTTCACAGGCCGCTGGATGTAGCCGGCAAAGTATTCCCATGCTAGCTAGCCGCTCTAGCAAGCACGCCTCATTCAGTCCAAAACGGCCCGATCTATCCACATTCAGAATTGTCTGGCGGTCGTAAGTGATCCCGGAGTGACCACGCTGTAAGCCAGCCATGAAATTTGCAGAATTGTCCGGTATTTTTGCCAAATGTTCCATCTTTACCAAGAGCCCTTCGAAGCCGAAGCTTATACGGGCGATGCCATCTTGTTAAGAAAAGGCGTTAACAAAATAAAAGCATGTAAACAACATACGCAAATGTGCGATAAAATAATTGTCGGCGTTAATAGATTGATGAGTTAACTCGTAATTAACGCATTAATTTGCCCACCCCTAATATATATATATATATATATATATATATATATATATATATATATATATATATATATATATATATATAGATGTGCTTACACATACAAACATACATAAATCCACACATATATATGTATATTGATGTATGTATATGTATATAAATGTTTGTGTATATATATATATATATATATATATATATATATATATATATATGTATGCATATGTATTTGTATGTGTATTTGTATATATGTATATATGGTGGTGCATTAATTTTACAAACACATCACAACATCACTGATTACTACTCTCTGCAGACTTAATGAGAACCAACAGACATAACGAAAAAATACTTACTGTACAATGTCTGCTCTCATTGAGATGCTTACTGTTAGGATGTTGATGTATTCCTGGGTTACACTTGTATAGCGCTTTTCTACCTTTTTCAAGGAACTCCAAAGCGCTTTGACACTATTTCCACATTCACCCATTCACACACACATTCACACACTGATGGCGGGAGCTGCCATGCAAGGCGCTAACCAGGAGCCATCAGGAGCAAAGGTGAAGTGTCTTGCTCAAGGACACAACGGATGTGACTAGGATTGTAGAAAGTGGGGATTGAACCTGTAACCCTCAGATTGCTGGCACGCCTACTCTCCCAAGTTCACCATGCCATCCCCGTTTGGATGTAGATCGACTCATAATCAAAGAAAGAAAAGGCTGTGGACCAAGCGTCTTTTCGGGTCTTTTTAGCCTTCTCCATGTCTAAATTAGATGACAAAGTGTACCGACTTGTCAGTTTATGTCCACATCATTTTACTATCTACCTGAGAGGCATGATTCATCATCTGGAATACACTTTCAAGAGCTTCAAGGCGAGAAAGCGGTTCACCAGCTGATAATGTCAGTATAGCAGCATGAGGAAGTTGCCTTTGTGATCAATGCACCGCTAAATGTAGGTCCTTAATGTTAACACTTATAATAACAATATCGCTAATATATGGATAATATTCACGTCACACAATGTAAATGGAATATTGTTTGCAGTATTTGGATGGTTATTTTTTGGGGTTCTATGGTCTAATTGCAAACCCTGTTTCCATATGAGTTGGGAAATTGTGTTAAATGTAAATATAAACGGAATACAATGATTTACAAATCATTTTCAACCCATATTCAGTTCAATGCACTACAAAGACAACATATTTGACGTTCAAACTCCTAAATTTTTTATTTTTTTTTGCAAATAATAGTTAACTTAGAATTATATGGCTGAAACATGTGCCAAAGTAGTTGGGAAAGGGCATGTTCACCACTGTGTTTCATCACCTTTTCTTTTAACAACACTCAATAAACCTTTAGGAACTGAGGAGAGACATTTTTGAAGCTTTTCAGGTGGAATTCTTTCCCATTCTTGTTTTATGTACAGCTTAAGTTGTTCAACAGTCCAGGGTCTCCGTTGTAATATTTTAGGCTTCATAATGCGCCACACATTCTCAATGGGAGACAGGTCTGGAGTCTAGTCTAGTACCCGCACTCTTTTACTATGAAGCCACGCTGTTGTAACAAGTGACTTGGCATTGTCTTGCTGAAATAAGCAAGGGCGTCCATGATAACGTTGCTTGGATGACAACATATGTTGCTCCAAAACCTGTATGGAACTTTCAGCATTAATAGTGCCTTCACAGATGTGTAAGTTACCCATGCCTTGGCCACTAGTACACCCCCATACCATCACAGATGCTGGCTTTTGAACTTTGCACCTAGAACAGTCCTGATGGTTCTTTTCCCTCTTTGGTCCGGAGGACACCACGTCCACAGTTTCCAAATATAAGTTGAAATGTGGACTCGTCAGACCATAGAACACTTTTCCACTTTGCATCTTAGCTGAGCTCAGGCTCAGCGAAGCCGGTGGTGTTTCTGGGTATCGTTGATTAATGGCTTTGGCTTTGCATAGTAGAGTTTTAACTTGCACTTACAGATGTAGCGACAAACTGTAGTTACTGACAGTGGTTTTCTGAAGTGTTCCTGAGCCCATGTGGTGATATCATTTACACACTGATGTCGCTTTTTGGTGCAGTACTGCCTGAGGGAACAAAGGTCTGTTATATCATCGCTTACATGCAGTGATTTTTCCAGATCCTCTGAACCTTTTGATGGTATTACGGACCATAGATGGTGAAATTCCTAAATTCCTTGCAATAGCCCGTTGAGAAATGTTGTTTTTAAACTGTTTGACAATTTGCTCACAAATTTGTTCACAAAGTGGTGACCGTTTCCCAATCCTTGTTTGTGAATGACTGAGCATTTCACGAAAGCTGCTTCTATACCCAATCATGGCACTCACTTGTTCCCAATTAGCCTGCACACCTGTAGGATATTCCATATAGGTGTTTGATGAGTATTCCTCAACTTTATCAGTATTTATTGCCACTTTTCCCAACTTCTTTGTCACGTGTTGCTGGCATCAAATTCTAAAGTTAATGATTATTTGCAAAAAAAAAAAAAATTTTTATCAGTTTGAACATCAAATATGTTGTCTTTGTAGCATATTCAATTGAATATGGGTTGAAAATGATTTGCAAATCCTTGTATTCCGTTTTTATTTACATCTAACACAATTTCCCAACTCATACAGATGTAGCGACAAACTGTAGTTACTGACAGTGGTTTTCTGAAGTGTTCCTGAGCCCATGTGGTGATGTCCTTTACACACTGATGTCGCTTTTTGGTGCAGTACTGCCTGAGGGGAACTCAACTCGACTACTGTAACGTATTATTTTCGGGTCTCCCCATGTCTAGCATTAAAAGATTACAGTTGGTACAAAATGTGGCTGCTAGACTTTAGACAAGAACAAGAAAGTTTGATCACATTACACCTGTACTGTATATACCTTTATATACATATATACATACATATATACCTATACTGGCTCACCTGCACTGGCTTCCTGTGCACTTAAGATGTGACTTTAAGGTTTTACTACTTACGTATAAAATGCTACACGGTCTAGCTCCATCCTATCTTGCCGATTGTATTGTACCATATGTCCCGGCAAGAAATCTGCGTTCAAAGGACTCCGGCCTATTAGTGATTCCCAAAGCCCGAAAAAAGTCTGCGGGCTATAGAGCGTTTTCCGTTCGGGCTCCAGTACTCTGGAATGCCCTCCCGGTAACAGTTCGAGATGCCACCTCAGTAGAAGCATTTAAGTCTCACCTTAAAACTCATTTGTATACTCTAGCCTTTAAATAGACTCCCTTTTTAGACCAGTTGATCTGCCGTTTCTTTTCTTTTTCTTCTATGTCCCACTCTCCCTTGTGGAGGGGGTCCGGTCCGATCCGGTGGCCATGTACTGCTCGCCTGTGTATCGGCTGGGGACATCTCTGCGATGCTGATCCGCCTCCGCTTGGGATGGTTTCCTGCTGGCTCCGCTGTGAACGGGACTCTCGCTGCTGTGTTGGATCCGCTTTGGACTGGACTCCCGCGACTGTGTTGGATCCATTATGGATTGAACTTTCACAGTATCATGTTAGACCCGCTCGACATCCATTGCTTTCCTCCTCTCCAAGGTTCTCATAGTCATCATTGTCACCGACGTCCCACTGGGTGTGAGTTTTCCTTGGCCTTATGTGGGCCTACCAAGGATGTCGTAGTGGTTTGTGCAGCCCTTTGAGACACTAGTGATTTAGGGCTATATAAGTAAACATTGATTGATTGATTGATTGATATGAAAACGGGGTTTATAGAAGCAATAGAGGCAATGACGTCATGCTTCCCATTGGCTCCATTGTAAGCGGACTTTTCTTCACGTTTATTTACAAGTTAGAAAAGGACATGTGTTCTTGTCCCTCATAAGGATTTTGAATTATATGCTAAATTCCCCAGAAAGTGGAGTTTCTCTTCAAGGGTGAAAGCTTTCAAAATCGGCACAAGATAAATCCCCCACTTGGTTCCCTTTCTCAAAACATGTGTTTCGTAAATGCCATATGAAAACTTAGTGATTCGAGTTCTGCGAGTAGGTTTTTTAAGTGAATGAGTCTGTGGAAGTTGCTCATCCCTATGAGCATTTCATGAATCCATGAAGAGTGTAAGTAGGCACACAGGAAATCCTTCACAGTGTAGCTGCCTGATCCCAGTAGGTCTGCTAGACTGTAGTGGTTATTGATGATAGGTTAAGGGAGAATTTTGCCCCCCTCGACCGCACACATCCCTTCCTGCTGTCCACAAAAAGGCCCTGAGCTTCTTTGTCCACTCGGGATCGTTCAACACAACAAAACACAATGCAGCTCTGTACACCACAGCAAATACACGACGAAGGCTCACAACATACATTTCCATCCAACCATCTGCTTTTTTCAGAGGACACCAGAAGTCAAATAACATTGAGCCGTTCCATATGGCACATGTCAGAATTTGAACCTACAGTATAGTTTCAGTATGTACTGTACCTCCTTGTCCTTGGATCTGGATATATAGAAGTATACAATTAAGACCTCAGTGCTGTCATGTGACCATATGCCAGTACTTTTCGTATTCCGTGTCGTGCCTTTTGGGCAAGCTATGCTCCAACTCATCGCTGAATGTTGTGGTCTGTTGAACTTACAAATTCAGCACTAATATAATTATGGCAGACAAGGTGAAGGAGAGTGCAATTGAAAATACAGCAACACTGTGCGACAAGGGAGCTGAACCGCTGTGTTTTTTGTGTTCCAAATAACTTAATTTTTTATAAGCACTATTTAGTGTGTAGTAGGGCTGAAAAATTAATTATAGTGTGATAAAACGCGGTTTTCCAGCTGCAAAGGCTGCGGTTTGACTGGTCACGTGACTTGTGAGCAAACGGAGCAGGGAGGGAGTGAAGTCAATGCTGTGGTGTGATTGTGAAGTCAATTATATTTATATAGCGCTTTTCTCTAGTGACTCAAAGCGCTTTACATAGTGAAACCCAATATCTAAGTTACATTTTAAACCAGTGTGGGTGGCACTGGGAGCAGGTGGGTTTAAGTGTCTTGCCCGAGGACACAACGCCAGGGACTAGGATGGCGGAAGCGGGAATCGAACCTGCAACCCTCAAGTTGCTGGCACGGCCACTCTACCAACCGAGCTATGCCGATTGTTGGTTAAATACTTAAAGGGGAACATTATCACAATTTCAAAAGGGTTAAAAACAATAAAAATCAGTTCCCAGAGGCATGTTGTATTTTTTGAAGTTTTTTTCAAAATTTTACCGGTCTCCAAATATCCCTAAAAAAAGCTCTAAAGTGCTTGATTTTCGCTATTTGTGATGCCACTATCCATTTCCCTGTGACGTCATACAGTGCTGCCAATGTAAACGAACAATGGCGAATACCACAGCAAGATATAGCGACATTAGCTCGGATTCAGACTCGGATTTCAGCGACTTAAGCGATTCAACAGATTACGCATGTATTGAAACAGATGGTTGGAGTATGAAAGTATTGAAGAAGAAACTGAAGCTATTGAGCAAATAGCTATTGACGCTATTCATAGCCATAGCATGGCCGATTAGCTGCGTTAGCATCGCCGGTAAAATGTGCGGACCAAACGATCAGGACTTTCGCATCTTTTGACACTGGAGAAACTTAAATCCGTCGATTGGTAAGTGTTTGTTTCGCATTAAATGTGGGTGGAAGGAAACGTAATATAGTTGCAAATGCATCTGCAGGTTATCCATACATCTCTGTGCCATGTCTGCTTTAGCACCGCCGGTAAATAGCATGTTAGCATCGATTAGCATAGCATGTTAGCATCGATTAGCTGGCAGTCAACATCAACAAAACTCACCTTTGTGATTTCTGTGACTTCATCGTTACAGAAGCATCTGCAGGTTATCCATACATCTCTGTGCCATGTCTGCTTTAGCACTGCCGGGAAATAGCATGCTAGCGTCGCTTAGCGTAGCATGTTAGCATCGATTAGCTCGCAGTCACGCCGCGACCAAATATGTCTGATTAGCACATAAGTCAACATCAACAAAACTCACCTTTGTGATTTCGTTGACTTTATCGTTGCAAATGCATCTGCAGGTTATCCATACATCTCTGTGCCATGTCTGTCATCGCCGGTAAAATGTGGAGCCACTTTGGTACATTCAATGGGGGTCTGGCGGCAGACACTTTCGCATCTTGGGGCCAGTGGTGCAACTTGAATCCCTCCCTGTTAGTTTTGTTACACCCTCCGACAACACACCGACGAGGCATGATGTCTGCGAGGTTCCAAAAAATAGTCAAAAAAACGGAAAATAACAGAGCTGAGACCCAATGTTTACAACGGGTTGAAAATGAAAATGGCGGGTATATTACCTCGGCGACGTCACATTCTGACGTCATCCCCTTCAGAGCGATAAACAGAAAGGCGTTTAATTCGCCAAAATTCACCCATTTAGAGTTTGGAAATCGGTTAAAAAAATATATGGTCTTTTTTCTGCACCATCAAGGTATATATTGACGCTTACATAGGTCTGCTGATAATGTTCCCCTTTGAGTTTGTCTATCAAATTGTGGAAAGAAAAAATATATATTGTGTCAAGGTCCCGTTCGAAGTGCTATTGAAGACAACCATAAAAAGCTGTGGTGGCACGTACTCAATGCTCCCAACGAGTGAATACATTAGGGTTCCAGCAATTAGTTGACTTTGTCGTTGACGTAAATACTGTACGTACCGTATTTTCCAAACTGTAAGGCCCACTTAAAAAATCTCAAAACTCAACAATGCGCCTAATGTAAGGAATACGTTTGGTTGAGCTTGCCCACATCACAGCTATTTTATTTGGTACATGGTGTAATGATAAGTGTGACCAGTAGATGGCAGTCACACATAAGAAAAAGTGCAGGCAATGGCTATGATGGCAATATGACTCAAGTAAACAACACCAACATTTTAAAAGTTCCATTGAAAATATAGAATATTACACACGGCACTCAAAAATCCATCAAAATGTTTTAGTAAGCTGTGAAGCCGCACCAATTGATGGATTCTTGGTGCATTTCAACATAGTGTATTATTAGTATGGTATTATTATGGTGTGTGTATAAGCTAAGATAGATAGATAGTACTTTATTTATTCCCACAGGAGAGTTCCTTCAAGAAAATTAAAACATATCAAGACATATCTGCCATTTTGTTTTGCAATATTATGCAAAAGCAACTTTTCTTACCTTCTTGTACCTGGGAGCGATTCAGATGTTATTAGACACATTTACTAGGATAATTCTGGAAAATCCCTTATCTGCTTATTGTGTTACTGGTATTTTAGTGAGATTATATAGTCGTACCTGAAAGTCGGAGGGGTGTGGCCACGGGTATGGTGACTGCCAGTGTCTCTACGGGAAGCCATGTTTATCGACGAGGCGAAGCGAAGGCAGCCGGTCGGACCGGGCTGAGCTTTTTTTTCCCCCCTCATCCACGGTGGAAGCATCCCACGTTCGGGGGCGGCCGGTCGGAGGAGGCAAGACAGTCCGCAGCTGCCTCTTTGACAGGTGCACGAGGAACGACGCAAGCTCCGCTCATGTTTACGGTAAGAGCCGACTTATTGTCACAAATTTCTCACCGAAACCTGCCGGTTGATATGTGGTAGAGCATTGGTTCTCAACCTTTTTTCAGTGATGTACCCCCTGTAAACATTTATTTTAATTCAAGTACCCCTAATCAGAGCAAAGCATTTTTGGTTGAAAAAAGAGATAAAGAAGTAAAATACAGCACTATGTCATCAGTTTCTGATTTATTCAATTGTATAACAGTGCAAAATATTGCTCATTTATAGTGGTCTTGAACTATTTGGAAAAATAGATATAACTAAAAACTTGTTGAAAAATAAACAAGTGATTCAATTATAAATAAAGTTTCTACACATAGAAGTAATCATCAACTTAAAGTGCCCTCTTTGGGGATCGTAATAGAGATCCATCTGGATTCATCAACTTAATTCTAAACATTTTTCCACAAAAAAATCTAGCTGTCAACACTGAATATTGCATTGTTTCAGTCTTCTTTCATTCATATTTTGTTGAAGCATTTTTCAAATATATTTATAAAGGATTTTTGAATTGTTGCTATTTTTAGAATATTTTTGAAAAATCTCACTTACCCCTTGTCATACCTTTAAGTACCCCCAGGGGTACACATACCCCCATTTCCGAACCACTGTGGTAGAGAACCATGTTCGCTTGACCGCTCTGTTCCATAGTAAAGCTTCACCTTCGGGAATGTAAACAAAGAAACACCGGCTGTGTTTGTGTTGCTACAGCCGGCCACAATACACCGCTTCCCACCAACAGCTTTCTTCTTTGACGTCTCCATTATTAATTGAACAAATTGCAAAAGATTCAGCAACACAGATGTCCAGAATACTGTGTAATTATGCGACTAAAGCAGACAATTTATAGGCGGGATTGGGCTGGAACAAAATGTCCGCTACAATCCGTGACGTCACGTTCACGCGTCATCATACCGCGACGTTTTCAACAGGATATTTTGCGCGAAATTTAAAATTGCAATTTAGTAAACTAAAAAGGCCGTATTGGCATGTGTTGCAATGTTAATATTTCATCATTGATATATAAACTATCAGACTGCGTGGTCGGTAGTAGTGGGTTTCGGTAGGCCTTTAAGTTAAAGTCACGGTTTTAAAGTACTACTGATAGTCACACACACTAGGTGTGGTGAAATGACCTTTTGCATTTGACCCATCCCCTTGTTCCACCCCCTCAGAGGTGAGGGGAGCAGTGAGCTCAGGAATCATTTTGGTGATTTAACCCCCAATTCCAACCCTTGATGCTGAATAGGTAATGAGTCCCATTTTCATAGTCTTTGGTATGACTCGGCCGGGGTTTGAACTCACGACCCACCGATCTCAGGGCGGACACTCTAACCACAAGGCCACTGAGCAGGCTAACGCATGTTACTGTTGTTTTCCTAACACACTCATTCAACCACACACTCATATGTATTGTTTTATAGCTGATTGTGTTGGTGACAATGATGTAAATGCAAAGGAAATTGCAACTTTGCTCATTTCTAAATGTTGTCTTTGACTATCAGCACTCCCAATCCAATCCACTTTATTTATATAGCACATTTAAACAACAATAACGTTTCCAAAGTGGTGCACAGCCATGTTAAAAACAATATTAAAAAAAAACAAAAAACAATATTATGCTCCACCAATGACTGAATAAAACAAAAAATAAATAAAAAATAAAACCTATAAAAACAAATATGATTAAAAACTATTTTAAAGGGTAAAATCAATTAAAACAGTAAAACAGAAATCAAAGTGTATAAAAAACACAGAGGACCACACAACTCACGTAGTGTTAAAAGCCAAAGAATAAAAGTGGGTCTTAAGACGAGACTTAAAAGAGTCCACTGTGGAAGCAGTTTGAACATGGAGGGGCAGAGTGTTCCAGACCTTAGGGCCGACCACAGAGAAGGCCCTGTCTCCCCTGGTCTTAAGTCTGGTCTTGGGCACCACGAGCTGGAACTGGCTCTCGGACCTCAGAGCGCGCGCAGGAATGTAAATTTGGATGAGGTCCGAGATATATTGAGGTGCCAGTCCATGTAAAGATTTAAAAACAAACAGCAATGTTTTAAAATCAATTCTAAAATGAACAGGGAGCCAGTGCAAACTCTGAAGAATTGGGGTTATATGCTGGCGTTTTCTGGCCCCTGTTCAAAGTCGTGCTGTCGTGTTCTGGACTAACTGCAACCGGGAGAGAGCTTTTTGGCTAATGCCAGCATAAAGTGCATTGTAGTAGTCCAGGCCACTTGAAATAAAAGCATGCACCACTTGTTCAAAAAGGTTAAAAGATAAAAACGGTTTAACCTTTACTAAAAGACGAAGGTGATAAAAACACGATTTTAAAACGCCATTGACTTGTTTGTCTAGTTTAAAATGGCTGTCTATAGTGACGCCAAGGCTGGTGACTTTGGGACGCACATCATTTTGCGATGGTCCCAAGTCAGTGAGGGCCGGACCAAAAACTAAAATTTCCGATTTTTCCCTCATTCATTATTAAAAAATCCTGGGCTAACCAAGCCTTGACGTCGCATAGACAGTTAAGAAGGGGTGTCAGGGGGCCGTGGCTTTTTGAAATCGGCATATAAATTTGAGAGACTGCCTTTATTTAGTTTGCCATATAGAGTTGCCAGTTGTTTTGAAATAAATAGATTTTTTTAGAAACACCATTGAATGATGAATAAGGAGGATAACTTATTTTTCATTTTAAACTCTACATGCCCCTAAAGCTGACCAACACGCCGGATTGTAGTCAGCTGGAGGCGTGTCTTAATGAAATTAAACAATGGATGTCCGCTAACTTTTTGCAACTCAACGCCAAAAAAACGGAAATGCTGATTATCGGTCCTGCTAGACACCGACCTCTATTTAATGATACAACTCTAACATTTGACAATTAAACAAGGCGACACGGTAAAGAATCTGGGTATTATCTTCGACCCAACTCTCTCCTTTGAGTCACACATTAAAAGCGTTACTAAAACGGCCTTCTTTCATCTCTTAATATCGCTAAAATTCGCTCCATTCTGTCCACTAAAGACGCTGAGATCATTATCCATGTGTTTGTTACGTCTCGCCTCGATTACTGTAACGTATTATTTTCGGGTCTCCCCATGTCTAGCATTAAAAGATTACAGTTGGTACAAAATGCAGCTGCTAGACTTTTGACAAGAACAAGAAAGTTTGATCACATTACACCTGTACTGGCTCACCTGCACTGGCTTCCTGTGCACTTAAGATGTGACTTTAAGGTTTTACTACTTACGTATAAAATACTACACGGTCTAGCTCCATCCTATCTTGCCGATTGTATTGTACCATATGTCCCGGCAAGAAATCTGCGTTCAAAGGACTCCGGCTTATTAGTGATTCCCAAAGCCCAAAAAAAGTCTGCGGGCTATAGAGCGTTTTCATTTCGGGCTCCAGTACTCTGGAATGCGCTCCCGGCAACAGTTCGAGATGCCACCTCAGTAGAAGCATTTAAGTCTCACCTTAAAACTCATTTTTATACTCTAGCCTTTAAATAGACTCCCTTTTTAGACCAGTTGATCTGCCGTTTCTTTTCTTTTTCTCCTATGTCCCACTCTCCCTTGTGGTGGGGGTCCGGTCCGATCCGGTGGCCATGTACTGCTCGCCTGTGTATCGGCTGGGGACATCTCTGCGCTGCTGATCCGCCTCCGCTTGGGATGGTTTCCTGCTGGCTCCGCTGTGAACGGGACTCTCGCTGCTGTGTTGGATCCGCTTTTTACTGGACTCTCGCGACTGTGTTGGATCCATTATGGATTGAACTCTCACAGTATCATGTTAGACCCACTCGACATCCATTGCTTTCCTCCTCTCCAAGGTTCTCATAGTCATTATTGTCACCGACGTCCCACTGGGTGTGAGTTTTCCTTGCCCTTATGTGGGCCTACCGAGGATGTCGTAGTGGTTTGTGCAGCCCTTTGAGACACTAGTGATTTAGGGCTATATAAGTAAACATTGATTGATTGATTTTTATTCAAGCATCTACTTTTGTGTGTTCACTTCGTCTTCTACCAGTGTGCGTTGCAAGTGTGCCTCATGTCTGGCGAATACACTCTGATTTGACAACGCTTCATATTTGATTTATTTAAACGAGACGTCAGCGTCGTGCAGACCACCATGAGGCTATTTCTTGCCGTGTGTTTACAGCAATATGCTTGCAATTTCAGACCAATTTTTCCATATGGCCAATCCAAGCTGCCCTCTCAAGGATGCAGGTTGGAAAAGACTTGCTCCATGTGTACTGTAAACCAGATAGTCTTTCAACACCACGGCTACTTATTACATACTCATGTTACCGTAACTCATGCAGATACACAGGTTACACACCGAATAAGGTTATTAAAAGTTGGTCGGTATGTATTGCAGTTAGTAGTGATGGCGCAGTGCATGCACAAACAATCTCAGGCAAGTCCTTTCTTCTGTTGTCGTCTTCCTAAATAGTTCCAGTCTTGTAGCAGGTCTGTCGGCGAGTCCAAAGATGTAACTGCTACCACTTGGAGACAGGAGATCAGCCTTCTCTCCAAAGAGAGGCAGGAGGTGATAGATTAGCTTGAACAAATTGGAACCATTTCTCTTTTTGTCCCTGGTTTTCGTCAAACTGTGGCTTCTAAAAGATATTGTCAGTTACTGTATACAAGCTTTTGCACCTCTGAACCATCTTAAAGCATTGTAATTTGATTCAGATGGCATCTTGTCTTTGGCCTTGCTAAGCACAAGACTCTTTTTTTTTACTTAAGAATTCTAAAGATACACTTGAACAATTTTGTTTGCTCACATAAACACAGGCTTGCACAAATATCCCCCTCGCATGAAAATAGACACATTGCCACCTGTGTCTGACATAGCCTCTCCAATGTCAGGAGTCAAGCGTAAAATGTCCGCCAGAGATTCAAAGGTGGGCCGGGAATGAAAACGTTTTGTGGTTTCTGCACATATATGCACACACACACACACACCGGGTTGAAAGGGGCAACATTGTCATGCTTGACCTTGCCTAAAAGGCGAAGTAACTAGCTTGATAAGCATATTTTATCCCAGCGCCGTTGCAGTTTTGCAGCGATCTAGACACGTGTATGCATGTTTTGTCAGAGCAGGAGCTCAGTTTCTTTAGTGCAAATCAGAGCTGACACCAGGAAAAGGTCTGAGTATGTTTCCCCCCAGCCTCTTAAGCCAGCGGTTCTCAAATGGGGGTACGCGTACCCCTGGGGGTACTTGAAGGTATGCCAAGGGGTACCTGAGATTTTTTCAAAAATATTCTAAAAATCATTTATAAATATATTTATTAAATATTACTTCAACAAAATATGAATGTAAGTTCATAAACTGTGAAAAGAAATGCAACAATGCAATATTCAGTGTTGACAGCTAGATTTGTTCCATGAATATTGATGTTAAAGATTTCTTTTTTGGTGAAGAAATGTGTAGAATGAAGTTGATGAATCCAGATGGATCTCTATTACAATCCCCAAAGAGGGCACTTTAAGTTAAAGATTACTTCTATGTGTAGAAATATTTATTTATAATCGAATCACTTTATTTTCCAACAAGTTTTTAGTTATTTTTAATTCTTTTTTTTTCAAATAGTTCAAGAAAGACCACTACAAATGAGAAATATTTTGCACAATTTATACAATTTAATAAATGAGAAACTGATGACATAGTGCTGTATTTTACTTCTTTTTCCTTTTTTTCCAACCAAAAATGCTTTGCTCTGATTAGGGGGTACTTGAGTTAAAAAATGTTCACAGGGGGTACATCACTGAAAAAAGGTTGAGAACCACCGTCTTAAGCCATTAAGACTGTCTTTTTTATATATATTTTTTAGAATGTACAGAAAGTTAAAGTACCAATGATTGTCACAAACATCCATTGAGGGGGGGGGCACATTTGAGGTCCTCTCCAAGGTTTCTTATAGTCAGCATTGTCACTGGGGTCCCACAGGGTTTGAGTTTTCCTTGCCCTTATGTGGGTTCTTCCGAGGATGTCGTAGTCGTAATGATTTGTGCAGTCCTTTGAGACATTTGTGATTTAGGGCTATATAAATAAACATTGATTGATAGATGATTGATTGATTGACAAACACACTAGGTGTGGTGACATTTTCCCTTGCATTTGACCAATTCCCTTGATCACCTCCTGGGAAGTGAGGGGAGCAGTGGGCAGCAGTGGTGCAGCGCCCGGGAGTCACTTATGGTGATTTAACCCCCAATTCCAACCATTGATGGTGAGTGTCAAGCAGGGAGGTAATGAGTCCCATTTTTTATAGTCTTTGGTATGACTCGGCCCGGGGTTTGAACTCCCAACCTACCGATCTCAGGGCGGACACTCTAACCCAGGGGTAGGGAACCTATGGCTCTAGAGCCAGATGTGGCTCTTTTGATGACTGCATCTGGCTCTCAGATAAATCTTAGCTGACATTGCTTAACACGATAAGTAATGAATAATTCCGCTGGTAATCACAGTGTTAAAAATAACGTTCAAAATATAAAACATTCTCATGCATTTTTATCCATCCATCCGGTTTCTACCGCACCTGTTTAAGAAGTCGCATTAATGGTAAGAAGTATTTTTTTAATTTTTGGTTATCCTCAGAATAACAATGTTATTAAAAAGGAATAAGAGACTTATTATACTCTAAAAATGTTGGTCTTTCTTAAAAATGCACGCATATAGTTGTATTCAGTTAAAAAAACAAAAAAACATTATATGGCTCTCACGGAAATACTTTTAAAAATATTTGGCTTGTATGGCTCTCTCAGCCAAAAAGTTTTCCGACCCCTGTTTTAACCACTAGACCACTGAGTAGGTGAATTTGGACCTGGAATTGATGCATTTTACCTCATCATCAATCATCCTACAACTGTAGTAATGAAACATGCTGCCTCAAAAAGTGCGACTATAGCCAAATTTTATAGATGAACCTATATGTGTATGTTTTAAAACCAATTGAGATCGCTGGTATTTCCTGGATGAAATCCAATTGAACAAATGATCAACTTTCTTTACTGTTCTAAATACATGCTAACCCCAAAAATATTAAAAAGGAAATTAGATTTTTATTTTTTTTTTAACGCGTGAAATTTCTAATTTGGTTTAGCCCATGGGTGTCAAACTCTGGCCCGCCGTGTAATTTAATTTGGCCCTTGAGGCAATATCAAATTAACGTTAGAGCTGGCCCGCCGGTACTATACAGCGAGAGACTCCTGAAGTTCAATGATAAATGATAAATGGGTTGTACTTGTATAGCGCTTTTCTACCTTCAAGGTACTCAAAGCGCTTTGACACTACTTCCACATTCACCCATTCACACACTGATGGAGGGAGCTGCCATGCAAGGCACCAACCAGCACCCATCAGGAGCAAGGGTGAAGTGTCTTGCTCAGGACACAACGGACGTGACGAGATTGGTTCTAGGTGGGATTTGAACCAGTGACCCTCGGGTTGCGCTCGGCCACTCTTCCACTGCGCCACGCCGTCCCTAGTTCAAAGTTCAATGCCTTTCCCAAAAATCTCCCAGGGCAACCATTCTCCTGAATTTCTTTCGATTCTCCCAATATTGGGGGCGTTCCCTAAAGGCCTTTAGCGTTTTCTACAAACAGTGTGGAAAAAGTTATTGTTGATATTTACCTTAGAAGGCTGCAAATAGAAAAGAGGCATTACATTTTTTTATTTCAATTTTATTTAATATACCATCGATGTTTTTTGAAGGTTGATTTTGCACCATTAAGTTATATAAGCGTTGCTTGTTCCATATTGATTGTTAAAGCAAATCAGTGTAGCAAACGGAGCAATAATTAACGTTTTATTCATGCACTTTCTCTTGTTACTTCAAGGATTGAATGTTTGATTCATTCATTATTGTTATTTTCTTTTCAAATGTTTTATTAGCCTGTGGAAAAAGTTGATTTTGATATTTACCTCATAAGGCTGCAAATAGAAAAGAGGCATTCCATTTGTATTCATATTTTATTTCATATGCCATTGATATTTTTGTAATTATTATTATTATTATAAAAAAAACTCGATTTTGCATGTCACTATATAGTTATATAATCAATCAATCAATCAATGTTTACTTATATAGCCCTAAATCACTAGTGTCTCAAAGGGCTGCCCAAACCACTACGACATCCTCGGGCAAGGAAAACTCACACCCAGTGGGACATCGGTGACAATAATGACTATGAGAACGTGATACTGTGATACTGATGATACTGATGACTATGAGAACATATGAGAACATGATACTGTGAAAGATCAATCCATAATGGATCCAACACAGTCGCGAGAGTCCAGTCCAAAGCGGATCCAACACAGCAGCGAGAGTCCCGTTCACAGCGGAGCCAGCAGGAAACCATCCCAAGCGGAGGCGGATCAGCAGCGCAGAGATGTCCCCAGCCGATACCCAGGCGAGCAGTCCATGGCCACCGGATCGGACCGGACTCCCTCCACAAAGGAGAGTGGGACATAGAAGAAAAAGAAAAGAAACGGCAGATCAACTGATCAACAGCCTTGCTTGTACAATATTAAATGCTAAACTTGTTTGGGTCCCTATTAAAAGGTTAATTTGTTCAACCTCGGCCCGCGGCTTTGTTCAATTTTAAATTTTGGCCCACTCTGTATTGGAGTTTGACACCCCTGTTTTAGCCTCACTTTTGTTATTTCTAAGAGAAATATCCGAAACCCTTGGAGTTATACAGTGCGCCCTATTTATGGTTTGGTAAGTACAGTGAATAAGCGGTAGAAAATGGATGGATGGAAGTACAGTGTTCCCTCATCACTACCATTACATTTCCCCTCCAAAGGATGGCGCCCCAGGCGAAGGGGGTGCCAAATTGCAGAATGTATTAAAAAATAAATAAATAAATAAATAAATTCTAATAATAACAATAAAAAATATGTAAATACAAATGTTTTTTTTAACGTGTTTGTTAAATTTGATTAAATTATTCAATTTAATTGGATTAAATTATTTAATTGGAATGTTTTTTTTTAAAAAAAAAAAGAACAACAAAAAAGCGTCCTACCATGTTGTGGCACGCTGCTACCCGCCGCCTGCGCCATGAACCCAACTGGTGTATTGCTTTTCCTGCTGGTGGAGGACCACGTCAAATCGGGTCAGGGTCGAAGAAGACTAGTGGAGTAATTTTATCTGAATGAGGTCTTATCTTGCCGATTGTATTGTACCATATGTCCCGGCAAGAAATCTGCGTTCAAAGGACTCCGGCTTATTAGTGATTCCCAAAGCCCAAAAAAAGTCTGCGGGCTATAGAGCGTTTTCATTTCGGGCTCCAGTACTCTGGAATGCCCTCCCGGTAACAGTTCGAGATGCCACCTCAGTAGAAGCATTTGAGTCTCACCTTAAAACGCATTTGTATACTCTAGCCTTTAAATAGACTCCCTTTTTAGACCAGTTGATCTGCCGTTTCTTTTCTTTTTCTCCTATGTCCCACTCTCCCTTCTGAACGGGGTCCGGTCCGATCCGGTGGCCATGTACTGCTTGCCTGTGTATCGGCTGGGGACATCTCTGCGCTGCTGATCCGCCTCCGCTTGGGATGGTTTCCTGCTGGCTCCGCTGTGAACGGGACTCTCGCTGCTGTGTTGGATCCGCTTTGGACTGGACTCTTGCGACTGTGTTGGATCCATTATGGATTGAACTTTCACAGTATCATGTTAGACCCGCTCGACATCCATTGCTTTCCTCCTCTCCAAGGTTCTCATAGTCATCATTGTCACCGACGTCCCACTGGGTGTGAGTTTTCCTTGCCCTTATGTGGGCCTACCGAGGATGTCGTAGTGGTTTGTGCAGCCCTTTGAGACACTAGTGATTTAGGGCTATATAAGTAAACATTGATTGATTGATTGATTAATGAAAAGTAGGACAACAAAGATAAATGCAAAGTAAGACAACAAAGGTATCCTATGTGGCTGAAAAGCACAGATGTGTATGTACATTTAACATATCATCTTATATGGACTTGGTAACCTGGCAGGTTGTTGTTGCTCTTATTCCTATTCCGAGACCAGCGAGAGTAGTACGCATACGGTAACTATAGGCTCAACTGGGTGAACATCTGAAATAAAAAGAAAAAGTAAAAAAGCAACATCTGCTAAGCAGAACATTCTGAAATTCACAGGTCATCAAATAATTTAGACCAGGGGTCACCAACCTTTTTGAAACCAAGAGCTACTTCTTGGGTACTGATTAATGCGAAGGGCTACCAGTTTGATACACACTTAAATAAATTGCCAGAAATAGCCAATTTGCTCAATTTACCTTTAACTCTATGTTATTAGAGTTGGGGAGGAGACCCTGCCCCAAGTGGAGGAGTTCAAGTACCTAGGAGTCTTGTTCACGAGTGGGGGAAGAGTGGATTGTGAGATCGACAGGCGGATCGGTGCGGCGTCTTCAGTAATGCGGACGTTGTACCGATCCGTTGTGGTGAAGAAGGAGCTGAGCCGGAAGGCAAAGCTCTCAATTTACCGGTCGATCTACTTTCCCATCCTCACCTATGGTCATGAGCTTTGGGTCATGACCGAAAGGATAAGATCACGGGTACAAGCGGCCGAAATGGAGTTTCCTCCGCCGTGTGGCGGGGCTCTCCCTTAGAGATAGGGTGAGAAGCTCTGCCATCCGGGAGGAACTCAAAGTAAAGCCGCTGCTCCTCACCATCGAGAGGAGCCAGATGAGGTGGTTCGGCCATCTGGTCAGGATGCCACCCGAACGCCTCCCTAGGGAGGTGTTTAGGGCACGTCCAACCGGTAGGAGGCCACGGGGAAGACCCAGGACACGTTGGGAAGACTATGTCTCCCGGCTGGCCTGGGAACGCCTCGGGATCCCCTGGGAAGAGCTAGACGAAGTGGCTGGGGAGAGGGAAGTCTGGGTTTCCCTGCTTAGGCTGTTGCCCCCGCGACCCGACCTCGGATAAGTGGAAGAAGATGGATGGATGGATGGATCTATGTTATTATTAATAATTAATGATATTAATCTTTGTGGAAACACTGATCATCTTAATGATTTCTCACAATAAATATATATTTTTGATGCCATGTTTTAAATAGGTTAAAATCTAATCTGCACTTTGTTAGAATATATAACAAATTGGACCAAGCTATATTTCTATCAAAGACAAATCATTATTTCTTCTAGATTTTCCAGAACAAAAAATGTAAAAGAAATTCAAAAGACTTTGAAATAAGATTTGAATTTGATTGTACAGATTTTCTAAATTTACCAGACTACTTTTTTTTAATTTTAATCATGATAAGTTTAAAAAAATATTTTTTACAAATATTCTTTGTCGAAAAAACAGAAGCTAAAATGAAGAATTAAATTAAAATTTATTTATTATTCTTTTCAATAAAATAAAAAAAATACTTCAACATTGATTTAAATTGTCAGGAAAGAAGAGGAAGGATTGGATCCATTATGGATTGAACTTTCACAGTATCATGTTAGACCCGCTCGACATCCATTGCTTTCCTCCTCTCCAAGGTTCTCATAGTCATCATTGTCACCGACGTCCCACTGGGTGTGAGTTTTCCTTGCCCTTATGTGGGCCTACCGAGGATGTCGTAGTGGTTTGTGCAGCCCTTTGAGACACTAGTGATTTAGGGCTATATAAGTAAACATTGATTGATTGATTGGTTAATATTCAAGTCACAAAATGTTGTTGGGGCTTTTTGAATGTTTATTTATCGGATTCTATAGAGCGAAATTATTGGCTCTGCTGTAAGCAGAATTTTATTTATGTTTATTTAATATTTAAAGGCCTACTGAAATGAGATGTTCTTATTTAAACGGGGATAGCAGGTCCATTCTATGTGTCATACTTGATCATTTTGCGATATTGCCATATTTTTGCTGAAAGGATTTAGTAGAGAACATCGATGATAAAGTTCGCAACTTTTGGTCGCTAATAAAAAAGCCTTGCCTTTACCGTTAGTAGCAGACGATGACATCACCGGTGTGAGGGCTCCTCACATCCTCACATTGTTTATAATGGGAGGCTCCAACAAAAGAGCTATTCGGACCAAGAAAATGACAATTTCCCCATTAATTTGAGCGAGGATGAAAGATTTGTGGCTGAGGATATTGATAGCGAAGGACTAGAAAAAAAATAAAAATAAAAAAGGCGATTGCATTGTGAGCGATTCAGATGTTTTTAGACACATTTACTAGGATAATTCTGGGAAATCCCTTATCTTTCTATTGTGTTGCTAGTTTTTTTGTGAGATTATATAGTACCTGATAGTCGGAGGGGTGTGTCCACGGGTGTCTCTGAGGGAATTAGTCACGGCAGCAGCAGCATGACAGAAGTTTAGCTGATCCCCGCTAAGAGGCGACTTTTTACCACAATTTTCTCACCGAAACCTGCCGTTTGACAAGTGGTCGGGATCCATGTTTGCTTGACCGCTCTGATCCATAGTGAAGCTTCACCTCCGAGAATTTTAAACAAGGAAACACCGTGTGTTTGTGTGGCTAAAGGGTAAAGCTTCCCACCTTCTCCATTATTAATTGAACAAACTGCAAAAGATTCAGCAACACAGACGTCCAGAATACTGTGTAATTATGCGATGAAAAGAGACGACTTTTAGCCGCTAGTGGTGCTGCGCTAATATGACCCCTCCAACTCGAGACGTCACGCGACATTCCGCGACGTTTTTAACAAGAAACTCTGCGGGAAATTTAAAATTGCAATTTAGTAAACTAAAAAGGCCGTACTGGCATGTGTTGCAATGTTAATATTTCATCCTTGATATATAAACTATCAGACTGCGTGGTGGGTAGTAGTGGCTTTCAGTAAGCCTTTATAATACATTTTTAAAAAATCCATCCATGTTTCATAATGATAGGTAAAATTAAAAAAAAAAAAGTGAAGTTCCCCCTTAACAGCACAGTAGTAAAATAAAAAGTTTGGCGGAGACAACCCACCTATGTCCCTGGGCCGAATCCTGGGAGTCTTTGTGTTCCAAATAAACACTGAAATCTAGCAGTCAAGATCGTGGAAAAAGTGTTTTGGGATAAATATATGTAAGCATTGCATGAGGTACAAACATTTAGAGGGAAGATTTATTTTAATTCAATTAATTCTTCCAGCGAGAGACAAGGGAAGAAAAGACCAACGCAAAAAAAAATCGTCATTCATCCAGCTTAATAATGGGAAAAGGTTGTGGCCTACTAAATCCGAAAGCTCTCTGGTAACCCAGGCGTCTAAGCATATCAATCAATCCATGTTTGCTTATATAGCCCTAAATCACTAGTGTCTCAAAGGGCTGCACAAACCACTATGACATCCTCGGTAGGCCCACATAAGGGCAAGGAAAACTCACACCCAGTGGGACGTCGGTGACAATGATGACTATGAGAACCTTGGAGAGGAGGAAAGCAATGGATGTCGAGCGGGTCTAACATGATACTGTGAAAGTTCAATCCACAATGGATCCAACACAGTCGCGAGAGTCCAGTCCAAAGCGGAGCCAGCAGGAAAACATCCCAAGCGGAGGCGGATCAGCAGCGCAGGGATGTCCCCAGCCGATACACAGGCGAGCAGTACATGGCCACCGGATCAGACCGGACCCCCTCCACAAAGGAGAGTGGGACATAAGAGAAAAAGAAGAGAAACGGCAGATCAACTGGTCTAAAAAGGGAGTCTATTTAAAGGCTAGAGTATACAAATGAGTTTTAAGGTGAGACTTAAATGCTTCTACTGAGGTGGCATCTCGAACTGTTACCGGGAGGGCATTCCAGAGTACTGGAGCCCGAAATGAAAACGCTCTATAGCCCGCAGACTTTTTTTGGGCTTTGGGAATCACTAATAAGCCGGAGTCCTTTGAACGCAGATTTCTTGCCGGGACATATGGTACAATACAATCAGCAAGATAGGATGGAGCTAGACCGTGTAGTATTTTATACGTAAGTAGTAAAACCTTAAAGTCACATCTTAAGTGCACAGGAAGCCAGTGCAGGTGAGCCAGTACAGGTGTAATGTGATCAAACTTTCTTGTTCTTGTCAAAAGTCTAGCAGCCGCATTTTGTACCAACTGTAATCTTTTAATGCTAGACATGGGGAGACCCGAAAATAATACGTTACAGTAGTCGAGGCGAGACGTAACAAACGCATGGATAATGATCTCAGCGTCTTTAGTGGACAGAATGGAGCAAATTTTAGCGATATTAAGAGATGAAAGAAGGCCGTTTTAGTAACGCTTTTAATGTGTGACTCAAAGGAGAGAGTTGGGTCGAAGATAACACCCAGATTCTTTACCGTGTCGCCTTGTTTAATTGTCAAATGTTAGAGTTGTATCATTAAATAGAGGTCGGTGTCTAGCAGGACCGATAATCAGCATTTCCGTTTTTTTGGCGTTGAGTTGCAAAAAGTTAGCGGACATCCATTGTTTAATTTCATTAAGACACGCCTCCAGCTGACTACAATCCGGCGTGTTGGTCAGCTTTAGGGGCATGTAGAGTTTAAAATGAAAAATAAGTTATCCTCCTTATTCATCATTCAACGGTGTTTCTAAAAAATCGATGTATTTCAAAACAACTGGCAACTCTATATGGCAAACTAAATAAAGGCAGTCTCTCAAATTTATATGCCGATTTCAAAAAGCCACGGCCACCTGACACCCCTTCTTAAATGTCTATGCGAGAGTCCAGTCCAAAGCGGATCCAACACAGCAGCGAGACTTTAAAGGGAATGTCCGAAGAGCATATGTTGTAGCTGCAGCATTGACAGGCATAACTTCACTTTTTCAATATATAGCTTATAACATGATAACTTTCCAAACGTTTCCAGTAGTATCATCAGGGGAGAAATATATCTACAGTTGTGATCAGAATTATTCAACCCCCACACCATTTCGGTGTTTTAGCAAGTTGGACATTTATTCCGTATTTTGTTTATAGTCATATCAAGTAAAGATGTGTCAAATAGACAAATGCAACTTGAATTGTAACACCGTATTTTACAAAATACCAAAAAAGGACATTTTTTGGTATAACGTTACTTATTCATTAAAATAAATAACATAAAAAGAAGACAACTTTGTGTGCATATGTCAATGTATTCAGTTATAAACATTCATTCACTTTCTTCTTTCCTTCATGGATCTAAACTTTACCGCTGCTGGTAGTTTTTTCTATGTTTTTATTTAATAAGTTGTAGGTGTATTTATTATTTCTGTATAAAAGTGTAAAAAGTGTTTTGCTTCGGTCATGAAATGATGATAATGGTGTTCCAGGGCATACATACATTTTATACTTAATGCTTAAATCTCTGGAGTTTACATCAATTTTAGATCTAATCCTCATTTCAAAATGTTTTTGTTTTTTTAATGTTTTTTTGTTAAACAAAACTATGTTTTTTTATGGCAAACACACAAAATATGCAAAATCTTCCACCAAATATATTTTTCAAAGTGGAATATTTTATGTGACGTAATCAGGGTTGAGGTGGGGGGCGGTAAGGGGTAGCGTGGGTGTATATTGTAGCATCCCGGAAGAGTTAGTGTTGCAAGGGGTTCATGGTATTTGTTCTGTTGTGTTTATGTTGTGTTACGGTGCGGATGTTCTCCCAAAATGTTCGTCATTCTTGTTTGGCGTGGGTTCACAGTGTGGCACACATTTGTAACAGTGTTAAAGTTGTTTATATGGCCACCCTCAGTGTGACCTGTATGGCTGTTGACCAAGTACAGTTGTGATCAAAATTATTAAACCCCCACACAATTTTGGTGTTTTAGCAAGTTGGACATTTATTCTGTATTTTGTTTATAGTCATATCAAATAAAGATGAGTCAAATGCAATTTGAATTGTAACACTGTATTTTACAAAATACCAAAATAGGACATTTTTTTTAATATCTCATTGACAAAATGATTCAACCCCCTAGTTCCATGCATCTTTAGTACTTAGTAGAACACCCTTTGGCAGTAATGACATCCTTCACACGTGATACATAACCGGACACAAGCTTCTTGCAACCATCTACAGCATTGGTGTCAAACTCTGGCCCGCCGTGTAATTAGGGTCCGCAGGCCCATTGCAAAGGACTCCAAAGGAGTCCTTTGCAATGGGCCAAGGACCCTATTGAAACTGCTGTGTTTTATTATTATTCCGCACCTACGCGCTCTAATTTGACCCCCTTAACATGCTTCAAAACTCACCAAATTTGACACACACGTCGGTATAGCAAACCTTCCCAACATATTAAGCAACCAATCCCCCAAAATGAAAATTGTGCTCTAGCGCCCCCTAGGAAAAAATTACAAACAAAACTGCATGTAACTTCTGTTAGGAATGTCATAGCGACACAAAACAAAAAGTCCTATGTGGGTCTGACTTAGACCCAATTTTAATACGCTCACTTCTTTCAGCAAAAATCTACAGGAAGTTGGCAAAAACCCCTTCAAAATAAAAATCTTCGCAAAAAATGCAATTTTTGCCTCTTTGCGCTGTAATTTGACCCCCTTAAAATGCTTCAAAAGTCACCAAACTTGGCGCACACATAAGGACTGGCGAATATTGCGATCTAATGAAAAAACCAAACCCCAAAACTCAAAATTGCGCTCTAGCGCTATTTTTGAATAAAACACTGAAAAAACTGCTCCTAGGAAGAAAACAGACAAAATTGCTTGTAACTTCCGGTAAGAATGTCGGAGAGACATGAAACAAAAACCTCTATGTAGGTCTCGCTTAGACCTACATTTCATAGATTGACAACCCCCAACAAAAATCAACAGGAAGTTTGCAATCCCCCCTTCAAAACAAAAGTTTTGTAAAAACCGGTCACCTTTCTTCAAACATTATCTCCTCTGAGTGCGTTTGTTGTTTTGGCTTCAAACTCGCACAGGAGAGAGATTGAACCCTTCTGATTAAAAGAATAGAACAGAGTTTTGATAAGTTCTCCGGTTTTGATCTTACGCGCCTTCAAAGAACCCCTGTGCAAAGTCTCCTAAAAAATGTCATTTTTGACTCTTTGAGCTGTTATTTGACCTCCTTAAAATGCTTCTAAACTCACCAAACTTGACACACACATCAGGTCTGGCAAAAATTGCGATCTGATGAAAAAACCTAACCTCAAAACTCCAAATTGCGCTCTACCGTCCCCCCTAGGAATACAACACGGACAAACAGCTCCTAGGAAGAAAACACAGACAAAACTGCTTTTAACTTCCGGTAGGAATGTCAGAGAGACATGAAACAAAAAACACTATGTAGGTCTCACTTAGACCTACATTTTAATAATTAACATACTTTAGCAAAAATCAACAGGAAGTTTGATATTTTCACTTCAATACAACAACTGCATTACTTTCACAATGCATTAGGTTCTCAAAATAGTGGCACCAAGGCGTCTTCTAACGCTTATCCGGCCGTGGGTCTCGGGGGCAGCAGCCAAAGGCGGACCCGACCAACTCGGCTTCCGGCTTTAATTTAATTTGGCCCTTGAGGCAATATCAATTTAGCATTAGAGCTGGCCCGCCGGTGTTATACAGCGTCGGTGCCGCTGTAACACCGCATTCACCGCTAATACTCATACTTGCTAACCCTCCTAATTTTCCCGGTAGACTCCAGAAGTTCAGTGCCCCTCCCGAAAATCTCCTGGGGCAACCATTCTCCTGAATTTCCACCGATTTCCACCTGGAAAATTATATTGGGGGCGTGCATTTAAGGCACTGCCTTTAGCGTTCTCTACAACCTGTCGTCACGTCCGCTTTTCCTCCATACTAACAGCTTGTCACATATTTGTGGCTTTTACACACACACACACACACACACGCACAAGTGAATGCAAGGCATACTTGGTCAACAGCCATACAGGTCACACTGAGGGTGGCTGTATAAACAACTTTAGCACTGTTACAAATATGCGCCACACTGTGAACCCACACCAAACAAGAATGACAAACATATGTTGGGTGAACATCTGCACCGTAACACAACAGAACAAATACCCAGAATCTCTTGCAGCACTAACTCTTCCGGGAAACTTCCAGCAAACTGACCAATAATTAACGTTTTATTCATGCATTTGCTCTTGCTACTTCAAGGCTTGAATGTTGGTTCATTCATTATTGTTATTTTATTTTCAAATTTATTATTAGTTTGTGGAATTTTTTTTATATTTACCTCAGAAGATTACAAATAGAAAAGAAGGCATAACATTTTTACTAAAATTGTATTTGATATGCCATTGATATTTTTTCAATTATTCTTATTATTATTTGAAACTGGATTTTGCATGTCACTAAAGTTGTATAAGCCTTGCTTGTTCAATATTTAATGCAGAACTTGTTTGGGTCCCTATTAAAAGGTTAATTTGTTCAACCTTGGCCCGCGGCTTTGTTCAGTTTAAAATGTTGGCCCACTCTGTATTTGAGTTTGACACACCTGCTCTACAGGTATTTTAGCCCATTCCTCTTGGGCAAAGGCCTCCAGTTCATTCATATTCTTGGGCTTGCGTGCTGCATACATAATGCTGTATTTTACTTCTTTATCTCTTTTTTTCAACCAAAAATGATTTGCTCTGATTAGGGGGTACTTGAATTTAAAAAAAATTCACAGTGAGTACATCATCGAAAAAAGGGTTGAGAACCACTGCATTATAGTACAAACTAGCAGTACTACGCTCAAATCGCTTCGCAGAACAATTTTTTTTATGTTTCGTTTCTTTGAGTCAATGAATTGCATCCATTTCTTCGTTTCAGCACTGTCCTTCACGCTCACTTCCCTCCTTCCCGTGGTTGGAAAAAGGAACGTATGTCGATATCTAGCTTTATTATGCCAACTAATGGCGGGGATGCTTGTACCTCAAATCATCCGAGACATAACTCTTATCTCAAAAGACTCCAGGTAACACTGTTCATTCCGCCAATAAACGCAAATCTTACAAATTTGAGTTCTCATATATTTGATGTCCAATTTTTCCATTAATGAATTTTCTGGACAATTCTTTGGGCTCACAGAAACATACATTTTCCTGTGTGCATGAAAAGTTTAAAGGGGAACATTATCAGCAGACCTATGTAAGCGTCAATATATACCTTGATGTTGCAGAAAAAAGACCATATGTTTTTTTTAACCGATTTCCGAACTCTAAAAGGGTGAATTTGGCGATTAAAACGCCTTTCAATCTTTCGCTGTCGGAGCGATGACCTTTCACCCGTGACGTTACAACGGGAAGCAATCACACACCAACTCAAATCAGCTGTTATTTTACGTTTTTTCGACTGTTTTCCGTACCTTGGAGACATCATGCCTTGTCGGTGTGTTGTCGGAGGGTGTAACAACACGAACAGGGAAGGATTCAAGTTGACTTATGTGGAGTGTGCATCGATTAGCACGGCATGCTAAACGATGCTAACATGCTATTTAGGTTAGCTGTATGTACATATTGCATCGTTATGCCTCATTCGTAGCTATATTTGCATCCAGCCTTTCCCTCCACCCACATTTAATGCCAAACAAACACATACCAATCGACGGATTCAAGTTGCGCCAGTGTCAAAAGATGCGAAAGTCCCTCCTTTGTTCTGCACATTTTACCGACGATAGCGATGCTACGACAGAGATGTGTGGCTATCCCGCGACACTCAAAGCAGATGCATTTCCAACGATAAAGTCAACGAAATCACAAAGGTGAGTTTTGTTGATGTTTTTGACTTATGTGCTAATCAGACATATTTGGTCACGGCATGACTGCCAGCTAATCGATGCTAAAATGCTATTTAGGCTAGCTGTATGGACATTTGTAACTATATTTGCATCCAGCCTTTCCCTCCCCCCACATTTAATGCCAAACAAACACTTACCAATCGACGGATTTAAGTATCTCCAGTGGTCAAAAGAAGCAATTGTTGGTTAGAAGGCGATCGCCGAATAGCTTCAGTTTCTTCTTCAATTTGGTTTTCTCTATCTGCCTCCACACTCCAACCATCCGTTTCAATACATGCTGTTGAATTGCTTAAGCCGCTGAAATCCGAGTCTGAATCCGAGCTAATGTCGCTATATCTTGCTGTTCTATCCGCCATGTTTGTTTGTATTGGCGTCACTATGTGACGTCACAGGAAAATGGACGGGTGGATTTACAGATAGCGAAAATCAGGCACTGTATAGCCTTTTTTCAGGATATTCCATGATGGGTAAAATTTTGAAAAAAACTTTGAAAACTAAAAAAAGCCACTGGAAACAGATTTGTATTGGTTTTAACCCTTCTGAAATTGTGATAATGTTCACCTTTAATACGTTAGTTACTGTAGGTTGTTAAGTGATGCATGGCTCTGGCGGTAGAGAGTTGTGTTTTTTTTTTTTTTTGGGTGGGGACAAAAAAGGGATTCGAGAAGGAGCTTTTTGAGATGATTGAGAGCCAGGCAGAGAGCAGCAAGCCAGTGTGATGAGGGCCAACTTTAAGTGATTACAGCCAGGGTGGGGTTGATTGGAAGGGGGGGGGGGGGGGGGGTGCTGGAAAAGTAAACGACTGGGCTGACTAAGAAGAGAGAGACAAAAAGATGATCCCCGTGATGCAGAGAGGGGAGAATAAAAAAATAAAAAAAAGAGTGGGTGTGCACAGTAACCTACTGTAAATGAACAGCTGCATGCATGCTTTTTATTCCATCTCTGGAAACTTTCCTGATGTAAGTCAGGTGGAAATGATAAGCTACATTGCACAGCAAATTGTACCTGCCCTCCAGTTCCATTCTTCCTTTTTACCCTTTGCCTCACTTCCGCTGGATTAAAGAATGAAAGAAGACCTGGATCCATGTTTGTGTGTGTGTGTGTGTTGCAACTCCTGGCAGCGTTTTCCAGCACTTGTATCTGGGAACGAGGCGTACACGGAAGGCCTTAAAAGCACCGATGCCTTGAAGATGCCATGAAAAGCAGCTGGACTTGTTTTCAGCTGCTTCCCTCCACCATCATCATGAGCAAGTGGAAAAATGTGATAATGGAAGTGGTATAACACGGCATGGAGTTAATTCATGTGTCGCTGCAAATTCCAGCCAAGTGTTTGAAGACTGCAGTGCACAAAGGAAGAATAAAATAGAAGTCTTAAATTTATGTGGCGTGCATTAAATAATAGTTAAAAAAAAACATTAATGCTCTTCCACATCAATTTGGGTTATGTACATGTTTGAGTTTATTAAACCAACATGGAATTTTTTCATTTATGGTGGACTTTTTTTGGGGGGCTTCACGGTGGCAGAGGGGTTAGTGCGTCTGCCTCACAATACGAAGGTCCTGCAGTCCTGGGTTCAAATCCAGGCTCGGGATCTTTCTGTGTGGAGTTTGCATGTTCTCCCCGTGAATGCGTGGGTTCCCTCCGGGTACTCCGGCTTCCTCCCACTTCCAAAGACATGCACCTGGGGATAGGTTGATTGGCAACACTAAATTGGCCCTAGTGTGTGAATGTTGTCTGTCTATCTGTGTTGGCCCTGCGATGAGGTGGCGACTTGTCCAGGGTGTACCCCGCCTTCTGCCCGATTGTAGCTGAGATAGGCGCCAGCGCCCCCCGCGACCCCGAAAGGGAATAAGCGGTAGATATATGGATGGATGGATGGATGTTGTCTGTCTATCTGTGTTGGCCCTGCGATGAGGTGGCGACTTGTCCAGAGTGTACCCCGCCTTCCGCCCGATTGTAGCTGAGATAGGCGCCAGCGCCTCCCGCGACCCCGAAAGGGAATAAGCGGTAGAAAATGGATGGATGGATGGATAGATGGTGGATTTTGTCTATTACCCAAGTTGTATTTGTTCAGGTTCTAGCTTTAAAAAGTATTGCTTTAGGACGTGTACACACTAAGTAGGCTATTACCAAATAGCCTGACAAAATATATAATATAAAATGTAATCCCACATCCATGAATACAACACCACAGAAGTTGGAACACCCATGCACCTTTAAAGTGTGTGTTTGTATAATTAATAGGGGTGTGGGAAAAAATCGACTCTTTTTTTTTTTAAGCCGATTTTTATTTATTTATTTTTTTGTATCAATCCAACAAACCACTACACAGCAATACCATAACAATGCAATCCAATTCCAAAACCAAACCTGACCCAGCAACACTCAGAACTGCAATAAACAGAGCAATTGAGAGGAGACACAAACACCACACAGAACAAACCAAAAGTAGTGAAACAAAAATGAATATTATAAACAACAGTATCAATATTAGTTATAATTTCAGCATAGCAGTGATTAGAAATCCCTCATTGACATTATCATTAGACATTTATAAACATTAAAAAAAAGAACAATAGTGTCACAGTGGCTTACACTTGCATGGCATCTCATAAGCTGGACAACACACTGTGTCCAATGTTTTCACAAAGATAAAATAAGTCATATTTTTGATTTTTTTAATAGTTAAAACAAATTTACGTTATTGCAATCAGTTGATAAAACATTGTCCTTTAAAATTATAAAAGCTTTTTTTTTTTTTTATCTACTATTTTGCTGGCATGTCAGCAGACTGGGGTAGATCCTGCTGAAATCCTATCTATTGAATGAATACAGAATCATTTTGAATCGAATCGAATCGAAAAAATCGATATCAAATCGTGACCGCAAGAATCGATATTAAATCGAATCGCGGGACACCCAAAGATTCGCAGCCCTAATAATTACAATGTTAAAGTTTAAGTTCCAATGATTGTCTCACACACTAGGTGTGGTGAAATTTGTCCTCTGCATTTGACACATCCCCATGTTCACCCCCTGGGAGGCGAGGGGAGCAGCGAGCAGCAGCGTGCGCCACACTCGGGAATCGTTTGGTGATTTGACCCCCAATTCCAACCCTTGATGCTGAGAGCCAAGCAGGGAGGCAATGGGTCCCATTTTTTATAGTCTTTGGTATGACTCAACCTCCCAGTCTCACTGCGGACACTCTAACCCAGTGGTTCTTAACCTTGTTGGAGGTTCCGAACCCCACCCGTTTCATACGCGCATTCACCCAACCCTTCTTTTGTGTACATTTATTTTTCATTTATTTCAAATTCAAGACAAAGTTTGTTTTTTTTCCTAGTGTACAAAATTAACCGTACATGAACTCACAACAAATTACACACCTGCAAATCGGTGTGACTTCTGCAGTTGCCGTATCCACGATATCAATCAATCAATCAATCAATGTTTATTTATATAGCCCTAAATCACAAATGTCTCAAAGGACTGTACAAACCATTACGACTACGACATCCTCAGAAGAGCCCACATAAGGGCAAGGAAAACTCACACCCATATGCCGATATGGAGAAGTTTTTTATGTACACAATGAGTCCATACTTGCCAACCCTGCCGATTTTTCCGGGAGAATCCCGAATTTCAGTCTCTCCAGGGCAACCATTCTCCTTTAGCGTCCTCTACAACCTGTCGTCACGTCCGCTTTTCCTCCATACAAACGGCGCATTCACATCATTTATGTGGCTTTTACACACACATAAGTGAATGCAACGCATACTTGGTCAACAGCCACACAGGTCACACTGAGGGTGGCCGTATAAACAACTTTAACACTGTTACAAATATGCGCCACACTGTGAACCCACACCAAACAAGAATGACAAACACATTTCGGGAGAAAATCTTCACCGTAACACAACATAAACCCAAAAAACAAATACCCAGAATCCCATGCAGCACTACTCAAGGTAGTGCAAGGTTGGCATGTATGGATGAGTCAGGTGTGTCTTGACTGGCTCCGCCGAACCCCTGAGGCCGACTTGCGGAACCCCTAGGGTTCGATCAAACCCATGCTCTAACCACATGGCCACTGAGCTGGTGATTTGCTGGTGTTTATGTGAGTACTTTCCTAAAAGCATTGCTCCGTTTAGCTTCCTTAATATTTTATAAATATTACACATTCAAGCACTGGAGTGAGCCTCTGTTTTTAAAGGCTGCTTTTGGGAACTGTTCCCTTAGTTCAGGCAAAATGTTACAAGCATGTTTGTGGAATTGTAGCTTTTAAACAAAAAAAAATACTTAATTATTTCCTCCCATTTTTTTCCACAGCGGAAATCAGTTTGGAGCTGTCCCGCCCTTTGAAAGTCAGCCCAACACTGGTCAAATTGGAGCAGGCCAAAGCCTACCTGAAGAAACTTGTGCCAAACCACATTTGGAACACCTCCAGTAAACCGGCCTCCACTTCTGCGACCCCTCAGTCGTCTCCTGCCAAGATGCCGCCCAGGGCCTTCACTACTTCCCATCAGAGCCATGGCCTCAGCAAAGCCAGCAGCATTGAGGCCTTGGCTCTGTCCTTCCCCAAGGTCTCTCTTCACACTACCCAGATTGTGGTCGTCATGGAGACGGAGGCCCATCCGATGACGCCCTGCGTGACTGTGTCTGTGTCATCCATGACAGGAAGTCTAAACTTGAAGTCGGGTCGGATCGAGGGTGAGTAAGATGCAAATATTCCTTTCACTGCGCAAACACAGAAAAAATATTGAAGAATGTATTGGCAGGGAAATACGTTGTTAAAAACAACGAGGGAGCACATGTTTTTATTTTACAGCTCAGTCGGCAACCTGTCCTAATGAGAATTTACTAGGATCTTCCACAAAACGAAATGTGATCTTTACAGCATAAAATGGGCCATATTTTTTGGGGCGTTGCTTTAATAAAAAAGAGAGAAAATAATAATCGTTAATGTTTGAAAATAAAATAGCAAAACAGTCAGTATGCGTCATAGCTGGCGGTAGAGCCTGGCTCCGGCTGTATTCACTTCAGAATTAAGCTTTAACCATGTGACAATTTAATTAAACTGCACCAAACAACTTCTACTTGCAGCTATTGTGATCCTGAGCTATTGTACGCCTTATGTAATTATAAATGTAAAATTAAATGTAAACATATATATTTTTAACACTGTTGAATTCCCAAGGAGATGGTGAAACCCTTCTACTTCCTTAAAGGGAGTTGCTCAATGTGTGTGTTAAATTTTGTGTCATACTTGCCAAACCTTCCTATTTTCCCGGGAGATTCCCCAATTACAGTACCATTCTCCCGAATTTCTCCCGATTTCCACCCGGACAACAATATTGGGGGCGTGCCTTGAGGGCACTTCCTTTAGCGTCCTCTACAACCTGTCGTCATGTCCGCTTTTCCTCCATACAAACAGCGTGGTGACCCAGTCACATAATATATGTAACTTTTACACACACATGAGTGAATGCAAAGCATACTTGGTCAACAGCCATACAGGTCACACTGAGTGTGGCCGTACAAACAATTTTAACAAATATGTGCCACACTGTGAACCCACACCAAACAAGAATGACAAACACATTTTGGGAGAACATCCACACCGTAACAAAACAGAACAAATACCCAGAACCCCTTGCAGCACTAACTATTCCGGTACGCTACAATATACACCCCCGCTACCGCCAACCTTCAAAACATTCATTTGTTTATAAATGTTAAGTTTATAGCCTCACGGTTGGGCGTGGGATAGATGGAGCTTCTACTCACTCACTGCGATGAAAGTTGCTGGTTGTTCAGTTTAAAATAGGCTGACCATGAGTGAATGCAACGCATACTTGGTCAACTTCCATACAGGTCACACTGAGTGTGGCCGTATAAACAACTTTAACAAATATGCACCACACTGTGAACCCACACCAAACAAGATTGACAAACACATTTCGGGAGAACATCCACACCGTAACACAACATAAACACAACAGAACAAATACCCAGAACCCCTTGCAGCACTAACTATTCCGGGACGCTACAATATACACCCCCGCTACCGCCAACCTTCAAAACATTCATTTGTTTATAAATGTTAAGTTTATAGCCTCACGGTTGGGTGTGGGATAGATGGAGCTTCTACTCACTCACTGCGACGAAAGTTGCTGGTTGTTCAGTTTAAAATAGGCTGACCATGAGTGAATGCAACGCATACTTTGTCAACTTCCATACAGGTCACACTGAGTGTGGCCGTATGAATAACTTTAACAAATATGTGCCACACTGTGAACTCACACGAAAACAAGAATGACAAACACATTTCGGGAGAACATCCACACCGTAACACAACAGAACAAATACCCAGAACCCCTTGCAGCACTAATTATTCCGGGACGCTACAATATACACCCCCGCTACCGCCAACCTTCAAAACATTCATTTGTTTATAAATGTTAAGTTTATAGCCTCACGGTTGGGCGTGGGATAGATGGAGCTTCTACTCACTCACTGCTTTCATTGCTGTGAGTGAATGCAAGGCATACTTGGTCAACAGCCATACAGGTCACACTGAGTGTGGCCATATAAACAACTTTAACAAATATGCACCACACTGTGAACCCACACCAAACAAGAATGACAAACACATTTTGGGAGAACATCCACACCGTAACAAAACAGAACAAATATCCAGAACCCCTTGCAGCACTAACTATTCCGGTACGCTACAATATACACCCCCGCTACCGCCAACCTTCAAAACATTCATTTGTTTATAAATGTTAAGTTTATAGCCTCACGGTTGGGCGTGGGATAGATGGAGCTTCTACTCACTCACTGCGACGAACGTTGCTGGTTGTTCAGTTTAAAAATAGGCTGACCATATCCTGAAATCCCAAAAAGAGGACACATATATGCATGCATAGGCCGACCCGAGGTGAAAATTTGCCAATGACACTTGAACTTGCTTTATAAATAATATATTTATATAATAGAAATGCTATCAAGTCATAAAAATGGGATCCCACGGTAAATTTCTGGGGTCCCACTTTTTTGTAAGCGTTTTGAAAACAAATGATAAACGTATGCACTGTCCTGTTATATCTCACATACTAAATTGTGTTTTGTAAAATGTTACTTATTCATTAAAATAAATAACATAAAAAGAAGACAACTTTGTATGCATATGTCAATGTATTCAGTTATGAACATTCATTCACTTTCTTCTTTCCTTCTTGGATCTAAACTTTACCGCTGCTGGTAGTTTTTTCCATGTTTTTATTTAATAAGTTGTAGGTGTATTTATTATTTCAGTATAAAAGTGTAAAAAGTGTTTTGCTTCGGTCATGAAATGATGATAATGGTGTTCCAGGGCATACATACATTTTATACTTAATGCTTAAATCTCTGGAGTTTACATCAATTTTAGATCTAATCCTCATTTCAAAATGTTTTTGTTTTTTTTATGTTTTTTTGTTAAACAAAACTATGTTTTTTTATGGCAAACACACAAAATATGCGAAATCTTCCACCAAATATTTTTTTCAAAGTGGAATATTTTATGTGACGTAATCAGGGTTGAGGTGGGGTGCGGTAAGGGGTAGCGTGGGTGTATATTGTAGCATCCCGGAAGAGTTAGTGTTGCAAGGGGTTCACGGTATTTGTTCTGTTGTGTTTATGTTGTGTTACGATGTGGATGTTCTCCCAAAATGTTCGTCATTCTTGTTTGGCGTGGGTTCACAGTGTGGCGCATATTTGTAACAGTGTTAAAGTTGTTTATATGGCCACCCTCAGTGGGACCTGTATGGCTGTTGACCAAGTACAGTTGTGATCAAAATTATTAAACCCCCACACAATTTTGGTGTTTTAGCAAGTTGGACATTTATTCCGTATTTTGTTTATAGTCATATCAAATAAAGATGTGTCAAATAGACAAATGCAACTTAAATTGTAACACTATATTTTACAAAATACCAAAAAAGGACATTTTTCTTAATATCTCATTGACAAAATGATTCAACCCCCTAGTTCCATGCATCTTTAGTACTTAGTAGAACACCCTTTGGCAGTAATGACATCCTTCAAAGGTGATACATAAGCGGACACAAGCTCCTTGCAAGCATCTACAGGTATTTTAGCCCATTCCTCTTGGGCAAAGGCCTCCAGTTCATTCATATTCTTGGGCTTGCGTGCTGCAACTGCCTTCTTCAAGTCCCACCACAGCTTTTCTAGAGGATTTAGGTCTGGCGACTGTGAAGGCCACTCCAGAGTCTTCCAGCCCTTCTTCTGCAACCACTCTGATGTTGATTTGGAGGTATGCTTGGGATCCTTGTCCTGTTGGAAGGTCCAACGTCTCCCAAGCCTCAGCTTCGTCACTGACTTCATGACATTTGCAGCTAATATATCCTGCTAGGAAATAGAATTCATAATGCCTTGAACGCGCTGGTAGATTCCCGGTACCTGAGGCAGAGAAACAGCCCCAGAGCATGATTGACCCCCCACCATGCTTAACAGTAGGCAAGGTGTTCTTCTCTTTGTAAGCTTCATTTTTTCTCCTCCAGACATAACGTTGATTCATAGGCACAAAGAGTTCCACTTTTGTCTCATCACTCCATAGAACAGTTTCCCAAAACCTTTGGGGTTTTTCCAGATGATTTTAGGCATACTGGGGTCTATTTTTCTTGTGCCTGGTAGTCAGAAGTGCGGTGTGCCTGGGAATTCTGGCATGGAGGCCTTCATCTCGTAGTGTGCGCCTTATTGTCTGGGACGAAAGCTGCGTTCCCCCCTCTGCAGTGTCCTGTTGTAGTTCCTCAGCTGTTACCCGGGGGTTTTTCACCACTGTACGCTTCTAATACCGGACAGCAGTTGCACACAACATCCACGCCCAGGTAGTGTTTCCACTGTGCCTTTAGCTTTAAACTTGCGAATTATGCTCCTAACTGTGTCTCTTGGAATGTGTAATGTCTTTGCTATTTTCTTATATCCATATCCTTTCTTATGAAGAGAAATTACCTCCTCTCTTGACTTCTTTGACCACTCCCTGGACTTCACCATGTTGCAAATACACCATTGACCATCTACAACAGGGGTCGGGAACCTTTTTGGCTGAGAGAGCCAAAAAGCCAAATATTTTAAAATGTATTTCCGTAAGAGCCATATAATATTTTTTTTAACACTGAACACAACCAAACGCGTGCGTTATTAAGTAAGACCAACATTTCTAGAGTATAATAGGTTTCTTATTCTTTGTAATAACATTGTTATTCTAAAGCTAACTGTGGAGGGGGCGTGGCCTGTGGGCCTGCAGTGAACTGGGGTGTACCAGGACCGGCCTCTAAATCTGCGACAGGTGCGTAGATGGCCCACCTGGGCCTTGTTATCTAATCACCTGTCACTCTGTTATAAGCAGCAGCCAAGAGGAGAGACGGGGTTGGGGCTGGGGCTTGAGCCAGAGCGCGAGCGAAAACGAAAGATAAAAATACAATTGCTGGAAAGCAACTGAGAGACTTATTGAAAAATAAAACAACATTGTAACCCTGAAACAGGCTCTCATGTCAGTGCTTGGTGATCTGAAGAACCTCCAGGAGGGCAAGCCCCACACTAACCAATAATAAATAAATAACTTCTTACCATTAACGCAACTTCTTGAACAGGTGCGGTAGAAACGGATGGATGGATTAAAAATGCATGAGAATGTTTTGTATTTTGAACATTATTTTTAAAACTGTGATTACAAGTGGAAATATTCATTATTTATCGTGTTAAGCAACGTCAGCTCAGATTTATCTGAGAGCCAGATGCAGTCATCAAAAGAGCCACACCTGGCTCCCAAGCCCTAGGTTCCCTACCCCTGTTATATGGTAAGTAGAATTTACTTGATACTGGCAAGTGATATTGCAGCATTAAATTTTACTTAAATCATTTGCGTGCAAATACTCATAATAATTTTTTTAACTAAATCTTTTGAGTTATTTTTTTCAGTGTATTGATCTCAAATATGTACCGCTTTCTAACTTATATGAAGTATAATACCAGTGTATCGTGCAGCCCCACTAGGAAGTCAAGTGAAGGCCTTCAAAATATGGAGCTGGGGGCCGTGAGTTTGAGACCCCAATTTTGTTTTGCTAGGGGAACTTTCATAGGGGGTGGCACAGGTTGGATCCTGGACTCGGGATCTTTGTGTGGAGTTTGCATGTTCGCCCCGTGACTTTGTGGGTTCCCTTCCTCCCACTTCCAAAGACATGCACCTGGGGATAGGTTGATTGGCAACACTAATCACCATAAATGATTCCCGGGCGCGGCACCGCTGCTGCCCACTGCTCCCCTCACATCCCAGGGGGTGACCAAGGGGATGGGTCAAATGCAGAGGACAAATTTCGCCACATCTAGTGTGTGTGTGACAATCATTGGTACTTTAACTTGACTTTAACACTAAATTGGCCCTGGTGTGTAAATGTGAGTGTGAAAGTTGTCCGTCTATCTGTGTTGGCCCTGCGATAAGGTGGCGACTTGTCCAGGGTGTACCCCGCTGAGGTAGGCTGCAGCACCCCCTTTGACCCCAAAAGGGACAAGCGGTAGAAACTAGATGGATGGATTTTCATGTAGTTGTAACACTTGCGAAAGCATCTTCGTTTTTTTGTGGTTAGCATCCCTTTTTTTTTAGTAGTTGTACTTTTTTAGATGAATGTCCTTGGCAAAGCTGTACGTAAGATTCCTCACTTTCTTCCCGTCATGTCTGAAGTTAATGTGGATCGTCTTGTACCTGATGAGACATTTCATTTTGCAGACAGATTTCTCTGACATCATATTTCTCTTCAGGCATCACTATACTTTTTCCTGGCTGGCTCGTCTCCCGACAACAGTTGTGCGTTCAAGAAAATGCCGTTGATCGATGACCTTGACAGTTTAAATATTTAACAAGGCACGTTTTTTTTACGTCTTTATCCCCAAGTATATCAGACATTACAAAAAGAAAATATGTGAAATGGAGAGGCAGTGAAGCCTGAACCCCAAAGCTGCACTGGCCAACTTTCCACAAAGTTTTTGTCAAATGCATGTCTGTGGTACTGCAGTTTTGTTTTGACGGCGTGGCGCAGTGGGAGAGTGGCCGTGCGCAACCCGAGGGTCCCTGGTTCAATCCCCACCTAGTACCAACCTCGTCACGTCCGTTGTGTCCTGAGCAAGACACTTCACCCTTGCTCCTGATGGGTGCTGGTTAGCGCCTTGCATGGCAGCTCCCTCCATCAGTGTGTGAATGTGTAAATGTGGAAGTAGTGTCAAAGCGCTTTGAGTACCTTGAAGGTAGAAAAGCGCTATACAAGTACAACCCGTTTATCATTTATCATTTGTTTAATGTTACCTCTAATTGACAAATGTGTTCCTTTCTCTTTACGTTTTGATATACATCTTCACCCACCACTTGTAACTATATCATTTTTATTTGTGCAGTATACACATTCTTGTGTGACATAATTAGTGAATTGTGAATTATATTTATATAGCGCTTTTCTCTAGCGACTCAAAGCGCTTTACATAGTGAAACCCAATATCTAAGTTACATTTTTAAACCAGTGTGGTTGGTACTGGGAGCCGGTGGGTGAAGTTTCTTGCCCAAGGACACAACGGCAGTGACTAGGATGGCGGAAGCGGGAATCGAACCTGCAACCCTCAAGTTGCTGACACGAGCTATACAGACTGTGGAAATTGTTTCAACTAAACAAAACTTATCCTCTAAAAAGCAGGTGGAGTCATGGCAATAGAGTGATACCTCAACTTGAGAGTGCCCCAGCTTTGGAGTGTTTTGAGATAAAAGCTGTCTCTCGGCTAATTATGCTTTTAGTTGCGAGCAAAAATATATATATATTTTTTCATAACATTTTTATTGACATCCAGCATCAGACATTCTATCTACTACATCAGTGTTTCCCAACCTTTTTTCAGTGATGTCTGTGAACATTTTTTTAAATCAAGTACATCCTAATCAGAGCAAAGCATTTTTGGTTGGAAAAAAAAAGAGATAAAGAAGTAAAATACAGCACTATGTCATCAGTTTCTGATTTATTAAATTGTATAACAGTGCAAAATATTGCTCATTTGTAGTGGTCTTTCTTGAACTATTTGGAAAAAAAGATTTAAAAAACTAAAAACTTCTTGAAAAATAAACAAGTGATTCAATTATAAATAAATATTTCTACACAACTTAAAGTGCCCTCTTTGGGGATTGTAATAGAGATGCATCTGGATTCATCAACTTAAAGGCCTACTGAAATGAGATGTTCTTATTTAAACGGGGATAGCAGGTCCATTCTATGTGTCATACTTGATCATTTTGCGATATCGCCATATTTTTGGTGAAAGGATCTAGTAGAGAACATCGACGATAAAGTTTGCAACTTTTGGTCGCTAATAAAAAAACCCTGCCTTTTTCGGAAGTAGCAGACGATGAGGTCACAAGTGTGAGGGCTCCTCACATTGTTTAAAATGTGAGCCTCCAGCATCAAGAGCTATTCGGACCAAGAAAGTGACAATTTCCCCATTAATTTGAGCGAGGATGAAAGATTTGTGGATGCGAATATTGATAGTGAAGGACTAGAAAAAAAATAAAAATAAAGCATTGGGAGCAATTTCAAATGTTTTTAGACACATTTACTAGGATAATTCTGGGAAATCCTTTATCCTCTATTGTGTTGCTAGTGTTTTTGTGAGTTAAATAGTACCTGATAGTCGGAGGGGTTTGTCCACGGGTGTGTTGACCCCAGTCTCTGAGGGAAGTCACGGCAACTGCATGGACGGCGCAATCTCCGCTGATCTCCGGTAAGAAGCGACTTTTTGAATTAATGAATTAAATAAATAAAATTAAAATAAATTAACAATACTAATAATCTGAAATAAAATAATAGAATATTAACAGATGGTAAATAATGATTAAGAAATCAATCAATGTTTATTTATATAGCCCTGAATCACAAATGTCTCAAAGGACTGCACAAATCATTACGACTACAACATCCTCGGAAGAACCCACAAAAGGGCAAGGAAAACTCACACCCAGTGGGCAGGGAGAATTCACATGGATGGATGGAAGTCAATGCTCAGTCCCCTCTACCATTGTTAACCCTCCCCGTAGGTGGAAGTTAACCTTAAACATGTGAATTCAACTACTTTAGTCCGTTTTTTAACATCGTAAAAACATCAGCTGTCTTTTTCTACGGACGGCGCTAGGAATTCACTGGGGAGCCAAGGGGGGCGCCAGCCTGCAAAAGTTTGGGAACCATTGCTTTACTCTATAACATCTGCATGACGTGAAATTATGATTGCTAATGTAAAAAAAAAAAAAAAAAAAGTAAACTTTCAGAGTGCTGCCTTGGAGCACTTTTGTGTCCCCACCAATCTCAAAATCAAACCTACTCCCTTGTACGCATGTCTGTCAGCGTATGTGCGCTACCTGTCAGTACAACAACCAATCAAATTACATCCACGTTGTTTTCGTCACACAGCATTCAACCAATCAAATTGCAGGAAAACCAACGAAGAAGAGCTCTCGCAAAACCCGCCGGTGAGGAAAAATTGTGCCAAAAATAGTTTCGTTCGGGCATTAAAACTACGAGTTGGTCAACAAAAAACGAATTCCAGGATGCAAAACATGCGGTTCGAAGATTACAGACGGAGACGCGACAACTTCCAGCTTCGTTCGACATTTGCAAAAAGAAGGGTAAGTTTTGAATGTATGCTAACGTTTATTGGCTGAGTAACGTAACTTTTATTTGTGGTGTAGTTAAATCAGTGAGGCTGTAAACTCACTGCTAACGTTAGTAGAACCATAGACATCTTATAAGTAGACGCAGCATGGAGCGCTACTGCCTACTGGCGCTGACGTGACGCGGGGCCGCCATCTTGGAGTGGTGATCCACTCCACTCAGTGCAATTCATTTGGCGGGAGCAATGAACTCTCAGCGCATTTTATTCATCTTACCTCACTGAATACCACTCATTTTCACCCCCTTTTTTGTCATACTGTAGCTATGGTAAAGGACACATGTTTTGCCGTGTTCATAGTTTGCTTAACAGCAGAGGTGGGTAGTAACGCGCTACATTTACTCCGTTACATTTACTTGAGTAACTTCTGGGATAAATTGTACTTCTACGAGTAGTTTTTATGCAACATACTTTTACTTTTACTTGAGTATATTTATAGAGAAGAAACGCTACTTTTACTCCGTTCCATTTATCTACATTCAGCTCGCTACTCGCTACTTTTTTTTAATCGATCTATTAATGTTTGTTTTGGTTAATGACAGAGCTTCAAAGTAGAATCTACGCATGCCTGCGTTTGACCAATCACATGCAGTCACTGGTGACGTTGGACCAATCAAACAGAGCCAGGCGGTCACATGACCCGACTTAAACAAGTTAAAAAACTTATTCGGTTGTTACCATTTAGTGGTCAATTGTACGGATTATGTACTGTACTGTGCAATCTACTAATAAAAGTTTCAATCAATCAAAAGTGTAAAGGAAAAAAGACACTTTTTATTTCAACCGTACTTCCCGTCAAAAGCCTAAAGACTGATCGCACAGTTCCTGTCTTCACAATAAAAGTGCCGCTCCATCGCGCCTGCGCTAACAAAATAAGAGTCTCCGAAAGCCAGCGCAAACAAGCTAGCAAGCTACGGAGTTTGCCGCCAATGTATTTCTTGTAAAGTGTATAAAAACGAATATGGAAGCTGGACAAATAAGATGCCAAAAACCAACGACTTTCATGTGCTATTAGACAGAAAAGAGAAACTTTTTTTTCTCCTCCATTTGAAAACGTGAAAACGTCTAATTCCAATCAATGCAAGTCATCAGAATCAGGTAATACACCAACTTATATTCTTGTCTTCATGAAAGATAGGAATCTATATGTTAAACATGCATGTATATTCATTAAAACACCTTCAACATGTGAACAAAAACGGCAAAATAAATACATATAAATTATATGCTGTATATATAAATGTATATATATATATATATATAAATACATATATATATATATATTTAATATATATATATATATATACATATATATGATATGTGTGTGTATAAATGATTTGTGTGTGTATGTATATGATGTGTGTGTATGTATATATGAGGTAGATCACCTCGACTTGGTCATTTACTAAGTAATTGATAAACGTTGAAAAACTTATTGGGGTGTTACCATTTAGTGGTCAATTGTACGGAATATGTACTGTACTGTACAATCTAGTAATACATGTTTTAATCAATCAATCAAATCAATGAATTCCTACTGAGGCTATGTTGCTGTTAAGTTATTGTGGCTCAATGTGCCATTTTTTTCATTTTATTTTAATGTACTATTATTTAATATATAATATTGTTTTAGTTGCTTAAGAGATATTACTGGCTCTGAATTTGTTCATCACTATTTTTATGTTTTTGTGCATTATTTTTTGCCGTGATCAGGTTACTCATCAGTTACTCAGTACTTGAGTAGTTTTTTCACAACATACTTTTTACTTTTACTCAAGTAAATATTTGGGTGACTACTCCTTACTTTTACTTGAGTAATAAATCTCTAAAGTAACAGTACTCTTACTTGAGTACAATTTTTGGCTACTCTACCCACCTCTGCTTAACAGTAATATAATATTCTTATATGCTATAAGTGACCAGACGTCCGAGATCAAAACTGGCAATAATTATCCCAGAGAAGGGGAAAAAAACGGTCAGCTATTTTTAAATTGAAAAAAACTATATAAACAATGTATGAATACATTAGATGTCTATATATCTTAGGGACCTACAGGCTGTATCGCTGTTGCTGCAGCAGCAGAGAGTTTATTCTGCCTTGACATTTTGTATTGATATTTTCTATTACATTCTTTTGATTGATTAATTGATTGATACTTTTATTAGTAGATTGCACGATTCAGTACATATTCCGTACAATTGACCACTAAATGGTAACACCCCAATAAGTTTTTCAACTTGTTTAATTCCACGTTAATCAATTCATGGTACAAATATATACTATCAACATAATACAGTCATCACACAAGTTAATCATCATAGTATGTACATTGAATTATTTACATTATTTACAATATGGGGGGTGGGATGAGGATCTTTGGTTGATATCAGAACTTCAGCCATCAACAATTGCATCAACAGAGAAATGTGGACATTGAAACATTGCAGGTCTTATTTAGTAGGATATGTACAGCCAGCAGAGAACATAGTGAGTTCACATAGCATAAGAACAAGTATACACATTAGAAGTACATTTGAGTTGTTTATAATCCGGGGGGATGGGATGTGAATGGAGGAGGGTATTAGTAAAGTGTTGAAGTTGCCTGGAAGTGTTGTTTTAGATAGATAGATAGATAGTACTTTATTGATTCCTTCAGGAGAGTTCCTTCAGGAAAATTAAAATTCCAGCAGCAGTGTACAGAGTTGAGATCAATTTAAAAAAAATAAAAAGTAAATAATGGAGGTTTAAAAGGAAACAAAATAGAGAAATATTACAAAAAGAATAAAAACAATGGGAATAACAATATAACAGTAAAATAAGAATATAACAAGACAAAGTAGGCAGTAGTGACCATGTTATGAAAACGTATTGCACTGTTAATGTTTTGCATCCCCTGTCATCCTAATACCCCCGTCCCCCGTCCCAGAGAGGAGTTGTACGGTCTAATGGCGTGTGGGACAAAGGAGTTCTTGAGTCTATTAGTCCTGCACTTGGGATGAAGCAGTCTAGAACTGAACAGGCTCCTCTGGCTACTGATAACGCTATGCAGAGGGTGACTGGCATCACCCAGGATGCTCACTAGTTTGTCAACAGTCCTCTTCTCTGCCACCGTCACCAGTGAGTCCAGTTTCATCCCCATTGTAGAACCGGCCCGCCTGATCAGTTTCTCAAGTCTGGAGCTGTCCTTCTTAGATGTACTGCCCCCCCAGCACACTACCATGTAGAACAGAACACTGGCAACCACAGACTGGTAGTACATCCACAGGAGTTTTCTACAAATGTTGAAGGAGTGCAGTCTCCTGAGGAAGTACAGGCTGCTCTGTCCTTTCTTGTACTGGTGGTCCGTGTTAACAGTCCAGTCCAGCTTATTGTCCACCCAAACCCCGAGGTACTTGAATGAGTCCATGGTCTGTACCTCAACTCCCTCGATCACAATAGGTTGTGACCGTGGACTCGACCTCCCAAAGTCCATGACCAGCTCCTTGGTCTTTGACGGATTGAGCTGCAAGACGATCGTGTGGCACCAGACGGTTTTAGAGCGGTTTTGAAGGAATATAGAGATTCACTTACTTTTATACCTGTTGGGAGTGCATTCCACATTGATGTGGCATAGAAAGAGAATGAGTTAAGACCTTTGTTAGATCGGAATCTGGGTTTAACGTGGTTTGTGGAGCTCCCCCTGGTGTTGTGGTTATGGTGGTCATTCACGTTAAGGAAGTAGTTTGACATGTACTTTGGTATCAAGGAGGTGTAGCGGATTTTATAGACTAGGCTCAGTGCAAGTTGTTTTACTCTGTCCTCCACCCTGAGCCAGCCCACTTTGGAGAAGTGGGTTGGATTGAGGTGTGATCTGGGGTGGAGGTCTAAAAGTAACCGGACTAGCTTATTCTGGGATGTTTGGAGTCTAGATTTGAGGGTTTTGGAGGTGCTGGGGTACCAGGAGGTGCAAGCGTAATCAAAGAAGGGTTGAATGAGAGTTCCCGCTAGAATCCTCAAGGTGCTTTTGTTGACAAGAGAGGAGATTATGTAGAGGAATCTCCATCCATCCATCCATCAATCATCTTCCGCTTATCCGAGGTCGGGTCGCGGGGGCAACAGCCTAAGCAGGGAAACCCAGACTTCCCTCTCCCCAGCCACTTCGTCTAGCTCTTCCCGGGGGATCCCGAGGCGTTCCCAGGCCAGCCGGGAGACATAGTCTTCCCAACGTGTCCTGGGTCTTCCCCGTGGCCTCCTACCGGTTGGACGTGCCCTAAACACCTCCCTCGGGAGGCGTTCAGGTGGCATCCTGACCAGATGCCCGAACCACCTCATCTGGCTCCTCTCGATGTGAAGGAGCAGCGGCTTTACTTTGAGTTCCTCCCGGATGGCAGAGCTTCTCACCCTATCTCTAAGGGAGAGCCCCGCCACACGGCGGAGGAAACTCATTTCGGCCGCTTGTACCCGTGATCTTATCCTTTCGGTCATGACCCAAAGCTCATGACCATAGGTGAGGATGGGAACGTAGATCGACCGGTAAATTGAGAGCTTTGCCTTCCGGCTCAGCTCCTTCTTCACCACAACGGATCGGTACAACGTCCGCATTACTGAAGACGCCGCACCGATCCGCCTGTCGATCTCACGATCCACTCTTCCCTCACTCGTGAACAAGACTCCTAGGTACTTGAACTCCTCCACTTGGGGCAGGGTCTCCTCCCCAACCCGGAGATGGCACTCCACCCTTTTCCGGGCGAGAACCATGGACTCGGACTTGGAGGTGCTGATTCTCATTCCGGTCGCTTCACACTCGGCTGCGAACCGATCCAGCGAGAGCTGAAGATCCCGGTCAGATGAAGCCATCAGGACCACATCATCTGCAAAAAGCAGAGACCTAATCCTGCGGTTACCAAACCGGAACCCCTCAACGCCTTGACTGCGCCTAGAAATTCTGTCCATAAAAGTTATGAACAGAATCGGTGACAAAGGACAGCCTTGGCGGAGTCCAACCCTCACTGGAAATGTGTTCGACTTACTGCCGGCAATGCGGACCAAGCTCTGGCACTGATCGTACAGGGAGTGGACCGCCACAATAAGACAGTCCGATACCCCATACTCTCTGAGCACTCCCCACAAGACTTCCCGAGGGACACGGTCGAATGCCTTCTCCAAGTCCACAAAGCACATGTAGACTGGTTGGGCAAACTCCCATGCACCCTCAAGAACCCTGCCGAGAGTATAGAGCTGGTCCACAGTTCCACGACCAGGACGAAAACCACACTGTTCCTCCTGAATCCGAGGTTCGACTATCCGACGTAGCCTCCTCTCCAGTACACCCGAATAAACCTTACCGGGAAGGCTGAGGAGTGTGATCCCACGATAGTTGGAACACACCCTCCGGTCCCCCTTCTTAAAGAGAGGAACCACCACCCCGGTCTGCCAATCCAGAGGTACCGCCCCCGATGTCCACGCGATGCTGCAAAGTCTTGTCAACCAAGACAGCCCCACAGCATCCAGAGCCTTAAGGAACTCCGGGCGGATCTCGTCCACCCCTGGGGCCTTGCCACCAAGGAGCTTTTTAACTACCTCAGCGACCTCAGCCCCAGAAATAGGAGAGTCCACCACAGATTCCCCAGGCACTGCTTCCTCATAGGAAGACGTGTTGGTGGGATTGAGGAGGTCTTCGAAGTATTCCTTCCACCTATCCACAACATCCGCAGTCGAGGTCAGCAGAACACTATCCGCACCATACACGGTGCCGATAGTGCACTGCTTCCCCTTCCTGAGGCGGCGGACGGTGGTCCAGAATCGCTTCGAAGCCGTCCGGAAGTCGTTTTCCATGGCTTCCCCGAACTCTTCCCATGTCCGAGTTTTTGCCTCCGCGACCGCTGAAGCTGCACGCCGCTTGGCCTGTCGGTACCTGTCCACTGCCTCCGGAGTCCTATGAGCCAAAAGGACCCGATAGGACTCCTTCTTCAGCTTGACGGCATCCCTCACCGCTGGTGTCCACCAAGGGGTTTTAGGATTGCCGCCCCGACAGGCACCAACTACCTTGCGGCCACAGCTCCGATCTGCCGCCTCGACAATAGAGGTGCGGAACATGGTCCACTCGGACTCAATGTCCAGCACCTCCCTCGTGACATGTTCAAAGTTCTTCCGGAGGTGGGAATTGAAACTTTGTCTGACAGGAGACTCTGCCAGACGTTCCCAGCAGACCCTCACAATGCGTTTGGGCCTCCCAGGTCTGTCCGGCATCCTCCCCCACCATCGCAGCCAACTCACCACCAGGTGGTGATCGGTAGAAAGCTCCGCCCCTCTCTTCACCCGAGTGTCCAAAACATGAGGCCGCAAATCCGATGACACAACTACAAAGTCGATCATGGAACTGCGGCCTAGGATGTCCTGGTGCCAAGTGCACATATGGACACCCTTATGTTTGAACATGGTGTTTGTTATCGACAAACTGTGACGAGCACAAAAGTCCAATAACAAAACACCACTCGGGTTCAGATCCGGGCGCCCATTCTTCCCAATCACGCCTCTCCAGGTTTCACTGTCGTTGCCAACGTGAGCGTTGAAGTCTCCCAGTAGGACAAGGGAATCACCCGGGGGAGCACTTTCCAGTACTCCCTCGAGTGTTCCCAAAAAGGGTGGGTACTCTGAACTGCTGTTTGGTGCATAAGCACAAACAACAGTCAGGACCCGTCCCCCCACCCGAAGGCGGAGGGAGGCTACCCTTTCGTCCACCGGGTTGAACTCCAACGTACAGGCTTTGAGCCGGGGGGAAACAAGAATTGCCACCCCAGCCCGTCGCCTCTCACTGCCGGCAACGCCAGAGTGGAAGAGGGTCCAATCCCTCTCGAGAGAAGTGGTTCCAGAGCCCTTGCTGTGCGTCGAAGTGAGTCCGACTATATCCAGCCGGAATTTCTCGACTTCGCACACTAGCTCAGGCTCTTTCCCCCCCAGTGACGTGACGTTCCACGTCCCAAGAGCTAGCTTCTGTAGCCGAGGATCGGACCGCCAAGTGCCCTGCCTTCGGCTGTCGCCCAGCTCACAATGCACCCGACCTCTATGGCCCCTGCTATGGGTGGTGAGCCCATTGGAGGGGTGACCCACGTTGCCTCTTCGGGCTGTGCCCGGCCGGGCCCCATGGGAACAGCCCCGGCCACCAGGCGCTCGCCATCGTGCCCCACCTCCGGGCCTGGCTCCAGAGGGGGGCCCCGGTGACCCGCGTCCGGGCGAGGGAAATCTGGGTCCATGGTTTTTCATCTTCATAAAGGTCTTCGAGCTGCTCTTTGTCTGATCCCTCACCTAGAACCTGTTTGCCTTGGGAGACCCTACCAGGGGGCTTTATGCCCACGGACAACATAGCTCCTAGGATCATTGGGACACGCAAACTCCTCTACCACGATAAGGTTGCAGCTCAGAGAGGAATCTCGTTCTCTTAAATAAATAAATAATAATAAATGATAAATGGGTTGTACTTGTATAGCGCTTTTTTACCTTCAAGGTACTCAAAGCGCTTTGACACTACTTCCACATTTACCCATTCACACACTGATGGAGGGAGCTGCCATGCAAGGCGCCAACCAGCACCCATCAGGAGCAAGGGTGAAGTGTCTTTCTCAGGACACAACGGACGTGACGAGGTTGGTACTCGATGGGGATTGAACCAGGGACCCTCGGGTTGCGCACGACCACTCTCCCACTGCGCCACGCTGTCCCTTAAATAATAATGTTTACAGTGATTGTTTTATATGTATTTTTTATGTATTTTGCTTTGGATAAAAGTGTCTGCCAAATACTTAAACATATACAGTATAAACACTGGAAAGTCTTTATATCAGCTAAAACCACCAATCTGTTTCACTGGATTCAGAATAAAACTAAAGTCTGTCTTACCCAACAATGTTAGTATTTGAATATTGTTACTTGAAGACTTTTTCCTGGTTACAATTATACTGTTAACAGAGTATTGTCTTATGTTTAGCCTAAAATGAGAATGCATCATAATCAGTGGCGGCCGGGGAATTTTGTTTTAGGTGGGCCTGAAAGTTTGTAAACTAAATAACTGTAGGGGCGTCATCCTCCCCCAGAAGATTTCTTTGTGATTTTCACATACAAATATTGAAGATCTTTGCTCCTTCTCAACTCTGTGGTGATATTCTTTTCACAAAATACAACCAATAGTACGTTAAAGTTAAATCTTACTTATGAAAAGTAATCCGCCGATTCCTATTTTCAACAGTCCGCTTATTTGAGCAGGAAAACGCTGAACACCAGCCTGACATCTTTGTTTTCTACCTATCAGTTTAGGCTGCTCGCCGGCACCTCATCACCTCTTCAAGATGGCAGCCAAATTGCTCATCTAATAGCAGCCAATGCTCCGTCTACTTATAAGATGTCATTGCAAACACAACAATCTGTTGCGTCCACTGCAGTTCACTACTTTATTCATACTTTTTGTCAAGTGATATTTTTTAAGCAGGGTTGCATGAGGTACCTACACATAACGTTACGTTGGTGAATGCATCACACACAGTAATGCAACGTTAGACGGCGGTCAGCAGCATCGCGTATTTTAGCTTCCTACAAAAAGACAGACATAGTTAAATAAAGGTCAGTTGAAATGCAAACTATATAAAGAATATGTGCACATATTGCATAGGGCCCTTACATCTAGAAAGTACGACTGTTCACTGTTATGTTCATGTATTTATGTTTTTAATGTGTACGCACGCATAAACACATACAGTATGAGATGAGATCAATGAGATAGGGTAAGAACAGGACAGAAACTGCTGTGGAACTAGTTACAATGCAAAATGCCATGGAAATACAATGTTAACACGTTTGTACAAATAAGTACAGTCGCACTTGTTTTTTTTTAAATGTGTTTATTCTGTAAAGGAATGAGTTAAATGTTTTACATGACTGGTTAATAGTTCTATTATGAAGTGCAATGTCAGCACATTTTTTTTCCTGCAGTTTCAAATGCACTTGTTTTAATAAAATGCATACAGCGTTTTAAAAGCATACACAATCTGTGTAAATATATTAGTCTGGGGTTAAAAGGACTTGAAATGACTCGAAATTCAAAATGCAGGACTTGAGACTTTCCAGTCTTGACTTTGGACTTGACTCGGGACTTGCCTGTCTTGACTTGAGGGCAAAGACTTGAGAGTTACTGGTGACTTGCAAAACAATGACTAGGTCCCACCTCTGGTATTTCCACATTTGAAAATATCCTGTAGAGCTTATCTCTTTCCTATAGTCCTTTATGGCAGAGCAGTCCCAGAAAACATGCTAGTGGTTTGCGTTTAGGTCGCCACAATTTCTCCAACATACAGGGGGAGTTATCATTGTGAGACTTCTGAGAAGGTGTGCAAGCAAAAATGTTAATTCCACGCATCTCCGTCAATAGTTGGCCTTGCAATTGTCACAGGTAACCCCATAACATTCGCCCAAAACATCTGGTCTTATTCTCTAGCATTAGCTTATAGCTAGAGATGGACATAACTTTGTTTTCCAACCATAGGAAGAAATAACATGAATGTGAAGGACAGTGCCTAGAAGAGGAAGTGGATCAAATTGATTGAATTAGAGAAAAAAATAATCAAAAATATGACAGAGCGTGTAGTCGACTTGGTGAAGCACTTAGAACATATCATTGCTTTTTGTCACGATCCGCCTCCCGGATCAGACATAGTATTTGTTCTTGAGTCCTTTTGTGTGTTTTGATTATTTTTGGACTCTTCCGATACCTTAGTTTGAGCACTTCCTGTTTAATCTTGTCACCATAGTTACTTGATTTGTTCCTCCTGCTATGCTTTTTACGCACTCCTGTTTCTCATTGTTTGCTTGAATATTTAAACCTGCCTGCTACCTGAGTTCTGTCTGGATGGTTTGTTTGCTACATGCAACAGTCCCGTTTGTTTCTCTTCCTGGTATCTACCATTGCTAAGTCTCGTCTTAGCTTCCGTGCGCTCGGCACGCTCTTTTGAACTGCTTGCTAAGTTCCGCCTTAGCTTCCGTGCATTCGGCACGCAATTCTTGGACTCTGTTAACTGCATGCTAAGTTTAGCATTAGCATGCCGTTTCTTTTCCCTTCTGTTCCAGTGTTATTTTACCTTTTTGTATTAAACAAGCTCCTACCTGCAATCCAGCCTTGTCCTGGTCCTGCTCCATCTTGGGGTGACACCTCCCGCATCCAATATGCGTTCCAAACGTAACACTTTCCTTCACCAGACTGAAGCAGATTAAGTCTAACGGAAGCTAAGGATGTTAAAATAATATCGAAACGGCTGACATTTATCCATGATGATATGGAGAATCTGCAGATGGTGTGTTTGACGGAGAAGCAACTGGATGGAGATAACGTAGAAGTCCACTCCAAATGCTCTAAATTATCCATCCAGCCATCCATTTTCTACCGATTGTCCGTTTTGGGGTCGCGGCGGGTGCTGGAGCCTATCTCAGCTGCATTCGGGTGAATTGATAAACGCGGACCCCGACTTAAACAAGTTGAAAAACTTATTGGGGTGTTACCATTTAGTGGTCAATGGTACGGAATATGTACTGAACTGTGCGATCTACTAATAAAAGTATCAATCAATCAAACAATCAGTCAAAGGCGGCGTACACCCTGGACAAGTCTCCACCTCATCGCAGGGCCAACACAGATAGACAGACAACATTCACACACTAGGGCCAATTTAGTGTTGCCAATCAACCTATCCCCAGGTGCATGTCTTTGGAAGTGGGAGGAAGCCGGAGTACCCGGAGGGAACCCACGCAGTCACGGGGAGAACATGCAAACTCCACAAAGAAAGATCCCGAGCCCGGAATTGAACTCAGGACTAGTCAGGACCTTCGTATTGTGAGGCACATGCATAGCGTCATACAATTGCTATAGTTGTTAGTACTTCATTGTATTATTATTTTTTTCATACTATGTCTTATCTAGAAGTTAGACTTTCTCTTAAAAAGACATGTTTCTTGCTAAAATCTGGCTGTTTTCACTGGGGGTGGGCGATATCGCAAATTTGGGTATCGATACCAATCCGATCCGATACCGGCCAGTATCGCCGATACCGATACCAGAAGTGTCGTCATCTGATGAGGGGGAATTCGGGGTATCGATACTTTTGAAAAACAAATTTGTACTTTTGCCTTTATTAATTGATATGATAATAATACAACACAGGACAACGATTTAAGTCAAAAAATGAAATATTTATTACAAAAGTAATATCGATAGCAACAAATTAATGCAAATAAGGTGCAAACAACTACTGAACCTGGCTTGTCGCCTTAAAACACACAAACACTTAAGGTAAATAACAAAACTCTAGTTATTGGACAAAGTTGTAAACATGAACACAAAACAAAAGAACTGAGAAATTCTTATCGTTATTTTAGTGCAATAAAATACTTTACAGTTTACAACCAAGACATTAAGTTGCACTGGAAACGCACGCGTGTGTGTGTGTGTGTGTGTGTGTGTGTGTGTGTGTGTGTGTGTGTGTGTGTGTGTGTGTGTGTGCGTGTCTGAGTGAACCTCGGAGCGAATTATACTGATGTGTGTGCGCGAACGCACCAAGCATCATCCATCCATCCTTTTTCTACCGCTTATTCCCTTTCGGGGTCGCGGGGGGCGCTGGCGCCTATCTCAGCTACAATCGGGCGGAAGGCGGGGTACACCCTGGACAAGTCGCCACCTCATCGCAGGGCCAACACAGACTGTGGCAGAGGGGTTAGTGCGTCTGCCTCACAATACGAAGGTCCTGCAGTCCTGGGTTCAAATCCAGGCTCGGGATCTTTCTGTGTGGAGTTTGCATGTTCTCCCCGTGACTGCGTGGGTTCCCTCCGGGTACTCCGGCTTCCTCCCACTTCCAAAGACATGCACCTGGGGATAGGTTGATTGGCAACACTAAATTGGCCCTAGTGTGTGAATATTGTCTGTCTATCTGTGTTGACCAAGCATCATGTTAATTGTATTTATTTTATTTTGGGTTGAAGATGAATTTTTAAAGTGTTTTTAAATCTCGTTGGCGACCCATCACTAGGGAGGAGGGTGGAGTTGTGAGGAACGCTGCGCTCACATTTTTTTTTAAATCGGAGTGATTCGCTTAATTTGGTAAAGTATCGATACCATCACGCCAGTATCGATACGATACCGATACTCACTAAGTATCGATACTATCGATACTTGGTATCGATACTATCGATACTTGGTATCGATACGCCCAGCCCTAGTTTTCGCAGGAGAAGCACAGATTTGAAGTAATTTCATTGGTAGATGTTGATTTGGAATACAAGTGTTTTGAGTTAAGAGCTCCATCACTGAACCAATTAAGCATTTAAATTGAGGTACTAATGTACGTGAGTTATGGTATTTGATTTACTAATCCCTCATAGGATTAAATATATGTGCACTCTATACGATGTCAAGGATAAAACAATATTCTTCCGCCGTATTCTGTAAAAGAACAGATGGAGCCGTGAGCGATGATCTTCCACATGCAGTATATACTGTATACGTTTCACTCCTAACGAGCTTGTTTGTATGTGCTACGTCGCAATGAAACCTCACACTATGGTGAGGGACAGAGTTGGAGCAGGGCTAAGTGCCTGCATCTGTTTTACAGATGTTGATATAGGGTTACTTAAGATATAATGTGTGTCAAAGCATCCAATTAAAACCTCAAACAACATGCATTTTGTTTACTTTAATCTACTTAACTGCTCAATGACACATTACTCCATGCCGCCCCACTTTTCACCAGCTTTTTCCACCCTGGATGTTTTGACTTGACAGTAGAACCTCTAAAGTTAAACACAATCTGTTCCGGTTTGCTGGTCCAACCCTGATTTGTTTGGATTTCAACCCATGGGACGGAATGGTATTATGTCCTCCTGAGAATTAGCGTGCTCTGCAGTGGCCATTTTTGTTTAGTCTGTTTCTTTTTGCTGACACTCTTTTTGGACAAAAATAGCCCTGTTATGCAAAACACACATTTGCACTGCAAAGGACGCCGGTTCTCAGGAAGATATTCTGAACCAAAGCTGTATTAATTGTTAATGTAGTGTTTTAAGTTACATTGCTACCTCGATTCATTGTAAAAACATAAGTTGACTCCTGTTCGGAAATATAAAAACAATAGCATAATAAATCTTTCATGACAAATGGTAAATGCGTAAAGCGCTGCTAAATGAGTCATGTCGCAGATGTGCCTCATGTGTCTTACTTTATTCTTTTTCACTTATCCTGTTCAGGGTAACAAGTGAACTAAAGCTATCCCTGCTGACTTTGGGAGGAAGTGGGGTACACCCTGGACCTCCTAACTAGGGTCCCCAGCCTGGGGAATGCAATTTGACCCGCAGAACGTCTCAAAGATAGTATTTGTCGACAATAAATTACAACTAGGGCAGCACGGTGGAAGAGGGGTTAGTGCATGGGTGTCAAACTCAAATTTGGCCCGTCATGTAATTTCGTTTGGCCCTTGAGGCAATATTGCATTAACATTAAAACTGGCCCGCCGGTATATACCGCATTCACTGCTAATACTCATATTTCCACCCGGACAACAATATTGGGGGCCTTTTAAGGCACTGCCTTTATCGTTCTCTACATTCTGTCGTCACGTCCTCTTTTCCTCCATATAAACAGCGTGCCGACCAAGTCACGTAACATACGCGGCTTTCACACACACACACAAGTGAATGCAAGGCATACTTGATCAACAGACATACGGGTCACACTGAGGGTGGCCGTATAAACAACTTTAACACTGTTACAAATATGCGCCACACTGTGAACCAACACCAAACAAGAATGACAGACACATTTCGGGAGAACATCCGCACCGTAACACAACATAAACACAACAGAACAAACACGTAGGATCCCTTGCAGCACTAACTCTTCCTGGATGCTACAATATACACCCCCCCGCTACCACCAAACCCCGCCCACCTCATTATTTTATTTTCAGATGTATTAGCTTGTGGAAAAAGTTAATGTTGATATTTACCTCAGAAGGCTACAAATAGAAAAGAAGCATTTGTATTTATTTATTTAAATTGTATTTAATATACCATTGATGTTTTTTCGTTTGTTTTTTGAAAGTTGATTTTGCACTATTAAGTTAAATAATCGTTGCTTGTACCATATTCAGTCTTAAAGCAAATCAGTGTAGCAAACTGAGCAATAACTAACGTTTTATTCATGCACTTTCTCTTGCAACTTCAAGGCTTGGATGTTTGATTAATTCATTATTGTTATTTTATTTTAAAATCTATTATCAGCCTATGGAAAAAGTGTATTTTGATATTTACCTCAGAAGGCTGTAAATAGAAAAGAGGCATTCAATTTTTATCTACATTTTTTTTGATATATCATTGATATTTTTTCATTATTATTAATATATAAGGCTTGCTTGTTTAATATTCAATGCAAAACTTGTTTGGGTCCCTATTAAAAGGTTAATTTGTTCAATCTTGGCCCGCGGCATTGTTCAGTTTTTAAATTTTGGCCCAATCTGTATTTGAGTTTGACACCCCTGGGTTAGTGCATCTGTCTCACAATACAAAGGTCCTGCGTAGTTCTGGGTTCAATCCGGGCTCGACATCTTTCTGTGTGGGCAAATTATGTGGGCATTATTAAAATAATCTTTACACACCACACACTTAAAAATTACACCCATTTAAGTTAAAGTTAATGTACCCTTAATTGTCACACACACTCTCGGTGTTGCAAAATTATTCTCTGCATTTGACCCATCAACCTTGATCACCCCATGGGAGGTGAGGGGAGCAGTGAGCAGCAGCTCTGGCCGCGCCCGGGAATCATTTTTGGTGGCTTAAACCCCAATTCCAACCATAGATGCTGAGTGTCAAGCAGGGAGGTAATGGATCCCATTTTTATAGTCTTTGGTATGACTCCGCAATCCAGTTCAACACATGATAAGTAATATGCAAACTCTTCACACTTCCGACATGTTTGACGCATTTTAGCTGCCTGATATTTCTGATTGATTACAAAACTTTGAGATCGTCAGGGAAGTAAACAAGGTATTGTTTATATTCGATATTGTATTGATGGGGGTTGGTCAGTCTGTTAGCTAAAGCTTGTTGTAATTAATGCTTTAACAAACTGACGTGTCTCTGATTGTTTCTGATATTATAAATCCTACAGCTTTTATTTTTGTTCAAAATCATTGTAATATTTTACTATATATGTCATCAATCAATCAATGTTTACTTATGTAGCCCTAAGTAACAAATGTCTCAAAGGGCTGCACAAGCCACAACGATCCCAGGGCAAGAAAAAACTTAACCCAATGGGATGACAATGAGAAACCTTAGAAATAGTGAGAGTCCAGTCCAAAGTGGGGCCAGCAAGAGATCAATATGTTGATTCTTAAAAAAAATTGCGATTGTCAAAGGACTGTAAATTATGTCTACTCTGTGGCGCACGCTGATGTTCATGTCTGCTGTACTCAACAGCCAGAAAAAGGATAAGAAACCCCTAAAAATATTATTTGCGTTATAATCAGCGCTGTGCTGTGAGTCGAAAACATTTTTGTTGTGTGTGTGTGTGTGTCTGCATGTGTGTGTATGTGTGTGTTGGCACGCTCGGGTCTATGACAGCGTATTGGCGAGTTCCAGCAAATATTGGGCTTTATCGCGGTTGTACTGTATTTTTATATGTTTATCATGTTTGGCAAACTTCCCTTTACAATTTGGTATTATATTATATGCAGACTTAAATCATTGTAATCACGGTTCCCGTGTGAAAGTATCCGTTTAAACAGGATCACACACTCGCATCACAATGGAATAAATATTAAGAAAGGAACAGTTTTTTTCCTTAAAATTTTAACTACAAATTGCTATACTAACTTGCACATACTGTAGCTACACTACCTTCAGAACTGTTTAAAGAATAGTTACAGCAACATGTTAAAATTTTAGGGAAAAAAATGTTCCTTTCTTAATATCTATTCCGTGTGTGTGTATGTGTGTCATACTTGCCAACCCTCCTGGATTTTCCGGGAGTCTCTCAAAATTCAACGCTTCTTCCGAAAACCTCCCGGGACAAATTTTCTCCCGAAATTCAGGCGGAGCTGGAGGCCACGCCCCCTCCAGTTCCATGCAGACCCGAGTGATGTGTCGACAGCCTGTTTTCACGTCCGCTTTCCCACAATATGAACAGAGTGCCTGCCCAATGACTTTATAACTGGAATGATTGAGGGCGAGTTCTTGGTTTCTTATGTGGGTTTATTGTTAGGCAGTCTCATTAACGTCCTCCCAGCGCGGCAACAACACACAACAACAGCAGTCACGTTTGTGTCTATCGTAAAGCAATTTGTCTGCCGTAAACAGCAATGTTGTGACACTCTTAAACAGGACAATATACCATCTACTGTGCATGCATATGTGACAATAACATCTACGGCTTTTAGAGCAGTGGTTGTCAACCTTTTTTCAGAGATGTAACCCCTGTGAACTTTTTTTTTAATTCAAGTACCCCCTAATCAGAGCAAAGCATTTTTGGTTGGAAAATAAAAAGATAAAGAAGTTAAATACAACACTATGTCATCAGTTTCTGATTTATTAAATTGTATAACAGTACAAAATATTGCTCGTTTATAGTGGTCTTTCTTGAACTATTTGGAAAAAAAGATATAAAAATAACTAAAAACTTGTTGAAAAATAAACAAGTGATTAAATTATAAATAAAGATTTCTACACATACTGCGATGAGATGGCAACTTGTCTAGGGTGTAAACCGCCTTCTGCCCGATTGTAGCTGAGATAGGCACCAGCGCCCCCGCGACCCCAAAGTGAATAAGAGGTAGAAAATGAATGAATGGATGGATAGCTGTAAATATACTCCTCCCCTCTTAACCACGCCCCGCCTCCAACCACGCCCTTCGCCCGACCCCCGCCCTTCTTCCTCCAAACACGACGAGTTGAGTTTATACCAAAAAGTTCTATTTTGATTTCATCTGACCACATGACATTCTCCCAATCCTCTGCTGTATCATCCATGTATCCATTTTGGTATAAACTCAACTCGTAGTGTTTGGAGGAAGAAGAATACTGAGTTGCATCCCAAGAACACCATACCTACTGTGAAGCATGGGGGTGGAAACATCATGCTTTGGGGCTGTTTTTCTGCTAAGGGGACAGGACGATTGATCCGTGTTAAGGAAAGAATGAATGGGGCCATGTATCGTGAGATTTTGAGCCAAAACCTCCTTCCATTAGTGAGAGCTTTGAATGGTTGACCAAATACTTATTTTCCACCATAATTTACAAATAAATTCTTTAAAATTCCTACAATGTGAATTCCTGGAATTTTTTTCCACATTCTGTCTCTCACAGTTGAAGTGTACCTATGATGAAAATTACAGACATCTGTCATCATTTTAAGTGGGAGAACTTGCACAATCGCTGGCTGACTAAATACTTTTTTGCCCCACGGTAGTTTTCAGGATACTTTACAAACACCTGCATATATTGGGACATTCTGTCCATCTGCAAGCTAGTCATTTACTTGGCCTATGACACGGTTCTGAACGGTTGTCTTACATAAAAGGCTCATATTGATCGAAACTTACAATATATGTTTAATCTTTTTGGAGAAAAATCCTGTGAGGTTCCAGCTTCTTTATTTAGAACTCATTATAGTTGCTAATATTTCACGACTTGGCCCAGTTTCTGAAAGAATGTTTGAAAAGTTCACGTGGGGTTAACCCTGTGCATGTTGCCAGCGGAATTTTAGAAAATAAGAATGCTTGGATGTGTGGGAAAGAGTACTTTTAAAGCAGATGTCCAAATCATTACCGCTGAGTGACATGTTTGTCTCACCTTTTTTTGTCCCTTGATAACTTTAGGTTTCTTATAGAGTTCTGTCATATCCCACACGACCATGCTCCCCCAGGACCATCTCTCATAGTGGTTCCAGATTTGTTGCCATCAAACGGAGACAAAGTGTCTCCAATTACGTGGACTGATTGTTGGTGACAATAGATGTATCTGCTGACTTTTAGCCTTAACCGTACCTCCATCACTCAGCGCTCCGGAGTCCGATCCAAGTCTGATCGGTACCTCCTGAAAACAGATACTTTGGAAATTTACAAAGATGAAAGTTGGATTCCTGTTTAAGCGGCCTCAATCAGTCAGAGGGAATGACCCCCTTGGGACTGGCTGTACATGTGAGATGTAAGACAGGAGAATGTAATAGGACTACTGCTACAATATAGACCACTACTGCTGCTGCTACTCTTGTTGCTCTTCTGGCCTTCAGTGGAAGTTTGATATTGATGGACCGCAGCAGAACTGAGCAGGACGTCAGAGTAGACGACCTAAGGAAAGAAAAATAGTTCCTAAAGAAGTATTGCTACCAACATTAGGAAGGATTCTGCTATATTAAACCTTTGAGAGGATTCAACTACTTAAAGGGGTCCTATTATTGGGGACGGCGTGGCGCGGTTGGGAGAGTGGCCGTGCCAGCAACCTGAGGGTTCCTGGTTCAATCCCCAGCTTCTACCAACCTCGTCAAGTCCGTTTTGTCCTTGAGCAAGACACTTCACCCTTGCTCCTGATGGGTCCTGGTTTGTGCCTTGCATTACAGCTTCCACCATCAGTGTGTGAATGTGTGTGTGAATGTGGAATCAATCAATCAATCAATGTTTATTTATATAGCCCCAAATCACAAATGTCTCAAAGGACTGCACAAATCATTACGACTACAACATCCTCGGAAGAAATCACAAAAGGGCAAGGAAAACTCACACCCAGTGGGCAGGGAGAATTCACACCCAGTGGGACGCCAGTGACAATGCTGACTATGAGAAACCTTGGAGAGGACCTCAGATGTGGGCAACCCCCCCCCCCCCCCCCCCGCTCTAGGGGACCGAAAGCAATGGATGTCGAGCGAGTCTAACATGATACTGTGAAAGTTCAATCCATAGTGGCTCCAACACAGCCGCGAGAGTTCAGTTCAAGCGGATCCAAGACAGCAGCGAGAGTCCCGTCCACAGGAAACCATCTCAAGCGGAGGCGGATCAGCAGCGTAGAGATGTCCCCAACCGATACAGGCGAGCGGTCCATCCTGGGTCCCGACGAGCGGTCCATCCTGGGTCTCGACTCTGGACAGCCAGTACTTCATCCATGGTCATCGGACCGGACCCCCTCCACAAGGGAGGGGGGGACATAGGAGAAAGAAAAGAACCGGCAGATCAACTGGTCTAAAAAGGAGGTCTATTTAAAGGCTAGAGTATACAGATGAGTTTTAACGTGAGACTTAAATGCTTCTACTGAGGTGGCATCTGGAACTGTTACCGGGAGGACATTCCAGAGTACTGGAGCCCGAACGGAAAACGCTCTATAGCCCACAGACTTTTTTTGGGCTTTAGGAATCACTAATAAGCCAGAGTCTTTTGAACGCAGATTTCTTGCCGTAAGTAGTGTCAAAGCGCTTTGAGTACCTTGAAGGTAGAAACGCGCTATACAAGTCTAACCCATTTACCATTTGTTAAGCAAATCCATCTTTTCTTACCTGTTGATGCCTTTTTTTGTGTATTGGTAGCCCAAGATAATTTCTTGATAGTGTCTGCTATTTAACATCAGCATAGCCATTAAAGGCCTACTGAAAGCCACTACTACCGACCCTGCAGTCTTATAGTTTATACATCAATGATGAAATATTAACATTGCAACACATGCCAATACTAAATTGCAATTTTTAATTTCACGCGGAAGTATCATGCTAAAACGTCGCGGTATGATTACGCGTGCGCATTATGTCACGCATTGTAGAGGACATTTTGGTCCAGCACCGTTCACAGCTATAAGTCGTCTCTTTTCATCGCATAATTCCACAGTATTATGGACATCTGTGTTGCTGAATCTTTTGCAATTTGTTCAATTAATAATGGAGACGTCAAAGAAGAAAGATGTAGGTGGGAAGCGGTGTATTGCGGCCGCCTCTAGCAACACAAACACAGCCGGTGTTTCCTTGTTTTCTTGTTTACATTCCCGAAAGATGACGGTGAAACTTTACTATGGAACAGAGGGGTCAAGCGAACATGGTTCCCTACCACATGTCAACCGGCAGGTTTCGGTGGTATTAAGTCGGCTCTTACCGTAGACATGAGTGGAGAGCTTCTGTCGTTCCTCCCGCAGCTGTCAAAGAGGCAGCTGCGGACTCTCTTGCCTCCTTCCACCGGCCGCTCCCGACCGTCGGATGCTTCCACCGTGGAGGAGGAAAAAATAATCCACACTGGCTGCCTTTGTCTCATCGAGAAACGTGGCTTCCCTCGAAGACACTGGCGGTCACCACACCCGTGGCCACACCCCTCCGACTTTCAGGTTGTACAGGTACGACCATATAATCTCACTAAAACACTAGTAACACAATAAGCAGATAAAGTATTTTCCAGAATTATCCTAGTAGATTTGTCTAATAACATCTGAATCGCTCTGCCGTCTAGTTTTTTTTTTCTCTTCTTCTAGTCCTTCACTCTCACTTTCCTTATCCACGAATCTTTCATCCTCACTCAAATTAAATTCAGGAAATTGTCGCTTTCTCGGTCCGAATCGCTCTCGCTGCTGGTGGCCATGATTGTAAACAATGTGCGGATATAAGGAGTTCCACAACCCGTGACGTCACACGCACATCGTTTGCTACTTCCGGTACAGGCAAGGCTTTTTTTATTAGCGACCAAAAGTTGCGAACTTTATCGTCGATGTTCTCTCCTAAATCCTTTCAGCAAAAATATGGCAATATCGCAAAATGATCAAGTATGACACATAGAATGGACCTGCTATCCCCGTTTAAATAAGAAAATCTCATTTCAGTAGGCCTTTAATTGTAAATCAAATCATGGAAGCATTTTGGATATAGTTATAAAACTATTTTGCCTACTTCCTGACTTGCTCCAAACAAATTTGAGACTTAAATGTTGTATTTTGCCTCAATTACATCAACAGATAGCTCCATATGTGGTAGAGGTTTACCCGTAGAAAAGGTTTGTACGAGTTTGCCATTTTTACGGAAGGTTTTTTGTAGAGAATAAATGATGAAAAAAAAAAAACACTTAATTAAACGGTTTAAAAGGGGAGAAAACAGGAAAAAAAAATAAAATAAAATTTTGAAACGTAGTTTATCTTCAATTTCAACTCTTTAAAATTCAAATTTTAACCGAAAAAAATGAAGAGAAAAACTAGCTAATTCGAATCTTTTTGAAAAAATTAAAAAAAGAATTTATGGAACATCATTAGTAATTTTTCCTGATTAAGATTAATTTTAGAATTTTGATGACATGTTTTAAATAGGTTAAAATCCAATCTGCACTTTGTTAAAATATATAACAAATTGGACCAAGCTATATTTCTAAGAAAGACAAATCATTATTTCTTATAGATTTTCCAGAAAAAAATATTTTTAAAGACATTCAAAATACTTTGAAATAACATTAAAAATTGATTCTACATATTTTCTAGATTTGCCAGAATATTTTTTTTGAACTGTAATCATAATAAGTTTGAAGAAATATTTCACAAATATTCTTTGTCGAAAAAACAGAAGCTAAAATGAAGAATTTAATTAAAATGTATTTATTATTCTTTAAAATAAAAATAATTAAAAATTACTTAAACATTGATTTAAATTGTCAGGAAAGAAGAGGAAGGAATTTAAAAGGTAAAAAGGTATATGTGTTTAAAAATCCTAAAATTATTTTTAGGGTGTATTTTTTTCTCTAAAATTGTCTTTCTGTAAGTTATAAGAAGCAAAGTAAAAAAAATAAATGAATTTATTTAAACAAGTGAAGACCAAGTATTTAAAATATTTTCTTGGATTTTCAAATTCTATTTGAGTTTTGTCTTTCTTAGAATTAAAAATGTCGAGCAAAGCGAGACCGGCTTGTTAGTAAATAAATACAATTTAAAAAATAGTGGCGGCTCACTGGTAAGTGCTGCTATGTGAGCTATTTTTAGAACAGGCCAGCGGGCGACTCATCTGGTCTTTACGAGCACCGCGTTGGTGACCCCTGCTGTAACATATACAGTAGTAGTAACTTCTCTTTTAGTTAACTCCATACGGAAAGCTCTGAAAACTACAATATGCACACATGATCACCATCGGGGGCCCTTAATTGAGTGGGGGCCTGTGGGCTTCAGCCCAAATAAGCCCGTGCATTAAGACGGCTCTGGCTGACAGGGTTGACACACCATCAATGGGGCTTGGACTGGAGGAGGGCTTTGGCACGTCAATAAGACTATTCTGAAGAGACAGTCAGAAAGCGGCTTGAAGATGGTCGGTAAAAAAAAAAATCATAGCACAATGTTGACCAAAGCACCACCAATACATGTTATTTAGACCACAAGGCAGTGTTTTAATTAAAGGAAAAAAAATACAATATCGACTTGTCCAGGAATGCAGCTGGGATAGGCTCTACCATCCCCCTTGACCCTGGGACAGACACGCGGTATCAAATGGATGGATGATATTGAAGAAATGCATAGGAGTGGGATTTGAGAAGTAGACACTTGACCAGAAAGAGGAAAATAATTAAAGGCCTACTGAAAGCCACTACTAGCGACCACGCAGTCTGATAGTTTATATATCAATGATGAAATATTGCAACACATGCCAATACGGCCGCTTTAGTTTACTAAGTTGCAATTTTAAATTTCCCGGGAGTTTCGTCTTGAAAACGTCGCGTAATGATGACGTGTACGCAAGACGTCACGGGTTTTTAGGAAATATGAGCGCTGCGCACACACACAGCTAAAAGTCGTCTGCTTTAACGGCATAATTACACAGTATTTTGGAGATCTGTGTTGCTGAATCTTTTGCAATTTGTTCAATTAACATTGGAGAAGTCAAAGAAGAAATATGGAGTTGGGAAAATTTTGCCTTTAGCCACACAAACACACGGTGATTCCTTGTTTAAAATTCCTGGAGGTGAAACTTTACTATGGATCAGAGCGCGGTCAAGCGAGCATGACTCAAGACGGAATGTCAACCCGCAGGTTTCGGTGAGAAAATTGTGGTAAACAGTCGCTTCTTTATGGAGATCAGCTGAGCTTGTGCCGTCCATAGCTGCCGTCGACTTCCCTGAGACACACCTCCGACTATCAGGTACTCTTAAACTCACTAAAACACTAGCAACACAATAGAAAGATAAGGGATTTCCCAGAATTATCCTAGTAAATGTGTCTAAAAACGTTTGAATCCGTTCCAATGCAATCGCGTTTTTTTTTTTCTTTTTACTTTTTTTTTTTTTTTTCTAGTCCAGGGGTAGGGAACCTGTGGCTCTTTTGATGACTGCACCTGGCTCTCGGATAAATATTAGCTGACATTGCTTAACACGGTAAGTAAAGAATAATTCCGCTGGTAATCGCAGTGTCAAAAACAACGTTCAAAATATTAAATATTCTCATGCATTTTAATCCATCCATCCGGTTTCTACCGCACCAGTTCAATAAGTCGCATTAACGGTAAGAATTATTTTATTTATTGTTGGTTAGCTTCAAAATAACAATGTTATGAAAAAGAATAAGATAATTATTAGACCTTAAAACTAATTTGTATACTCTAACCTTTAAATAGACTCCATTTTTAGACCAGTTGATCTGCCGTTTCTTTTCTTTTTCTCCTATGTCCCACTCTCCCTTTGGAGGGGGTCCAGTCCGATCCGCTCGCCCGTGTATCGGCTGGACACATCTGTGCGCTGCTTATCCGCCTCCGCTTGGGATGGTTTCCTGTTGGCTCCGCTGTGAGCGGGACTCTCGCTGCTGTGTTGGATCCGCTTTGGACTGGACTCTCGCGACTGTGTTGGATCCATTATGGATTGAACTTTCACAGTATCATGTTAGACCCGCTCGACATCCATTGCTTTCCTCCTCTCCAAGGTTCTCATAGTCATCATTGTCACCGATGTCCCACTGGGTGTGAGTTTTCTTTGCCCTTATGTGGGCCTACCGAGGATGTCGTGGTGGTTTGTGCAGCCCTTTGAGACACTAGTGATTTAGGGCTATATAAGTAAACATTGATTGATTGATTGATACTCTAAAAATGTTGGTCTTACTTAAAAATGCACGCATTTAGTTGTATTCAGTGTTAAAAATATATATTATATGGCTGTCATGGAAATACTTTTTAAAATATTTGGCTTGTATGGCTCTCTCAGTCAAAAAGGTTCCCGACCCCTGTTCTAGTCCGTCGCTATCAATATCTTTCATCCTCGCTCAAATTAATGGGGAAATTGTCGTTTTCTCGGTCCGAATAGCTCTTTTTGTTGGAGGCTCCCATTAAAATCAATGTGAATATGTGAGGAGCCCCCACACCTGTGACGTCATCGTCTGCTACTTCCGGTAAAGGCAAGGCTTTTTTGTCAGCACCAAAAGTTGCGATGTTCTCTACTAAATCCTTTCAGCAAGAATTTGGCAATATGGCGAAATGATCAAGTATGACACATAGAATGGACCTGCTATCCCCGTTTAAATAAAAAAAAATCTCATTTCAGTAGGCCTTTAACTCACAAAGAGCAGATGGTGAGGTGAGTCAAGAAGTACTGGAAAGAGACCTACAGTATACGAAGGACAAAGACGAAACACAAAGGGGGAAAAAAAATCCGATCTGATACGAGAAAGACGGCAAAACGGGAGTAGTCCCGGTATATGCATGTCATTGCACTCACCCCACCCCATCCTGGCCGTAGCTTCAACATCTGGGGGGCTGTACCTGGTCATGGCAGCCATGCTCTGCCAGAGAACAAGATGGAGAGAGAGGGGATTAGGTTGACAGTGAGGTGTGTTACCAGATCCTGTGTTAATGAAAAGCAAGTGGAAGCCCCACATTCCTCCCTCCCGTCCATGGCTCACCACTCCCCAAGGTAGAGGGGCATTCATAGTTCATTTAAAGAAAGGAGGGAGGTGGGAAAAAGAGAGAGAACAGATGTCCAAAGGTCCATGAAATAAGACCTTCCCTAATCTCTCGGCTCTCCATCAGACTGCCCAAAGAGTGCCCCCGATTTCCTTCGGAGGCACACACACACACACACACACACACACACACACACACACACACAGGCCCACTGTTTCACATACAAACAACAATATGTAGCCTGACATACAAAGCTTTCACCTCAGTCCTGTACCTCTGCGGACCCCCACCCCCACCACCACTCCTTCATGGTGATTTACTCCAGCACACGGAAAAAGGTCTGCAGTGGAACAAGGTGAAAGCTACCCCATATTTATTTAGGTGTCTTCATTTAGTTTATTGGTCACTGTGTTTCCTTGGACCTTTTTGAATAGGATATTTTTACAGTTATCACAATATTTGTATTCCAACATTCTCAACATGATAATTAGTTATAATGAAAGTAGGAAAGAGTACCAAGCTATTTCATATCCAAACTAATTGCACTGGCAACTTTGTGTTATTTTAACTTGTGTAAAAATAAGTTAACTGCCGGTTATATATTGGCACTTTTTTTGTCTACCGCAGGGGTCAGCAACCTTTTTGAAACCAAGAGCTACTTCTTGGGTACTGATTAATGCGAAGGGCTACCAGTTTGATACACTCTTAAATAAATTGCCAGAAATAGCCAATTTGCTCAATTTACCTTCAATAAATACATCTATATATTTTTTTAAAAAAAAAGGGTATTTCTGTCTGTCATTCCGTCGTTTTTTGTAGAGAATATATGATGAAAAAAACACTTAATTGAACGATTTAAAAGAGGAGAAAACAGGAAAAAAAAATTGAAACATAGTTTATCTTCAATTTCGACTCTTTAAAATTCAAAATTCAACCGAAAAAATTGAAGAGAAAAACTAGCTAATTCGAATCTTTTTGAAAAAATGTAAAAAATAATTTATGGAACATCATTAGTAATTTTTCCTGATTAAGATTAATTTTAGAATTTTGATGACATGTTTTAAATAGGTTCAAATCCAATCTACAGTTTGTTAGAATATATGACAAATTGGACCAAGCTATATTTCTAACAAAGATGAATCATTATTTCTTCTAGATTTTCCAGAACACAAATTTTAAAACAAATTCACAAAACTTTGAAATAAGATTAAAATTTTATTCTACAGATTTTCTAGATTTGCCAGAATAATTTTTTTGAATTTTAATCATATTAAATTTGAAGAAATATTTCACAAATATTCTTCTTTGAAAAAACAGAAGCTAAAATGAATAATAAATTAAAATGTATTTATTATTCTTTACAAGAAAAAAAGTATATTACTTGAACATTGATTTAAATTGTCAGGAAAGAAAAGTAAGGAATTTAAAAGGTAAAAAGGTTTATGTGTTTAAAAATCCTAAAATCATTTTTAAGGTTGTATTTTTTCCCTAAAATTGTCTTTCTGAAAGTTATAAGAAGCAAAGTAAAAGATAAAATTAATTAATTTATTTAAACAAGTAAAGACCAAGTCTTTAAAATATTTTCTTCGATTTTCAAATTCTATTTGAGTTTTTTCTCTCTTAGAATAAAAAATGTTGAGCAAAGTGAGACCAGCTTGCTAGTAAATAAATAAAATCTAAAAAATAGAGGGAGCTCACTGGTAAGTGCTGCTGTTTGAGCTATTTTTAGAACAGGCCAGCGGGCGACTCATCTGGTCCTTACGGGCTACGCGTTGGTGACCCCTGGTCTACCGTATCTCCTGCACTATAGAGCAGACCTAAATATCCATCCATCCATCCATCTTCTTCCGCTTACCCGAGGTCGGGTCGCGGGGGCAGCAGCCTAAGCATGGAAGCCCAGACTTCCCTCTCCCCTGCCACTTCCTCCAGTTCCTCACGGGGGATTCTGAGGCGTTCGCAGGCCAGCCGGGAGACATAGTCTTCCCAACGTGTTCTGGGTCTTCCCCGTGGCCTCCTACCAGTCGGACGTGCCCTAAACACCTCCCTAGGGAGGCGCTGGGGTGGCATCCTGACCAGATGCCCGAACCACCTCATCTGGCTCCTCTCCATGTAAAGGAGCAGCGGCTTTACTTTGAGTTCCTCCCGGATGGCAGAGCTTCTCACCCTATCTCTAAGGGAGAGCCAGGGGGCACGGAAGCCCCCGGACAACATAGCTCCTAGGATCATTGGGACATGCAACCTCCTCTACCATGATAGGATGGCAGCTCAGAGAGCGGCAGACCTAAATATTTTCAACAAAATTCCACAAAAGACAGTGCCTGTAACACAACATTCAGTAGCCTTCTATAAAAGTCTTTGAGCACAGTTTTCATCCTTCTCTTCCGCCTTCTGAAATCAATGAATTTGTCTCTTTCGGCATGCGGCAGTCTGGCCTTTCAAGGTCTGTTAGTGTTTCCATTTTTGATGGACGGGTCGATCGCCTTTTGCTTTTGAGACTGCGGTGAGTCCATAACGCACAAAAATTGCTGACTGAATGAACGTGTGAGCCTGTTTGATTTAATGTGAACAATCTCACTGATCCATCGTGACACGTTCGGTCTGATGTGACAAGGCAACATTTATCGATGGCATGTGACGCGTGTGAACGCTCAAAACCAACACAAATGCGACATTTGTAGTTTCTCTTTAGATGGCTCCAACAGTTTGTTTATTAGATTTGTCAGAGTTAGTTGGTGACGAACCCCAAGATGCAGAGAAGGAGGCAGGCATTGAGTAAGAAAACATGGTTTTAATTTACACTTTAAAACAAAACCAAACAAAGGGTACAAACAAAAAGCGCGCATGAGGCGGATAACAAACTAGGCTATGAACAAACAAAACTGGAAGCAGGGAACGAAAGAGAATAAGCTACACAAAGCTACCAAATATAGCTTACTGCTACGCTGCAACGACACGACAGGAGCGACAATACATGACAATAATCCAGCACTGACTGGAGGACAAAAGCAGGTAAAAATAGGAGCGGGCTGATTGACACCAGGTGTGGCCAGGTGCCAATCAGTCGCAGCTGAGGGGAAACAAGCATTAAAGGTTGGAATTGGGGGTTAAATCACCACAAATGATTCCCGGGCGCGGCACTGCTGCTGCCCACTGCTCCCCTCACCTCCCAGGGGGTGATCAAGGGTGATGGGTCAAATGCAGAGAATAATTTCGCCACATCTAGTATGCGAAGCGAATTATATTTATATAGCGCTTTTCTCTAGTGACTCAAAGCGCTTTACATAGTGACACCCAATATCTAAGTTACATTTAAACCAGTGTGGGTGGCACTGGGAGCACGTGGGTAAAGTGTCTTGCCCAAGGACACAACGGCAGTGACTAGGATGGCGGAAGCGGGAATCGAACCTGCAACCCTCAAGTTGCTGGCACGGCCACTCTACCAACCGAGCCATACCGCCCCATGTGTGTGACAATCATTGGTACTTTAACTTTAACAGTATAGCTCGGTTGGTAGGGTGGCCGTGCCAGCAACTTGAGGGTTGCAAGTCCGATTCCCGCTTCCGCCATCCTAGTCACTGCCGTTGTGTCCTTGGGCAAGACACTGAACCCACGTGCTCCCAGTGCCACCCACACTGGTTTAAATGTAACTTAGATATTGGGTTTCACTATGTAAAGTGCTTTGAGTCAATAAGAGAGAAGCGCTATATAAATATAATTCACTTCACAACAGCACTCAGGGAGAAAGACAGAAAACCATCAAAATAAGAGCGCTGACAGGAAATACTACACAGGAAAAAACTAGAACACAAACAAACTGTCAGGGGCAAGCCTGACAAGATTATTGAATTATATTTACAAGGTGAAACTAATACAGTATATGAAAGGTTCATAACATGCAATTCAATTGAACCTTCTTTTGACATATTTTTGATAATGGTTTACAGCTTATAAAAATCTCAAATTCAAAATCTTTGGAAAATTTGGGTTATTAACATTATAACAAATAAAGGCTTTACATATTTTACTTTGCATGTAATACGTGGGCAGCACGGTGGCAGAGGGGTTAGTGCGTCTTCCTCACAATACGAAGGTCCTGAGTAGTCCTGGGTTCAATCCCGGGCTCGGGATCTTTCTGTGTGGAGTTTGCATGTTCTCCCCGTGACTGCGTGGGTTCCCTCCGGCTTCCTCCCACTTCCAAAGACATGCACCTGGGGATAGGTTGATTGGCAACACTAAATTGGCCCTAGTGTGTGAATGTGAGTGTGAATGTTGTCTGTCTGTCTGTGTTGGCCCTGTGATGAGGTGGCGACTTGTCCAGGGTGTAGCCTGCCTTCCCCCCGATTGTAGCTGAGATAGGCACCAGCACTCCCCGTGACTCCATAGGGAATAAGCGGTACAAAATGGATTGATGGATATAATACGTTTATATCACATATTGGAATGGATTTTTGCACCATATTCACATTTTTTGAGTTTCACCTGTATGATGTATCTTGAAGACGAACATCACCCCTATTTCTTTTTTTTTTTTTTTTTTCAGACCAAGTCAAAAATAAACTTCACAAACCTTCACCGGTCACAATATTTGTTACTCTCTCAGAATGAGACAAAGCTGTATAAATAAAACCAGCATTCATCTCACTGCATGTTGTACGAAGTTAAGATTAAAATAATACTTTATCTTTACTTCTCTTTTCTCTCCTCAAACCAAGTAGTACTGACGCAATTCTGTCTTTTTTTTTGTCGAAGTTTAGCGGCAAATCCAACGTTGTACTTACTGGTTTATGTTGACCACAGAGCACCGTGCAAAATGTCGTAGGCAATTTAACACGGAAGTGTTTATTTTTTATAGCCATCAGAGCAGGGCATTAAAGGAAAGGGAATAAGAGCACAGTTTGAGGAGGCCGGCAGACAGCATGTACAAGAAGCCCATATAAGTACGTCCGTCACAAATGGCCCACTGTTAAAAAAGAGACTACAAAAAAGCGTTTTGTTTGGTATCCAAAACTGCATGCAAGCTCACGCTCAAAAGCATGAACCTTATGATTTGATGCTTTTGTATTGTTTAACACAGGTATCCAACATTTTAAAGGGGAACATTATCAGCAGACCTATGTAAGCGTCAATATATACCTTGATGTTGCAGAAAAAAGACCATATGTTTTTTTTTAACCGATTTCCGAACTCTAAAAGGGTGAATTTGTCGATTTAAACGCCTTTCAATTGTTCGCCTGTCGGAGCGATGACCTTTCACCCGTGATGTCACAACAGGAAGTAATCCGCCATTTTCTCAATCTTATTACACGCACCAAGTCAAATCAGCTCTGTTATTTTACGTTTTTTCGACTGTTTTCCCGTAGCTTGGAGACATCATGCCTTGTTGGTGTGTTGTCGGAGGGTGTAACAACACGATCAGGGAGGGATTCAAGTTGCACCAGTGGTCAAAAGATGCGAAAGTACCTCGTTTGTTCCACACACTTTACTGACGACAGCTATGCTACGACAGAGATGGCAAGAATGTGTGGATATCCTCCATCCATCCATTTTCTACCGCTTATTCCCTTTCGGGGTCGCGGGGGGCGCTGGCGCCTATCTCAGCTACAATCGGGCAGAAGGCAGGGTACACCCTGGACAAGTCGCCACCTCATCGCAGGGCTGTGTGGATATCCTGCGACACTCAAAGCAGATGCATTTCCAACGATAAAGTCAACGAAATCACAAAGGTGAGTTTTGTTGATGTTATTTACTTATGTGCCATCCATCCATCATCTTCCGCTTATCCGAGGTCAGGTCGCGGGGGCAGCAGCCTAAGCAGGGAAGTCCTCTCCCCAGCCACTTCGTCTAGCTCTTCCCGGGGGATCCCGAGGCGTTCCCAGGCCAGCCGGGAGACATAGTCTTCCCAACGTGTCCTGGGTCTTCCCCGTGGCCTCCTACCGGCTGGACGTGCCCTAAACATCTCCCTAGGGAGGCGTTCGGGTGGCATCCTGACCATATGCCCGAACCACCTCATCTGGCTCCTCTCGATGTGGAGGAGCAGCGGCTTTACTTTGAGTTCCTCCCGGATGGCAGAGCTTCTCACCCTATCTCTAAGGGAGAGGGAAACTCATTTCGGCCGCTTGTACCCGTGATCTTATCCTTTCGGTCATGACCCAAAGCTCATGACCATAGGTGAGGATGGGAACGTAGCTCGATCGGTAAATTGAGAGCTTTGCCTTCCGGCTCAGCTCCTTCTTCACCACAACGGACCGGTACAACGTCCGCATTACTGAAGACGCCGCACCGATCCGCCTGTCGATCTCACCATCCACTCTTCCCCCACTCGTGAACAAGACTCCTAGGTACTTGAACTCCTCCACTTGGGGCAGGGTCTCTTCCCCAACCCGGAGATGGCACTCCACCCTTTTTCGGGCGAGAACCATGGACTCGGACTTGGAGGTGCTGATTCTCATTCCGGTCGCTTCACACTCGGCTGCGAACCGATCCAGCGAGAGCTGAAGATCCCGGCCAGATGAAGCCATCAGGACCACATCATCTGCAAAAAGCAGAGACCTAATCCTGCGGCCACCAAACCGGAACCCCTCAATGCCTTGACTGCGCCTAGAAATTCTCTCCATAAAAGTTATGAACAGAATCGGTGACAAAGGACAGCCTTGGCGGAGTCCAACCCTCACTGGAAACGTGGCCGACTTACTGCCAGCAATGCGGACCAAGCTCTGACACTGATCATACAGGGAGCGGACCGCCACAATAAGACAGTCCGATACCCCATACTCTCTGAGCACTCCCCACAGGACTTCCCGAGGGACACGGTCGAATGCCTTCTCCAAGTCCACAAAGCACATGTAGACTGGTTGGGCAAACTCCCATGCCCCCTCAAGAACCCTGCCGAGAGTATAAAGCTGGTCCACAGTTCCACGACCAGGACGAAAACCACACTGTTCCTCCTGGATCCGAGGTTCGACTATCCGGCGTAGCCTCCTCTCCAGTACACCTGTATAAACCTTACCGGGAAGGCTGAGGAGTGTGATCCCACGATAGTTGGAACACACCCTCCGGTCCCCCTTCTTAAAGAGAGGGACCACCACCCCGGTCTGCCAATCCAGAGGTACCGCCCCCGATGTCCACGCGATGCTGAAGAGTCTTGTCAACCAAGACAGCCCCACAGCATCCAGTGGAGTGTGCTAATCAGACATATTTGGTCACGGCATGACTGCAAGCTAGTCGATGCTAACATGCTATTTTGGCTAGCTGTATGTACATATTGCATCATTATGCCTCATTTGTAGCTATATCTGAGCTTTCCCTCCACCCACATTTAATGCCAAACAAACACATACCAATCATTGGTTGGAAGGCGATCGCCGAATTCGTCCTCGCTTCCTCCCGTGCCGCTGTCTGTCGTGATATGGCTCAATAGCTTCAGTTTCTTCTTCAATTTCGTTTTCGCTATCTGCCTCCACACTCCAACCATCCGTTTCAATACATGCGTACTCTGTTGAATCGCTTGCGCCTCTGAAATCCGAGTGTGAATCCGAGCTACTATGCTATACCTTTCTGTGCTATCCGCCATGTTTGTTTCTGGTGGCTTCATGCAGTGACGTCACAGGACAATAGACGGGTGGATATAACGACGGGTAAAATCAGGCACTTTGAAGCCGTTTTTCGGGATATTGCGTGATGGGAAAAAGTTTGAGAAAAACTTCGAAAAATAAAATAAGCCACCGGGAACTGATTTTTATTGGTTTTAACCCTTCAGAAATTGTGATAATGCTCCCCTTTAAGGACATTTATACGTCAGAAAAGAGGAACATTCTCATAGGTCCCCTGTCCCTTCATGGACAAAGGCAAAGGAAAATCACCTCACTTTTTAAAAACTCTTACAATAAAACACACATTCTTCTTCTCTTCACACGTGGGTGTTGAGGCTGGTCTTCCTTTGAAATATGTGTCACAGGAAAACTCCAGTGCTGAGTTAAACCTTTGGCACTGGCTAAACCGAGGTCTCATGCTCGGGTCTCGCACAAGTCTTACATCATGTATGACAGCAGTCTAGCCTATTTTATTGCAATTTGTCTGCTGGACTTTAACTAAATAGAACTAACTGAACTGCTGGGCTGGACGAGTAAAGAAAACATACCAAACATGCACCTGTCCTTTTCCCAAGTGCAGACTTTTCTCCAACAGTGTCGGAGTTAAACCTGCCATGCCAAGGTAGACCTGGAAAATATGTGACTACGGCCTTTTTTGTTTGCAATGGAAATTGGAAGTGCGATGTTTTCATTGGCACCTGTGTTCTCTCCTATACAAAATGCAGGGATGTCATCTGCAAATACTGGAAAGTTCCGTGACCTTATGTCACTTGCATACAATATTAGCAATTTTGGCCCCAGCGATGATCCCTGGAGTACGCCACAAAGTATATTCAAGCATGATGATATGCTGGTACAAACCCCGTTTCCATATGAGTGGGGAAATTGTGTTAGATGTAAATATAAACAGAATACAATGATTTGCAAATCCCTTTCAACCCATATTCAGTTGAATATGCTACAAAGACAACATATTTGAGGTTCAAACTGATTAACTCATTAACTTTAGAATTTGATGCCAGCAACACGTGACAAAGAAGTTGGGAAATGTGGCAATAAATACTGATAAAGTTGAGGAATGCTCATCAAACACTTATATGGAACATCCCACAGGTGTGCAGGCTAATTGGGAACAGGTGGGTGCCATGATTGGGTATAAAAGCAGCTTCCATGAAATGTTAAGTAATTCTCAAAAAAAGATTGGGCGAGGGTCACCAATTTGTAAGCAAATTGTCGAACAGTTTTAGAACAACATTTCTCAATGAGCTATTGCAAGGAATTTAGGGATTTTACCATCTACGGTCCGTAAAATCATCAAAAGGTTCAGGGAATCTGGAGAAATCACTGCATGTAAGCGATTATATTACGGACTTTTGATCCCTCAGGCGGTACTGCACCAAAAACCGACATCAGTGTGTAAAGGATATCACCACATGGGCTCAGGAACACTTTATAAAACCACTGTCAGTAACTACAGTTGGTCGCTACATCTGTAAGTGCAAGTTAAAAATCTGCTTTACAAAGCAAAACCCATTTATCAACAACACCAAGGAACGCCGCTAGCTTCGCTGGGCCAGAGCTCATCTAAGATGGACTGATGCAAAGTGGAAAAATGTTCTGTGGTCTGACGAGTCCACATTTCAAATTATATTTGGAACCTGTGGACGTGGTGTCCTCCGTAACAAAGAGGAAAATAACCATCCAGACAGTCATCGACACAAAGTTCAAACGCCGGCATTTGTGATGGTATGGGGGTGCATTAGTGCCCAAGGCATGGGTAACTTACACATCTGTGAAGGCACCATTAATGCTGAATGGTCCATACAGGTTTTGGAGCAACATATGTTGTCATCCAAGCAACATTATCATGGACGCCCCTGCTTATTTCAGCAAGACAATGCCAAGCCACATGTTACAACAGCGTGGTTTCGTAGTAAAAGAGTGCAGTTACTTTCCTGGCCCGCCTGCAGTCCAGACCTGTCTCCCATCGAAAATGTGTGGTGCCTTATGAAGCGTAAAATACGACAGCAGAGACCCTGGACTGTTGAACGACTAAAGCGCTACATAAAACAAGAATGAGAAAGAATTCCACTTTCAAAGCTTCAACAATTAATTTCTTCAGTTTTCAAAACGTTTATTGAGTGTTGTTAAAAGAAAAGGTGATGTAACACAATGGTGAACATGCCCTTTCCCAACTACTTTGGCACGTGTTGCAGCCATGAAACTCTAAGTTAATTATTATTTGCAAAAAAAATAAAGTTAATCAGTTTGAACATCAAATATCTTGTCTTTGTAGCGCATTCAACTGAATATGGGTTGAAAGGGATTTGCAAATCATTGTATTCCGTTTATATTTACATCTAACACAGTTCCCCAACTCATATGTATGTTCTCTAAACTTCTCAAAGCCATTTCTTTCTTTGTGGGTGCAATAATGTAGGAGGGTCTTGGTGATACAAGTCTTCGGCAAAAAGTACATTATTTGTTTTGCTTGGCTTACTGGAGATGACGCTTCAAAAAAAAAAAAAAAAAAGTGCTTCCTCAAATCTAACATAACTTGGCCTTGATCTCCGATAATAAATCGGCACTTATGTTACGAAAGAACAGTCATCACCTCATGTAATGACTTGGATGACATACAACACTTGTACAGAGACGGTGATGTCCGACTCTATGGAACCAGTTTCCTATAGTGGTCTTGTGGTAAGTGGATAATGTATTCCTGTGGTGAGTGACAATATATTATTTATATTACTCCAAGCATCCCAGCTAGTCTATGGAGGGCTCTGCTACTTAGGTAATGACTCCTTTAGGTTTCGTCTAATTGATACCAGTTCACCCTGAAGTATAAATCATCCAGGCAGTGGTCAGATAAGGGCTGCCAGGAAGAAACTGAGACAGTAAATCAGTCGTGATCCTATCTAATCTTACCCAAGTGTTCGCCAAAGATGTATTTCACTTTACGAAGATTTCCACCCACACCACCCACTTAGTTGTTGGAGCGACATAAGTTATATCTTAGCTTGCAGAAAAAAGCCGGCATGTCTGCAGAGTATTATGCAGGTGACCCGTGTATGTACATACACATCATTCAATTAATGTTGTCAGCATTTTGAATGTGTTCCAGTTCGTTAGTTAGCAATGCACGGACCATAATTTCTGGAATTGCGACACAAATGATAAATGGGTTGTACTTGCATAGCGCTTTTCTACCTTCAAGGTACTCAAAGCGCTTTGACACTATTTCCACATTCACCCATTCACGCACACATTCACACACTGATGGTGGGAGCTGCCATGCAAGGCGCTAACCACAACCCATCAGGAGCAAGGGTCAAGTGTCTTGCTTAAGGACACAACGGACGTGACTAGGTTGGGAGAAGCTGGGGATCCAACCAGGAACCCTCAGGTTGCTGGCACGGCCACTCGCCCAACCGCGCCACGCCATCCCCAAATATAACCATGTTGATTTACAATGAGCTAATGCTAAATAATTTAAATATGTCTCGGTAGAATATGGTGACGGTGCAACCTGTCATTCCTTCTTTCAGAATCAGAATTATTGTCTTCTTTTTGTCATTATACAAATGTGAATTTATGCTAACTTCTCCTGTTTCTTGTAAAAAAATAAAAATAAAAATAATGTAAAATAGGCAAATATCTGACTAAACAAAAAAGAAACTAAACACATGCTCAGTGGCCTAGTGGTTAGAGTGTCCGCCCTGAGACTGGAAGGTCGTGAGTTCAAACCCCGGCCGAGTCATACCAAAGACTATAAAAATGGGACCCTTTGCTTCCCTGCTTGGCACTCAGCATCAAGGGTTGGAATTGGGGGTTAAATCACCAAATGATTCCTCAGCGCGGCCACCGCTGCTGCTCACTGCTCTCCTCACCTCCCAAGGGATGAAAAAGGGAATGGGTTAAATGCAGAGGGTACTTATACCACACCTAGTGTGTTTGTGACTATCGTTGGGACTTTAACTTCAAAACAACAATGAATAAAGGGAGATACTATGCAAGCTATGCAAACGACATCAGTAAAAAAGTCACAATTTTGGTAGCATTTCATCTAGGGGTGTAATGGTACACAAAAATTGCAGTTCGGTAAGTACCTTTGTTTAGAGGTCACGGTTCGGTTCATTTTCGGTACAGTAAGAAAACTACAAAATGTAAATTTTTTTGGTTATTTATTTACCAAATTTGTAAACAATGGCATAACATACATATACACACAGGGTCCATTGCCAGGGTTAATGTGGTCAACATGTATAAAATAAAAACTAAATAACATAAGGCTCAGAATGGTTTCTTAACAAAACCTTTCTACATGTAAAGTGCTTTTTTTGATTGATTGATTGAGACTTTTATTAGGCTGGCTAACTTGTCAGTAAGAGGATATATGGGCTCGTTGTTCCTCCACCATAAAAGTGGGTCAAAATCGAGTTTTTAATGCAATATGGACTTAAATCTGCTGCTATAAAAACATTTGTTATTGCTTTAGCCCTGCCTGACTTGCCAAAGAGAGGCTGCTTGAATGCGGTGGTGACGCTTCAAATGGGTTAGCATGTGTTATGAGAGTAGCGTATGTGTGTGTGTGGCCCTTTAATATGTGACTGCATGTGACGTCAGTGAGTGTGTGGGCGAGCGAGGTGAGGGAGCTTAGCACGAGTGCGGGAGTGAGCCTAGCATGAGTGCGGGAGTGAGCCTAGCACGAGTGTGGGAGTGGCTGGTGTTTTGTTGGATTGGTGCAAGACCTCAATAAAGCCACGATTTGCAACTAATCGCCGGACTCTTCATTTACCCTGGAGTCCGGAGCTGTGGAGACCCACTGAACGGGTAGAGTGAAGGGTGTTGCCCCCGAGAATACATCAGCCCTGGAGGAGTTTTTCCCCTGCGCTGCTCGACTACGGTCTGGCAGCTGGAAGCAGGAAAGGTGCAACACATGTTTGACATGTTGTCAGAAGCAGCTGCTCAATAATATCGGCAAACCTTCGTCCTCCTTTGTTGTATCGCGCAGCCAAAGTGTTCCCAAACGGGTGATGTTAACGAGGCAGGAGGGTCTTCCAGCTCTGGCTTTTACATGTTGTCCTAGCCCGGTCGCTGCCAGCATGTGTACTTGTTCGGTACACATCCGAACCGGAGCGAAACACCCGTACCGAAACGGTTCAATACAAATACACGTACCGTTACACCCCTAATTTCATCACATTTTTTAAAAAACAACTGGAAACATAACTTTTATTTTAAAGCCACACTTAAAGCAGCACTAAGTAACTTTTCAACGTTCATGAAACATTTTCAGAAATTTTGGGACGCAACATGGACTTACAACTAGTTAAAGGCCTACTGAAAGCCACTACTAGCGACCACGCAGTCTGATAGTTTATATACCAATGATGAAATATTAACATTGCAACACATGTTTACTAAAGTGCAATTTTAAATTTTGCGCCGAAAAATCCTGCTGAAAACGTCTCGGTATGATGACGCCTGTGCGTGACGTCACGGTTTGTATAGGACATTTTGTGCCAGCATCGTGCCCAGCTATTAGGTCGTCTGTTTTCATCGCAAAATTCCACAGTATTCTGGACCTCTGTGTTGGTTTATCTTTTGCAATTTGTTCAATGAACAATGGAGACATCAAAGAAGAAAGCTGTAGGTGGGAAGCGATGTATTGCGGCCGGCTTTGGCAACACAAACACAGCCGGTGTTTAATTGTTTACATTCCCGAAAGATGGCAGTCAAGCTTTACTATGGAACAGAGATGTCAAGCAAACATGGTTGGATTGGACCACATACACTAAGTACAGTGTATTATGCAGCGATCATTTTTACCATTCTGTATTCTGAAGGGGATCTATGTCATGTGCTACTCCAGCATCAATATCAGCAGCGTCCTCCTGACCGTCACCGTCAGCGTCGGGTTGCGCCTGGCCGAGTGGTCCTGACACCCCCACGGCTGCCACTGCGCCTTTCACAGCATCTTCCCTATCTGAATTGCTCCCACTGCCCTCAAGTCTTTTTTCTTTTTCAGTCCTTCACTCTCACTTTCCTCATCCACAAATCTTTCATCCTCGCTCACATTAATGGGTAAATCGTCGCTTTCTTGTTCCGAATCGCTCTCGCTGCTGGTGGCCATGATTACAAACAATGTTCAGATGTGAGGAGCTCCTTTACCCGTATCGTCACGCGCATATCGTCTGCTACTTCCGGTACATGCAAGGCTTTTTTATCAGCACCAAAAGTTGCAAACTTAATCGTCGATGTTCTCTACTAAATCCTTTCAGCAAAAATATGGCAATATCGCGAAATGGTTAAGTATGACACATAGAATGGACCTGCTATCCCCATTTAAATAAGAAACTCACATTTAAATGACACCTCTGTCATTGCCTGAGGGGTCAGTATCGCTTTCACTGGCACTTCCCCCTCCGCAGTTGCACACTACTTCCTTCGAAAAAACTCTCTCGCCAGTTTTTTTCTGCTTCGGACCTGCATCTGCACCGATACATTCTTGGTAATAGCTTCATGTTTGTAACGCAATCCAAGATAATTTCTTGATAGTGTCTGCTATTTAACATCAGCATAGCCATTAAAGACGTAATATTTGTGCCCATATTACAGTGGACGTAATGTCAGTATGACGCCTAATGTGCTAGACCTCATGATAAATGTGGTCTTCCTTCAGGCAAAACACTACCGCTTTGGTCCACTGGCGCTGCCAAAATCAACTCAAACATTTCTCATGGGGACCAGCGCATAGCCTCGTAAATAGTCACGTACATAGAAACTGACATGATAATACCACAATAATTCAGTATGACTCATCTTTCCACAGTAGAAACCTACATATATATTTTTACTCAAACTTTATATTTGCGGTTTGCACTCATCACATTGTTTTTTCTTTATACAGTGCTTTTGAGTTTGTTGCGTCGCTGGGCGTATCAGAGTGGAACTGCAAACTATCAAGCTGGTGGCTATTTACTGCTCCTGCAAAAAAAATTCCAATAGCTATCTTTAGCATTCCATCCATTTTCTACCGCTTATTCCCATTTTTGGGGTTGCGGGGGGGCGCTGGCGCCTATCTCAGCTACAATTGGGTGGAAGGCGGGGTACACCCTGGACAAGTCGCCACCTCATCGCAGGGCCAACACAGATAGACAGACAACATTCACACACTAGGGCCAATCAACCTATCCCCAGGTGCATGTCTTTGGAAGTGGGAGGAAGCCGGAGTACCCGGAGGGAACCCACGCATTCACGGGGAGAACATGCAAACTCCACACAGAAAGATCCCGAGCCTGGATTTGAACCCAGGACTGCAGTATCTTCGTATTGTGAGGCAGACGCACTAACCCCTCTTCCACCGTGAAGCTTCCTCCCACCTCCAAAGACATGCACCTGGGGATAGGTTGATTGGCAACACTAAATTGGCCCTAGTGTGTGAATGTGAGTGTGAATGTTGTCTGTCTATCTGTGTTGGCCCTGCGATGAGGTGGCGACTTGTCCAGGGTGTACCCCGCCTTCCGCCCGATTGTAGCTGAGATAGGCGCCAGCGCCCCCCGCGACCCCGAAAGGGAATAAGCGGTAGGAAATGGATGGATGGATCTTTAGCATTATCGTTTGGATTTGAGCATCGAAAGATAGGTCAACTATTCCAGCACCAACAGCCCAGGCAGCATCGGTCGAAAATCCCTCCTAGTCTTTGAGCTCACGCCAGCAAGGGAACGCCGAGCCGATGTTGATCCTTGACTGTCTTTTTATCCGGGTAGCCTCCCCTTTTTTTGTCTTTTCATACAAAACTATTAGATTTGTTTGTTGTTTTGCATCAACTTCCATCTTTGTAACGAATGGGAAAAGAGGAAATTACGTATGCCGTAAAGCAGTGGTCCTGTTGCGGCCCGGCCCGATTGGTACCAGGCCGCAGAATAATTTTTTATTCATTTTTATTTAAAAAAAAAAATATATATATATATATTTTTTTTAATTAAATCAATCAATCAATGTTTATTTATATAGCCCCAAATCACAAATGTCTCAAAGGACTGCACAAATCATTACGACTACAACATCCTCGGAAGAACCCACAAAAGGGCAAGGAAAACTCACACCCAGTGGGCAGGGAGAATTCACATCCAGTGGGACGCCAGTGACAATGCTGACTATGAGAAACCTTGGAGAGGACCTCAGATGTGGGCAACCCCCCCCCCCCCCCCCCCCCTCTAGGGGACCGAAAGCAATGGATGTCGAGCGGGTCTAACATGATACTGTGAAAGTTCAATCCATAGTGGCTCCAAGACAGCAGCGAGAGTCCCGTCCACAGGAAACCATCTCAAGCGGATCAGCAGCGTAGAGATGTCCCGAACCGATACAGGCGAGCGGTCCATCCTGGGTCCCGACGAGCGGTCCATCCTGGGTCTCGACTCTGGACAGCCAGTACTTCATCCATGGTCATCGGACCGGACCCCCTCCACAAGGGAGGGGGGGACATAGGAGAAAGAAAAGAAGCGGCAGATCAACTGGTCTAAAAAGGAGGTCTATTTAAAGGCTAGAGTATACAGATGAGTTTTTAGGTGAGACTTAAATGCTTCAACTGATCAACACAAAAAACACAATATACACTTACAATTAGTGCACCAACCACAAAAACCTCAATTTTCATGACAAAAAGGTGACTTTTTCATGGCGTAAAGCAGTGGTCCCCAACCACGATTGGTACCCGACCGCAGAATAATTTTTTATTATTATTTATTTATTTACTTTTTTTTATTTATTAAATCAACATAAAAGACACAAGATACACATACAAGTAGTGCACCAACCACAAAAACCTCAATTTTCATGACAAAAACGTGACTTTTTCATGACATGAGAATCGGTTCTGAATCGCACAACGCATTTGATTTGTGTTCGAATCGATTTTTTCCCACACCCTTAATACATGTATATGTAATGTTGTGTAAAATGTTCTCATGCATTCAAGTCTGTTGCCCACTTAGGGATTTCTGCTGTGTCAATTATTTAAAATTGTGTTAATTTATATTCGTAATTTATATTTTGGAAGTAAATTGTATGCATTTATTGTAGTTACGGAGCTTTCAGAAACTTGAGCAGGTTCGGTTGTCCAGTAGTCACAGTTGTATACTGAATGTGTAATGTTACACAGATACATGCAGATAGTTTTTTAAAATTGTGTTTTACACTTGTTTTAAATTGACTTAACATTTACTGTGCCAGCTGTGCTGTAATGACACGCTGATATTCAATACCGTTTAATCGAATGCAACTGTTGTAAATAACCGTTTAAAAAGGAATAATTTATTCATTATTTTGTTGCAGATAATTTATTTTCATGAAGCAGTAAACCACTGCAGCTGAACATTCAGTTGATCAATTTCATTCGTCAAACTTGTGTCTACTTAAAAACATATGTTCGTAATTACTGCAGCCGCGTTAAAAGATCTGGCAAAAATAATTGGATCAACTTAATTTTTAAGCGCAGTAAACTTGTTGAAAGATCCAAGTATTAATTTCAATCAAATAAAAAAAACAGACTTCTTCCAACACAATTAAATTTGTTGGCTGACTATTTTACATCACAAAAGAATAGATTGACTAAAAAATATAGATGTAAACTGCTTTTTTAGGTAGTGTTAGATGCTGCGTTTTCGTGTGTGCGAGTGTGAGTGAGACCAATAAAATCCCCTCTGCTAATCATGTATAAACTTTTTATTTTTGAACGGCATGAAGACCTGAGCAGCAGGTGTGTGTGCCCATGTTGACAGTGTACTACCACACTTTTTTGTCAGTCCTTTATCATGAGTAAAGCTTTCAGCACGAGGCAGAGATTTACTGGATATCTAAGGTTGTAATACGTGTTAGTTTCTGGAAACTGGATGTTCTTATAAAATTAAACAGTAGAAAACGCAAATAGTAGTAGACTCTTCCATAGAATAAATAAATCTGTTATGTAATTTTAAATTTATTTAGTAAATCAAGTTATTCGGGATTGCCTTGTGCTTTATAACGTTTTTGGAATATTATTAATATGGAATATAGCACAGCAACTCAAAACACCAGTAATATGTCCATGCAGGATTTTGCAGGCTTATATTTGCGACCGCTTTGCGGCAGCTTTTAAAGAAAGTCCCCGCAAAAGTTGCAGTGATTGGGGCAAAAAAGTATTTAGTCAGCCAGCGATTGTGCAAGTTCTCCCACTTAAAATAAAGACAGAGGTCTGTAATTTTCATCATAGGTACACTTCAACTGTGAGAGATGAAATGTAAAAAAAAATCCAGGAATTCAAATTGTAGGAATTTTTAAGAATTTATTTGTAAATTATGGTGGAAAATAAGTTTTTGGTCAACCATTCAAAGCTCTCACTGATGGAAGGAGGTTTTGGCTCCAAATCTCAGGATACATGGCCCCATTCATTCTTTCCTTAACACGGATCAATCGTCCTGTCCCCTTAGCAGAAAAACAGACCCAAAGCATGATGTTTCCACCCCCATGCTTCACAGTAGGTATGGTGTTCTTGGGATGCAACTCAGTATTCTTGTTCCTCCAAACACGACGAGTTGAGTTTATACCAAAAAGTTCTATTTTGGTTTCATCTGACCACATGACATTCTCCCAATCCTCTGCTGTATCATCCATGTATCCATTTTGGTATAAACTCAACTCGTCGTGTTTGGAGGAAGAAGAATACTGAGTTGCATCCCAAGAACACCACACCTACTGTGAAGCATGGGGGTGGAAACATCATGCTTTGGGTCTCACATGATACTGTGAAAGTTCAATCCATAGTGGATCCAACACAACCGTTTGAGTCCATATCCCCATTTACACTCTGTAAATCACCAGTTCCATTGGCAGCAAAACAGGCCCAGAGCATAGTACTACCCCCACCATGCTTGATGTTGTTCTTGGGATTAAAGGCCTCACTTTTTCTCCTCCAAACATATTGCTGGTTATTATAGATAAACAGCTTAATTTTTGTTTCATCTGACCACAGAAATTACCTCCAGAAGGTATTATCTTTGTCCATGTGTCAATCACGCTATCACAAAAAAATAAGAATTTTAGAAATTATAGGAAACTCAAGACAGCCATGACATTACGTTCTTTACAAGTGTATATACACTTTTGACCAGGACTTTATATGGGAGGATGGCAAAAGTGTTGTTTGCTCACGAAAGAGTTATTTTGTTACATGTTGTTCCTGCTTCGTCTATACCAGGGGTCGGCAACCCGCGGCTCTTTGACAACTCTGATGCGGCTCAGCTGCACAATCGCCGATCCCCGAGATTGTTGCGGGGAGAATCAGGAATTCAATGCCTCTCCCGGACATCACCCGGAGTGAACGTCCTCCAATTTTCACTCGGACTACAATATTAACGGCGTGCCGTGATGATATTACTCTTATTGTCCTCTTGAACGTCATCGCGCCCGCGATTCACGGAATGCTATTTACGTGCCGACCGTACACATGCATTTCGCTGCTTCTATCGACACACGTATGAGATTGCAAGGCATACTGGCTGACACAGAGTACACTGACGGTTGTGATATAAACAACTTTAACGCTCCTACTAATATGCGCCACATTGTGAACCCACACAAAAGAAGAATGACAAACACATTTCAGGAGAAAATCCTCACAGTAACACAACATAAACGCAACACAACAAATACCCAGAATCCTTTGCATCCATGATAATTCCTGACTATGTTTAACACCCTGCGAGCACCAACCCCCCCTCCCTGCGTGGTTGAGGTGGGCTGGGTTTGGTGCTCGCGGGGTGTATAACATAGTCAGGTATTGTCATGGATGCAAAGGATTCTGGGTATTTGTTGTGTTGCGTTTATGTTGTGTTACTGTGAGGATTTTCTCACGAAATGCGTTTGTCATTCTTCTTTTGTGTGGGTTCACAATGTGGCGCATATTAGTAGGAGTTTTAAAGTTGTTTATATCACAAGCGTCAGTGTACTCTGTGTCACCCAGTATGCCTTCCAGTCGTGTGCGTGTACGTGCGGAAGCCTCTCACAACATGTTGCTGGACTGGCAAGCAGTTTGTACATGTAGTAGAAGGCGACAAAGCCAATGGCTTCATAGCATGCCCTTATTCTTGTCATCTGGGTGACGACCAGCAGATATTGGCGAGGATTGTTGCGGCTCCCATTGTATTCCTCATATTGTGAAACGGGTCGAAATGGCTCTTTGAGTGGTAAAAGTTGCCGACACCTGGTCTATACGAAAAACAAACATAAGTCTTGATTAGACAGCTTACATGTGTTTGAGCGCCAGTCTGAGACAAATTTGATTGGCCAGAAAGTGTGGGGAAGTTGCAGGCATTGGACAGAGTTGCAATGCTGCACATAATGCTGCACAGTTCGAGATGCCACCTCAGTAGAAGCATTTAAGTCTCACCTTAAAACTCATTTGTATACTCTAGCCTTTAAATAGACTCCCTTTTTAGACCAGTTGATCTACCGTTTCTTTTCTTTTTCTTCTATGTCCCACTCTCCTTTGTGGAGGGAGTCCGGTCCGATCCGGTGGCCATGTACTGCTCGCCTGTGTATCGGCTGGGGACATCTCTGCGCTGCTGATCAGCCTCCGCTTGGGATGGTTCCCTGCTGGCTCCGCTGTGAACGGGACTCTCGCTGCTGTGTTGGATCCGCTTTGGACTGGACTCTCGCGACTGTGCTGGATCCATTTTGGATTGATCTTTCACAGTATCATGTTCTCATATGTTCTCATAGTCATCAGTATCATCAGTATCACAGTATCATGTTCTCATAGTCATCATAGTCACCGACGTCCCACTGGGTGTGAGTTTTCCTTGCCCTTATGTGGGCCTACCGAGGATGTCGTAGTGGTTTGTGCAGCCCTTTGAGACACTAGTGATTTAGGGCTATATAAGTAAACATTGATTGATTGATTGATAATTAGCAGAGTGCATTTACCAAAGTGTGCCGGAAATGCACCTTGCTGATGTACATTTGCAAGACTCTGTCGAGGTTACCATTGAATTTATGAGCATCATGGTTTTCCATGTGTCTCTCTAAAAATATATGAGCATTATTCAAAGGGGATTACTTTGTTTTCTGAGATGTGTGCAAGTCTATTTGAAGATAAACATGTTACTCCTGTATTTTTATTCTACAAAATATCGTTTCTGCTCTTCTGACTGTCTGCTGATACATCTTTGGGGATGACTTACTGGTATTATGGTCGCACGGAGAGAACTTGGACACGCATGGTGAGGGGGTTGACGAATGGGAGTCTCAAGTACTTGACTGGATGGTGGGAAAAAAAAGGGGGATGATAAATGAGTTTGATTCCCCCTCATTAAAATCATTCCAAATTAAAGTAATTATTGAGAGCTGCTGTTGTTGCTGCTGCTGCTTCTGGCTGAAACTCCCAGATGCTGTGGTCAAGCAGGCTGTAAATGACGCATGGTGAGGGAGTCAGAATGCTTTGATTGCACATTGTTTCGGAGCTTGTGTGTGTGCATGAGAACTTATGTTATATACCATATGCAAGGGTTTGATAGACTCATAATTCCGTGTATTAGTGTGTGTTTGGGTTTGTGTCTCCCACTCACATAGGAATGAAAGACCACCATTCAACATTTAAACCATGTTTGGGAGTTTCCTCGGGCTGTCAAATAAATCCTCACCATGAAAATAAACCAATTTGATAAATCAGCGAGCTCTGTGCGCCACAACACCAGCAAACACAAGCAGGTAAACTGCCAACTTGTATCGACAACATATTTTTCCTGGACACATGACTCATCCCAGTATGAAAAGAAAAATCCCTCTTTTATTGCAACACTCCTGTTGTGTTCTCTGATGATTGAGTATAACTTTAGTCAGTTTACCGACTCTGGAAAGATGTGTCATTTATTCATCATTCCATATCTTTCACACCCTTTCCCTCCGTGCATGCTGACATCCATTTGTCTACTATCAGCTCCTGTTCCACTCATTCGCGTTCCATCTTTCCTTCAAACTTCACCTATCCTACTTTACCCCGAATGAACCCACTGGACCTTTTTTCAAATTGCAGTGATTTGTGTTGGAATATTATTTGCAACATTATCGATTGGGGCAAGTGTTTAGTCTGTCTATTCATGCATTTTACACTCTAAATGGAACACTGATAACAATCCTACCAGTACGCAGCTACATCTGCAGTATGTTAATGGTAAGCTTTTTGGTTTAAGTTAATAAAAACATATATTGATTTTTTTATTCAGTTGCATAAGTATAGTACTTCTTTGCTATTCACAGGCAATAGGAAATCAATGCAAGTAATTGAGACTAAAGATGGGTACCTTTCACATTTGAACCAATAATAATTTCCGGTACTTGGAAATCAATGTCCTTTGTCACCGATTCTGTTCATAACTTTTATGGACAGAATTTCTAGGCGCAGTCAAGGCATTGAGGGGTTCCGGTTTGGTGACCGCGGGATTAGGTCTCTGCTTTTTGCAGACGATATGGTCCTGTTGGCTTCATCTGGCCGAGATCTTTAGCTCTCACTGGATCGGTTCGCAGCCGAGTGTGAAGCGACCGGAATGAGAATCAGCACCTCCAAGTCCGAGTCGATGGTTCTCGCCCGGAAAAGGGTGGAGTGCCATCTTCGGGTTGGGGAGGAGACCTTGCCCCAAGTGGAGGAGTTCAAGTACCTTGGAGTCTTGTTCACGAGTGGGGGAAGAGTGGATCGTGAGATCGACAGGCGGATCGGTGCGGCGTCTTCAGTAATGCGGACGTTGTATCGATCCGTTGTGGTGAAGAAGGAGCTGAGCCGGAAGGCAAAGCTCTCAATTTACCGGTCGATCTACGTTCCCATCCTCACCTATGGTCATGAGCTTTGGGTCATGACCGAAAGGATAAGATCACGGGTACAAGCGGCCGAAATGAGTTTCCTCCGCCGTGTGGCGGGGCTCTCCCTTAGAGATAGGGTGAGAAGCTCTGCCATCCGGGAGGAACTCAAAGTAAAGCCGCTGCTCCTTCACATGGAGAGGAGCCAGATGAGGTGGTTCGGGCATTTGGTCAGGATGCCACCCGAACGTCTCCCTATGGAGGTGTTTAGGGCACGTCCAACCGGTAGGAGGCCACGGGGAAGACCCAGGACACGTTGGGAAGACTATGTCTCCCGGCTGGCCTGGGAACGCCTCGGGATCCCCCGGGAAGAGCTAGACGAAGTGGCTGGGGAGAGGGAAGTCTGGGTTTCCCTGCTTAGGCTGCTGCCCCCGCGACCCGACCTCGGATAAGCGGAAGAAGATGGATGGATGGATGGATGGATGGAAATCAATGGTGGTACCAATTTTTGGTACAAACCTCGTTTCCTTATGAGTTGGGAAATTGTGTTAGATGTAAATATAAACAGAATACAATGATTTGCAAATCCTTTTAAACCCATATTCAATTAAATGCACTACAAAGACAACATATTTGATGTTCAAACTAATAAACTTAATTTTTTTTTTGTAAATAATAATCAACGTAGAATTTATTGGCTGCAACACGTGCTGACGTAGTTGGGAAAGGGCATGTTCACCACTGTGTTACATCACCTTTTCTTTTAACAACACTCAACTGAAGAATCTAATTGTTGGAGCTTTGAAAGTGGAATTCTTTCTCATTCTTGTTTATTGCAAAGATTCTGTCGTTCAACAGTCCGGGGTCTCCACTGTCGTATTTTACGCTTCATAATGCGCCACACATTTTGGATGGGAGACAGGTTTGGACTGCAGGCGGGCCAGTAAAGTACCCACACTCTTTTTTCACGAAGCCACGCTGTTGTAACAATTGTCTCGCTGAAATAAGCAGGAGCATCCATGATAACGTTGCTTGGATGACAACATATGTTGTTTCAAAACCTGTATGGACCATTCAGCATTAATGGTGCCTTCACAGATGTGTAAGTTACCCATGCCTTTGGGCACTAATACACCTCCATACCATCACAGATGCTGGCTTTTGAACTTTGCGCCTATAACAATCCGGATGATTATTTTCCTCTTTGTTCCGGAGTACACCATGTCCACAGTTTCCAAATAAAATTTGAAATGTGGACTCCTCAGACTATAGAACACTTTTCCACTTTGCATCAGTCCATCTTAGATGAGCTCGGGCCCAGCGAAGCCGGCGGCTTTTCTGGATGTTGTTGATAAATGGCTTTGGCTTTGCATAGTAGAGTTTTAACTTGCACTTACAGATGTAGCGACAAACTGTAGTTACTGACAGTGGTTTTATGAAGTGTTTCTGAGCCCATGTGGTGATATCCTTTACACACTGATTTCGGTTTTTGATGCAGTACCGCCTGAGGGTTCAAAGGTCCGTAATATCATCGCTTACGTGCAGTGATTTCGCCAGATTCTCTGAACCTTTTGATGATTTTACGGAAAGTAGATGGTAAAATCCCTAAATTCCTTGCAATAGCTCGTTGAGAAATATTGTTCTAAAACTGTTCGACAATTTGCTTACAAAGTGGTGACCCTCGCCCCATCCTTGTTTGTGAATTACTTAGCATTTCATGGAAGCTGCTTTTATACCCAATCATGGCACCCACCTGTTCCCAATTAGCCTGCACACCTGTGGGATGTTCCAAATAAGTGTTTGATGAGCATTCCTCAACTTTATCAGTATTTATCGCCACCTTTCCCAACTTCTTTGTCACGTGTTGCTGGCATCAAATTCTAAAGTTAATGATTATTTGCAAAAAAAAAAATGTTTCTCAGTTTGAACATCAAATATGTTGTCTTTGTAGCATATTCAACTGAATATGGGTTAAAAATGATTTGAAAATCATTGTTTTCCATTTATATTTACATCTAACACAAATATTTATATTTACATCTAACACAAATCATTGTTTTCCATTTATATTTACATCTAACACAATTTCCCAACTGAAATGGAAACGGGGTTTGTACTTTTGTGCGTGTTAATGAATGTTAATTGTTAAGATTACGACACTTTTGTCAACATGATTTACGGCAGTTTTTTCGTGCGCGCCTTCACTGCTACCATGGTTTTTGTTTTTTTAAAGCAATCTTTATTTCAATACCATTTTAATGTAAATTCATTTCAAACAAGCATTAATTACTGAAACCCAAACTTTCTGCTCGGCAGCCTTAAATGACATACATCAATTCACAATGATGCCAATTTTAAAGTCTGTAATAGTTTAGTTCAAAAATGTACATTAAGTGAAAATTGACTCTTGAGAATTTGATTGCGTCATTCATTGCAAAGTCAGCGGAGTGAAAGTAATCGCTATTGTCCCCAATTTTTTTTTTTTTTTAAGCTACTCACTGTAGATTTTCATATTATTTTTCTTTTTTCCTACTATGTAAGCTTTTTTTTATACAAAACATTGAAATATTGCAGTAGTGCAGTCATAAAAAAAATAGCAGAAAATAAATTGATATAGTTTTTGCACATGCGTGGAGCGATGGTGTAGTGACACCGCCCCATGCTTTCGTTGCCACACAAGGTGTCGCCGTCTTGCACTTACTTCACTACTTGACTTACTTTAGTAATCGAGTAATCTATTATTATATATACCATTATATATTGATTAGTTTTCTAATAAAAGCAGATCATCAACATTCAGAATATACTTTTAAGATGTATGCATTATTGTATGAAATGTTTTATTTTCCACCACACAGATCACGGCCCACTGCAGCTGCCATGAAATAAACTACGTCCTCCATAGGTTCAGATTAAAAAAAATAATTATTCGTTACACTCGTTAACATGTAATAGAAGTAGCAGAATATAAATCAAAGCTTTTTTTTTTCACATAAATGGGCGGCACGGTCGTACAGGAGTTAGTGTGTGTGCGCCTCCCAATACGAAGGGCCTGGGTTCGATCCCGGGCTCGGGATCTTTCTGTGCGAAGTTTGCATGTTTTCCCCGTGACTGCGTGAATTCCCTCCGGGTCCTCCGGCTTCCTCCCACCTCCTAAGACATGCACCTGGGGATTAGTTAATTAGCTACTCTAAATCGGCCCTAGTGTGTGAATGTTGTCTGTCTATCTGTGTTGGCCCTGTGATGAGGTGGCGCATACTTACTTTACGGGACGGCGTGGCGCAGTGGGAGAGTGTCCGTGCGCAACCCGAGGGGCCCTGGTTCAAATCCCACCTAGTACCAACCTCGTCATGTCCGTTGTGTCCTGAGCACGACACTTCACCCTTGCTCCTGATGGGTGCTGGTTGGCGCCTTGCATGGCAGCTCCCTCCATCAGTGTGTGAATGTGTGTGTGAATGGGTAAATGTGGAAGTAGTGTCAAAGCGCTTTGAGTACCTTGAAGGTAGAAAAGCGCTATACAAGTACAACCCATTTATCATTTATACTTGCCAACCTTGAGACCTCCGATTTGGTCGGGGGTGGGGCGGAGGCGTGGTTGGGGGGCGTGGTTGGGGCCGGGGGAGTGGTTAAGAGGGGTGGCGTATAATTCACCACTCGAGTATTTCATATATGTTTCATATATATATATATATATATATATATATATATATATATATTTATATGTATATGAAATACTTGACTTTCAGTGAATTTTAGCTATTTATTATATTATATATATATATATATATATAAATAAAGTAATTGCATTTCCGATGGCACCTATGAAATACACAGTAATAAAAACACAGTTGTTCTATTAACTGTACTGTGCTTGCTGGTTACAAAAAAAAACAACACTTACCTTTCACTATTTGAGTAACCTTTGTTCTGCCATTTGCGTATTGGCGAGCGATCTACGAATCCGGGAACATCCTTCACGGATTTATTGTAGACATCCGCAAATGAGAACGGGACGTTGCTTCCAGCTATCAGCATAGCCATCTTTGTTTCAGCATAAGCTACACCTTCGGGTCTCCATTTTGTGAGGTGGGCCATAATACTGGGTTGGGAATGATGCTGCGCTGCGGACGCTTTGTGCTTCGCTGACCGTTCATGGCTGAGTATATCCATTCATCCGCCGTGTTCAGTGAAGAAGTCTGTTCTACAAAATTTACAGGCAACATACCCCTTCCCCTTCGAACTCTCCTGGATAAACTGAAATTCTTGTTTCCAATCGTTCTGGAACTTGCAAGCGTATTTCTTTATTTTGCTCGTCGACGGCGTAATATATTGGGTTGGAGTCAATAACCAGTTAGGTCTCTTTACTGTGGGCTTCAGAACAGACTTCCTAATGCATGTTCCTTGACTGCACTTAAATGTAGAATACATTTACATTCTATTCTATGTACAGTAGATCCCAGTATTGTCCTGTTTAAGAGGGTCACAACATTGAGTCAGGTCTGGAGCTGGAGGGGGCGTGGCCTCCAGCTCCGCCTGAATTTCGGGTGAAAATTTGTCCTGGGAGTTTCCCGGAAAATCCGGGAGGGTTGGCAAGTATGAGTGGCGACTTGTCCAGGGTGTACCGTGCCTTCCGCCCGAAGAAGCTGAGATAGGCTCCATTACCCCTGCAACCCTGAACGGGACAAGCAGTAGAACATGGATGGACTATCACGTATTTATGAACCATTACCATATTGGGGTGAATGAAGTGTGTTTTCTGTCAAAGGAAATACGACCCTTTTTTTTTTTTTACAAAAAATCTGCATATTTGTTGGATTGCAACTATGCGGATATCCTCTGTGGCTCACTAATGTTGGAAGATGAAAAACATATTTTAAAATGTTCCCAATGTTAGCTGCATAAGTGCAAAATAATGGCAATGAGAGTTGTAGGTGCTCCACTTTTCTGCTTTTTCAGACTCACTGGAGGCCACTTCACAGGGCAATATTAGTCATTCTGGTCTTGAGGTTTGAAAATGGGCTGCTGTTGCCGTGACTGACCTGACCAGCTCAGCCCTGCCATGTTAGCAACTACTAGATGAGGTCGGAGTCTGCTGATTTATGGGAACTAGAAGGCCAACTTCTGGAAGCATGTGACCACAATTAATGACCCATCTGCGATTAAATGGAAAGGACAGAGAGTGCTGTCTTATTGTGGTGGCTCCTGCTATGTTTGCTTCTTTCAGGATGAGTGGGTGTTTGGCTTCTCAGTGTGGATCTTACCATGTTTTTCTGTCAGCCTCGCTCTGTTTAAACATGATGGTTTACAGCGGGGCCTGATTTTTACACGCCAGTGGTATTGAGATCACGTCTCAGTATCAGGTATTACCAGTATTTATTTAAAAAAAAAACAACCACGATCCATTTCAGGGTGCTGGTCGACCTCCAATTTGTTGAAATTTTATTACAAAGGTTCTCATAAGAATCAATTATAGTTGAAATCGTATGTTCCACATTCAAATGTTTTCCATATCGTACAATACCTATGGCAGGGGTGCCCATTACGTCGATCGCGAGCTACCAGTCGACCGCGGGGGGTGTGTCAGTCGATCTCGAGCCAGGCTTTTAAAAAAAATAGACCTAAAAATGAGTCATCATCAATCTTCACCAAGACGTCACTTAAATGACATTCACGGTACCGGAGGGTCTTGTGAGATGACGCTGGCTGCTGCAAGATCATTATTATGAAAATATGACCGAGAGGAAGGCGAGAAACACTTTTTATTTCAACAGACTCTCGCGCCGTACCTTCCGTCAAAACTCTAAAGGCCGACTGCACATTTCCTATCTTCACAATAAAAGCCCTGCTTCATGCTGCCTGCACTAACTAAATACAGAGTCTCAGAAAACTGGCGTGCACAAGCGATCCCTCAGAAAGCTGGCGTGCACAAGTGATGTGCACGCCAGCTTTCTGAGACTCTTATTTTGTTAGCGCAGGCAGCATGAAGCAGGGCTTTTATTGTGAAGATAGGAAATGTGCAGTCGGCCTTTAGAGTTTTGACGGAAGGGACGGCGCGAAAGTCTGTTGAAATAAAAAGTGTTTCTCGCCTTCCTCTCTGTCATTTTTTCATAATAATGAACTGGCAGCAGCCAGCGTCATCTCACAAGACCCTCGGGTGCCGTGAATGTCACTCAAAAAAAGCTACGGAATTTGCTGCCAATGTTTTTCTTGTAAAGTGTATGGAAGCTGGATGAATTAGATGCCAAAAAGCAACCACTTTCATGTGGTATTGTACAGAAAGGACAACTTTTTTTCTCCTCCATTTGAAAATGTGGGCGTTATCATCATTACTGTCTGATTCCAATCAATGCAAGTCATCAGAATCAGGTAATACACCAACTTATATTCTTGTCATCGTGAAAGAAAGACATCCATATGTGTTACACATGCTTGTATTATCATTAAACACATTTAACTTGTTTACAAAAATGTCTCTTTCATAAATAAATAAATAAATATAAATGATATATATAAATGAGGTAGATCCCCTCGAGTTGGTCAATTGAAAAGTAGCTCGCCTGGAGAAAAATTGTGGGCACCCCTGACCTATGGGATACATTACACGGGACATAACATCAGTAAGCATACTCTTATTTTTGATGATGTGTGCGTGTAGAGAACGTGTGTGGCCATTTCGCATAAGAGACCTTAACTCTGAGGACACAAGCCAGCAAAGGTAGAACCGATAGACATTCTGTTCTTCTAATATCATTGGTAATATTATACTGACCACCCAAAATGTTGGTTAAAATTTTAAATTGTACGACATCGAATTAGGTCTCTCTGTACTTAGTAAATCAACTTGGAAACTTACATCAACGTATCAGCTTGATTGGTTGTGTGGCGCAGCTCTCAACTTAAAGCACTTGCATCTCAAATCTATCCATACATCCATCTTCTTCCGCTTATCCGAGGTCGGGTCGCGGGGGCAGGAGCCCAAGCAGGGAAGCCCAGACTTCCCTCTCCCCAGCTACTTCGTCTAGCTCTTCCCGGGGGATCCCGAGGCGTTCCCAGGCCAGCCGGGAGACATAGTCTTCCCAACGTGTCCTGGGTCTTCCCCGTGGCCTCCTACCGGTTGGACGTGCCCTAAACACCTCCCTCGGGAGACGTTCGGGTGGCATCCTGACCAGATGCCCGAACCACCTCATCTGGCTCCTCTCGATGTGGAGGAGCAGCGGCTTTACTTTGAGTTCCTCCCGGATGGCAGAGCTTCTCACCCTATCTCTAAGGGAGAGGGAAACTCATTTGGGCCGCTTGTACCCGTGATCTTATCCTTTTGGTCATGACCCAAAGCTCATGACCATAGGTGAGGATGGGAACGTAGATCGACCGGTAAATTGAGAGCTTTGCCTTCCGGCTCAGCTCCTTCTTCACCACAACGGATCGGTACAACGTCCGCATTACTGAAGACGCCGCACCGATCCGCCTGTCGATCTCACGATCCACTCTTCCCCCACTCGTGAACAAGACTCCTAGGTACTTGAACTCCTCCACTTGGGGCAGGGTCTCCTCCCCAACCCGGAGATGGCACTCCACCCTTTTCCGGGAGAGAACCATGGACTCGGATTTGGAGGTGATGATTCTCATTCCGGCCGCTTCACACTCGGCTGCGAACCGATCCAGTGAGAGCTGAAGATCCCGGTCAGATGAAGCCATCAGGACCACATCATCTGCAAAAAGCAGAGACCTAATCCTGCGGTCACCAAACCGGAACCCCTCAACGCCTTGACTGCGCCTAGAAATTCTGTCCATAAAAGTTATGAACAGAATGGGTGACAAAGGACAGCCTTGGCGGAGTCCAACCCTCACTGGAAACGTGGCCGACTTACTGCCAGCAATGCGGACCAAGCTCTGACACTGATCATACAGGGAGCGGACCGCCACAATAAGACAGTCCGATACCCCATACTCTCTGAGCACTCCCCACAGGACTTCCCGAGGGACACGGTCGAATGCCTTCTCCAAGTCCACAAAGCACATGTAGACTGGTTGGGCAAACTCCCAATGCACCCTCAAGAACCCTGCGGAGAGTATAAAGCTGGTCCACAGTTCCACGACCAGGACGAAAACCACACTGTTCCTCCTTAATCCGAGGTTCGACTATCCGGCGTAGCCTCCTCTCCAGTACACCTGAATAAACCTTACCAGGAAGGCTGAGGAGTGTGATCCCACGATAGTTGGAACACACCCTGCGGTCCGTCCCCCTTCTTAAAGAAATTAATTGAAATTAATTTAATCGACATTCAGCCCCTCCAAAACAACAGACTTTTAACAAATAACATACCTTTTAAAAAGAGAATATAAGTTTTAGATATGAACTATTGCAATGGTTCTCAAATGGGGGTCCGCGTACCCCTGGGGGTACTTGAAGGTATGCCAAGGGGTACGTGAGATTTTTCAAAATTATTCTAAAAATAGCAACAATTCAAAAATCCTTTATAAATATATTTATTGAATAATACTTCAACAAAATATGAATGTAAGTTCATAAACTGTGAAAAGAAATGTAACAATGCAATATTCAGTGTTGATAGCTGGATTTTTTGTGGACATGTTCCACAAATATTGATGTTAAAGATTTGTTTTTTCGTGAAGAAATGTTTCGAATGAAGTTGATGAATCCAGATGGATCTCTATTACAATCCCCAAAGAAGGCACTTTAAGTTGTTGATTAGAAATATTTATTTATCATTGAATCACTTGTTTATTTATCAACAAGTTTTTCCTTATTTTTTATATCTTTTCTTCCAAATAGTTCAAGAAAGACCACTACAATTGAGCAATATTTTGCACTGTTATACAATTTAATAAATCAGAAACTGTATAGTGCTGTATTTTACTTCTTTATCCCTTTTTTTTTTTTTTCAAAAAAATTGCTTTGCTCTGATTAGGGGGTACTTGAATTAAAAACATGTTGACAGGGGGTACATCACTGAAAAAAGGTTGAGAACCACTGAACTATTGTATAAAAACAATACAATAGAACAGGGGTCACCAACGCGGTGCCCGCGGGCACCAGATAGCCCGTAAGGACCAGATTAGTAGTTCTAAAAATAGCTCAAATAGCAGCACTTACCAGTGAGCTGTCTCTATTTTTTAATTTTTTTTTTATTTACTAGCGAGCTGGTCTTGCTTTGCTCGACATTTTTAATTTAAGAGAGACAAAACTCAAATAGAAATTGAAAATCCAAGAAAATATTTTAAAGACTTGGTCTTCACTTGTTTAAATTCATTTATTATTTTACTTTGCTTCTTATAATGTCCTTCATACCGACAGCCATCAGACTGTATAATGCATACGTTCCTTCTTGACTGCACTTAAATGTAGAATATATGTAAAATATATTTATATTATTCATATATTATATATATAATATATGTCATATATTATTTATTATTATTATTGTTTATTGTGAGCAAACTATGGTGCTGAATTTCCCCCAGGGATCAATAAAGTACTTTCTATTCTTTTCTATTCTAACTTTCAGAACGACAATTTTAGAGAAAAAATACAACCTTAAAAATGATTATAGGATTTTTAAACACATATACCTTTTTACCTTTTAAATTCCTTCCTCTTCTTTCCTGACAATTTAAATCAATGTTCAAGTATTTTTTTTATTGTAAAGAAAAATAAATAAATTTGGATTTAATTCTTCATTTTTTAGCTTCTGTTTTTTCGACAAATATTTGTGAAATATTTCTTCAAACTTCTGATTAAAATTAAAAAACATTATTCTGGCAAATCTAGAAAATCTTTAGAAAAAAATGTAAATCTTAATTCAAAGTCTTTTGAATGTATTTAAAAAAAAATATTCTGGAAAATCTAGAAGAAATATTGATTTGTCTTTGTTAGAAATATAGCTTGGTCCATTTTGTTTTTAATTCTAACAAAATGCAGATTGGATTTTAACCTATTTAAAACTTGTCATCAAAATTGTAAAATTAATCTTAATCAGGAAAAATTACTAATGTTCCATAATTTTTAATTTTTTTATTTTTTCAAAAAGATTCGAATTTGTAAAATTGTAAAATTAATCTTAATCAGGAAAAAATACTAATGTTCCATAATTTTTTATTTTTTTATTTTTTCAAAAAGATTCGAATTAGCTAGTTTTTCTCCTCTTTTTTTCGGTTGAATTTTAAATAGAAGATAAACTATGTTTCAAAATTTTATTTAAATTTTTTTCCTCTTTTCTCCTCTTTTAAACCGTTCAATTAAGTGTTTTTTTTCATCATTTATTCTCTACAAAAATCTTTCCATAAAGGAAAAAAAATGTACGACAGAATGACAGACAAAAATACCCTTTTTATATATATTTATTTATTAAAGGTAAATTGAGCAAATTGGCTATTTCTGGCATATTATTTAAGAGTGTATCAAACTGGTAGCCCTTCGCATTAATCAGTGCCCAAGAAGTAGCTCTTGGTTTCAAAAAGGTTGGTGACCCCTGCAATAGAATGTAGTACAAACAATTTAAGTTGTTTTATAGAGATATGTAATGATAATGAACAGTATTACCTTAGAGCAGTGGTTCTCAACCTTTTTTCAGTGATGTACCCCCTGTGAACATTTTTTTTAATTCAAGTACCCCCTAATCAGAGCAAAGCATTTTTGGTTGAAAAAAAGAAATAAAGAAGTAAAATACAGCACTATGTCGTCAGTTTCTGATTTAGTAAATTGTATAACAGTGCAAAATATTGCTCATTTGTAGTGACATTTCTTGAACTATTTGGAGAAAAAGATATAAAAATAGTTGAAAAATAAACAAGTGATTCAATTATAAATAAAGATTTCTACACATACTGCGATGAGGGAGCGACTTGTCCAGGGTGTACCCCGCCTTCCGCCCGATTGTAACTAAGATAGGCACCAGCGCCCCCCCGACACCAAAGGGAATAAGCGGTAGAAAATGGATGGATGGATATCTGTAAATTTAATCCTCTTCTCCTAACCACTCCTACTAATATGCGCCACATTGTGAACCCACACAAAAGAAGAATGACAAACGCATTTCGTGAGAAAATCCTCACAGTAACACAACATAAACCGCCTCACCTCCCGAAATCGGAGGTCTCAAGGTTGGCAAGTATGGCCTTAAAGAAGTTTGGATACAATTGTTAAATGTTTAAACATGTTCCTGGATGACATCTGTCAATAAAATTGCATTTGTGTACAAATATCGGGGTCTTTTCTCAATCAAATTTTAGTTATACAAGCAAATAATCCCCTTTGGTTAATCAAATTTAATCCAAATTCCAAAATGTAATTAATCTGATCAGAAAATAATCATTTGACAGCCCTAATTTTAAAGTTGAATATGATATGTATGTGGACACGGTTGCAGTGTCACTGACCTAACATTTTCCATTGTCATTGTCCAATGTTTTGAAATACGTTGCGTAACCTTGCATCATTTCTTGTCACTTTTCCCTGCTCTCCCAGATGCAGTTCAATCCGCTTCTGTGCAGTTGGAGCTGCAAGATGTGCTGGTGAGAACTGGACTGAAGGAGCAAAGCCATGTCCTACTGGGGCCTTTTTCCTGCAGCAGCTCACTGGAGGCTCGCTGGTGTCGGCACAGTGGCAGTCCTGGACCTGAGCCTGGTGCCCCTAAACTGCTGCTGGACCTGAAAGGAGGCCTGCTGCAGGTCTGAATACCCATGGATTCAATGCACCAGTCATTAGTAGTTTTTTTAATCTTACATATATTTATTTGACATTCACTGGGTAACTTGGCTATAGTCTTTAGTAAGGATTATGGATTGAATGCTCCAGATTTTAAGGTTTTACTACTTACGTATAAAATACTACACGGTCTAGCTCCATCCTATCTTGCCGATTGTATTGTACCATATGTCCCGGCAAGAAATCTGCGTTCAAAGGACTCCGGCTTATTAGTGATTCCCAAAGCCCAAAAAAAGTCTGCGGGCTATAGAGCGTTTTCCGTTCGGGCTCCAGTACTCTGGAATGCCCTCCCGGTAACAGTTCGAGATGCCACCTCAGTAGAAGCATTTAAGTCTCACCTTAAAACTCATTTGTATACTCTAGCCTTTAAATAGAATCCCTTTTTAGACCAGTTGATCTGCCGTTTCTTTTCTTTTTCTCCTATGTCCCACTCTCCTTTGTGGAGGGGGTCCGGTCCAATCCGGTGGCCATGTACTGCTTGCCTGTGTATCGGCTGGGGACATCTCTGCGCTGCTGATCCGCCTCCGCTTGGGATGGTTTCCTGCTGGCTCCGCTGTGAACGGGACTCTCGCTGCTGTGTTGGATCCGCTTTGGACTGGACTCTCGCTGCTGTGTTGGATCCATTGTGGATTGAACTTTCACAGTATCATGTTAGACCCGCTCGACATCCATTGCTTTCCTCCTCTCCAAGGTTCTCATAGTCATCATTGTCACCGACGTCCCACTGGGTCATTATTGTCACCGATGTCCCACTGGGTGTGAGTTTTCCTTGCCCTTATGTGGGCCTACCGAGGATGTGGTGGTGGTTTGTGCAGCCCTTTGAGACACTAGTGATTTAGGGCTATATAAGTAAACATTGATTGATTGATTGATTGAGATGCAACCTATGTGACTTTGAGTCGTGGAATATTATACGGCTACATTTAAGCAGGGTGATATTTGATATGCAGCAACAGAAAGATAAATAACGTTCCCTGTTGAAAATTCCCTGTTTCAATTTCAATAACTGATTGCATTATTACTAGGCGTTGTTCCATATTAGTACTTCAGAGCGATCATTTCCAGTGGATCCCCTAATACAAAATCGCTTGTTTTACTTTGCAAATATTGCCGTTTATGGTGTTTTAATCAAGCGCTGTACAAAAACCACTGGAATTCCTTCCGATTCCTTCATCTTTTTTTCTCCTTCCAAATGCCTGAAACTCCCTGAATTTTCCTGTTTAGTCATAAAGCCGCTCGAGTGCATTAGTGAGTAGCAAGCAGGCAGGCAGCTCCATGTGTGAAACACTTTTGACTCAGAAATTCCTGGTTCTTAGTCCAGATCACAGCAGATACACTTCGATGGCGTGTGGGAAGGGGAACGCCGTGAAAGGAGGATGCTTGGTTGTTTGGGTAGCATTATTGATGATGTAGGGGTAGGGAACCTGTGGCTCTATTGATGACTGCATCTGGCTCTCGGATAAATCTGAGCTGACATTGCTTAACAGGATAAGAAATGAATAATTCCACTTGTAATCACAGTGTTAAAAATAACATTCAAAATATAAAACATTCTCATGCATTTTCATGTTCAAGAAGTTGCGTTAATGGTAAGAAGTAATTTATTTATTATTGGTTAGTGTGGGGCTTGCCCTCCTGGGGGTTCTTCAGACCACCAAGAGCCTGTTTTAGGGTTACAATATTGTTTTATTTTATTTTTCTTTCAGTTGCTTTAAAGCAATCCAATCCAATCCAATCCATTTTATTTATATAGCACATTGAAACAACAATAACGTTTCCAAAGTGCTGCACAGCCATGTTAAAAACAATTGTAAAAAAAATAAAAAATAAATAAATAAAATAAAATTAAAAAAAAGTATATATATATATATATATATATATATATATATATATATATATTATGCTCCACCAATGACTGAATAAAAACGAAAAAAAATAAAATAAATATAAAAACAAACATGATTAAAAACTATTTTAAAGGGTAAAATCAATTAAAACACTAAAATAGAAATCAAATTGTATAAAAAACACAAAGGACAACAGAGAACAGAGGACCACACAACTCACGTAGTGTTAAAAGCCAAAGAATAAAAGTGGGTCTTAAGACGAGACTTAAAAGAGTCCACTGTGGAAGCAGTTTGAACATGGAGCGACAGAGTGTTCCAGAGCTTAGGGCCGACCACAGAGAAGGCCCTGTCTCCCCTGGTCTTAAGTCTGGTCTTGGGCACCACGAGCTGGAACTGGCTCTCGGACCTCAGAGCGCGCGCAGGAATGTAAATTTGGATAAGGTCCGAGATATATTGAGGTGCCAGTCCATGTAAAGATTTAAAAACAAACAGCAATGTTTTAAAATCAATTCTAAAATGAACAGGGAGCCAGTGCAAACTCTGAAGAATTGTCTTTTTCTCTTTCGTCCTCACTCGCGCTCTAGCTCCAGCCCCAACCCTGTCTCTCCTCCTGGCTGCTGCTTATAACAGAGCGACAGGTGATCAGACAAAAAGGCCCAGGTGGGCGGTCTACGCACCTGTCGCTGATTTCGAGGCCGGTCCTGGCAACATCCAGCTTTGCTGCAGGCCCACAGGCCACGCCCCCTCCACAGTTAGCTTCAGAATAACAATGTTATTACAAAGAATAAGAGACTTGTTATACTCTGGAAATGTTTGTCTTGCTTAAAAATGCACGTGTTTCGTTGTGTTCAGTGTTAAAAAAAATATTATATGGCTCTTTGGGAAATACATTTTAAAATATTTGGCTTCTTGGCTCTCTCAGCCAAAAAGGTTCCCGACCCCTGAAGTAAAGCAATGAGCCATGCAGCGGTTTCTCCCCTTGTTTTGGAAAATAATGTTGAATTATTGTTGTCAGAATTCACATATTAGTTGTGATTCTTAGTCACTGTGTAGGCTTTTTCTTCTGTTTTCTGTTCTTACATTTCCCAACACATCATACTAGGGCTGCATGATGCGTAAAAACGTTTTTTTGATTTTTCTCTCCAAAATTCCTATTTTAATTCGATTTGCGTTTTTTTCCTATTATACATAAAAACGTATAAAACTCTGAAAATATCGAGTGAAAGAAGACATGTTATCTTTACACTGTCAATCAACATATTCTTGTCTCAAAGTTCCATACATTAGAACAGGGGTCGGGAACCTTTTTGGCTGAGAGAGCCATGCAAGCCAAATATTTATAAAAGTATTTCCGTGAGAACCATATATATATATTTTTTTAAACACTGAATACAACTAAATGCGTGCATTTTAAGAAAGATCAACATTTTTAGAGTATAATATGTCTCTTATTATTTTCAATAACATTGTTATTCTGAGGCTAACCAAAAATACATACAATACTTCTTACCATTAATCAGACTTCTTGAACAGGTTCGGTAGAAACCGGATAGATGGATAAAAATACATGAGAATGGTTTGTATTTTTAACGTTATTTATTCATTACTTATTGTGTTAAGCAATGTCAGCTAAGATTTATCTGAGAGCCAGATGCCACATCTGGCTCCAGAGCCATAGGTTCCCTACCCCTGCATTAGAACAATATGCAATAATTCAAGTTTAAGAATAGTTAGCTTTCTGCATAAAAACTCAGACCTTTTTTCTATGTAATGTTTTTAAACTGAATAAATCATTGATAAAAAGAAACGTTCAGATAAAAAAAGATGGTCAGTGTTTATAATGTAATGTAATCATAATGTATAACAGTGCAAGTAACCATTTAAAAGTATGTACATTACATCTACATATACATATTACACTTTTCATTACTGCAGAATTGTTTACAATGGAACTGTGGTTTAAAGGTAAATAACTTTACCCTAAATCAGGGGTCTCAAACTCTATTTGCCTGGGGGCCACTGGATGCAGAAACTGGGTGAGACTGGGCCGCAAGAAAAGATTTCTCTTAAAAAAATCCAACGTGCACTTTTTAATGAATTCAACTTCTTTGCATGGCCTTCCCGCCCTAGCAACATACTTGCCAACCCTCCCAACACACCCATTCCCCCGAATTTGTCCCGATTTTCACCCGGCCAACAATATTAAGGGCGTACCGTGATGGCACCGCCTTCTACGTCCTTTACAACAGTGGTCCCCAACCACCGGGCCACGGCCCGGTACCTGGCCGTGGCCCGATTGGCTACCGGGCCGCAGAAGAATTTTTTATTTATATTTATTTAAAAAAAAAATAAAATAAAATAAAAATAATTTTTGGGGGCTTCACAGTGGCAGAGGGGTTAGTGCGTCTGCCTCACAATACGAAGTTCCTGCAGTCCTGGGTTCAAATCCAGGCTCGGGATCCTTCTGTGTGGAGTTTGCATGTCCTCCCCGTGAGTGCGTGGGTTCCCTCCGGGTACTCCGACTTCCTCCCACTTCCAAAGACATGCACCTGGGGATAGGTTGATTGGCAACACTAAATTGGCCCTAGTGTGTGAATGTGTGTGTGAATGTTGTCCGTCTATCAGTGTTGGCCCTGCGATGAGGTGGCGACTTGTCCAGGGTGTACCCCGCCTTCCGCCCGATTGTAGCTGAGATAGGCGCCAGCGTCCCCCGCGACCCCAAAAGGGAATAAGCGGTAGGAAATGGATGGATGGATAATTTTTTTTTTTTTTTAATCAGATCAACATAAAAACACAATATACACTTACAATTAGTGCACTAACCACAAAAACCTCCCTTTTTCATGACAAAGAAAAAAAAATATATATATATACACGACCTCAACTGACACATGGGGGGGGGGTCAATGTGTGGGGGGGGATTTGGTGGTAGTACATGTGATATTGTAGCATCCCGGAAGAGTTAGGGCCGCATGGGATTCTGGGTATTTGTTTTGTTGTGTTACGGTGCGAATGTTCTCCCGAAATGTGTTTGTCATTCTTGTTTGATGTGGGTTCACAGCGTGGCGCATAATTGTAACAGTGTTAATGTTGATTAACGGCCACTTTCAGTGTGACCTTTGTGGCTGTTGATCAAGTATGTCTTGCAGTCATTTACGTGCGTGTTCAAATGCAAGATACAGCATATGACTGGGTTGGCACGCTGTTTGTTCAGGTTTTATAGGGCGTTTAAAGACCGAGCCATAGGGTGAAAATTGATAGAAATTCAAGGGAATGGTTGCCCTGAAATTTCGGGAGTCTCTCGGAGAAATCGGGAAGGCTGGCAAGTGTGACGCTGTAAAGCACCATTCATATAAAACTTGCGGGCCGCACTAACGTTAAATTTTCATATCAAGGTGCGGGCCGCAAAATAACGTCTCGCAGGCCGCAATTGGCTCGCGGGACGTGTGTCTGAGACCCCTGCCCTAAATAAACAACCGAAAAATAAAATTGGTTAATAAATTCATTAAATTATTAACTATTAAACTTCTTAAATTGCTTTTTTTTTCGTTTGATAAACTTGGTCTGACGTTGTCTTTTTTTTCATTGCCATTACGTGATCACGACATTCTCGCTGAATGCTCATGTTGATGGGCTCATATTGCCATCCAAATTGAAGATGATATCCTCCCACAACAAGAGAGTTGGCTTTGTAATCATATATTTTTTTTCCTCCTTTTTTTTGTTAGTTTGCAATTCGGTAGGCTGTCTCTTCTTCTTTTGTGTGTGTGTAAGTTCGTGCCCCGCTCTAGTCTCCGCCCATCAAGATTGTGTATGACTTAAAAGACTCACTGCGTTTTGTTAATTTTATTGTTAAATAAACACACTCAGGTGCTGAGAGCAATGCGTAGAATAGGCTGTGTTTCTCCCTCTTTGAAGCAAGAGACAAATCTGAGGCTCAGTAATTCTGATTGGCGATCATGGCTCTAAAATACCGGTGACAGCGGGAAAAAATAAACAAAAAAACCCTTTGCCTCCTACGGTTACGTAATCGCACTAATTGAAACCTTGATGTTGATTAATCGTACCGTCTTATCTCATACTGTTCTTTTCTGTAAGTTCACGTTTCATAATTTAACTTTATGCTTCCATTCTTCCTCTAAATCATGGGTGTCAAACTCTGGCCCGCGGGCCAAATTTGGCCCGCCGTGTAATTTAATTTGGCCCTTGAGGCAATATCAAATTAACATTAGAGCTGGCCCGCCAATATTATACAGCGTCAGTGCCGCTGTAACAACGCATTCACCGCTTGTACTCATACTTGCCAACCCTCCTGATTTTCCCGAGAGACTCTCGAAAATCTCCCGGGGCAACCATTCTCCCGAGCGTTCTCCACAATCTGTCGTTACGTCCGCTTTTCCTCTATACATACAGCGTGCCGGCCAAGTCACATAGTATATGCGGCTTGTACACACACACAAGTGAATGCAAGGCATATTTGATCAACAGCCATACAGGTCACACTGAGGGTGGCCGTATAAACAACTTTAACACTATTACAAATATGCGCCACACTGTGAAGCCACACCAAACAAGAATGACCAACACATTTTGGGAGAAAAACCGCACCTAAACACAACATGAACACAACAGAACAAATACCCAGAATCCCGTGCAGCACTAACTCTTCCAGGACGCTACAATACACACCCCCCGCTACCACCAAACCCCGCCACCCCCCAACCCCGACCACCTCATGGTTATTTTATTTTCAAATGTATTAGCTTGTGGAAAAAGTTAATGTTGATATTTACCTCAGAAGGCTGCAAATAGAAAAGAGGCATTACATTTTTAATTAAAATTTTATTTCTGTGATGTTTTTTCGTTTGTTTTTTGAAAGTTGATTTTGCACTATTAAATTATATAAGCGTTGTTAAAGCAAATCAGTGTAGCAAACTGAGCAATAATTAGCGTTTTATTCATGCACTTTCTCTTGCTACTTCAAGGCTTGAATGATTGATTAATTAATTATTGTTATCCATCCATCCATTTTCTACCGCTTATTCCCTTTTGGGGTCGCGGGGGGCGCTGGCGCCTATCCCAGCTACAATCGGGCGGAAGGCGGGGTACACCCTGGACAAGTCGCCACCTCATCGCAGGGCCAACACAGATAGACAGACAACATTCACACACTAGGGCCAATTTAGTGTTGCCAATCAACCTATCCCCAGGTGCATGTCTTTGGAAGTGGGAGGAAGCCGGAGTACCCGGAGGGAACCCACGCAGTTACGGGGAGAACATGCAAACTCCACACAGAAAGATCCCGAGCCTGGGATTGAACCCAGGACTGCAGGACCTTCGTATTGTGAGGCAGACTCACTAACCCCTCTGCCACCGTGAAGCCCTAATTATTGTTATTTTACTTTCAAATTTATTATTGGCCTGTGGAAAAAGTTAATTTTTTCTATTTACCTTCAGAAAGCTGCAAATAGAAAAGAGGAATTGAATTTTTATCTAAATTTTATTTGATATGCCATTGATATTTTTTAATTATTGTTATTATTATTTGAAACTTGATTTTGTGTGTCACTGTAAGGTCATATAAGCCTTGCTTGTTCAATATTCAATGCAAAACTTGTTTGGGTCCGTATTAAAAGGTTAATTTGTTCAACCCTTGGCCCGCAGCTTTGTTCAGTTTTAAATTTTGGCCCACTCTGTATATGAGTTTGACTCCCCTGCTCTAAATCAAACCGTTTGTATTCTGCATCCATCTGACAGGTGTTTTGGGGACAAGAACACTTAAATTGCCTGAAGCTGGTTGAGGAGCATCTCAGAGCATATTACAGTACCCACAGAGGGGACACGGTTGACAATGTCCCCAAAGCCAAATCCTGCCAGACCCAGCCACCATCCTCTCCAGGCACTCTATGTCCTCGCTCAGAACACAGCTCTGATGACCTGCGGACAGGACAGTTCCAGTACATCCAGGACTCAGGTATATATTCACGTAGTGATACAGAACCTAATGTAACTTATACTCATCGTCACTTTTGGTCCCAACTTTATTTGCTTTCCAGTCAATTTGTTTGGAACTATAACCAAAAGTTACATGTAGAGTTATATCAACATTTAGCCGTAAGAATGGGATATATTGTGGTCGTGTGCAACCATGCATTTAATTTCTGTGTCCTGTAGAACCTTGATTTACTAACTCAGTTGTTTCCTAAACAGTGTTTATAAATAGGAACCTTTATACATTCAATCCAATCCAATCCAATCCACTTTATTTATATAGCACATTCAAACAACAATAACGTTTCCAAAGTGCTGCACAGCCATGTTAAAAACAATATTATGCTCCACCAATGACTGAATAAAACAAAAAATGAATAAAAATAGAACCAATAAAAACAATATAAAAACAAATATGATTAAAAACTATTTTAAAGGGTAAAATCAATTAAAACAGTAAAATAAAAATCAAAGTGTATAAAAAACACTGAGGACAACAGAGGACCACACAACTCACGTAGTGTTAAAAGCCAAATAATAAAAGTGGGTCTTTGAAAACAATTTCTCCATAAAAAACAATGTAAACATGAATCATGGATTCCAGCCGCGACAAAAGTTGATATTTTGCACACTTTGGAAACACTATGGCAGCACGGTGGCAGAGAGGGGTTAGTGCGTCTGCCTCACATTACGAAGGTGCTGAGTAGTCCTGGGTTCAATCCCGGGCTCGGGATCTTTCTGTGTGGAGTTTGCATGTTCTCCCCGTGACTGCGTGGGTTCCGTCCGGGTAGTCCGGCTTCCTCCCACTTCCAAAAACATGCACCTGGGGATTAGTTAATTAGGAACACTAAATTGGCCCTAGTGTGTGAATGTGAGTGTGAATGTTGTCTGTCTATCTGTGTTGGCCCTGCGATGAGGTGGCGACTTGTCCAAGGTGTACCCCGCCTTCCGCCCGATTGTAGCTGAGATAGGCACCAGCGCCCCCCGTAACCCCAAAAAGGGAATAAGCGGTAAAAAATGGATGGATGAAAACACTATAAAGCTCAATGCAGGAAGGTTATAATAGTTAGGGATTTTTCATTATAGTGTGTTTTTTTATTTAGTTTTGACTTTTTCCCCCCTCTAATTCAGTTAGTTTTAATTAGTTTTTAGTTTGCTAGTTTTCATTTTTCCTAAATGCTTAGTTTTAGTTTAGTTTGTATTAGATTCACTTTTTTTATACTTTCAATTTGTGCTTTGCCTTTTCCATCTTAGATAAAGTTTAAGTACCTATGATTGTCACACACACACTAGGTGTGGCGAAATTATTCTCTGCATTTGACCCATCACCCTTGATCACCCCCGGGAGGTGAGGGGAGCAGTGAGCAGCAGCGGTGGCTGCGCCCAGGAATAATTTTGGGGGATTTAACCCCCAATTCCAACCCTTGATGCTGAGTTCCAAGCAGGGAGGTAATGGGTCCCATTATTATAGGCTTTCGTATGACATGGTTTTGAACTCACGACCTCTCAGGGCGGACACTCTGTGCCCGTGGGCACCAGGGAGCTCGTAAGGACCAGATGAGTCGCCCGCTGGCCTGTTCAAAAAAATAGCTCAAATAGCAGCACTTACCAGTGAGCTGCCTCAATTTTTAAAATTGTATTATTTACTAGCTAGCTGGTCTCGCTTTGTTCGATATTTTTAATTCTAAGAGAGACAAAACTCAAATAGAATTTGAAAATCCAAGAAAATATTTAAAGACTTGGTCTTCACCTGTTTAAATAAAATTCAATTGTTTTTTTTACTTTGCTTCTTATAACTTTCAGGAAGACAATTTTAGAGAAAAAATACAACCTTAAAAATGATTTTAGGATTTTTAAACACATATACCTTTTAAATTCCTTCTTCTTTCCTGACAATTTAAAATGTAAAGCCCACCAGGCTGCACCAAACTTTTGGTGCCTTGTTGACACAGAAAAGTACAGTGGTGTATGCGCAGCAGCTATGAAGGTTGCAAGCCTTTTTGGCTCAACTTATCTTTGTGAATCAGCCTTTTCTGACATGAACTTGATCAAGAACAAACACAGAACACGCTTCACTGATGCACATCTGGAAGACTCACTCAGAGTTGCAGTGTCAAGTTCCACAGCAGAGTACAACACACTAGTTATAGCATGCAATGCCAGGCTTCCCACTAACTGACAAAGAAACATATAACAGATTTGGTGTCCAGTTCAAAGTACAACATGATTTATTTAAAAATTTGAGGGTTGACTTTTGTATTTTACATGAGTTATTATTCGTACAAACATGGTGCAAAGTAATTCATGATTTGTTAAAAAATGTTAGTGACTTGCTAGTTAAAATGGGATATTATGACTGTCTTAGAAGTGATCATTTGAAAATGTTCAATTTGAAAAATGTGCACTAAGAGAAAATATAAAAATAAAGTGTTGCATATTGTTATTTATCTGTTTCTATATATATGTATTGTGAGGAATCATTAAGATGATCAGTGTTTCCACAAAGATAAATATAATTCATTATTAATAATAACATAGAGCTAAAGGTAAATTGAGCAAATTGGTTATTTCTGGCAATTTATTTAAGTGTGTATCAAACTGAGTGTGAAGCGACCGGAATGAGAATCAGCACCTCCAAGTCCGAGTCCATGGTTCTCGCCCGGAAAAGGGTGGAATGCCATCTCCGGGTTGGGGAGGAGACCCTGCCCCAAGTGGAGGAGTTCAAGTACCTAGGAGTCTTGTTCACGAGCGAGGGAAGAGTGGATCGTGAGATCGACAGGCGGATCGGTGCGGCGTCTTCAGTAATGCGGACGTTGTACCGATCCGTTGTGGTGAAGAAGGAGCTGAGCCGGAAGGCAAAGCTCTCGATTTACCGGTCGATCTACGTTCCCATCCTCACCTATGGTCATGAGCTTTGGGTCATGACCGAAAGGATAAGATCACGGGTACAAGCGGCCCAAATGAGTTTCCCTCTCCCTTAGAGATAGGGTGAGAAGCTCTGCCATCCGGGAGGAACTCAAAGTAAAGCCGCTGCTCCTTCACATCGAGAGGAGCAAGATGAGGTAGTTCGGGCATCTGGTCAGGATGCCACCCGAACGCCTCCCTAGGGAGGTGTTTAAGGCACGTCCAACCAGTAGGAGGCCACGGGGAAGACCCAGGACACGTTGGGAAGACTATGTCTCCCGGCTGGCCTGGGAACGCCTCGGGATCCCCCGGGAAGAGCTAGACGAAGTGGCTGGGGAGAGGGAAGTCTGGGTTTCCCTTCTTAGGCTGTTGCCCCCGCGACCCAACCTCGGATAAGCGGAAGAAGATGGATGGATGGATGGATGGATATAAATTTAATCCATTATTATTATTATTCTTAGCAGCACTCGCCTTTTGTTTATTTTTGGTTTATGCATTAGATACCTTTGTACCTGCACGCTGCCTCCCGCTGTCGTCTGCGTGTTTTTATCACGACAAACCATCGTCGTCTCACACGACCTGTTCCCGACATCTACAAAGCAATTAGCTACCTGTGCTGTACAGACACTCAACAACGGCACATGAATTGCGAATTATAATTACTGGTGTGCAACCCAATTAGGTGGCACAGCAGACTGTATCTCACGGCACACTAGTGTGCCACGGCACAGTGGTTGAAAAACACTGCTCTGAGCAACCAGAAGCCAGTGGAGTGACCTGAGCACTAGACTATTATAGTCATGTATCCTGATTCTAGTTAGGACTCGAGCAACAGCATTCTTTATAGCTTGTGGGAAGGCCATTACAGTAGTCTAACCTGCTGGAAAAAAGATATTGCCAGGGTATACATAATTTTGGACTTGTTTTATAGTCAGAAAAAACAATATTCTGAATGGATAATCATATAAAACCTATTGGTTAACCAGTGACACACTTTTAAATATTATTTGTATGTGTTTTATTATATCAAAAATAAACTTTTCCGAGTGTAGACGTCAACATCCACGCCGTCTGGAATCATTGAAATCTCTGAATTGAGTGGAGTTTGATCTGATTCCTCTGCCTGTTTTCACTTTAAGTAACATGGTGTTTACTCTTTCTTTTTCTGCTTTATATGAACATGCACACATAGAAACATTATACAAAAGGGATCAAACTTTTCCCTGGCTGTAGACCAGTCATCCACTCTGTCAGCTGTGATTGACTCTTACATTGTTTCACTGTCCTTTGATGCATTTATTATGTTGGCTGAAGCAAGAGAATGAATACTGCTTGATCTGGGACAAAGAGAACAATCTGTTTGCAACATGTTGTCAACAAGCACAGCAAAGTAGTCGCCCAAAATACAGAAAAGTGAAAGTGTCCAAAGTTTCCAAAGGACCTGAATCCCAAACAGCAGCAGCAACTTGATTCAAACACCACTCAAACGTTTCGATCTATGTCATCCAGCTTTTGCAGGTGCTTGGCACGATTCAGTCAATGACTGTTTACTCTCCAGAGAAAAAGTTTACTCAAGCCATCTGTTTATATACTACTACTTATGCATATAAACATTCCGCAAGCATGGAAACATCTACACAGTCATTGTTTTGTTTCAGGTTCCATAGAAACCTCTATAAATGCATCACGGAAATCCCGATTCTTCTTTTTACAATCTTTGATCAAAGTCCAGATCAGATTCTTACCCTGACTGTGTAAATAAGATTGAATAGGGACTGACTGACCAAAAGCAAAAGGAAGTCAATACTAGCAAATTAGACATTAGGTAGGACAGCATTAATGGATTCGGACAAGACCGTGGGAGATCCATCCATTAGCCACCACTTGTCCCTTTCGGGGTCTCGGGCGGTGCTGGAGCCTATCCCAGCTGCATTCGGGCGGGAGGCGGGGAACACCCTGGACGAGTCGCCACCTCATCGCAGGGCCAACACAGATAGACAGACAACATTCACACTCACATTCACACACTAGGGCCAATTTAGTGTTGCCAATCAACCTATCCCCAGGTGCATGTCTTTGGAAGTGGGGGGAAGCCGGAGTACCCGGAGGGAACCCACGCAGTATCGTAAGTATAGCAGAAATATTTACTTTTGTATGCACATTAAATCAACAAAAAATCCTGACTTTGGAGCAATGTTCACAGACTCTAGTGTTTGGCTCTCTATTAGATGCAATGGTTTTGCGAATTGGGAAGGTAATTTTCCTTGTTGATGTCACACACACACAGTCAGGGGGAGAACATGCAAACTCCACACAGAAAGATCCCGAGCCTGGGATTGAACTCAGGACTACTAAGGACCTTCGTCAAGTTCCAAATTAGCTATTAATTGCAAAATATAACAAAGTTTATCAGTTTGAACGTTAAGAATCTTGTCTTTGCAGTCTATTCAGTTGTATATATTTTGAAAATGATTTTCAAATCATTGTGTTCTGTTTTTATATACGATTTACACAGTGTGCCAACTTCACTGGTTTTGGGTTTTGTATAATAATGTGTTTAGCTTATTATAATAATGTGTGAATGTTGTCGGCCTATATGTGTTGGCCCTGCGATGAGGTGGCGACTTGTCCAGGGTGTACCCTGCTTTCCCCCCGATTGTAGCTGAGATAGGCACCAGCGCCCCCCGTGACCCCAAAGGGAATAAGCGGTAGAAAATGGATGGATGGATGGAATTCATAAGGGGTTTTTTTTCCGTCTTTTTTTTCGTGATGACAGGTGAGACTGGAAATCCTTGGTTTACTGTCAAATCAGCCTGGTTACCAGTTAACATTCAATGCATTTTCCTGGGCCATCATGAAAATATCATGCTGTTAGTTTTAGAGTCTGCGATGAGGTGGCGACTTGTCCAGGGTGTACCCCGCCTTCCGCCCGATTGTAGCTGAGATAGGCGCCAGCGCCCCCCGCGACCCCAAAAGGGAATAAAGGGTAGAAAATGGATGGATGGATAATTTTAGAGTACAGGTGGTTATTTTTTACAAGGTTTTTGCGTAAACAAAGAAGCTTTTACAGCTTTTTTGATGAACTTTTTGTTTACTTTGTGTTTAGTATCCTTCAATATGCTCAGACTCTGCTGTTTTCCAGTACAATTTCACCATAATTATCAAGTAATTAATTACACTGCCTATAATTGCCTTTTATATAATACGCTCCATTCATATTTTTGGAGTTACTGGTTGTTTTCCTTCAACTGCAATATTTTCTTTATTTGTCTTTTCAGTTACATTGAGATTGCAATTTTTTTTGTTTTTCGTGCAGCCTCCCGGAGGTGGCCAGGGCCCCATGAGGTGGTGTTCTACAGTGAGACCGAAGACAGTCCAGGGCTAATGGTTTGGAGGTACCCTGAACCTCGTGTCCTCACCTTCGTCAGGATAACGCCCGTCCCTTTCAACACCACAGAAGACCCGGAAATCAGTACAGCTGACCTGGGGGACGCCTTACAGGTAAAAACCAGCACACATACAGTACACGGTAAAAACACTTATGATTTACTTAAAGGCCTACTGAAATGAGATTTGTTGAAGCACAGCACCTCTGACTACCGTAGCCATATAATCTCCGCGTTGCATCTAGCGCTGCAGCTTCGTAGCTTACCAAAGTCATACTAAAGCATTTTGACAGATTTCTGAGCGCTGTGTGTAATGTTCTTTAGCCACAATGAAACATCAACGTTTTGGTGTTGCTCGCTTTCGGGTACTGGCTATTTATTGAACAGGCGTCAACTTGCAGTTCACACTTACCTCTTATGTGTGACTTCCATCTACTGGTCACACATATTATTACACCATTTGCTTCAAGGTCGGTAAGCACAACCAGAATTATATGTACATTTGGCGCACAGGGTTATACGGAGCACTATCGATTTTCGAGAAAATTAAACAATTAGAAAAATATGGTACGTGCAAAAATCCTCAACTCCCTTCTGAACATTTTGCACTTTCTGTTGACTAACATTTGTCTTACCCTCACTATTTAAAGCCGCTAACATCTTCACATCACAATATCGCCATTTCTCATGACAGAATGAGAACTTTGTCACCTTGGCTACATATTATTGTATCTTTGTGCTGGTCGGCGCTCAGTGCTGATGTCGTTTTTAGCAGGCTCGTCTTTCAGAACATCATCTTTTCTTTTAACAACACTCAATAAACGTTTGGTAAATGAGGAAACTAATTGTTGAAGCTTTGAAAGTGGAATTATTTCCCATTCTTGTTTCATGTAGAGCTTCACTCACTCAACAGTCCGGGGTCTCCGCTGTCGTATTTTACGCTTCATAAAGCGCCACACAATTTTGATGGGAGACAGGTCCGGACTGCAGGCAGGCCAGGAAAGTACCCGCACTCTTTTTTTTTTAAGAAGCCACGCTGTTGTAACACGTGCTGAACGTGGCTTGGCCTTGTCTTGCTGAAATAAGCAGGGGCGTCCATGAAAAAGACGGCGCTTAGATGGCAGCATATGTTGTTCCAAAACCTGTATGTACCTTTCAGCATTAATGGTGCCTTCACAGATGTGTAAGTTACCCATTCCTTTGGGCACAAATGCACCCACATACCATCACAGATGCTGGCTGTTGAACTTTGCGTCGATAAGAGTCTGGAAGGTTCACTTCCTCTTTGGTCCGGATGACACGATGTTTCCAAAATAATTTGAAATGTGGACTCGTCAGACCACAGAACACTTTTCCACTTTGAATCAATCCATCTTAGATGATCTCGGGCCCAGAAAAGCCGGCGGCGTTTCTGGATGTTGTTGATAAATGGCTTTCGCTTTGCATAGTAGAGCTTTAACTTGCACTCACAGATGTAGCGACGAACTGTATTTAGTGACAGTGGTTTTCTGAAGTGTTCCTGAGCCCGTGGGGTGATATCCTTTAGAGATTGATGTCTGTTTTTAATACAGTTCCGTCTGAGGGATCAAAGGTCACGGTCATTCAATGTTGGTTTCCGACCATGCCGCTTACGTGGAGGGATTTCTCCAGGTTCTCTGAACCTTTTGATGATATTATGGAGCGTAGATGTGAACCTTTTGATGATATTATGGACCATAGATGTCGAAATCCCTAAATTTCTACCAATTGCCCTTTGAGAAACGTTGTTCTTAAACTGTTTGACTATTTGCTCACGCAGTTGTGGACAAAGGGGTGTACCTCCCCCCATCCTTTCTTGTGAAAGACTGAGCATTTCTTGGGAAGCTGTTATTATACCCAATCATGGCACCCACCTGTTCCCAATTAGCCTGCGCACCTGTGGGATGTTTCAAATAAGTGTTTGATGAGCATTACTCAACTTCATCAGTATTTATTGCCACCTTCCCCAACTTTTTTGTCACGTGTGCTGGCATGAAATTCTAAAGTTAATGATTATTTGCCACAACAAAATAAGTTTATCGGTTTGAACATCAAATATGTTGTCTTTGTAGCATATTCAACTGAATATGGGTTGAAAATTATTTGCAAATCATTGTTTTCCGTTTATATTTACATCTAACACAATTTCCCACTTCATGTGGAAACAGGGTTTGTATATATATATATGTATGTATATATATATATATATATATATATATATATATATATATATATATATATATATATATATATATATGGTGTGTATTGTGATCTTGAATATACATTACCGTGAAACCTTAACCTAACTTGATGCTTGGCAGCCGACAATAGCTGGCAACTGCAGAAGTTTCCTACATTGAACAATGTGCCTGAAAAGAGGGTGGTTGACTGTTCTGGTGTAAGTGTGCTGACCCGGAGGCATAGTTCAAGCTGAAATGGTCTCACCGGTGTGTCGGTAGTTGGGCACGCCAGCATAACGTCTCATTGAATGAGCGACACCTCATGCAAAATCCTTTCCAAACACAGACATGCTCAGACAGATATATCACACTGTCAAAAGCTGATGTATCTCCAGGAAAGTATGCATCCAGACAGGATACTGTATATTAGTGGTCTCCGGGAGTCATGCTGCTAAGACCAAGGACCAAGGGGCCTACCGAGTAAAAAGTACACATACCTTTTACTGCACCTTGCTCAACCGCCTACGGTGAAGAAGAAATAAATTGTGCAGAGCTGGGCTCAGTACCAATATGACGCTCATTATCTGAGTCAGGAGAGATCCACACCTTACATGTTCTTAAATGACAGAGAGCCCCGCTGTCCCTCCTAACATGTAATACACAGTGAGACAGCTGGGAAAGTCATCTTGCATGCTCTGGTGTGAAAAGCCAGGTGTCTTCAAACCCAGATGAGGTTATGTTTTTGGCAGGCTGTTTCAGCTACTGAGTCTGCAGAGGCCCAGTGGGGGATAAGATCCCATCTTTTCTCCGATCACTCATTTAATGCATTTCAGTGCACCGTCTCCCTTTCCAGCATAACAGTTTTAACGTCATGTCACACTTTTTTTTTTGAATCTCCAACCATCAGGAGCGTTGAAGTAAAGACGTAATGTTTGAAGATTTTTTTTCTGCCATTTAAATATATAACCTTCAAAATAAATTTTGTTTATTTTGTTGTTTTTGTTTTTTTTTTAAACATGAAAACACATTTAAGTGATATATATATATATATATATATATATATATATATATATATATATATGTATGTATGTATATATATATATGGCCACTTTACTATAAATTTGTGAGCACTTTTTTGTAAAAAAAAAAAAATAATAATAATAAATAAATCAAATAGAATGTAACTTTTTCCATAAGAAAAAAAACATATATTCAGCAAGATTTATCTGGATATGTTAATTCTTTTTTCAAGAAGTCCAAAACTGAATTTATGTTTCAACCAAATCAGTGCAATTATTTGTTTTTTAATGCATGTAAACCTATTTAACCTATATCTTTATATATATATATATATACTGTATTTATATATATATATATATATAGATACAGATATATATGTCTTTGTGTGTGTGTGTGTATGTATGTATGTATATATATATATATATATATATATATATATATATATATGGCCACTTTATTATAAATTTGTTAGCACTTTGTTGTAAAAAAAATTACAATTAAAAAGGCATGTAACCTCTTTCTTAAGAAAAAAAACATGTATTCAGCAAAATATATTTGGATACGTTTAATCTATTTTTAAAAAGTCCAAAACTGAATTAATGTTTCAACCAAATCAGTGCAATTATTTGTTTTTTAATACATGTAAACCTATCTAACCTATATTTATATGGCCACTTTATTTTAGATTTGTTAGCACTTTTTTGTAAAAAAAAAAAAAAAAAAAAGGAATGTCAACTTTATTCTTAAGAAAAAACATGTATTCAGCAGGATTTATCTGGATATGTTCATTCTATTTAAAAAAAAAAGTCCAAAACTGTCAGTGCAATTATTCGTTTTTTAATGCATGTAAACCTATCGTGTGTGTGTATGAGGCATCGATGTCGGGTTTCTGGTTGCATTGGGGACCCTTTAGAAGTCGTTTGTATGGGGGCCCAAAATTTCGTGCTGCACCGCAGACAAACTTTTTCTACTGATCATTTATTTCTGGTGAAGACACGTATTTTGAAGAAAACTGTTTTCCTCCATCAAAGTTGCCAGAGTTTTCTTAAATCACTTCATCAGTTCTTTATGAATTAGTTTACCTTCAATATCACATCCACCATTTTTTTTTTTCCCTGAACTCTGCACAAATGCTAGTTTACGTTTGTAAGATGCCCCGGCATACAGTAAATACCAAGAGGTCCCACAGCTGTAAAGTCTGTAATAACACCGGCTCTAAGCCTGTAGCTGATTGGCCTCATATACAGTTACAGTAGAAGGAGGCAGATAAAGAGAGAACATCTAATGGAATAGACAACAAGGATGATTAAGCAGAGTTAAAGAAATTATATGATGCAAGAGGGAGGAGATAAATAATCACTGAGAAGTACTGTGTAGTCGCTGTGAAAATGGGATCACGACAGGAGGAGAAACATGTCATCCTCACCAGAGGATGACACACAATCATGTTGATATAAGACATGCTGAACACTATATTCCATGTGGCACAAATACTGTATGTTCCACAGTGTTATTCATTACTGTAATTGTAATCAAGCCAAATACATTTGGGGCACTTGATACATCGACCGTCCAAAAACATGTAACACTGTTGTAAATCAATTTACAGTCTCACTATTTGTAATACGGGCTAATGTACTGCAATTCACATAATGCCTTAACCACCAATTATGAAGTTGAGATTATGCACACTGCACAGTGACACTATTTAACACCAACACAGCAGATCAACAGACAATTTTGTGTAACGTATCTGAGAAGACACTGAATTTGACCATCATTTCTGGACTGTAGAGCACACCAAATACTGTACAAACAGCACCCACATCATCTTTAGATGAATCCCAACAGGCCACTCATGTCTGTAATGTGAAGGAATTAAAGGCCTACTGAAATGAGATTTTCTTATTTAAACGGGGATAGCAGGTCCATTCTATGTGTCATACTTAATCATTTCGCAATATTGCCATATTTTTGCTGAAAGGATTTAGTAGAGAACATCGATGATAAAGTTCACAGCTTTTGGTGCTAACAGAAAAGCCCTGCCTTTACCGGAAGTCGCAGACGATGATGTCACATGTTGATGGCTCCTCACATCCTCACATTGTTTTTAATAGGAGCCTCCAACAAAAAGAGCTATTCGGACCGGGAAAACGACAATTTCCCTATTAATTTGAGCGTGGATGAAAGATTTGTGTTTGAGGATATTGATAGTGACGGACTAGACACATAATTCTGGGAAATCCCTTATCTTTCTATTGTGTTTCTAGTGTTTTAGTGAGTTTAACAGTACCTGATAGTCGGAGGTGTGTGTCCACGGATGTGTTGACGCGCAGTGTCTCAGGGAAGTCGACGGCAGCTTTATGGGCGGCACAAGCTCAGCTGATCTCCGGTAAGAAGTGACTTTTTACCACAATTTTCTCACTGAAACCTGCCGGTTGACATTCGGTCGGGATCCATGTTCTCTGTGATCCATAGTAAAGTTTCACCTCCGGGAATTTTAAACAAGGAATCACCGTGTGTTTGTGTGGCTAAAGGCTAAAGCTTCCTAACTCCATCTTTCTACTTTGACTTCTCCAATATTAATTGAACAAATTGCAAAAGATTCAGCAACAGTTATCCAAAATACTGTGTTATTATGCGGTTAAAGCAGACGACTTTTAGCTGTGTGTGTGTGTGCAGCGCTCATACTTCCTAACAGCCCGTGACATCACGTGTACATGTCGTCATTACGCGACGTTTTCAAAAAGAAACTCCCGGGAAATTTAAAATGGCAATTTAGTCAACTAAAAAGGCCATATTGGCTGATAATATTTCATCATTGATAAATAAACTATCAGACTGCGTGGTGGGTAATAGTGGCTTTCAGTAGGCCTTCAAAACATGAAATATTTACACAGGCGGTTGTGTTTATTCACAAATATAATAAAAGACTGCCTATAACATGGCATACAGTAGTCTCATCCTCCTCCTTCTCTTCCTGCGCTGTGAAACCGCTGAAGTCATCTTCTTTGGTGTTGATGATGAAAATACTCAAAATTGCTTCAGTCGACATTTTCTCGGCCTCATTTTCACTTTAAATTTTGTCTTGAGGCAAATTCACTTCTAAGCTTGTATTGTATTCTCCGCATGCATCAATCCAGCCTTTTATGAAACCTGTTGGTGATAGTGGATATCCGTTCTGTGCAGCAGCTGTATTTTATTTTTTGATAGCCAGGTAGATCTCTTTAAACTTGAAAGCTGTGTCTTATGCATTTCTTCCTTTCTTTTTCATAATGAGGGTGAGTCCATATTGCGCTACATGGCTGACTGAATGAGTGTGTGAGTGTGTTGGAGTCAATGTAAACAATTGCATTTGTAGATTCCTAAAGTAGCCTTAAGCTTGACGCTCCTCTACTATCACATTCGCTCCGCTTGCTGCGGCAACAACAAAACAAAACTCCAGACGTTCTTCTTCGTTTGTATGGTTTACTTGTGATCTTAATCATTCAAAACATAAAACAGTCACGATGTAGGAACAAATGAATGACAAAATATTGAGAGTTTGTTGCAGTATGAGTTAGAAAAAGTATGAATGAGAATAAGTATGAGTGAGGTCAAAAAACTGTGTGGCTCGATTCCACCGCACCTGACAGCAATTACCCACAACACCTTGCGTCCAAAAACCCTTTACCACACGGATCCTTCCGCCATATATACACTTAAAACAGTTACGTCATCAAATCATTTTGACAAATGTAATAATTCCAGCTAAAGTGTGCTTTATATAATTACTCTAAGCATTCAATATATACATTTTCTTATCATGCAAATAAAGTAAATAGTCCCCTTTTGGCTGAATAAACATAAAGCACCTTCCATAAAATGTAAATTAATTTAAACAGCATTTAGGCTCCTACAGCATTTATCCACCATGACCCGTTCGGCAATTTTATTGGTCTTGTGTGACGGGGCTAAATATATTTGTGGCTTGTGACATAAATCCATAAATTAGCAGCTGCATTGAATATGCCAAAGGGTTCGTAGTGTGGGAAAAAAGGTTGCGGCTTTGTGCCTGTAAATTACGGTAAAATTTATCAAAACAGGAGTCGGAGCACTTTATTTTTTTTACTGTAAGAAAAATTGATGAATTTTATTAGAACATTATATAAATATTTTATACTTCAGTCAAAACAACTACCTTGAATTGATTATTATTATAATTTGATCAAATAAATTGTCCTATCGTTGGGCATCAATCACGTTTACCGGTCTTTGTTGCCATCTAATCTGCAAGATTTTAAAATACATGGTAAAGTAGTTAGTAGATTTTTACATTAAAATATTGCCAGCCCAATCATTCGAATTGTACCTAAGAATTAACAGTGGTACTGTTTTGGTCTTTTACGGTAAAAAACAAAACAAAAATAAACCTGGCAGCTCCGTCGCCAGAATTGTCCTTAAAATTAACAGTGATACTGATTTTCCATTTACAATAATGCTCTTTAAGTCAAATACGGTGGCTTTTTCTGAAAAAAAAAAAAAAAAAAAAAAAAAATTGTGGCAGCTCAGTCGCCAAAATATTACCGTAAAAATAACAGTGGGGCTGTTTTTCTTTTCATAGATATAGACATACCAGAAGGCATGAATGGCATATCTGCAAGATTTTAAAATACACGATAAAGTAGTTAGTAGATTTTTACATTCAAATATTGCCAGCTCAATCATCAGAATTTTACTCAAGAATTAACAGTGGTGCCGTTTTTTCTTTTAGAGTAAAACCCACTCCCCAAAAAACCTGACAGCTCTGTCGCCAGAATTTTACTTAAAATTTACTTATTTGCCATTTACAATAATGCACAGTAAAACAATACAGTGATTTTTTTCTGTAAAAGTACAAAACAATCTTTCAGCTCAGTTGCCAAAATTTTACCGTAAAAATAACAGCGGTGCTGTTTTTCTTTTCACAGTAATGCACTTTCCGAAAAGAAAGGATCATAAATTTCGACTTAGCAGAAGGAAACAATGATGATGAAGTTATTTCCCCATATCTCCACACAATATTTCAGATAAACAGTGAACAATGAAGAGTGTGGACTGATTTGTGGTTGAGTGTTTTGCTTTATTCAGTACTGAAGTATTTCCTGTCATTTAATGTTATACATAATTAATGTGAGATTTTCCAGGCCGTTTTAGGTTTGGGCGAATAATGCATTCTAGTAGCATTTGTCAGCTCTGCCCCTAATTATTATCCAGTATGTCCTTTTGAAGGATGTGATGGTGAAATACTCATAGTTCATTGGGATTGCGGTTTTACACACACACAGCCCGACTTACCTTCGACTTTAGTTCAGATACCCATTCCATGAGAGCAACAAGGGGGTTATTTGAACAGGACCACTTCGTCATCAGCCAAATGTCATTGTGATCCCAGATGGAATAGTTTCAAGCCTCTGGCACACAAGCCGTTCGCCTCGCTTTGTGCAGCAGGAGTTCAGATGTTTTAATTATTTCTCTTCCTCCCAAGACCGAAAAGATGAGAAAAGAGTCAAAGGACGGAAATGCAGCCATAAAAAACACAAACGGTTCAGTTTTTTCGTTCCAAAAAGGATTGAAGTCACTTCGCATTCAAGACTGTTCAGAGCGAAAGGAGGGAGAGCAAAGGCAGTCATTATTTCTCAGGCCTCTAAAATTACCGTGGAGCCACACAGAGATGGAGGCTGATAGATTTTGAGAAATGTAAAGTGAGAGGCGTAGGAAAAGAAATAAGGAGCAAAGAGAGCTGTCTTGTCAGTCCAATCTGTCATGTCCGCCTTCTCCCAAAATAGCTCTTCTGGAGTGATTGTAAGTGGACAAAATGCAATCCATACTTTCTCCATCACTCCATTCGCTCATCTTTCACCCTCTTCCTGTCACCTCCCCGACCTCATCTGCCTCTGCTGGGCTCCGTGTCTCTTCTTTGCCCAATAGATGTTGATGGGTGGAGGGGTGGTAGCTCTTAGCCATACTGTTTGCTTGTCCCCAGTGCAGATCATGATCATAACATCAGGTTTTCCTAATTTTAATAGTTGTGGCTTCGCAACTAGTTCCAGTTCCTGAAGTGGGAACTCCAATCTATCACTAATACTTAAAATCACTTTCAGTCCTAATGTGCGTCATCACTTTGACGCAGATGTACTTCCTTGTGAACAACTCAGGCAATTAAGACACGCGATGCAAAGTCATATTTCCTTTGGCATGTTGTAAGAATTTTAACGCTGTGGATTTGGGAAGAGTTCCCTCTAGGGCAGGGGTCGGGAACCTTTTTGGCTGAGAGAGCCGAAAAGGCAAATATTTTAAAATATATTTCCGTAAGAGCCATATAACATTTTTTTTAACACTGAACACAACTAAACATGTGCATTTTTAAGTAAGACCAACATTTCTTCTTATTCTTTGTAATAACATTGTTATTCTGAAGCTAACTGTGGAGGGGGGGGGGGCGTGGCCTGCGGGCCTGCAGCAACAGGTGCGTAGACGGCCCACCTGGGCCTTGTTATCTAATCACCTGTCGCTCTGTTATAAGCAGCAGCCAGGAGGAGAGACTGGGTTGGGGCTGGAAATACTATTGCTGGAAAGCAATTGAGGGATTTATTGAAAAATAAAACAATATTGTAACCCTGAAACAGGCTCTCATGTCAGTGCTTGGGGGTCTGAAGAACCCCCAGGAGGGCAACCCCCACACTAACCAATAATAAACAAATACTTCTTACCATTAACGCAACTTCTTGAACAGGTGCGGTAGAAAAACGGATGGATGGATTAAAAATGCATGAGAATGTTTTATATTTTGAACATTATTTTTAACACTGGGATTACAAGTGGAATTATTCATTATTTATCCTGTCAAGCAACGTCAGCTCAGATTTATCAGAGAGCCAGATGCAGTCATCAAAAAAGCCATAGGTTCCCTACCCCTGATCTAGGGGAACCGAAAGCAATGGATGTCGAGCGGGTCTAACATGATACTGTGAAAGTTCAATCCAACTGGTGAAAACAGTATATTACAAAAATATACTGTAAGAATTTTAACGCTGTGGATTTGGGAAAAGTCCCGAATTTGTTACTCATATAGACACCGACCAAATTTTGGCGGTACTACCAGGTATCGATTCACGTAAAATCAAATGATGCCATATTTCCATACTTTTGTTGCACTTGACATCGCACCCGGTTGCAGACTAAACACCGACTCAAACACTCGGCGGGCAAACAAGCACCCATGTCACACTCAGAGAGGACTCAGGCCACAATGTTGCAATTTTTCATGCCAACTAAGCAAGTATGCATGATTAAAAAAACTCGAACAAAAAGTGAAGGTCGACTTTTAAAAATGCGCAAGTTTGATGCTAATCTACATTGGTTTTGCAATAGACATGCTACTGATTAGCATTTGCGGTTTTATATTGTGATTTCAGCACCGTCAAATTTGGTAGTCAATCAATCAATGATTATTTATATAGCCCTAAATCACTAGTGTCTCAAAGGGCTGCACAAACCACTACCACATCCTCGGTAGGCCCACATAAGGGCAAGGAAAACTCACACCCAGTGGGACATCGGTGACAATGATGACTATGATAAAACCTTGGAGAGGACCGCATATGTGGGCATTCCCCCCTCCCCGTCCCCCCTCTAGGGGAACCGAAAGCAATGGATGTCGAACGGGTCTAACATGATACTGTGAAAGTTCAGTCCATAGTGGATCCAACTCGTGAAAACAGTATATTACAAAAATATACTGTAAGAATTTTAACGCTGTGGATTTGGGAAAAGTCCCGAATTTCCATACTTTTGTTGCACTTGACATCGCACCTGGTTGCAGACTAAACACCGACTCAAACACTCAGCAGGCAAACAAGCACCCATGTCACACAATTGTTCATGCCAACAAAGCAAGTATGCATGATAAAAAAAAAAAAACTCGGACAAAAAGTGAGGCTCGACTTTTAAAAATGCGCAAGCTTGATGCTAATCTACATTGGTTTTGCAATAGACATGCTACTGATTAGCATTTGCGGTTTTACATAGCGATTTCAGCACCTCCAAATTTGGTAATGAAAACAGTATATTATTACGAAAAATCAGCTAGTGTGTAATAAGTACAATACTTACAGTATAAACACTTTTTAGGGCACATTAAACCACTAAAAACTTTCTGGCTCGGCAGCACAATGGAGTCTACACATTACTGCTATCTAATGTATTGGAATTGCAACTGCATGCACAGTCTACTGAATAATACTTGTAAACAAGACTCAAGAAGAGTAACAAATTAATACTATATTTATCGCAATATGAGCCGCACTTTAAATCCTTTAATTTTCTGAAAAATCGACGCTGTGCCTTATAACTCATTGCACCAAATATATAGAATATTTCTGGTTGTGCTTACCAACCTCGAAACTATTTTGTTTAGTACATGGTGTAATGATCAGTGTGACCAGCAGATGGCAGTCACACATAGGAGATACGTGCGGACTGCAGGATGCAATAGCAAGCGACACCAAAAAGTTTGATGTTTGATTGAGATTATAGAACATTACACACGGCGCTCAAAAATCTGTCAAAATGTTTTATTACGACCGTGGTTAGTTATGAAGCCGCACCGCTTGAAGGATTGTTGGCGCATTACGGTTACAGTAATCAGATGTCCTGTGCTTCAACATACAAATAATTATATGGTGTGTGTGTAAGGACGGCAAAAAGCAACTATTAGGAGAGTTATTATCTGGTGTTTTGTTTAGCAATATTGTACATAACCAACATTTCTTACCTACTGGTGCCTGCTGGTGTGTAACAACTGGACAGCATCGTTATCATTTCCAGGTCACTGTTAATTAAATGTTAGATAAAAAAACAGATTTTTTTAATGAAACAAATGAACATTTATTAACGTATAAACACACACAAAATAACTGAAAATTGGTATCGTTTGGTACAAATGCAGCTGAGATAGGCTCCAGCACCCCTCGGGACCGCGAAAGGGACAAGCGGTAGAAAATGTATCGGTACCGGTATCAATTCCTAGGTATAGGTAATTGGTACGTTATCAATTAAAATATGTAAGGTACCCATCCCTACTGTGGACAGACTCTTACAATTGCTTCAGCCATCTTGACGCCACAGTAACAAAAGTTGAATGAATGGTTTATTTTGAGCCATGCAAACAAAACAAGAGAATGACATAAAATACAAAAGAAATATATAGATACATTATTTTTACACCTACATTGAAAACATTACATGTGCCTAATCTTTTGTAGATTTCAAGATTGGCTCAAAAGGGGGTGGGGAAGAAGTAAACTTATTAGGTCCCACCCCTCTACATATACAATATATATTTACAGTATATAATACAATAATATATATAATATCATTCAATTCAGTGGTTGCTGCTATATATTGTCTATAATACATTTAAATTCACACACACTTACATATATACATATGTACACACACATATATACAATTTATATATATATACATATATATATATACATACATACATATACATATATATACATATATACACATACACACACAATCACATACATACACACATGCATATACCCAAAATACACACATATCCATCACACACACACACACCTATATAAATACAATATATATAATAGTATATATAATACACACTTTTGTCTAAACATTATTAACAGTTTATGGTGCCTACGGGAACAAGCTTTCATTTTGACTGTGATATTAGTGGTTAAAAGTGGATCTGTGACACACCTGCCCTAAAATTGACATACTTTAGGGCAGGTGTGTCAAAAGTACGGACCGTGGGCCGGATTAGGCCTGTGAACAGGTTTTATCCGGCCTGCGGGATGAGTTTGCTATGTATAAAAATGAGCCGAAGTTTTTGACTGAAAGAAACTGCTTTTCTAATTGTGTCCACTAGATATCCCAATAGCAATTATTTGTATTTTTGTAAAAAAAAACAACAACAAAAAACACATGATGTTAGTGCACCAGTTGAGGAAAATGAGCAAACTACATAAATAATCAATCAATCAATCAATCAATGTTTATTTATATAGCCCCAAATCACAAATGTCTCAAAGGACTGCACAAATCATTACGACTACAACATCCTCGGAAGAACCCACAAAAGGGCAAGGAAAACTCACACCCAGTGGGCAGGGAGAATTCACATTCAGTGGGACGCCAGCGACAATGCTGACTATGAGAAACCTTGGAGAGGACCTCAGATGTGGGCAACCCCCCCCCTCTAGGGGACCGAAAGCAATGGATGTCGAGCGGGTCCAACATGATACTGTGAAAGTTCAATCCATAGTGGCTCCAAGACAGCAGCGAGAGTCCCGTCCACAGGAAACCATCTGAAGCGGATCAGCAGCGTAGAGATGTCCCCAACCGATACAGGCGAGCGGTCCATCCTGGGTCCCGACGAGCGGTCCATCCTGGGTCTCGACTCTGGACAGTCAGTACTTCATCCATGGTCATCGGACCGGACCCCCTCCACAAGGGAGGGGGGGACATAGGAGAAAGAAAAGAAGCGGCAGATCAACTGGTCTAAAAAGGAGGTCTATTTAAAGGCTAGAGTATACAAATGAGTTTTAAGATGAGACTTAAATGCTTCTACTGAGGTAGCATCTCGAACTGTTACCGGGAGGGCATTCCAGAGTACTGGAGCCCGAACGGAAAACGCTCTATAGCCCGCAGACTTTTTTTGAGCTCTAGGAATCACTAATAAGCCGGAGTCTTTTGAACGCAGATTTCTTGCCGGGACATATGGTACAATACAATCGGCAAGATAGGATGGAGCTAGACCGTGTAGTATTTTATACGTAAGTAATAAAACCTTAAAGTCACATCTTAAGTGCACAGGAAGCCAGTGCAGGTGAGCCAGTACAGGCGTAATATGATCAAACTTTCTTGTTCTTGTCAAAAGTCTAGCAGCCGCATTTTGTACCAACTGTAATCTTTTAATGCTAGACATGGGGAGACCCGAAAATAATACGTTACAGTAATCGAGACGAGACGTAACAAACGCATGGATAATGATCTCAGCGTCTTTAGTGGACAAAATGGAGCGAATTTTAGCGATATTACGGAGATGAAAGAAGGCCGTTTTAGTAACGCTTTTAATGTGTGACTCAAAGGAGAGAGTTGGGTCGAAGATAATACCCAGATTTTTTACCGAGTCACCTTGTTTTATTATTTGGTTGTCAAATGTTAAAGTTGTATTATTAAATAACATCCCGTAATTTCATTTTGATATCATTTTTTTATCTAGATTGATTGAAAATGAACACCAATGAGTTGACTGATGAACATTATCACATAATTTTTTACGAAAGTATAAATCAGAGGGTGTCAAACTCAAATACAGAGTGGGCCAAAATTTAAAACCGAACAAAGGTTGAACAAATTAACCTTTTAAATAGGGACTCAAACAAGTTTTACATTGAATATTGAACAAGCAAGGCTTATATAACTTTATAGTGACATGCAAACTCAAGTTTCAAGTAATAATAATAATGAAAAAATATCAATGGCATATCAAATAAAATTTAAATAAAAATTGAATGCCTCTTTTCGGCGGTTGGGTTGAGGTGGACAGGTTTTGGTGATAGCGGGGGGTGTATATTGTAGCGTCCCGGAAGAGTTAGTGCTGCAAGGCGTTCTGGGTATTTGTTCTGTTGTGTTTATGTTGTGTTACGGTGCGGATGTTCTCCCGAAATGTGTCATTCTTGTTTGGTGTGGGTTCACTGTGTGGCGCATATTTGTAACAGTGTTAAAGTTGTTTATACGGCCACCCTCAGTGTGACCTGTATGGCTGGTGACCAAGTATGCCTTGCATTCACTTGTGTGTGTGTGTGTGTGTATAAGCCGCATATATTATGTGATTGGGCCGGCACGCTGTTTGTATGGAGGAAAAGGGGACGTGGAGACAGGTTGTAGAGAACGACAAAGGCAGTGCCTTTAAAGCCCACCCCAAATATTGTTGTCCGGGATGAAATTCAGGAGGGGCTCTGAACTTCGGGAGTCTCCCGGGAAAATGGAGAGGGTTGGCAAGTAAGAGTGTAAGCTGTGAATGCGGTGTTACAGCGGCGGGCCAGCTCTAATGTTAATTTGATATTGCCTCAAGGGCCAAGTGAAATTACACGGCGGGCCAGAGTTTGACACCCGTGGTATAAATAATGACAAATAAAGATAGAATACTATTAACCGCATTATGTAAGTGTAAAAAAAACAACTCAGCATTATGATTTGTACACTTTCAGAATGTGCTTGTTCTATATTTAAAAAAAGAAAACAATCAGAAGTTGTCTTTATTTTTAAATTATCGTGCCGTGATTTTACCAGTCCGGCCCACTTGGAAGTATATTTTTCTCCACGTGGCCCCCCGATCTAAAATGAGTTTGACACCCCTGCTTTAGACAATGTAAGACACATTCATTTGTCAAACTCAAATGAAAATGTTGCAATCATCATTTGTCAACAAAAAAATACAACTAAAGTTTGTGCAAGTCAGTTTCCTGATGGTGGTGAAACGCAAACAAAGTCATTCATTTGACGGACACCACTTTCTAACTGTAAAACATAAAAACAGACACCGCAAGTGACCATGACTGAAGCGGTCACATCCAGATCTGTTGTGAGTACCTAAATAAACAAATGAGTAACAACAAAATAAAGCGTAAATGTGGAAAAATCTTGTTCGAAATAGTGTGTCCGTGCACAGGATTTTGCATAAAATTTATTAACATGCATTGTTAAAATGCTTTAACCAAAACATATTTGTGGTATGAACTTCCTTTTACAGGAAAACTTTCTTAACAAATTGGTAGAATCACACGCGGATGGAATGTTTGGGGGGAAAAAATAGGCCTTAAAACAGTGCAACTCTTAGCGCAAGTTCTTTAAAGGGGAACATTATCACAATTTCAAAAGGGTTAAAAACAATTAAAATCAGTTCCCAGTGGCTTGTTGTATTTTTTGAAGTTTTTTTCAAAATTTTACCGGTTTCTGAATATCCCTAAAAAAGCTTTAAATTGCTTGATTTTCGCTATTTGCGTTGCGACTATCCATTTCCCTGTGACGTCATACAGTGCTGCCAATGTAAACAAACAATTGCAAATACCACAGCAAGATATAGCGACATTAGCTCGGATTCAGACTCGGATTTCAGCGGCTTAAGCGATTCAAACGGATGGTTGGAGTATGAAAGTATTGAAGAAGGAACTGAAGCTATTGAGCGAATAGCGATTGGCGCTATTCATAGCCATAGCATGGCCGAATAGCTGGGTTAGCATCGGCGGTAAAAAATGTGCGGACCAAACGATCAGGACTTTCGCATCTTGTGACACTGGAGCAACTTAAATCCGTCGATTGGTAAGTGTTTTTTTCGCATTAAATGTGGGTGGAAGGAAACGTAATATAGTTGCAAATGCATCTGCAGGTTATCCATACATCTCTGTCCCACGTCTGCTTTAGCACCGCCGGTAAATAACATGTTAGCATTGATTAGCTGGCAGTCACGCCGCGACCAAATATGTCTGATTAGCACATAAGTCAACAACATCAACAAAACTCACCTTTGTGATTTAGTTGACTTTATCGTTGCAAATGCAGGTTATCCATACATCTCTGTGCCATGTCTGTCATCGCCGGTAAAATGTGGAGCCACTTTGGTACATTCAATGGGGGTCTGGCGGCAGACACTTTCACATCTTTGGGCCAGTGGTGCAACTTGAATCCCTCCCTGTTAGTGTTGTTACACCCTCCGACAACACACCAACGAGGCATGATGTCTCCAAGGTTCCAAAAAATAGTCGAAAAAACGGAAAATAACAATGTTTACAATGTGTTGAAAATGAAAATGGCGGCTGTATCACTTTGGCGACGTCACATTCTGACGTCATCGCCACAGAGCGATAAACAGAAAGGCGTTTAATTTGCCAAAATTCACCCATTTAGAGTTCGGAAATCGGTTAAAAAAATATATGGTCTTTTTTTCTGCATCATCAAGGTATATATTGACGCTTACATAGGTCTGGTGATAATGTTCCCCTTTAAAAAAGAGGCTGCAAATGCAGGCATTTTAGGCTGAAACTACAACAAATCAAAACTGTGAATATTGCTGATTGCAGTATTTTACATGCAAAGCTATGAGAATTAGCCATTCATGTTGGAGCTGGGACTTTTCCAGGTTTGCAGATGGACACAGAGACGATAGGTCAGAGAAGAGAGAGATGATCCATTGACACCTTTTCAGTGCACCGATTTTAGGCAAGTGTCATATAGTCCTTTTTTTCACTATTTTTATTTTATTTTTTGGCTTCCCCTGCTTCTTTTACTCAGGGGGAGGGGGGCTTCTAAAGCCTGAGAAACTATAAGTACTGGAGCTGCACATTCATGCAGACCTCAAATTAGGGAAACATGAGGACATATTGTCAGGGAAAATGTTTGCCAATTTCCCTACAATATATACAGTGGTGGAAATCCCCTGTTGATTTTGAAGTTTTACCCCCTCATAAAGACATGGACAAGAGTTGATCCTCAAGCAAAACGTGACTCTAGAAACTAGTGATGGGTGAATGATGCCTTATGTTAGTGTGTATATACAACACTCATTAGCTGTATTGACACAAAGGGGTGTTTTTTGTTTAATAAAACTCTACCATGTACTGGATTTAAAAGTCACTACATTTTAGCGGTAAAAAGAAAAGAAATCACAAAAAATAGTTAGCAAATATAATTTTGTAAACAAATAGCTGCGCAGAAAGGAAAATGAAACGCTTCACTGTTATCAATGTGGTGCCAAATAGTAAAGAGCAAGAGAATAACATTGAAGGCCTACTGAAATGAGATTTTCTTATTTAAACGGGGATAGCAGGTCCATTCTATGTGTCATACTTGATCATTTCGCGATATTGCCATATTTTTGCTGAAAGGATTTAGTAGAGAACATCGACGATAAAGTTCGCAACTTTTGGTCGCTAATAAAAAAAGCCTTGCCTTTAATGGAAGTAGCAGACGATGTGCGCGTGACGTCACGGGTTGTAGGGCTCCGCTAATCCTCACATTGTTTACAATCATAGCCACCAGCAGCTAGAGCGATTCGGACCGAGAAAGCGACAATTTCCCCATTAATTTGAGCGAGGATGAAAGATTCGTGGATGAGGATATTGAGAGTGAAGGACTAGGAAAAAAAAAAGTGAGGGCAGTGAGAGCGATTCAGATGTTATTAGACACATTTACTGGGCTGATTCTGGAAAATCCCTTATCTGTCTGTGTTTTAGTGAGATTATATAGTACCTGAAAGTCGGAGGGGTGTGGCCACGGGTGTAGTGACCGCCAGTGTCTTCGGTGGGAGGAGGTAATAGTCCGCAGCAGCTGCAGGAGAACGCAGACTCCGCTCATAACTACGGTAAGAGCCAACCTATTACCCCAATTTTCTCACCGAAACATGCCGGTTGACATGTAGTCGGGATCCTTTTTCGCTTGACCGCTCTGTTCCATAGTAAAGCTTCACCTTCGGGAATTTTAAACAAGGAAACACCGGCTGTGTTCGTGTTGCTAAAGGCTAAAAGCTTCCCACCTCCATCTTTCTACTTTGACTTCTCCATTATTAATTGAAAAAATTGCAAAAGATTCGGCAACACAGATGTCCAGAATACTGTGTAATTATGCGATTAAAGCACACTACTTTTAGCTTGGATTGGGCTGGAAAAAAAATGTCCGCTACAACCGGTGACCTCAAATGCACGCGTCATCATACCGCGACGTTTTCAACAGGAAACTTCGCGGGAAATTTAAAATTGCAATTTAGTAAACTAAAGCGGCCGTATTGGCATGTGTTGCAATGTTAATATTTCATCATTGATCTATAAACTATCAGACCGTGTGGTCGGTAGTAGTGGCTTTCAGTAGGCCTTTAACATTAAAAAAACATTTTTTGCGTCTAACAATAGACGATGAAATTAACTGGAAGTTTCATATGAAAAATACACAACATAAAGTGACAATAAATATTTCTGTAATGTATAAAGCAAAAATATTTTCTGAACCAAAAATCACTCCATATTCTCTGCCGCTCACTAGTGTTGCCATATCGGAGTTATTGTGCACAAATATGGGACATTTATTACAAAAGTACATTTTAATCACTAATTGTGTTACTATAAAGGTCAATTAGGATTATACACAATGTTGGATATAGCTAACATATAAACTCTTCACTGCAAAAACTGAAATCTAAGTAAGATTAAATATCTCAAATAAGGGTGATATTTGCTTATTTTTGGTTTGATAAGATAATTTTTCTCATTAATCAGATTTTATGTTAGAGTATTTTACTTGTTTTAAGTGTTTTGGTCCTAAATGATCTCAGTACGATATTACAGCTTGTTTCTGCGATTGTATGACTTATATTGAGTAAAACATGCTTGAAACTAGAATATCAACTGTTGCAAAGCTGTGTGATCAACATCCATCCATCATCTTTCGCTTATCCGAATCGGGTCGCAGGGACAACAGCCTAAGCAGGGAAACCCAGACTTCCCTCTCCCCAGCCACTTCGTCTAGCTCTTCCCGGGGGATCCCGAGGCGTTCCCAGGCCAGCCGGGAGACATAGTCTTCCCAACGTGTCCTGGGTCTTCCCCATGGCCTCCTACCGGTTGGACGTGCCCTAAACACCTCCCTAGGGAGGCGTTCGGGTGGCATCCTGACCAGATGCCCGAACCACCTCATCTGGCTCCTCTCGATGTGGAGGAGCAGCGGCTTTACTTTGAGTTCCTCCCGGATGGCAGAGCTTCTCACCCTATCTCTAAGGGAGAGGGAAACTCATTTGGGCCGCTTGTACCCGTGATCTTATCCTTTCGGTCATGACCCAAAGCTCATGACCATAGGTGAGGATGGGAACGTAGATCGACCGGTAAATTGAGAGCTTTGCCTTCCGGCTCAGCTCCTTCTTCACCACAACGGATCGGTACAACGTCCGCATTACTGAAGACGCCGCACCGATCCGCCTGTCGATCTCACGATCCACTCTTCCCCCACTCGTGAACAAGACTCCTAGGTACTTTAACTCCTCCACTTGGGGCAGGGTCTCATCCCCAACCCGGAGATGGCACTCCACCCTTTTCCGGGCGAGAACCATGGACTCGGACTTGGAGGTGCTGATTCTCATTCCGGTCGCTTCACACTCGGCTGCGAACCGATCCAGCGAGAGCTGAAGATCCCGGTCAGATGAAGCCATCAGGACCACATCATCTGCAAAAAGCAGAGACCTAATCCTGCGGTCACCGAACCGGAACCCCTCAACGCCTTGACTGCGCCTAGAAATTCTGTCCATAAAAGTTATGAACAGAATCGGTGACAAAGGACTTGTTTGTGATCAACACAAACAAGTATAAAACTGCTTATTCATAGTAATATTTTCTTATTTCAAGCATGAAATAAAAAATCATGACTTTGACACAATTGTTTCTAATTATGAAAATAGAAGACAGTCAAATGGACCTCACTGTTTTATTTTCAATGAAACAATCAAAAATATGTACTCATATAGTAGTACATTTGGCACAGTACAGTCAACCGGAAGTTAATATTCAAACATTTAACATGTGACATTTCAAACAATTTTGAACATAAAAAGTTCATGCACATTCAGTTAAATTCTTCAAAATTACAAGGCAGCTTTAAAAGCAGGTCATTTAATATCTTAGCAGCACTGAGTTATTCCTCACTGTTGTATAATTCTATTACATCCCCAATATGGTATTTCACCTGTACGAAGGTTTGACTCTTGCTGCTGATCAATCAATCAATCAATCAATCAATGTTTACTTATATAGCCCTAAATCACTAGTGTCTCAAAGGGCTGCACAAACCACCACGACATCCTCGGTAGGCCCACATAAGGGCAAGGAAAACTCACACCCAGTGGGACGTCGGTGACAATGATGACTATGAGAACATGATACTGTGAAAGATCAATCCATAATGGATCCAACACAGTCGCGATAGTCCAGTCCAAAGCGGATCCAACACAGCAGCGAGAGTCCCGTTCACAGCGGAGCCAGCAGGAAACCATCCCAAGAGGAGGCTGATCAGCAGCGCAGAGATGTCCCCAGCCGATACACAGGCGAGCAGTACATGGCCACCGGATCGGACCGGACTCCCTCCACAAAGGAGAGTGGGACATAGAAGAAAAAGAAAAGAAACGGCAGATCAACTGGTCTGAAAAGGGAGTCTAATAAGAGGTAAAATCCACCAGCTTTTCAGCATCCACTCACGCAGTAGCCTCTGCAAAGTGTGGGACCTCAACTTGATATGCCATGACATGTCTATCCAAAGTGTATCGTTTGAAATGGTTGGTATTCCAAACAATAAAGGAGATAATGAACAAGATATATGTTTTTGACTAATCCAAATTCACTATGTTTGCAAGGATCATTGACTTCTGAATGATGTATTTATTACCATTTATCACAAGCCATTTGTCTGATACAGCATGGTTTACTTTATCATAACCAAGGAAGTCTCTCAGTTTTCCTTGTAAATACTGTAGATCTTTAACCTCAGACACAGGTCCCATCTCCCTTTCATTTGAAAAGATTGGATGTATTGAAGGGTCCACATTTTGGCAGCTTTCATATATTTGGTTATGATTAACCAAAGACTTGCAAATATTTTAAAAATTGAGCTTTGAAGCCCATTGTTTAAAGAGGCAATGTTTAGATTCAAACCGCATACACATATATCTAACCATTGGACCCAATAATCTTATCTGTGATGGCTAATGTATCAGATAATGCTGTTTAGGTGTAATATTGTTTTCTGGGAAAAGGTTTCTCCAATTCTTCATGTGATTTTCAATTAGTGACTTCAATCTAGAAACAGTTGCAATGGTTAGAACAGGTGCAAACACTCCATTTATCCATCCATCCATTTTCTACCGCTTATTCCCTTTCGGGGTCGCGGGGGGCGCTGGCGCCTATCTCAGCTACAATCGGGCGGAAGGCGGGGTACACCCTGGACAAGTCGCCACCTCATCGCAGGGCCAACACAGATAGACAGACAACATTCACACACTAGGGCCAATTTAGTGTTGCCAATCAACCTATCCCCAGGTGCATGTCTTTGGAAGTGGGAGGAAGCCGGAGTACCCGGAGGGAACCCACGCATTCACGGGGAGAACATGCAAACTCCACCCAGAAAGATCCCGAGCCTGGATTTGAACCCAGGACTGCAGGACCTTCGTATTGTGAGGCAGACGCACTAACCCCTCTGCCACCGTGAAGCACTCCATTTAGTAACTCAAAATATTGAAATTCAATGACTTGGTTAATTTGCAAACAGTTAAAATGATGTGCAAAGCAAATTATAACCTGCTACCCAAGAATGTACAACAATTATTCTCAACAAAAGAGGAGAAATATAACATGAGGGAAAAATGTAATCTAAAACATTTGCATGCACGTACAACACTTACATGTCAGTGCGTGGAACTAAATTCTAGGTAAAAAAGTGAAACAATGTACTAATATGATCCAGTTTAAGAGGATGTTCATACTACAAGTGTTTGCAAAGTACAAAACAGAAGAATAATAGTAAATGTCTTGAACTTGATGAAAATAAGATGGTATTGACCCTCACGCCTTTACCTATTTAGGAAGAAAACTGTTAAATTTAGACTGTGTTGATTTGAAATCTGTGAAATGAATGAAAATATGTACAAACGGAGTAAAGGGAGTGAACATGTATTAGTAATTGATATGAAGTGGAAAAGGAGTAGGATTAGATAAGCTTTACTTATTCGTACTCCTTTTTGGACATGTTGTCATAAAATGTAAAAATGTGATGCATCAATTTGAAACTGTAAATTCATTCAAATAAACCAACCTGAACCTTATTTGGCGCTTTAAAATCAAAATAATTCCAGACTTCGAATTCTTTCTTTTTCCTTACTTTAATTTAGAGGGCTCAGCGAATATCATTCAATGCCTACCGAGGATGTCGTAGTGGTTTGTGCAGCCCTTTGAGACACTAGTGATTTAGGGCTATATAAATGAATATTGATTGATCGATTGATTGAATGTGTTTTGTAATGTATTGATGCTTCCGTATCGTTTGACCCATCACTTCTGGAAAGCCTTGTTGGCAAGCACAGAGGTTGGATTTTTCTTGTAGTTGTAGAAGGATTTTTGTCCACTTTAAAGGGGAACTGCCCTTTTTTTGGAATTTTGCCTATAGTTCACAATCATTATGTAAGACGTTTTTTTTTTTTTACATTCTAACTTGTAAGCAAATGCGAGCAAAAGTCCGCTTACAATGTAGCCCAGTGTTTTTCAACCTTTTTTCAGCCAAGGCACATTTTTTTCATTGAAATATTCCGGAGTCACACCACCATGAAACTCAGTTGACAGCAAAAAGTCGTTGTCGCAATTGTTGGATATGACTTCAAACCATAACCAAGCATGCATCCCTGTAGCTCTTGTCTCAAAGTAGGTGTACTGTCACCACCTGTCACATCACCCCCTGACTTATTTGGACTTTTTTTTGCTGTTTTCCTGTGTGTAGGGTTTTAGTTCTTGTCTTGCGCTTCTATTTTGGTGACTTCTCCTGTTTCATTGGAATTTTCCTGTAGCAGTTTCATGTCTTCCTTGAGCGCTATTCACTGCATCTACTTGGTTTTAGCAATAAAAAATATTCAAGATGTTGCTATCTTTCACGGTGGCAGAGGGGTTAGTGCGTCTGCCTCACAATACAAAGGTCCTGCAGTCCTGGGTTCAAATCCAGGCTCGGGATCTTTCTGGGTGGAGTTTGCATGTTCTCCCCGTGAATGCGTGGGTTCCCTCCGGGTAGTCCGGCTTCCTCCCACTTCCAAAGACATGCACCTGGGGATAGGTTGATTGGCAACACTAAATTGGCCCTAGTGTGTGAATGTGAGTGTGAATGTTGTCTGTCTATCTGTGTTGGCCCTGTGATGAGGTGGCGACTTGTCCAGGGTGTACCCCGCCTTCCGCCCGATTGTAGCTGAGATAGGCGCCAGCGCCCCCCGCGACCCCGAAAGGGAATAAGCGGTAGAAAATGAATGGATGTTGCTATCTTTCTTTGTGGGGACATTGTTGATTGTCATGTCATGTTCAAATGTACTTTGTGGACGCCATCTTTGCTCAACACGCTGTAAGTCTTTGCTGTCGTCCAGCATTCTGTTTTTGTTTACTTTGTAGCCTATTCAGTTTTTGCTTTGTTCCCTAAGCTTCCATGCCTTTACTTAGGGGCATTAACCTTTTGTTTATTTTTGGTTTTAGCATTAAATAGCTTTTTACCTGCAACCTGCCTCCCACCGTCATCTGCAGGTTGGGATCACAGCAAACCATGTTCCGACATCTACAAAGCAATTATCTACCTGCTGCCACCTACTGATATTGAAGAGTATTGATGAGTTTTTTTTCTTGAGCCCTGGTGTGGGATCTGAGCCGAGGATGTTGTTGTGGCTTGTGCAGCTCTTTGAGACACTCGGGATCTAGGGGTCAGGTTTGGTTTTGGAATTCGATTGCATTGTTATGGTATTGCTGTGTATTGGTTTGTTGGATTGATAAAAAAAAAAATTCAAAAAAATGAGAATCGATTCTGAATCGCACAACGTGAGAATCGCGATTCGTATTCGAATCGATTTTTTTCCAAAACCCCTAGTAAATACTAAATGTTATTATGAATGTACCTGGATTTTTAGGCGGATTTGAGAGACTCCTAAAGGGTCCATTGTAACTGGACTTTGATCACATATATTTACTAGTTAGAATGGATACAAAAATAAAAACATGTATGTGCTTGTCTTGCATAAGGATTGTGAATGATAGGCAAAATAAAAAAAGTCCAGTCCACCTTTAATTTGGTTACAGTTTTTCGACAACTTAACTTGTTTTTACAATTTTTTGTCGCAATTTCACATCTATTTACTTATAATTTTACGGGCTTGTAAAACAGATTTTGCTTTCTTGCAGGATACGGTAAAGCCCTCAATCTCCAAAAACCGAAGCCAAGTCCATGAACTGTTCAGCATCAGTATGACATTAAACCAAAAAGAGCAAGTGTGTGTTTCAGCCAAAATAACTATTGTTTTTAGCTGGACAGCACTCACGCAGACTTGCATTAGTCATAGCTAATGCACTATAAAAAGAAAATACTGTTCATGAGGTTAATTTGATCAGGAGATTCAACACCTCATCCACCAACAACGCCACAGTCTCCCCAACAACTTTGGCATTCGGAAAAAGTGAAATATCTCCGCAAGGATTTATTTCTGATTTTCCACACTGATTAACGTTAACGTATTTTAGCCCACCTGACACAGCATAGTGGGAGTCCTTTCCAGAACATGTTTTCATCATTTCTCCTAAGTAAACATTTGCTCAAGCTGATGTCAATTAAATTGTTCTGCTGGCTGATAAGAGGCAGCGAGCAGTGTATTTTTCTCGATATATAGACACCGTGGTCACAGAACAGAGGACCTAATCAGTGTTGATCTTTTTAATAAAAATCATGGAAGACAGGGCAGGGTATGTCAGCAGTCAGAGCCTCTGCGAATGCTCGGGGAGTCTTCAGTTGCACAGGCTTTGATTCGGCGATCACACCTGGGTTCATTGTGGAAATTGAAATCATTTCTTCATGCTGTGTGTTTGCTTTAGGTCACCTGCCTTTAATTATCCTTCGGAGGGGACTGTAATGTGTCAATCAGTCCAAGACAAGTAACTCCATGCAGAATAGTAGTTTGAGGTTTGGCAGAAACGTAGGTGGTTGACAGTGATTGAAGTCAGATCAGCCAGCCGCTGTAGATGTGAAGATATTTATAAATACTTTTGAATATTTACTGTACTTGCCCTCGACATATGCACATTTTCTTGGCATTCGAACAACTTTAACCGAAAGAATATGATAACCCAGCGGGTTTACGTCATCAAGTCCTTAAAGACTTCCAGCAGAGAGTGTGTGGGTTATTTAGAGTTACATGTTGTTTATCAGATAAGATACACACAATCATGTTGAGGAAACTGCACTGCCCAGACATACATGTATGAACACTTAAATACACATACTCGATATATGCATATTGTCTTTCATGCAGTGCAATTATTTCTTGTCTTCCTCTTGAATGCAACCAGGTGACATACCAAGTCCAGAAGTATTTGGTTTATATCATTTGCTTTCATAGAATGCAACAATGGGGTGGAATTAACAGTGATTGAAAACAATAAAATGACTAAAAACAATGAGTGATTTTAACTTTGATTTGGGAAGTTTGGCAAAATAGGGCATTCATAGTTTAGGAATAAGATCCACTTATGTAGAGGGTTTCTTGGGTTCTCAGAAATATTTGTATCAACCGATCAATGTTTATTTATATAGCCCTAAATCACAAGTGCCTCAAAGGGCTGCACAAACCACAACGACATCCTCGGTAGGGCCCACATAAGGGCAAGGAAAAACTCACCCCAGTGGGACGTCGACCATGATGACTATGAGAAACCTTGGAGAGGACCACATGCACGGTTCATTTTGTGCACCAGTAAAAAGAACATGGTAGCACTTTAGTATAGGGAACATGTTCACCATTATTTACATGCAAATTAGTACCATATTGGCTCTTAACTAGTCATTAGGTACTAATTAATGCCTTATTCGGCAAGGCCTTATTAGAACCCTGACCCTAACCCCAACCCTAACCAAATAACTCTAAATTAAGTCTTTATTTCTTAGAATATATTCCACTAGTGTCCAAATAACTCTGAATTAAGTCTTTCTTACTTAGAATATGTTCCCCATAATAAAGTGTCACAAAAATCACACAATTTTGTCTTGAATTTGAAAAAAAAAAGCATTTTATTTTCCACTAAAGAAGGGTTCGGTGAACGCGCTTATAAAACTGGTGGGGTTCGGTACCTCCAACAAGGTTAAGAACCGTTGTTCTAGGCACTGACATTTTAAGAGTTGAACGCACATGTTAAGCGTGTTAAGTGCACCAATAAAGTGCACATGTCATACTGTATATAAGTGTGTAAAATAAGTGTAAATATATAAGTGTGTATAATAAGTGCATTAATCAAGTGCACAAGTTATGTGTAAATACATAAGTGTGTAAAATCAGTCCACCAACAAAGTGCACTTGTATAAATGTGCAAAATAGGTGCACCAATAAAGTGCACAGGTTAAATTGCACCATTATAACTGTGTACAATAAGTGCATTAATAAATTGCAGAAGCCATGTGCACATATATAGGTATAAGTATGTGAAATAAGTGCACAAGTTGTGTGCTCATATATAAGTGTGTAAAATAGCTGCACACGTGTGCTCACATATGAGCGACAAGTAAGTGCAAAAGTTGCGTGTTCATATAGGAGTGCAACATTAGTGCACAAGTTGTGCGCTCACATATTCAGTGGGGCAAAAAAGTATTTAGTCAGCCAGCGATTGTGCAAGTTCTCCCACTTCAAATGATGACAGAGGTCTGTAATTTTCATCATAGGTACACTTCAACTATGACAGACAGAAGGTGAAACAAAAATCCAGGAATTCACATTGTAGGAATTTTAAATAATTTATTTGTAATTTATGGTGGAAAATAAGTATTTGGTCACTTCAAACAAGGAAAATCTCTGGCTTTCAGAGACCTGTAACTTCTTCTTTAAGAAGATCTTCTGCCCTCCACTCGTTACCTGTATTAATGGCCCCTGTTTGAACTCGTTATCTGTATAAAAGACACCTGTCCACAGCCTCAAACAGTCAGACTCCAAACTCCACTATGGCCAAGACCAAAGAGCTGTCGAAGGACACCAGGAAAAGAATTGTAGACCTGCACCAGACTGGGAAGAGTGAATCTACAATAGGCAAGCAGCTTGGTGTGAAAAAATCAACTATGGGAGCAATTATCAGAAAAAGGAAGACATACAAGACCACTGATAATCTCCCTCAATCCGGGGCTCCACGCAAGATCTCATCCCGTGGGGTCAAAATGATCATGAGAACAGTGAGCAAAAATCCCAGAACCACACAGGGGGACCTGGTGAATGACCTGCAGAGAGCTGGGACCATCAGTTACACACTACGCCGACAGGGAATCAAATCCTGCTGTGCCAGACGTGTCCCCCTGCTTAAGCCAGTGCATTTCCAGGCCCGTCTGAAGTTTGCCAGAGAGCACATGGGAGAATGTCATGTGGTCAGATGAAACCAAAACGGAACTTTTTGGTATAAACTCAACTCGTCGTGTTTGGAGGAAGAAGAATACTGATTTGCATCCCAAGAACACCACACCTACTGTGAAGCATGGTGGTGGAAACATCATGCTTTGGGGCTGTTTTTCTGTTAAGGGGACAGGACGATTGATCCGTGGTAAGGAAAGAATGAATGGGGCCATGTATCGTGAGATTTTGAGCCAAAACCTCCTTCCATCAGTGAGAGCTTTGAATGGTTGACCAAATACTTATTTTCCACCATCATTTACGAATAAATTCTTTAAAATTCCTACAATGTGAATTCCTGGATTGTTTTCCACATTCTGTCTCTCACAGTTGAAGTGTACCTATGATGAAAATTACGGACCTCTGTCATCATTTTAAGTGGGAGAACTTGCACAATCGCTGGCTGACTAAATACTTTTTTGCCCCACTGTGTGTAAGAAAAGTGCACAGGTTCTGTGCACAAATGAGTGCTAAAACTCCTCGCTCGTAGATTTTTAGGATACGTTAGCTCTTTGAGAGGATTCTCAGAATCTTTCATTTTGTTTTGTATTATTTTGTAGTTTATTGTCAAAATATACACTCCCATTGTCCACTTAAATATTTCCAAGATATTTCTTTATTCTTAGACAAGGGATTCCCTTCCGTGATTGGTCATTTCCATGGACACAGAAATGACGTCACCTAAAATTCCGTTTACGGCACATAGTCGTAATTCAGCTCTGAGTGGGACACTTAAGATTCAGTCCTACACTTTGCTGAAAGTGTGAGTAAGACGCTTTATAACTAACTTTTAAGTGCAGCTTTCAGCGAAGAATTTCTTTACTCATAAGTCAACTCTTAGCAGACTTCTTAGGAGTAATTCTAAGAAGCTTAATGACAACATAATTGGTGATTGTTTCATATTAAATACAGTCTGTGGTGTTTAAAATAATAATGAAAAAAAAGGCTGTTATTATCCAAATGCTTCTGGACTTTTGTGTACATAGCAATCATAATCAAATTCAATACATTTATAAATGTAGTCTTGCATTTTTTTTATTCCACCATTTCTATTGCAGCGTATTATCTGCTCCTAAGGCCTTGGTCAAGAGTAATGATGTCTCATATAAACATTACGTAGTCGTAACTGTCATTATATGTATAGAATAAAGCAGGTGAAATAAATCTGTTCTGGGAATTCTCCCCGGAGACCCCAGTTTCCGCTCCAGTGGCGAGTGTTGCGGGTGCACAACTCTGTCAGGTACAATTATGGAAAGTTGATTCCAGGAAACCCTACGTGGCATTTCATACACCGTGTAAATGATGGTTACCTCATGCATTCCTAACTAGGCTAAGTTAAATTAAAGGTGGTTTGTCCTCCACATGTGCACACCGGCCCCTATTGGCGGCTTGGAATTGCCCCGGGAGTACCATAGCTCTAGTAAACAATTTGATTTACACAGACCAATGTACTCCGCACACACCTTCATGTGTTGGTGTCTGGCATTTATCAGGTGGGCTGCTGAGAGCGCCCTGCCACTACCGATCCATCAGTAGCAGGGTTCTGCAGGTGGTCACTGGAACCTGAGACCTTGGCTTTGTTCACACAGGAGCACCCGCCACATTTATGCTAATGTTGCCTCACTGTAGGAGCAATGAAAAAAGCCCCACCAGCCATCGCACTATGTGAAAATTCCTCCATAACCTGATTGTTATTCGGTGTGAAAAACAGCTCCAGGACTTCAATGCAAATGGCTGTCTTGAAGCCTGCAGTTAAGTTATGCTGTGGTCATGCAGGGTTGTTATGGGGTTGAGTGTTCACCATACTCTATTGGTGGTCTGCGGTGGAAATAATGCGTGTTTCGTGACCTGAGGAACCTGGAAATCACGGTTAGTGAAATGACCGTAATAGGACAGTAATGTAGCAACAGCTATGTGTTTAGTTGACCACAATAGTAGCTTAAAGGCCTACTGAATTGAGATTTTCTTATTTAAACGGGGATAGCAGGTCCATTCTATGTGTCATACTTGATCATTTCGCGATATTGCCATATTTTTGCTGAAAGGATTTAGTAGAGAACATCCACGATAAAGTTCGCAACTTTTAGTCGCTAATAGAAAAGCCTTTTACCTGTACCGGAAGTAGCAGACGATGACGTCACCCGTTGTGGGCTCCTCACATCCTCACATTGTTTTTAATGGGAGCCTCCAACAAAAAGAGCTATTCGGACTGAGAAAACAACAATTTCCCCATTAATTTGAGTGAAGATGAAAGATTCGTGTTTGAGGATATTGATAGCGGCGAACTAGAAAAAAAAAAATCAAGTTAAAAAAAAGAAACGCGTTTGCATTGGGACGGATTCAGATGTTTTTAGACACATTTACTAGGATAATTCTGGGAATGCAATGAGGTGGCGACTTGTTCCGGGTGGGGCGGCATAACTCAGTTGGTAGAGTGGCCGTGTCAGCAACTTGAGAGTTGCAGGTTCGATTCCCGCTTCCGCCATCCTAGTCACTGCCGTTGTGTCCATGGGCAAGGCACTTTACCGACCTGCTCCCAGTGCCACCCACACTGGTTTAAAATGTAACTTAGATATTGGGTTTCACTATGTAAAAGCGCTTTGAGTCACTAGAGAAAAGCGCTATATAAATATAATTCAATTCACTTCACTACCCCCGCCTTCCGCCTTCCTGTGCACTTAAGATGTGACTTTAAGGTTTTACTACTTACGTATAAAATACTACACGGTCTAGCTCCATCCTATCTTGCCGATTGTATTGTACCATATGTCCCGGCAAGAAATCTGCGTTCAAAGGACTCCGGCTTGTTAGTGATTCCCAAAGCCCAAAAAAAGTCTGCGGGCTATAGAGCGTTTTCCGTTCGGGCTCCAGTACTCTGGAATGCCCTCCCGGTAACAGTTCGAGATGCCACCTCAGTAGAAGCATTTAAGTCTCACCTTAAAACTCATTTGTATACTCTAGCCTTTAAATAGACTCCCTTTTTAGACCAGTTGATCTGCCGTTTCTTTTCTTTTTCTTCTATGTCCCACTCTCCCTTGTGGAGGGGGTCCGGTCCGATCCGGTGGCCATGTACTGCTTGCCTGTGTATCGGCTGGGGACATCTCTGCGCTGCTGATCCGCCTCCGCTTGGGATGGTTTCCTGCTGGCTCCGCTGTGAACGGGACTCTCGCTGCTGTGTTGGATCCGCTTTGGACTGGACTCTCGCGACTGTGTTGGATCCATTGTGGATTGAACTTTCACAGTATCATGTTAGACCCGCTCGACATCCATTGCTTTCCTCCTCTCCAAGGTTCTCATAGTCATCATTGTCACCGACGTCCCACTGGGTGTGAGTTTTCCTTGCCCTTATGTGGGCCTACCGAGGATGTCGTAGTGGTTTGTGCAGCCCTTTGAGACACTAGTGATTTAGGGCTATATAAGTAAACATTGATTGATTGATTGATTGACTGTAGCCGAGATAGGCGCCAGCGCCCCCCGCGATCCCAAAAGGGAATAAGCAGTAGAAAATGGATGGATGGATGGATAGAATTCTGGGAAATCCCTTATCTTTCTATTGTGTTGCTAGTGTTTTAGTGAGTTTAACAGTAACTGATAGTCGGAGGTGTGTGTCCACGGGTGTCTTGAGGCCAGTGTCTGAGGGAAGTCGACGGCAGCTGTATGGACAGCACAAGCTCAGCTGATCTCCGTTAAGTGGCGACTTTTTGCCACAATTTTCTCACCGAAAATTGATGTCAACTGTTGGTTGACATTTGGCCGGGATCCATGTTCGCTTGACCGCTCTGATCCATAGGAAAACTTTACCTCTGGGAATTTTAAACAAGGAATCACCGTGTGTTTGTGTGGCTAAAGGCTAAAGCTTCCCAACTCCATCTTTCTACTGTGACTTCTCCAATATTAATTGAACAAATTGCAAAAGATTCAGCAACACAGATGTCCAAAATACTGTGTAATTATGCGGTTAAAGCAGACGACTTTTAGCTGTGTGTGTGTGCGCTGCGCTCATATTTCCTGACAGTCCGTGACGTCACGCGTACACGTCATCATTCCGCGACGTTTTCAACAAGAAACTTCCGGGAAATTTATAAAATGGCAATTTAGTAAACTAAAAAGGCAGTATTGGCATGTGTTGCAATGTTAATATTTCATCATTGATATATAAACTATCAGACTGTGTGGTCGCTAGTAGTGGCTTTCAGTTGGCCTTTAACAACATTCTTTGTGCAGGAACAAAGCTACTCTTGGTCAATCAGAGTTACACTACATTTAAGTGTTTCCGCCCGAATGCTGCTGCGATAGGCTCAAGTCCCCCTCCGGCACTGAAAGGGACAAGCGGTAGAAAATTGACGGATAGAAAAATGGATGAACTATAAGTGGAAGTGGTAGACTTTTAAATGGCCGATTAGGTTTCTTTGGTGATTTAGATAGGCAGGGTTCGTACGGTCATCTATCCATCCATTTCTACCGCTTATTCCCTTTGGGGTCGCGGGGGGTGCTGGCGCCTATCTCAGCTACAATCGGGCGGAAGGCAGGGTACACCCTGGACAAGTCGCCACCTCATCGCAGGGCCAACACAGATAGACAGACAACATTCACACTAACATTCACACACTAGGGCCAATTTAGTGTTGCCAATCAACCTATCCCCAGGTGCATGTCTTTGGTCATGTAAAATTTTAATTAATTTTAAAATAAAATATCCAGGCTCTGGAAAAGTTATGGAAAATTAAAATTACATTTTGAAAAAGTCATAGAAATATCAGGACTTTGACTTGGATTTATTTTGCTTCTTCGATGCAGAGGGAATTTGGAACGAGCCAGGCGAGAATGTGTGTACATGATTAATTTATTCATATACTATAGTACAAAAAGGGAAAACAAAGGGCGCGCTCAGTGGCGGATAATAACCTAGACTAAACTCCAAACAAAACTGCACAATGGCGTGACTTTATACAAGTAAACAAAATATACTATCAAAGGTACAAAACAAACCAAAAACTTGCACAGAGGCATGAATACAAACAAGATCTTATGTGGCTTGGTCCAAGCAATCATCAGCGTGGCAAGGCAGGGTAGGTGCGTGGTCATAGTAAGTAGCATGTAGCACTTCTGTTCTACATGGTAGTGTGCTGGGGGGGCACTACATCTAAGAAGGACAGCTCCAGACTTGAGAAACTGATCAGGCGGGCCGGTACTAGGATGACAGGGGATGCAAAACATTAACAGTGCAATACGTTTTCATAACATGGTCACTACTGCCTACTTTGTCTTGTTATATTCTTATTTTACTGTTATATTTTTATTCCCATTGTTGCTTTTTATATTTTTATTCTTATTGTAATATTTCTCTATTTTTTTTCCATTTAAACCCCCATTGTTTACTTTTTACTTTTATTTAAATTGATCTCAACTCTGTACACTGCTGCTGGAATTTTAATTTTCCCTGCTATCACATGTTGATAAAAAATACAACATTTACATAATAAAAGTCAACTACAGACTTCCCAAATGCTGTAATAAATTAAGCATAATGAGTTGACAAACAGTTTCAATGGAAACTGTTTAATGTTAAACTTTTTATATGTAGAAGAAAGTTTTTTTCATTTTATTTAATCAAAGCAACAACTTGAGGCAGTTTAATGTGGATTAACATGGGCAGAATTATTATAGTGTTCCCAATGTTAAAAGGATAAAGCCATTGTTTACAAATTTGGTAAATAAATAACCCAAAAATGTATATTTTTTTGATTTCTTACTGTACCGAAAATGAACCGAACCGTGACCTCTAAACAGAGGTACGTACCGACTCGAAATTTTTGTGTACCGTTACACCCCTAATATATACACAAAGACTAAATTTAATATATTTTTCAAACCACCAAACTATCATGACAGTCCATAGCAATTAACATTTCGTTACAACACATCGATTTTGTTTGGATTAATGAAATTTAAGATATTTCTTGTCATACCTGTTAATATGGTCTTATGTTTGATCATGTTATGTTTTATTTTTGGACTCTTGTTTCCCGTTTTGCACTTCCTGGTTTTGTTTGTTTCCATAGTTACTCATTAGTTTCCTCCTGGTCTCCAACTCACGCCCCTGCCCTCATCATAGTCATTATTTATACCATTCTGTTTCTGTCCTGGTCCTGGGAACTTTACTTACTGCTTATGCTGTACTACTTGCTACATGCTTTATAGATAGATAGATAGTACTTTATTGCTATTCAAAACTAGGCTGCTACATTACTAATGATTCATGTAACTATAGCTGAAAAATAGTACAATTGCAATAGGAGAGACTATTCATCCCTAAACACAATGGAGTTCAATGAAGTAACAGACAGGCCTTTGCTGCCCCTAAAACACACACACACACACACACACACACACAGAAAAATGAGCTAACGTTACGCTAAAAGCTAATTAGCCCTCACCTCAAGCCTATACTGTGAGCGAGCAGTTTAAGTTTCTAGAACGTCAACGGGCTCAGAGTGATGTTTGTAATAGTTGTGACTGGGAAGTGTTTAGTATAATTTGGGTAGAGTCCGCTCCTCCCCTGCTAGACGAATATCTGCTCGACGCTAAAGCATTGACTACATCGTTCTGAAGTCTGAATACGCACTGCTGATTGGCTGTTACATCGCTCTGAATACGCACTGCTGATTGGTTTTGTATGTAACCAATCAGATGGTTGTGTGGGCAGGACAATGAGGCAGAGATGGAGGCAGAAAGCAGAGCAGCTTGTGAAGACTTCTGCTTCCGAACTTGTTCGGTACGCCCGCGTCCCGAACCGAAACCCCCGTACCGAAACGGTTCGATACAAATACACGTTCCGTTATACCTCTAGTATTTATTGTATATATTTTGCATATTCAAAATATTCTGTTTCAAAATATCATCACACAGATAAGGGAATGTAAATAATCACATTGCAAATCACTTCTCACGATTGTTTACTATTATTAACTACTTTGTCAGAGGCTGATTTGTACCATCAAACAGACTTTTTTACTGCTTCAGCAGCTACTAGGGCAGGGGTGCCCATTACGTCGATCGCGAGCTACCAGTCGACCGCGGGGGGTGTGTCAGTCGATCTCGAGCCCGGCTTTTAAAGAAAATAGACCTAAAAATGAGTGATCATCAATCTTCACCAAGACGTCACTTAAATGACATTCACGGTACCGGAGGGTCTTGTGAGATGACGCTGGCTGCTGCAAGATCATTATTATTAAAATATGACAGAGAGGAAGGCGAGAAACACTTTTTATTTCAACAGAGTCTCGCGCCGTACCTTCCGTCAAAACTCTAAAGGCCGTCTGCACATTTCCTATCTTCACAATAAAAGCCGTGCTTCATGCTGCCTGCGCTAACTAATTACAGAGTCTCGGAAAACTGGCGTGCACAAGCGATCCCTCAGAAAGCTGGCGTGCACATCACTTGTGCACGCCAGCTTTCCGAGGCTCTTATTTTGTTAGCGCAGGCAGCATGAAGCAGGGCTTTTATTGTGAAGATAGGAAATGTGCAGTCGGCCTTTAGAGTTTTGACGGAAGGGACGGCGCGAAAGTCTGTTGAAATAAAAAGTGTTTCTCGCCTTCCTCTCTGTCATTTTTTCATAATAATGAACTGGCAGCAGCCAGCGTCATCTCACAAGACCCTCGGGTGCCGTGAATGTCAATCAAGCAAGCTACGGAATTTGCCGCCAATGTTTTTCTTGTAAAGTGTATGGAAGCTGGATGAATTAGATGCCAAAAACCAACCACTTTCATGTGGTATTGTACAGAAAGGACAACTTTTTTTCTCCTCCATTTGAAAATGTGGGCGTTATCATCATTACTGTCTGATTCCAATCAATGCAAGTCATCAGAATCAGGTAATACACCAACTTATATTCTTGTCTTTGTGAAAGAAAGACATCTATATGTGTTACACATGCTTGTATTATCATTAAACACATTTAACTTGTTTACAAAAATGTCTCTTTCATAAATAAATAAATATAAATGATATATATAAATGAGGTAGATCCCCTCGAGTTGGTCAATTGAATAGTAGCTCGCCTGCAGAAAAAGTGTGGGCACCCCTGTACTAGGGCACTAAATCTTACTTTTACTGGGTGATGAACCCCAAACCTTAATGGGATCTGTTTCCATTTCAATCAGTATTCACAGTCGTTATGATGCGATGGGGTGCACCTGCACAAGCAATGTCCAGCTTTGATGTACAACCTTAACATATAATGTAGAAGAAGTACATTTTTTACATGTGAATGTTTACAGCAGCTGTAATAAAAAAAAAAACATAAAAAAAAACATGTCATGATCTGTCTTTTTTTTTTTTTAGGTACCTTGCAGCCTTCAGTATTGGGATGAGCTCCAGCAGGCCTTTGTTCCATACCGGGAATTTAGCCTGTCGGAGAGCAGCTCCTGTCAGCTGCAACTTCCCAGCCTCAGCCTCCTTGATCAACATAAAGAGCTGGTGGCTTCAGATTTGTGGAGGATTGTACTCAATAGTAACAACGAGGGAGGAGATGAGCAGAGGTAACAATATGTATTATTGTGCATTATTATTATTTATTTCATGTCATTATTATTTGTATATTTACTTTGAGAGAAAAACGCACTAAGTCAATGGTTTGGTTCTTTGCACAATTTTTACTTCCATTTTAAAGGGCCAAAAAATATTATGTTTGGGGTACTACTGTAGTTTTATACGACCTGTTGACTGTTAAGCAGACAATTGTCACTTGCTAGTTTAAATTGCATGTAAGCATGGAACAAAAAGCACCAACAAATACTGTAGATTACAAAGGGGAATGTTTTTTTTTAAAGCTAGTTGTCTTGACATCACCGTTTTGCTGTTCTCTCTCCTAAATTCTGTGCTGAGATACATGCTGTCCTGCTGCTATGATGTCACATTATTTATGGAGCTGACACAGCTCTGCGCCCTTCCGCCTACACTCCCCCGCCGTGGAAACATAAGCTAGATCAGGGTTTAACGATTCAGACTGTAAAGTGGCAAACAAAACTTTACAAGTTGGTTTGAAACATTGCAAAGTTCCCCCGATTTTAAAATACGACATCATTTCTACAGACTTTTAATACCTCTAATTTTATGATAATATGATGACGCTGCAGTGCACAAATCTACCGCTTATTCCCTTTTGGGGCCGCGGGGGGCGTTGGCGCCTATCTCAGCTACAATCGGGCGGAAGGCGGGGTACACCCTGGACAAGTTTCCACCTCATCGCAGGGCGAACACAGATAGACAGACAACATTCACACTCACATTCACACACTAGGGCCAATTTAGTGTTGCCAATCAACCTATCCCCAGGTGCATGTCTTTGGAAGTGGGAGGAAGCCGGAGTACCCGGAGGGAACCCACGCATTCACGGGGAGAACATGCAAACTCCACACAGAAAGATCCCGAGCCTGGATTCGAACCCAGGACTGCAGGACCTTCGTATTGTGAGGCAGACGCACTAACCCCTCTGCCACCGTGAAGCCCTAAGCAGAATAGTACATGTTATAAATGAATAGAAAAGAGCAATATGAATACCAATAACTTGTACAACACGTAATGTACACAATATTAGAGGCATTTATCCATCCATCTATCCATCTTCTTCCGCTTATCCGTGGTCGGGTCGCGGGGGCAGCAGCCTAAGCAGGGAAGCCCAGACATCCCTCTCCCCAGTTACTTCGTCTAGCTCCTCCCGGTGGATCCCGAGGCGTTCCCAGGCCAGCCGGGAGACATGGTCTTCCCAACGTGTCCTGGGTCTTCCCCCGTGGCCCAGTTGGACGTGCCCTAAACACCTCCCTAGGGAGGCGTTCGGGTGGCATCCTGACCAGATGCCCGAACCACCTCATCTGGCTCCTCTGTCATGTTTTTGATTATTTCTTCAATTCAGTGAATATAATGACATCTTCTCAGCACTATTCTTCACATTCACTCTCTCCGTTCGCAGGGTTGGAAAACAAAGTTATGTGATATCTAAGCTATTGCGAGAAAGATGTTTAGGGTCCGGATCTAAATATGCCAACTAGCCATGTACAGGCTCGAAACATAAACTCATGCTCCTAACAAAAAGCTAAGAGACAGCTCATATCTCAAAAATACTCTGAAGTTGGGTTGATAAATACTTGCTAATTTCCTGTTCAAAATGTGTTACTCTCAGCTGAAATGCAGTTCCAGTGAGACTTATATTAAAGTGCACAAAAAACTTCATGCTAGCTTAGTGGTTAGCACGGTTTCTGGTCTCCTCCTGCTGGGTTTGGGGAACTTCCGACCTAGGACAACGTTGGGAAGACTATGTCTCCCGGCTGGCCTGGGAACGCCTCGGGATCCCCCGGGAGGAGCTAGACGAAGTGGCTGGGGAGAGGGAAGTCTGGGCTTTTCGGCTTAGGCTGCTGCCCCCGCGACCCAACCTCGGATAAGTGGAAGAAGATGGATGACAGAGAACGTGGCAAGGATTTCTAAACGTAGCAATGCTAGTGTGCAGACTCGGCACCATACTGATGCAGGAGATAACTTTTTTGCCAGCAACGTCATTAAAATACAAACCCCGTTTCGATATAAGTTGGGAAATTGTGTTAGATGTAAATATAAACGGTATACAATGAATTGCAAATCCTTTTCAACCCATATTCAATAGAATGCACTACAAAGACAAGATATTTGATGTTTAAACTCATAAACTTCAACAACTGCAACACGTGCCAAAGTAATTGGTAAAGGGCATGTTCACCACTGTGTTACATCACCTTTTCTTTTAACAACACTCAATAAATGTTTGGGAACTGAGGAAACTAGTTTAACAGCTGTCGTATTTTACGCTTCATAAAGCGCCACACATTTTCAATGGGAGACAGGTCTGGACTGCAGGCAGGCCAGGGAAGTACCCGCACTCTTCTTTTACAAAGCCACGCTGTTGTAACACTTGTCTTGCTGAAATAAGCAGGGGCGTCAATGATAACGTTGCTTGGATGACAACATATGCTGCTCCAAAACCTGTATGGACCTTTCAGCATTAATGGTGCCTTCACAGATGTGTAAGTTACCCATGCCTTGGGCACTAATACACCCCCATACCATCACAGATGCTGGCTTTTGAACTTTGCGCCTATAACAATCCGAATGGTTATTTTCCTCTTTGTTCTGGAGGACACCATGTCCTCTGTTTCCAAATATAATTTGAAATGTGGACTCGTCAGACCACAGAACACCTTCCACTTTGCATCAGTCCATCTTAGGTGAGCTCTGGCCCTGCCAAGCCGGCGGCGTTTCAGGATATTGTTGATAAATGGGTTTGGCTTTGCATAGTAGAGTTTTAACTTGCACTTACAGATGTAGCGACCAACTGTAGTTACTGACAGTGGTTTCATGAAGTGTTCCTGAGCCCATGTGGTGATATCCTTGACACATTGATGTCGGTTTCTGATGCAGTACCGTCTGAGGGATCAAAAGTTCGTAATATCATTGCTTACGAGCAGTGATTTCTCCAGATTCTCTGAACTTTTTGATGATTTTACGGACCGTAGATGGTAAAATCCCTAAATTCCTTGCAATAGCTCGTTGAGAAATGTTGTTCTAAAACGGTTCGACAATTTGCTTACAAAGTGGTGACCCTCGCCCCATCTTTGTTTGGGAATTACTTAGCAATTCATGGAAGCTGCTTTTATACCCAATCATGGCACCCACCTGTTCCCAATTAGCCTGCACACCTGTGGGATGTTCCATATAAGTGTTTGATGAGCATTCCTCAACTTTTTTAGTATTTATTGCCACCTTTCCCAACTTCTTTGTCACGTGTTGCCGGCATCAAATTCTAAAGTTAATGATTATTTGCAAAAAAAAAAATGTTTATCAGTTTGAACATCAAATATGTTGTCTTTGTAGCATATTCAACTGAATATGGCTTGAAAATGATCTGAAAATCATTGTATTTTGTTTATATTTACATCTAACACAATTCCCCAACTCATATGGAAACAGGGTTTGTAATATCTAAATGGCAAACATCTCTACCAACCGGCATAGCTCGGTTGGTAGAGTGGCCGTGCCAGCAACTTGAGGGTTGCAGGTTCAATTCCCGCTTGTGCCATCCTAGTTACTGCCGTTGTGTCCTTGGGCAAGACACTTCACCCAACGGCTCCCAGTGCCACCCACACTGGTTTAAATGTAACTTAGATATTGGGTGTCACTATGTAAAGCGCTTTGAGTCACTTGAGAAAAGCGCTATATAAAATGTAATTCACAATTTATCGTTGGAAATATGAGGTGGTTGCTGACACTGTAAAGTCTGCTCTCATAACAGTATACTCAGGCAATTATGCTTCTAACCCCGCCATGCACGCAAGTGTAAACATTTCTATTATTTAGTACAGCTCCTTGTTATTTGTGACATTATAAAAAAAAATAGAGGTTCGCGAGTCAGAGAACAAAAATGCCCACAGACTCAATCATACATCTTTAGGAAAGTTGTCCTAGAAGAGCAAAATGTTGTGTAGTTGTGATGGCTATCTTTCCTAGATATTTGTATTATTAATATCAGTACGAATGGGTACCTTTCACATTTGAATCAACGGCACCCATTTGCAGTACTTTTGTGTGTGCTCATTTGTTAAAAATGTAAATTGATTTTAAAAAATTTAACATTTTTATTCAGCGCTGAGCTGTTCATTTATCTTATTTGCTTACAATTCTGTCTCATTTGCAAGTACAATACTGCACTGCATTATAGACTTTGCATGCAGTTACAATTCCCAGACATTAGATGGCAATAGTGTAGAGATTACAGCAAATTAAGGCCCGGGGGCCTCATGCAGCCTGTCGAGCTTTTCTATCTGGCCCACCAGGCATTCCCAAATAATAGTTTTAGATCTTTAAAATCGGAACTGTAGCCACCATTATGATGTGCAGTGACGTTTTCAAATGACCGTAAGTCTTGAACTATGCAAAGTATTTCAATGGTTGGAATCTGCGCTTTTGCATGATATACTAGTTACTATGGTCATCTAAGTCCCAGCTTGGGACTTAGACGAGGCACCAAGCATTGTGGGTAGGGAGCGTTTCCATAGAGTGTTTACAGAGCGGCCAGCCTGAAATGTGGGTGTCAGGGACAGACGCGGAAGGAGATTTCTACCACAAATATGTAAAGCTTAGTGATATATCAGATTGTAGGTGGGTTTTTTTACCCTTCGCGTTCATATTATGCTGTGTTTGTTGCGTTTCGCTTGATAGTCTCAGGAAAGCACAGAGCATCCTGAAAGACGCTACAGGGTGCTAAAAGCGAGCACCAATAGACTAAAAAATAGCTTTTACCCAAGAGCCATAGTAGCACTAAACAGGCACTGAGTGAACACAATATGTCCATCATGTCCTCATGTGTAATGTTTAAATGTTTTTTCTATTTTTTCGGACTACAATGTGCAATAATGTTTTATGTATATGTGTATATATATTCATATGCATGCAGATATGCATCTGTGTGGATATATATACATATACATAGATACATCTGTCATCTCTATCTTTTTTTTTTACTATTTATACTAACATATTGTATATGCACCTTAGGAGGAGCTGCTCCAATTTCGTTGTTCTTTGAACCTGTTCATTGCAATAATGACAATAAAACTCTATTCTATTCTATTCTATTCTAGTAAGATAATGTATTTCCTTGAATTGCCGCTGGGCATATAGTATGCGCCTGCCTTGAATTACTGCCGGGTCAAACTCGTGACGTCACGAGTGACACTTCCCCTGTCATCATTTTCAAAATGGAGGAGGCTTATTTCAATGCCGGTAAATTGAAATTGCATAAAGGGAAGAAGATTAAGAGCTATTCAGTAGGATTTAAGGTCCAAGCTTACATCACACTCAATGTTTTACTGCACGCCTTTGGTAAGTGCCGGAGTGAGAAGAGGTTTTAAAATAATTAGCGCTTGCTTACTTTTACCGCATGCCTTTGGTAAGCGCAGGAGTCAGAAGAGGTTTTAAATTAATTAGCGCCCCGGCGACAATTCAAGGATATACGGTATGTCGATTAAGAAGGGGTGTGACATTCATCCATCCATCCATCCATTTTCTGCCGCTTATTCCCTTTCGGGGTCGCGGGGGGCGCTGGCGCCTATCTCAGCTACAATTGGGCGGAAGGCGGGGTACACCCTGGACAAGTCGCCACCTCATCGCAGGGCCAACACAGATAGACGGACAACATTCACACTCACATTCACACACTAGGGCCAAATTAGTGTTGCCAATCAACCTATCCCCAGGTGCATGTCTTTGGAAGTGGGAGGAAGCCGGAGTACCCGGAGGGAACCCACGCATTCACGGGGAGAACATGCAAACTCCACACAGAAAGATCCCGAGCCTGGATTTGAACCCAGGACTGCAGGAACCTCGTATTGTGAGGCAGACGCACTAACCCCTCTGCCACCGTGAAGCCCTGTGACGTTCATATGTCCTCAATATTCAGTGTTTTATCGGCCATAGTTAATATTGTAAATCCCACATTCTTTATCTTCGTGTGGATTCTGGGTGTCTCATTCAGTAAAAAAATTTAAAATGCCTGTCGTAACGTGTTTAGCATTCAATCAGACATTATTGTGAGGTTTTGTATTAGTGTTCCTAAAAATCAGATATATTGGCTCCCAGACACATTTTTTTTCTCTAAATAAGCCCCCCAAAAGTCTAAATAATTGCCCAGGCTTGGATTACAGTGTGTTACTATTGCCAGTAGTTAGTCTTTGCCAATATGTTGAATGTGCCAGTCTTGTTTTTTATGGAGCCCGACAAAGTGTTTATACCGTATATATTGCATGTATTACATACTAGCTCTTTGATTGCAACATGCATCGTAGTTGTATTTTTATTACCAAATTTGGAGGCATTGAAATCGCCTCGTAAAATAGCTAATGCTAATATTTAGCAAGACTATTGAAAATCCAATGTAAATTGAGCATTGAGAGAGACTTCGCTCCCTCTTGCACCTACGGGTTAAGTCGGCAGGCACGCAAGACGCATGAAGTCACGCCCTTCCCCATGCTCGACCCACCATCAAAATTCAGGAAAATTGGAGCATGTAGAACAGGGGTGTCAAACTCAAATACAGAGTGGACCAAAATTTTAAACGGAACAAAGCCGCGGGCCAAGGTTGAACAAATTAACTTCTTAATAGGGACCCAAACAAGTTTTGCATTAAATATTGAACAAGCAAGGCTTGTATAACTTTAGTGACATGCAAAATCCAGTTTCAAATAATAATAATAATAATTAAAAAAAAATAGCAATGGGATATCAAATAAAATTTAAATAAAAATGTTATGCCTTTTTTTCTATTTGCAATCTTCTGAGGTAAATATCAATTTTTTTACACAGGCTAATAATACATTTGAAAATAAAATAACAATAATGAATGAACTAAACATTCAAGCCTTGAAGTAGCAAGAGAAAATGCATGAATAAAACGTTAATTATTGCTCAGTTTACTGGAAGTTTCCCGGAAGAGTTAGTGCTGCAAGGGGTTCTGGGTATTTGTTCTGTTGTGTTACGGTGTGGATGTTCACCCAAAATGTGTTTGTCATTCTTGTTTGGTGTGGGTTCAGTGTGGCGCATATTTGTAACAGTGCTAAAGTTGTTTATACGGCCACCCTCAGTGTGACCTGTATGGCTGTTGACCAAGTATGCATTGCATTCACTTTTGCGTGTGTGTGTGTGGGTGTGTAAAAGCCACAAATATGTGACACGCTGTTAGTATGGAGGAAAAGTGGACGTGTTGACAGGTTGTAGAGAACGCTAAAGGCGGTGTCTTAAATGCACGCCCCCAATATAGTTGTCCAGGTGGAAATCGGTAGAAATTCGGGAGAATGGTTGCCCTGAGAGATTTTCGGGAGGGGCACTGAACTCCAGGAGTCTACCGGGAAAATTAGGAGGGTTGGCAAGTATGAGTATTAGCGGTGAATGCGGTGTTACAGCGGCACCGATGCTGTATAACACCGGCGGGCCAGCTCTAATGCTAAATTGATATTGCCTCAAGGGCCAAATTAAATTACACGGCGGGCCAGATTTGGCCCGCGGGCCAGAGTTTGACACCCATGATGTAGAAGGAAGTTATGACTGTTATCATTTTCCACCACAAGCGTGTGATATTGGCAGCACAGCAGTTGTGTTTTACCCAATGCTCTTAGTTACCATAAAAAAAATCTAAGGAAGATCGGAGCCTGTTGAAGGAAATTTTTACTGTTCTAATTTTCCAGGGGGCGATATTGATGTCAATATCAACGTGTAGTCATGATCAGACCCCAACTTAAACGCCTCATATCAGTTTTGGAAGGAGATCTAATCCTATGTGCAGTAATGACAGTTTGATTTAGATTTATTGGTCCCGGTTGGGGAAACTCATTTTCACTGCCTTACATTTAAACATATAGACATTACACATCACAAAACAAAAATAACAAAAAGACATCATACATGACCGACACATTTACAGGCTTTATCAGACGGGTCGGCCGGGCCTGCTGTTAAGGGCGGCTATAGCTGCAGGGATAAGGCTTTTCTGGAGGCGGGCCCTCCGGAATTTGATGATTCTGTACCTGTGCCCTGATGGTAGTGGGATTATGTATTTGTGTAGTGGGTGACTGATATCCTGGACTATTGTGTTTGCCAGTCGAGTGATGGACCTGTGGTTTGGATCTGAAATGTTGGGTGTGGGTTGGCTGATAATTTTAGCTGCTATGTTTGTAATGCGTGAGTTTGGTCTGGTTGGTTACAGAAAGCATGGTTAAAAAACATGTGGAAAAGTACAGAAGGATTGTTGATGGCGGGGAGCAGTGTTTTCCGCCAGGCTCCGCCCACTACAAGTGGATACGCATAGATGCTGACCGATCCAGCACTTTGGGTTGTCGTTGCATTTGTACCAATTTTGATCAAGAGCTGAATTTGTGGAGCCGAGTTTTAAATGTTGAATCTTTTGTGGCGAACCTTCAGATCAAATGTTGCCGCCATGCCACGTCCAGATCCTATAGCTTAGGCAAAATTCCTTAGTAATCTATCATCGCCCATCCCTCTGGTATCTGTCATTTTAACAGCGGTTCATTTGGTTAAAGTCCCGTTTTTGACCTTAAAATGGCAGACGGAAACCTTTAATGTGTTTTCAAATATGGGTTCTTGAGACTTTTACATGCTTCCTGACATGATAGACTTCTCTGGCAATTTTCGTTCCAAAGCTTGAATTTGGTGGCTGGGGCAAATTTCTTTCAAATTTTCAAAGGGGCGCTAGAGAGTCAATGTGTATCGGACTGTCTTATTGTGGCGGTCCGCTCCCTGTATGATCAGTGTCAGAGCCTGGTCCGCATTGCTGGCAGTAAGTCGGACACGTTTCCAGTGAGGGTTGGACTCCGCCAAGGCTGCCCTTTGGTTCTCGTCCGGAAAAGGGTGGAGTGCCATCTCCGGGTTAGGGAGGAGACCCTGCCCCAAGTGGAGGGGATCAAGTACCTAGGAGTCTTGTTCACGAGTGGGGGAAGAGTGGATCGGTGCGGTGTCTTCAGTAATGCGGACGTAGTACCAATCCGTTGTGGTGAAGAAGGAGCTGAGCCGGAAGGCAAAGCTCTCAATTTACCGGTTGATCTACGTTCCCATCCTCACCTATGGTCATGAGCTTTGGGTCATGACCGAAAGGATAAGATCACGGGTACAAGCGGCCGAAATGAGTTTCCTCCGCCGTGTGGCGGGGCTCTCCCTTAGAGATAGGGTGAGAAGCTCTGCCATCCGGGAGGAACTCAAAGTAAAGCCGCTGCTCCTCCACATCGAGAGGATTCAGATGAGGTGGTCCGAGCATCTGGTCAGGATGCCACCCGAACACCTACCGAGGGGAGGTGTTTAGGGCACGTCCAACCGGTAGGAGGCCACGGGGAAGACCCAGGACACGTTGGGAAGACTATGTCTCCCGGCTGGCCTGGGAACGCCTCAGGATTCCCCGGGAAGAGCTAGACGAAGTGGCTGGGGAGAAGGAAATCTGGGTTTCGGATAAGCGGAAGAAGATGGATGGATGTTCAGTACCCCCAAAATACTGCGATGAGGTGGCGACTAGTCCAGTGTGTTTCCCGCCTTCCGCCCGAATGCAGCTGAGATAGGCTCCAGCAACCCCAAAAGGGACAAGCGGTAGAAAAATGGATAGATGGATGGATACCCCCAAAATATCCAATTTTCCCCACACCAGACGTGCTTGCAAAAAGTGGTGAGCCTGTGTGCATGTTAAATGCAATCAAAGTTAGGGGAAAATAATACACGCCGCAATTACAATTGGGCCCTAATTAGCACTAACATTGCACATTTTGAAAGGTAGAGACTTTGTTTACTTGTAAGTGCCTTCTTCTTGCTTTGTTTGCATGGAAAGTTGTAACATTACCCAAAAGCAGTCCAGCTGAGTGCTTGACTGGTTGTTTCCCGGCCAAATGCTTGAGCCACTGCGGAGTTTGCAACCGGATGTGATGGCATTGTGCAACAAAGGTATCGAAATATGATTTTATTGGTTCTCGGTGAATCGGTACACAGTTGTGCCGACGGACTTTGGTTGGTACCTAGGAAAGTACCAAATTAGGTACTATCCCTACTTCCGTGTGCTTTGTTAATGACACAGCTGTATGTTATTGTATATTAATATGCTGTAATTTATGCAAATATCTTTAAGCTTTACCTGTACTGTATTTATTTTGAACATGTGTGGGTGAAATCAGAGAAGGCGAACACACATCCAGGCCACTGAGCACAAAAGTCAGCAATGTGTCCCTCATCCCACATATGGTGAGCAGGAGCTGGGAGCGGGTTTGGAAGGCGTTCAGATCGACCTAATGAGATTTCCCAGCACACCAAGTGCCTGTCAGGGCCCATCCGGATTCCTTCCTGCTTACCTTGAGTGTATCTAATCGTAGGGAAAGCTCACGGGAAGCACGAGGAGTAAAAGCCCCCTTTGGTTTGGCTCAAAAGTTGCTAGAAGGGTTGGGTTGACTCGTAAGACCAAACAAAGAATGTGTTTGGTCTTACTACCACTGCTTCTCTTCTCTTAAATCGCAGCCAACACCTTCTGACTTCTTATGGGCTTCACGCATTTCAATTCATTTTTTTTTATCCCCGCATTTCCTCCTGAGATTTATGGAACTTTAAGTGGAATAAAATTGCCAAGCCCACAAAGTGCTCTTCGAGAGCGAGAAGAACAAAGAAAACAAGAAAACATGCCCTAGAACAAACTGAGAAACACTGTAAAACTAAACGTACATCTGCATTTCATTATAATCATACTTCAAACATTGCCTTAAAGTTTAAATTGTTTGTCGTTATTGATCAAAATTGATTCCTTTCTATTTGCTCTGAAGTCTCTGAAAAAAAAGTCCTGGCTGCCCTGCCAACTGAAAGTAATGAAAATTGTCAACATATGATGCTTATCTTTTTAAGGGGCTCTCTGCCGCACCAGCCGTTATTTAGGTCTCGAGCATTTCCTGCTGCAGTGGTTATGCTGGACCGAGCTAGCGGCAAATTACTGAGCAAATGGTCATTCACTTCAATTATTTTCCATTCAGCACTATCGACCATGACATACAGTTAATGTCCACGGGGAGGATCTCCTGTATGTGAACCGCAACAGTGATGGTGTACCTAATCTTAATGTCACATTTTATTTAAAAAACATTTTTTTTTATTAAGATCAATCAATCAATCGATCAATCAATGTTTATTTATATAGCCCTAAATCACAAATGTCTCAAAGGACTGCACAAACCACTACAACTACGACATCCTCGGAAGAACCCACATAAGGGCAAGGAAAACTCACACCCAGTGGGACGCCGGTGACAATGATGACTATGAGAACCTTGGAGAGGACCTCAAATGTGGGCAACACTTGGGGATGCTGCTCATTTCTTAGAGAAGCAGCTAGCGTGCTAATCAGTGTTTTATAAACACATACAGTATTTCCTTGAATTGCCGCCGGGGCGCTAATTAATTTAAAACCTCTTCTCACTCCTGCGCTTACCAAAGGCATGCGGTAAAAGTAAGCATGCGCTAATTATTTTACCACTTACCAAAGGCATGCAGTAAAAAATTGAGTGTAATGTAAGGATGCCATCATGAATAGCACATTTAATTAAAAAAAATGTATTATGGTCTTACCTTTACTTATAAATATAGTCCATGCCAGCTCCTTCTGATCAAAAGCATCGATAACTTGTTCATAGAAGTCTTCCTTATCTTTCTTCAGTTTTAAAAGTCTCTCTGTCTTGATGGAGATCTTCCTTTATTACCTCCTCCAGCACATATCACGTCACTCATTTCACTTCTTCTGCAGCCGAGTAATGGCAAGAAGGATCACTAGCGCCCTCTACCACCAGGTGGCGGGAGTCATTTAATGACTCATATTTGACGGACGCAGCTACGGTATAGTGACGGTCTCAAGCCGTCGTCTTGCGGGTTCCCAGGACCAACAAGGAAGGACATGGCTTGAGCAGTTTGACTTTGTTTTTCAATAAAACCTCAGTCCAGGTTGCTCTTCCGCTCCTTCAAGGAAATACGGTAGCTGTCTATCTTAGCTCAGACAGCTATGTGTTTACAAACACTTTGATTAGGGTCCTACTGGGGTATGAGGTTAATGTATATTGTATTCATGTAAATTAATGATTTATCAATAAAGTACTATCTATCTAATCATTAATTAACATCATACGCAAATACGGTGTTAGCTTTCACTGTTATGCTGATGACACCCAACTCTACTTGCCCCTAAAGCTGACTAACACGCCGGATTGTAGTCAGCTGGAGGCGTGTCTTAATGAAATTAAACAATGGATGTCCGCTAACTTTTTGCAACTCAACGCCAAAAAAACGGAAACGCTGATTATCGGTCCTGCTAGACACCGACCTCTATTTAATAATACAACTCTAACATTTGACAACCAAACAATTAAACAAGGCGACTCGGTAAAGAATCTGGGTATTATCTTCTACCCAACTCTCTCCTTTGAGTCACACATTAAAAGCGTTACTAAAACGGCCTTCTTTCATCTCCGTAATATCGCTAAAATTCGCTCCATTCTGTCCACTAAAGACGCTGAGATCATTATCCGTGCGTTTGTTACGTCTCGCCTCGATTACTGTAACGTATTATTTTCGGGTCTCCCCATGTCTAGCATTAAAAGATTACAGTTGGTACAAAATGCGGCTGCTAGACTTTTGACAAGAACAAGAAAGTTTGATCACGTGGCGCAGTGGGGAGAGTGGCTGTGCGCAACCCGAGCGTCCCTGGTTCAATTCCCACCAAGTACCAACCTCGTCACGTCCGTTGTGTCCTGAGCAAGACACTTCACCCTTGCTCCTGATGGGTGCTGGTTGGCGCCTTGCATGGCAGTTCCTTCCATCAGTGTGTGAATGTGTGTGTGAATGGGTAAATGTGGAAGTAGTGTCAAAGCGCTTTGAGTACCTTGAAGGTAGAAAAGCGCTATACAAGTACAACCCATTTATCATTTATCATTACGCCTGTACTGGCTCACCTGCACTGGCTTCCTGTGCACTTAAGATGTGACTTTAAGGTTTTACTACTTACGTATAAAATACTACACGGTCTAGCTCCATCCTATCTTGCCGATTGTATTGTACCATATGTCCCGGCAAGAAATCTGCGTTCAAAGGACTCCGGCTTATTATTGATTCGCAAAGCCCAAAAAAAGTCTGCGGGCTATAGAGCGTTTTCATTTCGGGCTCCAGTACTCTGGAATGCCCTCCCGGTAACAGTTCGAGATGCCACCTCAGTAGAAGCATTTAAGTCTCACCTTAAAACTCATTTGTATACTCTAGCCTTTAAATAGACTCCCCTTTTAGACCAGTTGATCTGCCGTTTCTTTTCTTTTTCTCCTATGTCCCACTCTCCCTTGTGGAGGGGGTCCGGTCCGATCCGGTGGCCATGTACTGCTCGCCTGTGTATCGGCTGGGGACATCTCTGCGCTGCTGATCCGCCTCCGCTTGGGATGGTTTCCTGCTGGCTCCGCTGTGAACTGGACTCTCGCTGCTGTGTTGGATCCGCTTTGGACTGGACTCTCGCGACTGTGTTGGATCCATTGTGGATTGAACTTTCACAGTATCATGTTAGACCCGCTCGACATCCATTGCTTTCCTCCTCTCCAAGGTTCTCATAGTCATCATTGTCACCGACGTCCCACTGGGTGTGAGTTTTCCTTGCCATTATGTGGGCCTACCGAGGATGTCGTAGTGGTTTGTGTTGTGGTTTGTGCAGCCCTTTGAGACACTAGTGATTTAGGGCTATATAAGTAAACATTGATTGATTGATTGATGAATACAATATACATTAACCTCATACCCCATTAGGACCCTAACTATTTTGGATATTTTCAGTATCCGCCGTATATACCATCGTATCTGTGTTACTATAACCCAGTTGAAGCTGGGACGCATTGTCTTTAATCTCCTTTCTAATAAGTTCAATTTTCTTATTAAAGAACTTCATAAAGTCATCTGCCGAATGGGTGGAGCTACTGGAAGGAGTCCCTTGTTGGGTTAGCGATGCTACTGTACTAAACAAAAATTTGGGATCGTTTTTATTAATGCGGATGAGATTTGAGTAATAATTAGTTTTAGCTAAGGTAAGCATGCGTTTATAAGTTATTAAACTATCACTCCATGCTTGATGGTGCACATCAAGTTACATTTAAACCAGTGTGGGTGGCACTGGGAGCAGGTGGGTAAAGTGTCTTGCCCAAGGACACAACGGGCAGTGACTAGGATGGCACAAGCGGGAATCGAACCTGCAACCCTCAAGTTGCTGGCACGGCCACTCTACCAACCGAGCTATGCCGCCCCATTTACCTTTTGTAAATGATTTCACTAAAATACGAGAAAAGATCAAACTTGTATGCTTATTGGAGGACAATTAGATGTTAACTGGCTGTCCAACAATGAGGTTGTGTCTTGTCCAAGGTGTACGCCGCCTTCCGCCCGAATGCAGCTGAGATAGGCTCAGACAAACTATTGATAGCGGCGCCGTGGTTACTTCCGTGTCACTTTGTTTCCATCATCAAGTGGTCTGCTGCTCCCTGTAAGACTATTCTAGATCATAAATCATGCATTTCACCTGGACAGAAGACATCTGAGTAGGTATTCCGACAAGTTGGTACACTTTGACAGCCATTAAGACCCCGAAACTGGCGAGGACAACACAAAAAGTCGCTTGTTTGGTTTTTTTAATCAATTTTAATACATTGCTTAGAATAGTGATGAATAAGAATCACAATTCAGATGTGATTTGATTTTTAGCAGCCCCACTGAACAATTATTCTCAAATTAAGATTAAACACGGGCTTCACGGTGGGAGAAGGGTTAGTGCGTCTGCCTCTCAACACGAAGGTCCTGAGTAGTCCTGGGTTCAATCCCGGGCTCGGGATCTTTCTGTGTGGAGTTTGCATGTTCCCTCCGGGTACTCCGGCTTCCTCCCACTTCCAAAGACATGCACCTGGGGATAGGTTGATTGGCAACACTAAATGGTCCCTAGTGTGTGAAAGTGAGTGTGAATGTTGTCTGTCTATCTGTGTTGGCCCTGCGATGAGGTGGCGACTTGTCCAGGGTGTACCCTGCCTTCCGCCCGATTGTAGCTGAGATGGGCGCCAGCGCCCCCCGCGACCCCAAAAAGGGAATAAGCGGTAGAAAATGGATGGTTGGATGGATCTATATCAATATCGTATTTATTCGAAACTAAAACTTGATTAAAATATTTCAGTGTGTTTAACATTTTAAGCATATTCAACAATACAGTGATAATGATAACCAGGATGACTTTGGTCGCAAAAATGTTTCATACATATTTTAATGTTAGGGCTTCACGGTGGCAGAGGGGTTAGTGCGTCTGCCTCACAATACGAAGGTCCTGCAGTCCTGGGTTCAAATCCAGGCTCGGGATCTTTCTGTGTGGAGTTTGCATGTTCTCCCCGTGAATGCGTGGGTTCCCTCCGGGTACTCCGGCTTCCTCCCACTTCCAAAGACATGCACCTGGGGATAGGTTGATTGGCAACACTAAATTGGCCCTAGTGTGTGAATGTTGTCTGTCTATCTGTGTTGGCCCTGTGATGAGGTGGCGACTTGTCCAGGGTGTACCCCGCCTTCCGCCCGATTGTAGCTGAGATAGGCGCCAGCGCCCCCTGCGACCCCAAAAGGGAATAAGCGGTAGAAAATGGATGGATGGATGTTAATGTTATGGAGACATAAAAGCAGACCAGTGGTTCTCAAACCTTTTCTAGTTTGTCATTTTAAAATGATGCTCTCCATCTCAAATACTAAACCAGGGCTACAAACACATGGTCTTAATTTTGTACACATTTTTAAAAATGTATGTATTTGTATTATTTTCAATGTGGTTCTTCATTTTTTATCAATCTCATATTGTATGTGCACACATCTTAATTAATCTCCTTTTTTTTTTTGTTCCTTTGCTCCCAGTTCAGATAGCGAGTCTGGCTCCCAGCTGCCATGCGATCAGCTGGTATCTCCCATGGCTCTCGCGGCGTGCACTCGTGTCGACTCCTGCTTCGCGCCTTGGTTTGTCCCCTCGCTGGGCGTGTCCCTGCAGCTGGCACATGTCCAAGTTCACCTCTGCCACCATCTAGAACAACTGGGAACAGGTTAGGACACATAATACAAAATACTTGATGTATACACTGCAAAAAGTTAGGGTTCCAAAACAAGAATAAAAAATACAAAAATTAGAGGTATTTTGTTTGAACTAAGCAAAATAATCTGCCATTAGAACAAGAAAATTTAGCTTGGCAACACTTTCTAAAACAGGTAAAATTAGCGAACCTCATTGAACCCAAAAATACCTTAAAATAACTATATTCTCACTAATAACAACTGTACCAGTATATGAGTACGTATTTTCTTTTGTTTCATTGAAAATAAAACAGCAAAGTCTATTTGGCTGTCATTTGTTTTAATTATGAGACACAAATTGTGTCAAAGTCATGATTTTTTTTTTCATGATTGAAATAACAAATTATTACTTTAAAAAAGTAGTTTTATATTTGTGAGTGTTGATGACACAGCTTTGCAACAGTTGATATTTTAGTTTCAAGCATGTTTTACTCAATATAGGTCATAAAATCGCTGCATCAAGCTATAATATCTTACTGATATAATTTAGGCCAAAAACCCTTCAAATAAAAAAAAATAATTAAAAAAAATAATATATATGTGTATAGATATATATATATATATACATATGTGTATGTGTATATATACACACATATTTGTATATATGTATAATTATATTCAAATTATATAATTATTGATGTTTGTATATGTTCTGACCACAGAACGATATCTGTTATCACACACGCACACACACACACACACACACACATATATATATATATATATATATATATATATATAGATATATATATGTGTCTTGATTGGATTATCCAGAGAATGTGCTCGATACCGTGTTAGAGCGCAATATGTAGGTGTGGGAAAAATCACAAGACTACTTCATCTCTACAGAACTGTTTCATGAGGGGTTCCCTCAATCATCAGATTTTCTCCTGATGATTGAAGGAACCCCTCATGAAACAGTTCTGTAGAGATGAAGTAGTCTTGTGATTTTTCCCACACCTACATATATATCAATCAATCAATGTTTACTTATATAGCCTATATATATATATATATATATATATATATATATATATATACCAGGGGTCACCAACCTTTTTGAAACCAAGAGCTACTTCTTGGTTACTGATTAATGTGAAGCTACCAGTTTGATACACACTTAAATACATTTCCAGAAATAGCCAGTTCGCTCAATTTACCTTTAATAAATAAATCTATATTTATAAAAAAAAAAGGGTATTTCTGTCTGTCATTCCGTCGTACATTTTTTTTCTTATTACGGAAAATTTTTTGTAGAGAATAAACGATGAAAAAAAACACTTAATCGAACGGTTTAAAAGAAGAGAAAACACGAAAAAAATGAAAATTTAATTTTGAAACATAGTTTATCTTCAATTTTGACTCTTTAAAATTCAAAATTCCACTGAAAAAAATGAATAGAAAACTAGCTAATTAGAAATTTTTGAAAAAAGAAAAAAAATAATTTATGGAACATCATTTGTAATTTTTCCTGATTTTTCCTGATTCTGCTGACATGTTTTAAATAGGTTATAATATACAACAAATTGGACTTAGCTACATTTCTAACAAAGATAAATCATTATTTCTTCTGGTTTTTCCAGAACAAAAATTTTAAGAGAAATTTTAAAGACTTTGAAAAAAGATTTAAATTTGATTATACAGATTTTCTAGATTTGCCAGGATATTTTTATTTTATTTTAATTATGGGTTTGAAGAAATATTTCACAAATATTCTTCATTGAAAAAACAGAAGCTAAAATGAAGAATTAAATCAAAATGTATTTATTATTCTTTACAATAAAAAAAAAATACTTGAACATTGATTTAAATTGTCAGGAAAGAAGTGGAAGGTATTTAAAAGGTAAAAAGGTAAATGTGTTTAAAAATCCTAAAATCCTTTTCAAGGTTGTATTTTTTCTCTAAAATTGTCTTTCTGAAAAAAAAATAAATGAATTTATTTAAACAAGTGAAGACCTAGTCTTTAAAATATTTTCTTGGATTTTCAAATTCTATTTGAGTTTTGTCTCTTTTAGAATTAAAAATGTCGTAAGTGCTGCTATTTGAGCTATTTTTAGAACAGGCCAGCGGGCTACTCATCTGGTTCTCACGGGCTACGCGTTGGTGACCCCTGGTATATACACACAAATCTCTGTTTTTCCTTTGTTTATGGGGAATAAGGCGGTTAATTATTTTTATTACCAAAATAAATTGATTGACTTCAATTGAATGAATATACTTTGGGAAAAACCTTCCTGCTCACACTTAAAATACTAATATTTTGGCTCTGTCTCTGCAGCTCCATCTCAAAAGCTCCGTCCTTTCCTGCCAGATAGGAAAATACCTCAGAAACAGGAGTTCATGGTCATCGGTGGTGTGGAACCACAGATCTTCCTGCGCCAGTGGACCAATGGACCACGACATTGTCAGGAGTTTAACTTTTCCACCCAGCTTGACTGCAAGCTGCTGGAGTATCGAAACCTAACACACATGCAGGTTCTGCAGCCCTGTGTCATACAGGTATATATTTAACACACACTCAGCCAAATACACTTACAGTACACAATACTAAAGCTGTAGAAGTGCACCAAAAGTTGGTGTATGCAGGGGATCTTGAATATTTTGACCCTTTTTTTTTTCTCACCTTAAATAGTGTAGTGCAGGGGTCGGGAACCTTTTTGGTTGAGAGAACCATGAAAGCCAAATATTTTAAAATGTATTTCCGTGAGAGCCATATCAATCAGTGACAATGCTGACTATGAGAAACCTTGGAGAGGACCTCAGAGAGGACCCCCCCCCCCGAAAGCAATGGATGTCGAGCGGGTCTATATAATATAATATAATATTTTTTTTAACACTTAACACCACTAAATGGTAACACCTGAAAAAGTTTTTCAACGTTTATCAATTACTTAGTAAAAGACCAAGTCGAGGTGATCTACCTCATATATACATATACATACACACACATATCATTTATACACACACATATCATACATACACACACATCATTTATACACACACAAATTATATATATATATATGTATCTATATATAGATATATATAGATATACACATACATACATTTATATATACAGTATATAATTTATATTTATTTATTTTGCCGTTTTTGTTCACATATTGAAGGTGTTTTAATGAATATACATGCATGTTTAACATATAGATTCCTATCTTTCATGAAGACAAGAATATAAGTTGGTGTATTACCTGATTCTGATGACTTGCATTGATTGGAATCAGACGTCCACGTTTTCAAATGGAGGAGAAAAAAGTTCCTATTTTCTGTCTAATACCACATGAAAGTCGTTGGTTTTTGGCATCTTATTTGTCCAGCTTCCATATTAGTTTTTATACACTTTACAAGAAATACATTGGCGGCAAACTCCGTAGTTTGCTAGTTTGTTTGCGCTGGCTTTCGGAGACTCTTATTTTGTTAACGCAGGTGCGATGGAGCGGCACTTTTATTGTGAAGACAGGAACTGTGCGATCAGTCTTTAGGCTTTTGACGGGAAGTACGGTTGAAATAAAAAGTGTCTTTTTTCCTTTACACTTTTGATTGATTGATTGAAACTTTTATTAGTAGATTGCACAGTACAGTACATAATCCGTACAATTGACCACTAAATGGTAACACCCCAATAAGTTTTTTAACTTGTTTAAGTCGGGTCATGTGACCACCTGGCTCTGTTTGATTGGTCCAACGTCACCAGTGACTGCATGTGATTGGTGAAACGCAGGCAAGCGTTGATTCTACTTTGAAGGTCTGTCATTAACCAAAACAAACATTAACAGATCGATAAAAAAAAGTAGCGAACTGAATGTAGATAAATGGAACGGAGTAAAAGTAGCGTTTCTTCTCTATAAATATACTCAAGTAAAAGTAAAAGTATGTTGCATAAAAACTACTCGTAAAAGTACAATTTATCCGGAAAGTTACTCAAGTAAATGTAACGGAGTAAATGTAGCGCGTTACTACCCACCTCTGTAAATAACCTCATCAAACTTGGCCATGAATCCTGTGCATGAACTTGCAATAAACACTGTAGGAGAGCGGAGTAAAGGTTATATGAAAAGCAAAGCGTATTTGTTTCGGATTACACATTGTTCTATTTTTTTATTGTCACAAATAAGCCTGCTGAATCGTGGAGTAGTGGTTAGCATGAAGACCGTACAGTCAGAGATCTGGGTTTGAATCTCAGTTTGATATGTTCTCCCTGTGTGTGGGCTTTCTCCCACATTCCAAAAATATGCATGTTTTGTTTATTGGAGACTCTAAATTGTCCACATGTATGAATGTGATTGGTCGTTTTGTCTGTAAGGGCCCTGTGATTGGCTGGCGACCGATCTATGGTCTACCCTGCCTCTCTCTTGAAATCAGCCGGGATAGGATCTACCTTCCCGGCGATTTTAGTGAAGACTAGATTGCGTGTGTATTTTGAAATGGGGATGGGCCCACAGCAGCACCCACTGCTTGTAAAGAAGAGCATGCTTTTATATGAGTCTCCAATAGTGCCCTATAACACCGGGAAAAGACCAGTTCCATATGTAACAGGGGATAGCTGGAGCGGCTCGGGCTTTTAGCCTAATGGCTGGCACAATTTCCCATTTCCCCGCTCGGAGCGGTGGAAATGAGGAAAGATCAGAAACACAAAGCAGAGCCGCTGCGGCTACACATACAAAGTGTGATAAGAGGTGGAGTAACAATGCATACACCGGCACCTACTGTACAGAGTTGTACCGACAGCCATCAGACTGGTATATGTTCCTTGACTGCACTTAAATGTAGAATATATGTAGAATATATTTATAGTATTCATATATTATATGTATAATATATGTTATATATTATTTATTATTATTATTGTCTATTGTGAGCGAACTGTGGTGCTGAATTTCCCCCAGTGATCAATAAAGTACTTTCTATTCTATTCTATTCTATTCTAACAAATAGCTACATTCACAGACAGTTATTATAATGTGTTGATGAGCTAACTAAGAGAGGAAAAACCAGTAGCGCCTACAAAGACAAGATATTTGATGTTCAAACTCATAAACTTAATTTTTTTTTTTTTTTTTTTTTGCAAAAAATAATTAACTTAGAATTTCATGGCTGCAACACATGCCAAAGTAGTTGGGAAAGGGCATGTTCACCACTGTGTTACATCACCTTTTCTTTTAACAACACTCAATAAACCTTTGGGAACTGAGGAGACATATTTTTGAATCTTTTTTGGTGGTATTCTTTCACATTCTTGTTTTATGTACAGCTTAAGTTGTTTAACAGTGCGGGGTCTTCGTTGTGGTATTTTAGGCTTCATAATGCGCCACACATTTTCGATAGAAGACATGTCTGGAGTACAGGCAAGCGAGTCTAGTACCCTCACTCTTTTACTATGAAGCCACGCTGTTGTAACAAGGGACTTGGCATTGTCTTGCTGAAATAAGCAGGGGCGTCCATGATAACGTTGCTTGGATAACAACATATGTTGTTCCAAAACCTGTATGTACCTTTCAGCATTAATGGTGCCTTCACAGATGTGTAAGTTACCCATGCCTTGGGCACTAGTACACCCCATACCATCACACATGCTGGCTTTTCAACTTTGCACCTAGAACAGTCCTGATGGTTGTTTTCCTCTTTAGTCCGGAGGACACGACGTTAACCGTTTCCAAAAAACAATTTGAAATGTGGACTCGTCAGACCACAGAACACTTTCCCACTTTGCAGCAGTCCATCTTAGCTGAGCTCGGATCCAGCGAATCCGGCGGCGTTTCTGGTTGTCCTTGATAAATGGCTTTGGCTTTGCATAGTAGTTTTAACTTGCACTTACAGATGTAGCGACAAACTGTAATTACTGACAGTGGTTTTCTGAAGTGGTCCTGAGCCCATGTGGTGATATTCTTTACACACTGATGTTGGTTTTTGATGCAGTACCGCCTGAGGGAACGAAGGTATGTTATATCGCTTACGTGCTGTGATTTCTCCAGATTCTGTGCACCTTTTGATGGTATTAAGGACCGTATATGGTGAAATTCCTAAATTCCTTGCAATAGCTCTTTGAGAAATGTTGTTTTTAAACTGTTTGACAATTTGCTCACGCAAGGGACGGCGTGGCGCAGTGGGAGAGTGGCCGTGCACAACCCGAGGGTCCCTGGTTCAATTCCCACCTAGTACCAACCTCGTCACGTCCGTTGTGTCCTGAGCAAGACACTTCACCCTTGCTCCTGATGGGTGCTGGTTGGCGCCTTGCATGGCAGCTCCCTCCATCCGTGTGTGAATGTGTGTGTGAATGGGTAAATGTGGAAGTAGTGTCAAAGCACTTTGAGTACCTTGAAGGTAGAAAAGCGCTATACAAGTACAACCCATTTATCATTTAATTGCTCACAAAGTGGTGATCGTTTCCCAATCCTTGTTTCTGAATGACTGAGCATTTCACGGAAGCTGCTTTTATACCCAATCATGGCACCCACCTGTTCCCAATCAGCTTGCACACCTGTGGGATGTTCCAAATAAGTGTTTGATGAGAATTCCTCAACTTTATCAGTATTTATTGCCATCTTTCCCAACTTCTTTGTCACGTGTTGCTGGCATCAAATTTTAAACACATAACACAATTCCCAACTCATATGGAAACGGGGTTTGTATTTGAGAGATGTAATGTTTATTATGTTGTATTTCAGGGCCAGACCACAGCCAACTGCTGCCCCCAAAGTAGCCTGTGGGATGCGAACGTGTTTGTGGATCCTATATTTGCCACAATCAGTCAGTATGCCATCCACACGTTGGACACTGCTCTTCAAAGCTGGCAACAGGTAAGGAAGACACCAACATCTAAATGTACTTCATGGTTTGACATTGAAGCAATCCAACTCATAAGTGAGTCACCGTCTGGAAGCTCAAGCAAACTGCTTTGTTTGTCTGGTTTCATAGAAAACATTTATTAACAGAAAGTTGAATGTGAATTGGCGGACTTCATATTTGTTGAAAATGTTTCACAGTTAAAGGCCTACTGAAAGCCACTACTAGCGACCACGCAGTCTGATAGAATAGAATAGAATAGAATAGAGTTTTATTGTCATTATTGCAATGAACAGGTTCAAAGAACAACGAAATTGGAGCAGCTCCTCCTAAGGTGCATATACAATATGGTAGTATAAATAAAAAAAATAAAATTAAAAAAAAAAAAAAGATAGAGATGACAGATGTATCTATGTATACATACATAAAACATTATTGCACATTGTAGTCCGAAAAAATAGAAAAACATTTAGCAGGCTTGATGACATGTGGCGACCCAACTGCACCCTCTGGGGGCGGTTGGATAAGAAGTCCTTAATCCACATGCAGATGGAGTTCGAGAGACCCAGGTGTGACAGTTTGGACACCAGTCTATCAGGAATAATGGTGTTAAATGCCGAGCTATAATCCACAAAAAGCAGCCGCACGTAGCTCCCCCCCGTCTCCAGGTGACCCAGGGGGGAGTGTAGGGCTGTGGCGATGGCGTCCTCTGTGGACCTGTTGGCTCTGTAGGCAAACTGGTGTGGGTCGAGCTCGGGAGGGAGGACTGAGGTGATAGTTTATATATCAATGATGAAATATTAACATTGCAACACATGCCAATACGGCCTTTTTAGTTTACTAAATTTCAATTTTAAATGGTGACGCTTATGATGACTCGTGGTTGGAGGGGACATATTAGCCCAGCACCACTTACAGCTAAAAGTCGTCTCTTTTCATTGCGAAATTACACCGTATTTTGGACATCTGTGTTGCTGAATCTTTTGCAATTTGTTCAATTAATAATGGAGACGTCAAAGAAGAATGCTGTTGGTGGAAAGCGGTGGATTGCAGCTCCCTTTAGCACCGAAACACAGCCGGTGTTTCTTTGTTTGTTGTGAAGCTTTAAGACAGAGCGGTCAAGCGAACATGTTTCTCCACGTCAACCAGCAAGTTTTTGGATGGGAAAATTGTGATTTTAAGTCGGCTCTTACCGGAGACTTAAGTGGATTACGCGACCTCATCCTGCAGCTCAAAAAGGCGGCTGTGATCTTGGCTCCTGGGCTTCTCTCAGAGACACTGGCGTTCACCCCAGCCATCCGACTTTCACGTATGACTACACAACAAGCCGATAAGGGATTTTCCAGAATTATCCTAGTAAATGTGTCTAATTACATCTGAAATTCTTCCACTGGAGCTGGCGCCTTTTCTTTTTTTTTTTTCTTTTTTTTAGTGCTTCACTCTTAAATTTCCTCATCCACGAATCTTTCATCCTCTCTCAAAGTAATGGGGAAATCGTCGCTTTCTTGGTCCGAATTGCTCCGACTGCCGGTGGCTCACATTATAAACAATGTAAGGATGTGAGGAGCCCTCACACCGGTGACGTCACGCGCACATCGTCTGCTACTTCCGGTAAAAGCAAGGCTTTTTTATTAGCGACCAAAAGTTGCGAACTTTATCGTCAATGTTCTCTACTAAATCCTTTCAGCAAAAATATGGCAAGATCGCAGAATGATCAAGTATGACACATAGAATGGACCTGCTATCCCCGTTTAAATAAGAACATCTCATTTCAGTAGGTCTTTAATGTAATAGTTCAGTTGTAGATTTTTGGTGCAGATTTCCCAAATTCATGTCTCTGGTTGGTCCTTTGGGCAGGTACTCACACACACTTCTGCAAACATGCATTGTTTTGATGTCTGTTTGTCACGCATAACAAAAACACAAGTTGTGTTGTTGTTCACCTCGAAAACCTTCAGGTTAAAGGTAAGACTTTCACAAAAACATGATTGTTTTATGTAACCTGTCCGAAAGATAATAATATATCCATTTTCTGCCGCTTATTCCCGTTCGGGGTCGCGGGGGGCGCTGGCGCCTATCTCAGCTACAATCGGGCGGAAGGCGGCGTACACCCTGGACAAGTCGCCACCTCATTGCAGGGCCAACACAGATAGACAGACAACATTCACACTCACGTTCACACACTAGGGCCAATTTAGTGTTGCCAATCAACCTATCCCCAGGTGCATGTCTTTGGAAGTGGGAGGAAGCCGGAGTACCCGGAGGGAACCCACGCATTCACGGGGAGAACATGCAAACTCCACACAGAAAGATCCCGAGCCTGGATTTGAACCCAGGACTGCAGGACCTTCGTATTGTGAGGCAGACGCACTAACCCCTCTTCCACCGTGAAGCCCGATAATAATATAACAATACCGTGATTAAGTAGAATGCAAGTATGCCATGTTTGTTTAGACTTAGCAAGCCTGCGTTGATGCTTGTTATTTTACATCGGCTTTATCTCAAAACTAATTTCAGGACTTGACTGTTATGAGTTTGCAGGGCATATTTACAGTTCGCACAAAAAAAATATTTGTTTATTGCATTTCACATATGAATGCATCAGTAGACATTTAAAGCCACATTAAAACCTCCTTCTCAAATTTTGCAAAAGATGTGCAGGCCAACCACTGTATTTTCCGGAGCATAAGGCGCACTTAAAATATATTTTTTTCTTAAAACTCGACAGTGCGCCTTATAACTCGGTGCGCCTAATGAAAGGAATACGTTTGGTTGTACTTTGGTACATCATGTAATGATAAGTGTGACCAGTAGATGGCTTTTAAACATAAGAAATAAATGTAGTCTGCACTTTGATGGGTCTCAAGTAAAAACACCAACATTTTTATCCATCCATTTGCTACCGCTTGTCCCTTTCGGAGTCACGGGGGGTGCTGGAGCCTATGTTCTATTGAAAGTTTAGAACATTACACACAGCGCTCAAAAATCTATCAAAATGTTTTTAGTACAACTTTGGTACACTATGAAGGCGCACCGCTTGAATGATTGTCGGCGCATTAAACATACAAGTATTATTATGGCGTGTGTGTATAAGGTAAGACATATTATCTGCCGGTTTTTTTCCGCAATATTATGCGAAAGCAACTTTTCTTACCTTGTGGTACCTGCTGATCTGTATTTGGGATTTGCCAAAATCTTGAAAAAATGCGCATCAGCACCAATGCCGTAGTCGATAAGCTTCTTCTTTTTCTCTATCTTCTAGTTATGTGACATTCATCCTCTGCTGTTACCATTTCTAAGATAAAGTAGTGTAAAGTTATTATATCTGTCAGTAAACTCGCTTTGAAAGCGCTAAAACATACCGGTGTAGTGAGTTTACATTATTCACCCAAGGAACTTTAGGTATTAGAGTTCCGGTCGGACGGTTTTTCACGGGACACATTTCAGGTGTGGTTGTTTCCGGATGAGAAGACGCTGCTCTGTTATTGATTTAAGTAAAGTCTGAATGTCATTAAAACAGTTAGCTCCATTTTTTGACACTTCTTTCACTCCCGTCCTTGCACGCTACACCGCTACAACAAAGATGACGGGGAGAAGACGCTGCCGAAGGTGATCCACATAAATAAGACCGCCCACAAAATTGCACATCCAAAAGCGACTGTCAGAAAGCGGCTTGAAGATGATCTGTAAAACATAATCTATGTAACATTTTGATCAAAGAACTACCATTACATGTTAGGTAGACCACAAGGAAGTTAGATCAGATTAGATCAAATAGTACTTTATTTATTCCTTTGGGAAAATTTAAATTTTCAGCACAATCCCATTCAAGATTAGACAAACATTACAGGGAGACAGAACAGGATCGCTGACGGGTCTGCCGGCTTCCAGCGCCCCTTACAAAAAAGATGAGATACAGGTAAACGGGGGGAAGAATAGAAGAATAAAATAAGAATAAAATAAAAAAATCGGTCTAAGCCTGGGCCCTGGAGAGGGGGTCCAGACTGAGGCCAAAGGAAAAAAACAACAACTCATAGCCATAGTACACATCACTCTCACATGTGTGTAAGAGGGAAACATCAAACTTCAAAGAACACAAAGGACATTAAAGACATTAAAGCAGCGGATACAACCCTACATACATTTATGAATAAAAAAACTAAAAGAAAAATATACACTGTGGTGGCTTCTGCGGTGTTTTTAATTTAGAAAAAATATATAATAAGAGGATGAGGTGGTTCGGCCATCTGGTCAGGATGCCACCCGAACGCCTCCCTAGGGAGGTGTTTAGGGCACGTCCAACCGGTAGGAGGCCACGGGGAAGACCCAGGACACGTTGGGAAGACTATGTCTCCCGGCTGGCCTGGGAACGCCTCGGGATCCCCCGGGAAGAGCTAGACGAAGTGGCTGGGGAGAGGGAAGTCTGGGTTTCTCTCCTTAGGCTGTTGCCCCCGCGACCCGACCTCAGATAAGCGGAAGAAGATGGATGGAAGATGGATGGATAGATTAGATTAGATTAGATATATTACTTTTTTTTTATTCCTTCAGGAAAATTTAAATTTTCAGCACAATCCCATTCAAGATCAGACAAACATTACAGGGAGACAGAACAGGATCGCTGACGGGTCTGCCGGCTTCTAGCGCCCCTTACAAAAAAGATGAGATACAGGTAAACAAGAAGAATAAAATTAAAATTAAAATTAAATAATCGGTCTAAGCCTGAGCCTTGGAGAGGGGGTCCAGACTGAGGCCAAAGGAAAAAAACAACAACTCATAGCCATAGTACACGTCGCTCTCACATGTGTGTAAGAGGGAGACATCAAACTTCAAAGAACACAAAGGACATTAAAGACATTGAAGCAGCAGATACAACCAGACACTTCTACATACAGCTATGAATAAAAAAAACTAAAAGAAAAATATACACTGTGGTGGCCTCTGCGGTGTGAAGTGTTATTAATTTAGAAAAAATATATAATAATATGACTCCTTTAATGCACTCTATAATCCGGTGTGCCTAATATATGAAAAAAGATAAAAAATAGACCATTCATCGTCAGTGTGCCTTATAATCCGGTGCTCCCTTTGTCCGGAAAATACAGTAAATCTGTAAATTCAGTCAAAAGAAAACATACACAAAGACAGTCACCTGTCCCATGTGGTGTATTATCTAAACAAACTCATAACAAAATATTATCACAATAACAGTTTTGGCTTCATTCCTCAATAGCTTATTTTTAATTTTTAACTTTCGTTGAGTTGGCCGCAGTGTGTGTTGTAGGATTTTTAACACTCTGGTCATGCGTCCTTTTTAAAGTCTCACCACTGCCTCTAGTAGCCAGGATCATGTTGGAATTGAGGCTCAAGAAAATATGGTAAAATTGATGACACCTGCCAAGACATTTTTTGGCCGAGGTCCTCCACCCACTTGTCTACCACACATGCTAACACACTTGGGACATCCTGGCTTTGCATGGCTCTGCTCAGCTGTGCTGCCTCATTATATTTGGCCCCTGGAGATATGAAGTATGCTCATGGTTTTACTTTTGAGAAATAATAGCTGATGTTTAATTTTTTTTTTATACAGAAACATCTGTGATCAAATCAAACACATGTACAGGAATATATTTTAAATGAATGGTTTGGCGGTCGGATTTTGTTTTTACACCGTCATCAAAGTTTTAATCAACCTTGTTGGAAGATTGATCATTCTTGACCATTTGCTTCATTTTAGCACCGCTGCAGGCTAATGAGCGCCCCAATTGCTGTTAGTTAATTTAGCCATAAATAACACGCTGTAATGAAAGCTCCAAGTGCAGTTCTGAAGTAGTGTTTTGGACATGTTGATATTCGTGATGGGCTTTGCCCAACTTGCCAAGCATGACTACTAGGTCATTTTGTCTCCCCCAGGGATTTTCTGATATTCCCCGGGGATTAGTTCATGGAGTTATTGAGTTTCTGTATTGTTTTGATTGGACTAAACAGCAGCAACCTTGGAACCTCTACATAACTACCTCAACCACTTTAAGGGGGAAACACGCGGTAATTATGAGGTAAATGTGCTGCATGTGGATCTGGTAGTTTTGAAGACAGGGGGTAACGAGAGGCCAATCACAAAACATGGTCATTGTGGGAAACTAGGCTTCAGTTTTAGAAGGTCTAAACATTAAGGGTCTGGTCTAATGCAAGTTTGTGTGTATTAAAACACATGCAAACTTGATAGCACATGCAAAGCCGATCTAATAAACTTGTGCACAAAGCATTGTGTGTCTTAAAGGCCTACTGAGACCCACTACTACCCACCACGCAGTCTGATAGTTTATATATCAATGATGAAATATTAACATTGCAACACATGCCAATACGGCCTTTTTAGTTGACTAAATGGCAATTTTAAATTTTGCGCGAAGAATCCTGTTGAAAACGTTGAGGTATGATGAAGCATGCGCGTGACGTCACGGATTGTAGCGGACATTTTGTTCCAGCCCGATCCCAGCTATAAGTCATTTGCTTTAATTGCATAATTCCACAGTATTCTGGACATCTGTGTTGCTGAATCTTTTGCAATTTGTTCAATTAATAATGGAGACGTCAAAGAAGAAAGATGTAGGTGGGAAGCGGTGTGTTGCGGCTGCCTTTAGCAACACAAACACAGCCGGTGTTTCATTGTTTACATTCCCGAAAGATGACTGTGGAGCTTTACCATGGAACAGAGCGGTCAAGCGAACACGGTTCCCTACCACATGTCAACCTGCATGTTTCGGTGAAAAAATTGTGCTAATAAGTCGGCTCTTACCGTAGACTTGAGCGGAGCTTGCGTCGTTCCTCGTGCACCTGTCCAAGAAGCAGCTGCGGACTCTCTATCCTCCTCCGACCGGCCGCCCCTGAACATGGGATGCTTCCACCGTGGAGGAGGGGGAAAAAAAGCTCAGCCCGGCCCCAACGGCGTTGAGAAACGTGGCTTCCCTCAGAGACACCCGTGGCCACACCCCTCCGACTTTCCGGTACGACCATACAATCGCACTAAAACACTAGTAACACAAAAAGCAAATAAGGGATTTTCCAGAATTATCCTAGTAAATGTGTCTAATAACATCTGAATCGCTCCCACTGCCCTCGCCTTTTTATTTATTTAATTTTTTTTCTAGTCCTTGACTCACTATCTTCATCCACAAATCTTTCATCCTTGCTCAAATTAATGGGGAAATAGTCGCTTTTTTCGGTTTGAATCGCTCTTGCTGCTGGTGGCCATGATTGTAAACAATGTTCAGATGTGAGGAGCTCCACAGACCGTGACGTCACACGCACATTGTCTGCTACTTCCGGTACAGGCAAGGCTTTATTATCAGCACCAAAAGTTGCGAACTTTATTGTCGATGTTCTCTACTAAATCCTTTCAGCAAAAATATGGCAATATCGCAAAATTATCAAGTATGAAGCATAGAATGGACCTGCTATCCCTGTTTGAATAAGAAAATCTCATTTCAGTAGGCCTTTAAGTGAGCAGAATAAAGAAAATGCAAATATAAGTATTGAGCGCACAGTGTGATTTATCAAGACTAAAACTACTGCAGGAGCTGATATGTATCTTTATTTAGTAGGTCTAGAAAGAAATGGGAAAGGAGGCGATTGTCAGGCTTTCCCCTGACAGTTTGTCTATGTTTTAGTTTTTCCTCTGCATTCGTCTGTTTCCTCTGTGTTTAGTATCTCCTGTCTTTAGTTCCTGTCTAGTGCTCTTATTTTGTCAGCTTCCTGTCTTGTTCCCTGAGTGCTGTGTTCCTCCTCAGCTGCGGCTGATTGGCACCTGGCCACACCCGTTGCCAATCAGCCTGCTCCTATTTGTACCTGCTTTGTCTTGTGTCAGTTGCTGGATTATTGTATTGTCTTGTCGGTGTCACGTCTAGTCGCTCTTGTGATGTGTTATCGCTCCTGTCGTGTCGTACCTTGTCTTTGCAGTGTAGCGGTAAGCTATATTCAGTTGATGTTTGTAGTTTACTGTTTTTTGTTCCCTGCTTCAGTTTTATTTTTCATTATACAAGTACGACTTCTGTTTGCCTGTTCGCTACCCGCTAGCTTCCACGCTAAGGTCCTGTTTGTTATTTTCTAGCTCCCAGGCTAGTTCCTTTTGTTTGATTATTCGCCTCGTGCGCGCTTTGTGTTTGTACCCTTTTGGTTTTGTTTTTGTCTTAGTATTTAATTAAATCATGTTTTCACATTCCATGCCTGCCTCCATCTCTGCATCTTGGGGTTCGTCACCCAATAACCATGACAGCGATTGCACTACAGCACTTTCTTATGTATGCTTGTCAACACACATGGACTGTCAATATGTAAAATATCCGACATATTGTCAATTCAGCAATATTATTTTTAACGTTATAGCTGCTGCAAGACTTAATGAGCTGATTTAAACAAACTTACTTGATGCGTTTTGGTGTCTACTGGCGTTTTTTTGTAACGTTCGATTTTTCATTTACATTATATGTGAAAACCTCCTTGCAATAATAATTTTTTTGCGCCTGGAACATTCCAACGGATGCTTGCTGTTAGTGCCAGTGGTTTCAATTGTAGATGCATTGCAGAACTGACTCTAAAATGCCCAGAAGAAAAAGTTACATAATAATCTGCTACATCAGGGGTAGGAAACCTGTGGCTCTTTTGATGACTGCACCTGGCTCTCAGATAAGTCTTAGCTGACATTGCTTAACTAGATAAGTAATGAATAATTATGCCGGTAATCTCAGTGGTTATAATAACCCTGTATCAACCAGACTACAGAGACATCAGCAAAACCATGCAGCACCAGAAGTCGCATTAATGGTAAGAGGCATCATCAATCAATCAATCAATGTTTATTTATATAGCCCAGAATCACAAATGTCTCAAAGGACTGCACAAATCATTACGACTACAACATCCTCGGAAGAACCCACAAAAGGGCAAGGAAAACTCACACCCAGTGGGCAGGGAGAATTCACATCCAGTGGGACGCCAGTGACAATGCTGACTATGAGAAACCTTGGAGAGGACCTCAGATGTGGGCAACCCCCCCCCTCTAGGGGACCGAAAGCAATGGATGTCGAGCGGGTCTAACATGATACTGTGAAAGTTCAATCCATAGTGGCTCCAACACAGCCGCGAGAGTTCAGTTCAAAGCGGATCCAAGACAGCAGTGAGAGTCCCGTCCACAGGAAACCATCCCAAGCGGAGGCGGATCAGCAGCGTAGAGATGTCCCCAACCGATACACAGGCGAGCGGTCCATCCTGGGTCTCGACTCTGGACAGCCAGTACTTCATCCATGGTCATCGGACCGGACCCCCTCTACAATTTATTATTGGTTATCTTCAGAATAACAATGTTATTTCAAAGAATAAGAGACTTATCATACTCTAAACATGTTGGTCTTTCTTAAAAATGCACGCATTTAGTTGTATTCAGTGTTGAAAAATATATTTCATGGCTCTCACGGAAATACATTTTAAAATATTTGGCTTTCATGGCTCTCTCAGCCAAAAAAGTTCCCGACCCCTGTGCTACATGTTTGAAAACATAGGAAAATGCCAAAGGTATAAGATAACAAGATTGTGCAGGAAATTAGTGTCTCCAACCTTGTTTAATCAATCAATCAATCAATCAATGTTCATTTTTATAGACCTAAATCACTAGTGTCTCAAAGGGCTGCACAAACCACAACACAAACCACTACGACATCCTCGGTAGGCCCACATAAGGGCAAAGAAAACTCACACCCAGTGGGACGTCGGTGACAATGAGGACTATGAGAACCTTGGAGAGGACCACATATGTGGGCAACCCCGCCCCCTTTAGGGGACTGAAAGCAATGGATGTCGAGCGTGTCTAACATGATACTGTGAAAAGTTCAGTCCATAGTGGATCCAACACAGCCGTGAGAGTCAAGTCCATAGCGGATCCAACACAGCAGCGAGAGTCCCGTCCACAGCGGAGCCAGCAGGAAACCATCCCAAGCGGAGGCGGATCAGCAGCGCAGAGATGTCCCCAGCCGATACACAGGCGAGCGGTCCAGCCTGGGTCCCGACTCCAGACGAGTGGTCCATCCTGGGTCCCGACTCTGGACAGCCAGAACTTCATCCATGGACATCGGACCGGACCTCCTCCACAAGGGAGAGGGGGACAGAGGAGAAAAAGAAAAGAAACGGCAGATCAACTGGTCCAAAAAGGGAGTCTATTTGAAGGCTAGAGTATACAAATGAGTTTTAAGATGAGTCTTAAATGCTTCTACTGAGGTGGCATCTCGAACTGTTACCGGGAGGGCATTCCAGAGTACTGGAGCCCGAACGGAAAACGCTCTATAGCCCGCAGACTTTTTTTGGGCTTTGGGAATCACTAATAATCCGGAGTCTTTTGAAGGCAGATTTCTTGCCGGGACATATGGTACAATACAATCGGCAAGATAGGATGGAGCTAGACCGTGTAGTATTTTATACGTAAGTAGTAAAACCTTAAAGTCACATCTTAAGTGCACAGGAAGCCAGTGCAGGTGTAAAATGATCAAACTTTCTTGTTCTTGTCAAAAGTCTACCAGCCGCATTTCGTACCAACTGTAATCTTTTAATGCTAGACATGGGGAGACCCGAAAATAAATGATACGATACAGTAATCGAGGCGAGACGTAACAAACTTAATTTATGTAAGGCATATTGCACCAGTTATCAATTGTACACGTAGTCTTAGTAGATCACGCGCAACATGTACAGAATACACACAATGTTATATTTTGCACATGTTTAGCGTGTGGTATTCGACTCTCAGTAGATCAGGCCCTGAACGTATTTAGATTTCAAAGCCTGGACAAACACATGCACGTTGTCTCTACATCATACAACGTGACCCTTATTGAGAACCTAATCAGAAGCAGTTGGAAATGTTAACAGGCTCAGTCCTACCACAACAGAAGGATGTATCCTTACCAGTTTAATCATTTTAGTAATTTTCATGGTTCCTAGGCAGGCCTGTTGTGATGTGGCCTAAAGGGTCACCACTGAGCCATAAAGAGGATTCCTCGACTACCACACAAGTTAAAGCTAACAACCATGTGTGGTCATGCCACACCACCGTGACCAGAACAGTTCTAGCACCTCTAAATGCAAGGCAATAAAAATACATACTTCTGTCTTCAATACGTCCTCAATCAAACCATTGTCCAGGTAGAAATACTCGTTAAAAAAATGCTAAATAAAGTTCAGTGCATTTTTTTTGTTACACATGTTTTTAGCTACTATGTTTTGGTTCAAATACTTGAACTCCATTTGGCCCATATGGCCCCAACCTCAAACCCCCCCTACATTTAAACCTCTATGCCTCAATTTTCAATTCTCCATCTTTGCTGCCTTCCAGCCCCTAAACCCCAGGGAAGTGGCTTTGGTGGAAAGCCACACAAAAGCCCGGTAGTGCTGGCACTGGATTTGTTCTCACAAAATATTCACATACTGTTGTATATGTTGGTCAGAAAAGTGTCTTTTTCGGTCTATTGCAGGGGTAGGGAACCTATGGCTCTAGAGCCAGATGTGGCTCTTTTGATGACTGCATCTGGCTCTCAGATAAATCTTAGCTGACGTTGCTTAACACGATAAGTAATGAATAATTCCGCTGGTAATCACAGTGTTAAAAATAACTGTCAAAATATAAAATATTCTCATGCATTTTAATCCATCCATCCGTTTCTATCGCACCTGTTCAATAGTCAAAAGTATTTTTTATTATTATTGGTTAGCTTCAGAATAACAATGTTATTAAAAAGAATAAGAGATGCACGCATTTTGTTGTTGTGATCAGGGACAGTCCAAATAAAAGAGGATGCGTACAAGGGCTTCACGGTGGAAGTAGGGTTAGTGCGTCTGCCTCACAATACGAAGGTCCTGAGTAGTCAGGGTTCAATCCCGGGCTCTGGATCTTTCTGTGTGGAGTTTGCATGTTCTCCCCGTGAATGCGTGGGTTCCCTCCGGGTACTCCGGCTTCCTCCCACTTCCAAAGACATGCACCTGGGGATAGGTTGATTGACAACACTAAATTGGCCCTAGTGTGTGAATGTTGTCTGTCTATCTGTGTTGGCCCTGCGATGAGGTGGCGACTTGTCCAAGGTGTACCCCGCCTTCCGCCCATCTGCAGCTGAGATAGACACCAGCGCCCCCCGTGACCCCAAAGGGGAATAAGCAGTAGGAAATGGATGGATGGATGGGCGTCCAAAGGTACAGGTCTACATCCTTCTCCTCATTTAGCTAAATTGAATCCAGTCTGTTTAATTCCTTGCTTCTTGTCTGTTTAATAGATGTCATCAGTGTTTGAACCTGACAGTTGTAATCATCCATCCATCCATTTTCAACCGCTTATTCCCTTTCGGGGTCGCGGGGGGCGCTGGCGCCTATCTCAGCTACAATCGGGCGGAAGGCGGGGTACACCCTAGACAAGTCGCCACCTCATGGCAGGGCCAACACAGATAGACAGACAACATTCACACACTAGGGCCAATTTAGTGTTGCCAATCAACCTATCCCCAGGTGCATGTCTTTGGAAGTGGGAGGAAGCCGGAGTACCCGGAGGGAACCCACGCATTCACGGGGAGAACATGCAAACTTCACACAGAAAGATCCCGAGCCTGGATTTGAACCCAGGACTGCAGGACCTTCGTATTGTGAGGCAGACGCACTAACCCCTCTGCCACCGTGAAGCCCTTGTACGCATCCTCTTTTATTTGGACTGTCCCTGATCACAACAACAAAATGCGTGCATCTCTTATTCTTTTTAATAACATTGTTATTCTGAAGCTAACCAATAATAATAAAAAATACTTTTGACTATTGAACAGGTGCGATAGAAACGGATGGATGGATTAAAATGCATGAAAATATTTTAAAGCCCCAGTTGTAATCAGTGTTGAAAATATTATACGGCTCTCACGGAAATGCATTTAAAAAAATATTTGGCTTTCATGGCTCTCTCAGCCAAAAAGGTTCCCGACCCCTGGTCTATTGCATACATGAGAACTTCTTAAACTACACACTAATACAATTGACTTTCTTTTGTCCATGGAAACAAAGCACGGGCAAAAAAGAAAGGGGTATCATTATTTACAATTTGTATTCCAGACATTTTATGGGCAGTTATATATGCACTGTGGATACTAGAGAAATCGTATCTGAGCGGATTAGTGAAATGGATACTTGGATTCCTGAGGCAGAAGTTGTCATTTCCCTTTAACAAGTAAGGTTTTTTTCTGTTCAAATGTCTTTGTCCTAATATTTAGACACTTAAGTAAAAAGGGGATGACGCAAGAACCGGAGGAAGCGTGTGTTTGTTTGTGATGTGCCTATCATGTTGCCTGGTGAATTGGAGCAGAAAGACGATACCATCAAACGGACTTAGCAATGGCATCTTACGATGCCAGCAGGAAGTTTGTAAATCGCAGTGTCAGATTTGTTAGGGAGCATAGATTCTGTTCCACTGTAAAACTGGGAAGTGGATTTAAAACCACTGCAGCTGTCCCATTTCTATTTTCAGTACCTCACCTCGCTTTCTACCTTTCTTCTGCCTATCGGTCTTCATCCATCGTCAAGCGCTGTTCCAATGCTTTAAACTTTCCCATCCGCTTTCAACAACCTCAAGACACTAAACGTACTTGGCAGTCAACCTACGGGCTTTTACTGCCAGGGTCTTTTAACCATCAAGCCCTGTGCCATTTAAACATATACAGCAGGTTTAGGTCTGTCTTTTTGGAGCACTTTGGTAGCAGTGAGGAAGCTATGGAACTACACATGTACTTTATGTATCTATCTCCTTCCTTCTTGTACGCCGTGGCTTGTTGGTAGAGAAGGCCAGTAACGTAATGGGAGTGGAGCTGGACTCTCTGGCAGTGGTGTCAGAGAGAAGAAGTCTAGCAAAACTCCTAGCCATTATGGACAACACCTCCCACCCACTACACTCGGACCTTGCAGAGAGAATGAGCACGTTCAGTGGAAGGCTCAGACTCCCTAAATGTAACACGGAACGACACAGGAGGTCAGCCATCAGACTGTATAATGTATATGTTCCTTGACTGCACTTAAATGTAGAATATATGTAAAACATATATATGCTATTCATATATTATATATTATATATGTTATATATTATATATGATTATTATTGTCTATTGTGAGCAAACTGTGGTGCTGAATTTCCCCCAGGGATCAATAAAGTACTTTCTATTCTATTCTATTTGAGCAGGGGTGTGCAATAAAGTGAGATGTCCCATCAGGGTCCAAGACACTTTAAATAAATGAGCTCTGTTAGCTCTCATCAAATTGATGTATGAGTGTCAGAATTCCAGTATGATTTCCTGATTGTTTCAGAGAAAATGCATCAAACTAAGAATAGGTAATATGTTGATGCTTCTGTACAAGAAGCCCACTTTGTGTAGCCTTATTTCGTTGCATGATATACAGTATAGTTTGAAAAGGTGCCAATAATAACCACACACCGTAGTTTACAGAGAATAGACCGCATCTAAATACCGTGTAAGCAACACCCCGCCTAATTTTTGTATATATTTTATTTTTGTAAATATATTGGCCGCACAATTTTACAAAAGTTAAAGTCCCAACGATAGTCACACACACTAGGTGTGGTGAAATTATCCTCTGCATTTGACCCATCCTCATGTTCACTCCCTGCATACTTGCCAACCCTCCCGGATTTTCCGGGAGACTCCCGAAATTCAGTGCCTTTCCCGAAAACCTCCGGGAAGAAATTTTCTCCCGAAATTCAGCCGGAGCTGGAGGCCACGCCCCCTCCAGCTCCATGCGGACATGAGTGGGGACAGCCTGTTTTCACGTCTGCTGTCCTGTTATATGGTTGTACTTGCATAGCGCTTTTCTACCTTCAAGGTACTCAAAGCACTTTGACACTACTTCCACATTTACCCATTCACACACACATTCACACACTGATGGAGGGAGCTGCCATGCAAGGCGCCAACCAGTACCCATCAGGAGCAAGGCTGAAGTGTCTTGCTCAGGACACAACGGACGTGACGAGGTTGGTACTAGGTGGTAGTAGGTGGGATTTGAACCAGGGACCCTCGGGTTGCGCACGGCCACTCTTCCACAACAGCTTGCCTGCCCAATCACGTTAAAACATCTACGGATTTTAATAAAAAACTGCACACACAAGGAGACGAAGCAGAAGAACGAGGAAGTTACAGCCATGGTGACGCCGTCTGTAATAGAGTGATCTATGTTGTCTGTTGCCATCGCCTGGTGAATGTTGGCTATACCGTTATGGGGTTGCTTTTTGATTGGCCAATGATTTACCTGGTGTTGTGCAAGTACGCTAATGGCAGAACAAAGGTTACTCAAATAGTGAAAGGTAAGTTTTGTTGTTGTTGTTTTTTTAGTAACCAGCAAGCACATTACAGTAAGTAACCTCAGTAGAATTATTTAAGTCTCACCTTAAAACTCATTTGTATACTCTAGCCTTTAAATAGACTCCCTTTTTAGACCAGTTGATCTGCTGTTTCTTTTCTTTTTCTTCTATGTCCCACTCTCCCTTGTGGAGGGGGTCCGGTCCGATCCGGTGGCCATGTACTGCTCGCCTGTGTATTGGCTGGGGACATCTCAGCGCTGCTGATCCGCCTCCGCTTGGGATGGTTTCCTGCTGGCTCCGCTGTGAACGGGACTCTCGCTGCTGTGTTGGATCCGCTTTGGACTGGACTCTCGCGACTGTGTTGGATCCATTATGGATTGAACTTTCACAGTATCATGTTAGACCCGCTCCACATCCATTGCTTTCCTCCTCTCCAAGGTTCTCATAGTCATCATTGTCACCGACGTCCCACTGGGTGTGAGTTTTCTTTGCCCTTATGTGGGCCTACCGAGGATGTCGTGGTGGTTTGTGCAGCCCTTTGAGACACTAGTGATTTAGGGCTATATAAGTAAACATTGATTGATTGATTGATTGATCGTAGAACAACTGTTTTTATTACTGTGTATTTGATAGGTGCAGTCTGAAATTCAACTATTTCTCTTATTTATATATATAATAGAATACATATATATAGCTAGAAATCACTAAAAGTCAAGTATTTCATACATATATATATTTTTATGAAATATGAAATATACATATGAAATATATTATACTCCTCCCCTCTTAACCAGGCCCCCAACCTCGCCTCTGCCCCTGCCCCGACCACGCCCCCACCCCCACCTCCCGAAAATTGAAGGTCTCAAGGTTGGCTAGTATGACTCCCTGGGAGGTGAGGTGAGCAGTGAGCGGCAGAGGTGGCCACGCTCGGAAATCATTTTTGTGATTTAACCCCTAATTCCAACCCCTTGATGCTGAGTGCCAAGCAGGGAGGTAATGGGTCCCATTTTTATAGTCTTTGGTATGATTCTTGTAACTTTTGGTAAGACTTTTTTTTCGCATTCACGTTCATTTTGAGGCAGGTAGACTCTGGGCTCATGACGTCGTCTTTGGTGCGCTGTGGTCCTGCATTTCAGGGTCCATTAGTGGTGGTGCATTTTTGCTTTCTCTTTGGATGGCGTGTGCATTTTGTAGTTTTTTCCCCATGCTGAGGGTGAGTCCGTAACGCGCTAAATGGCCGACTGAATAATTGTGTGAGTGCGTTTGAAACAATTGCACTGACCCGTTCGCCAATTTCTTTGGTTTTATTTGAATTTATTGGTGGAATGTGAAGCCTGTGAACCCGGAAAAATCCATCAATTAGCCGTAATGTTGTATAAAGCGCAAGGTTCAAAGCGTGGGTTAAAAGTAGCAGCTTATTGTCTGGAAATTGTGGTAATTGTGACCCACTAACTACTAAACTTACTGTACAGGTGTCCAGATGTGAGAAAGTTTGGTGTTTCTGAAAGAAGCATGCCAAAATGTACTGTATGTTCAACCCTCAAGTTCAGTTCAGGCGGCTACAGCCTGGTTTGCTGTCAGCCAGTGATTTGTTTCACCCCCCCTACTGAGGCTGTGTTGCTCCCACAGATGATATCACCTCAATCTCCTACTGGCTCACATCTGACCTGGCAAGATCTGCCGTTTTTAGATCAAGAACACATACGGGCCACGAGATCGTTGTAAATTTTCTCACACACAGTTCACAATAACATAAATCACACACCTTTTTTGCGATGAGCGTTTTCTCTTCTGTCACCTCCTTAAGTAATCCTCGTGACCATAGCTCCTACTGTTTGTTCACAGAATGGAAACCCAGAGGCTGAGGAACTGGTTTACAGCCATTATGTCATCTGTAATGATACCCACGAGACGCTGCGCTTCGGCCAGGTGGATACAGATGAGAACGTGCTCCTGGCCAGCCTCCACAGCCACCAGTACAGCTGGAGATCTCACAAATCTCCCCAGGTAACACACACAAACACACATTTTGGGCTAGGGCTGGGAAGTACCTGACAGCCCAAAGCTTTGTGGCTTTCTGCAGTTTATTTTAATGCACATACTGTAAAGTGCATAAAAGGACCAACCAGCAGAACTTAGATCACTGTCGAGCACACAATTGGTATCAGAATTTACAGTAAATTGGGGTTGTCAAGAACCATACCGTGATATCAAGTCAATACCGACATGCAACGAATACATTCATTCCTGTTTTGTCAGTATTGTCACTACTACAGATGCGCGGATAGGCAATTATATCATCCGCAACCACATCACTAAAGTCGTCATCCACCCGCAATCCACCCGAACCAACATTTCATCGAAGCCACACCCGCCCGTTGTTATATATCTAATATAGATGATGCAAGGCATTAGTGAGGTTAGAAAGTGTAACTCCCTCCAAATAGCACAGACACAATGGCTTTCTTGAACTGATTTATTTGAAGGCTTATTTCCCTTCAAATTCACCGTAAAAACTGTGATAAATAAAGCACGTTACAAATGTAAAAATAACAACATGCACAGCATGTGGATCAAACATTTTACCAAATAAAATACCAACAAATGACGAACAAATACCTCGTTGGCCTGCATGCTTCTTTTAGGAGAAAATTGTGATCTTCTGGCTCTTATAGCCCAAACGTTTAAAGTCCTTGTGACACTTTATAGTCTTTCGCCCTTCTCATTACATCAAAAAAAAAGTGTACTCATAGCCGGAAGTAGCTTCCTTACATCCGTCGACAGACCAAACGAGACACTTCAAAATAAAAGTATGCCCACATACTCTTTCAAATAGTGCTGCTTGTTTTTCGTATGTGGGTAACAACATTGAACTATTTATAAATGGTTGATTTCTATAGGCTAGTAAGGTAAAGTGTTGTACTTGACAAGTTTGGGCTACCTTGCTTCTGCAGCCTTCATCAGAGGTGTCACGTGATGTTAGCGTCACGTTGTCTGTGATGTGATATATGGATTGTACCATCAAGAGTTGTCAGCTACAACACTTTACCTACTAGTCTGTATAAATCAACCATTTATAAATACACGTCAGTAGTCTTAATGAACCTCTTCAACATAACATTGAACTATGTATAATGTAGCGGCTGGCTACGGGGTGTTAGCCAATGACTTTGGCTGGGGGGCGGGACTTCCGGGAGGGATAGGGAAGTGACGTTATCGACAGGAAGTGAGAGTTCGAGTTGTCCCGGGAAAAGCGTTAGAGACATGAGAGCTGTTGTGTGGTTGTATTACATCTTGTGCAATAAAGACAAGACAAACCAAGAAGTTGTATGAGCCTACATTCCTGGGATTATTACAATATATATTTCCGAATTGGTTCAACCGCCACCCGCCCGGATCTATTTAAAATCTATTTTTTCGTCATGTCACCCGCCCGACCCGAGGTTTATCCGCGGACTCCGCGGTTGTGACCGCAAACCGCGCATCTCTAGTCACTACCAAATAGTGTATAAAGCATTATTAATTGCGAAATGTGCTAGCATTCAGAGCTTCACTTCCAAGTTTATCGCATTAATATTAGGGGTGTAACAGTACGTGTATTTGTATTGAACCGTTTCGGTACGGGGGTTCCGGTTCGCTGCGGAGGAGTACCGAACGAGTTACACACGAACATATGAAGTAGCCGCCTATCCTAAAGTCTTAACAAGCTGCTCCGCTCCGTTCTGCCTTTGTCTCCTACACAGCACCCTGCATTCTCCCTCTACACCAGTGGTCCCCAACCACCGGGCCACTGCCCGGTACCGGGCTGCAGAATAATTTTTTATTAATTTTAATGATTTTTTAATTAAAAAAAACGTTTTTTTTTTTATTAAAACAACATAAAAAACACAATATACACTTACAATTAGTGCACCCACCCCACAAAACCTCCCTTTTTCATGACAAAGGGAAAAAAAATATTTAAAAAAATAATTCCCCCCCCCCTTTATTAAGTTATTCCTCATCAACGAATCCCTCAAATTCTTCTTCTTCAGTGTTCGAATCAAACAGTTGGGTGAATACGGCATCCAACATGCTCAGTCTCGTCGAAGTCGTCATTAAAGGAGTCAGTGTCGCTGCTGTTAATGTTAAATTCTCTCGCTGCTGCTCTATTTCCGTCTTCACTGAGTGACTGATCGCCTCGAGTTTTAACTCTGCGTCGTAAGCGTGTCATTGGAGCCATTTTGGGTTCTTTACATAAACACACAGAACCGGCACACCTTCCGCAGTCATATATCCCAGCGCACTTCTTCTTCTACGGGGGAAAATGAAGTCGACGGCTGCTTATCGTAGAAGAGGAAGCGCACTTCTTCTTCTACGGGGGAAAATGAAGTCGGTGGCTGCTTATCATAGTTGCGAGACCTGTTGTGGTTCAATATTGGTCCATATATAAGGCGCACCGGATTATAAGGCGCACTGTCAGCTTTTGAGAAAATTTGAGGTTTTTAGGTGCGCCTTATAGTGCGTAAAATACGGTAACTTGCACAACATGTAATGTACATAATATTGAAAGGATTTATTTTGGGGCAAAATCTCAGTTTACATTACCAAAACCATGGCACATTGTTGAAATAAAATAAACAAAAAAAATGGAAAAAGAAAAAGTCATAATGTAATGAGAAACAGCTGAAAATCTAGTTTTAACCTATTTTATTAGAAATGACATGACGTCACACTACCACCTTATAGGGAGAATATGAAGAACAATATTGATTGGTTTTGTATACTTCAATCAATCAATCAATGTGTATTTATATAGCCCTAAATCACAAATGTCTCAAAGGACTGTACAAACCATTACGCCTACGACATCCTCGGAAGAACCCACATAAGGGCAAGGAAAACTCACACCCAGTGGGACGCCAGTGACAATGATGACTGTGAGAAACCTTGGAGAGGACCTCAAATGTGGGCAACCTCCCTCTCTAGGGGAACCGAAAGCAATGGATGTCGAGCGGGTCTAACATGATACTGTGAAAGTTCAATCCATAGTGGCTCCAACACAGCCGCGAGAGTTCAATTCAAAGCGGATCCAAGACAGCAGCGAGAGTCCCGTCCACAGGAAACCATCCCAAGCGGAGGCGGATCAGCAGCGTAGAGATGTCCCCAACCGATACACAGGCGAGCGGTCCATCCTGGGTCTCGACTCTGGACAGCCAGTACTTCATCCATGGTCATCACACCGGACCTCCTCCACAAGGGATGTGGGGACAGAGGAGAAAAAGAAAAGAAGCGGCAGATCAACTGGTCTAAAAAGGAGGTCTATTTAAAGGTTAGAGTATACGGATGAGTTTTAAGGTGAGACTTAAATGCTTCTACTGAGGTAGCATCTCGAACTGTTACCAGGAGGGCATTCCAGAGTACTGGAGCCCGAACGGAAAACGCTCTATAGCCCGCAGACTTTTTTTGGGCTTTAGGAATCACTAATAAGCCGGAGTCTTTTGAAGGCAGATTTCTTGCCGGGACATATGGTACAATACAATCGGCAAGATAGGATGGAGCTAGACCGTGTCGTATTTTATACGTAAGTAGTAAAACCTTAAAGTCACATCTTAAGTGCACAGGAAGCCAGTGCAGGTGAGCCAGTACAGGTGTAATGTGATCAAACTTTCTTGTTCTATACAGTTACCTCTCACAGTACGGCATGGAAGGGTTCACCCTAAATGTTTCCTCCGTTGAGTTTATAGATAGGACAGAGGGAAGTAAATAATTTGACATCATAGAAGACATCCAACCCACTTTATTCTTTGCAGTTGTCTCTTATAAGTAGTCCAGCATCATACAAGAAAAGGTACATTGTTTTTGTTCTTTTGAGGTGTGTATTTGTTTGTACAATCTGCAACAAAAAAATACAAATGTTCATCTTGTCCAAAAGTGAACAGAGCCATGCACATTGGTGCAAACGGTGGAAAGAAAGTATGCTCCCCTGCCCTGACAGTGTTGGTAAAGAAGATTGATTGTATTTAACCCCTTTGTGGTTTTGAGGTTAGCGGAGGGTGGGCCGGCCTTCTGGGGCACATGCGTGAGTCCTCGTTGAACACGTTTCACGATCCCATGTACTCAACGACAAGTGTGAGAAAGTCAAAGCTGAGAAAAGACATGGCCATAATTACTCGCAGTAAGTCAAGTTGTATTAATCATTGACTGCGGTTAATCTCTGCACTTACTTCACCCGCTCCAACACAGATAAACACACACACACACACACATGTGGGAACTTGAAATCTTCATGTCTGAAATGAGTCAAAATGACCTCCTGTATCTTCAGGATGTCTTCGAAAACATTATCAGAATGAGCCAAATGTCTTTCTAAAAAATGTGGTTCTGTCATATGTTGTTTTATCATGTGTTTGTGATACAGTATATTAAATGTGATTTGTGAAAGGAGATAAATAAGTAACGGCGCAACATTGCCAAAATAATCAGCTAACTTATTAAGCCTGATGATAAATGTGTGCCAAGATGTCCGCCTCAGCACACACACTTAATTGCTTTGCAGGGTTATACAAATAATCAAACTGATAAAAGAAAGGGTTGTATTTCTTTAATGGTTGTTTGGTGGTACGTTTTTGTTGCTCTTGAACATCATCTCCCCAAATAGTTCTGCCTCTGCGTTGGTCCTGTGAAGATACCTAAACGACTGAATTTCATGAAACATTTGCCGCAATTTATTTCTGGAATACAGTAGTGTTGCTCCCCTTCTTGATCTTTCTTCTTTATTACACGTGGGGCTTCACATTGTGAAGTGAAGTGAATTCTATTTATATAGCGCTTTTCTCTAGTGACTCAAAGCACTTTACATAGTGACACCCAATATCTAAGTTACATTTAAACCAATGTGGGTGGCACTGGGAGCAGGTGGGTAAAGTGTCTTGCCCAAGGACACAACGGCAGTGACTAGGATGGCGGAAGTGTGAATCGAACCTGCAACCCCCAAGTTGCTGGCACGGCCACTCTACCAACCGAGCTATACAAAGAAGGCACATAAAGAAGAATTAAGATAAAGAAGGGTCACCTTCTTTATCTTAATTCTTTATTACACATTGGGTTTCACAAGCCCAAAAAAAGTCTGCGGGCTATAGAGCGTTTTCCGTTCGGGCTCTGGAATGCCCTCCCGGTAACAGTTTGAGATGCTACCTCAGTAGAAGCATTTAAGTCTCACCTTAAAACTCATTTGTATACTCTAGCCTTTAAATAGACTCCCTTTTTAGACCAGTTGATCTGCCGTTTCTTTTCTTTTTCTTCTATGTCCCACTCTCCCTTGTGGAGGGGGTCCGGTCCGATCCGGTGGCCATGTACTGCTTGCCTGTGTATCGGCTGGGGACATCTCTGCGCTGCTGATCCGCCTCCGCTTGGGATGGTTTCCTGCTGGCTCCGCTGTGAGCGGGACTCTCGCTGCTGTGTCGGATCCGCTTTGGACTGGACTCTCGCGACTGTGTTGGATCCATTGTGGATTGAACTTTCACAGTATCATGTTAGACCTGCTCGACATCCATTGCTTTCCTCCTCTCTAAGGTTCTCATAGTCATCATTGTCACCGACGTCCCACTGGGTGTGAGTTTTCCTTGCCCTTATGTGGGCCTACCGAGGATGTCGTAGCGGTTTGTGCAGCCCTTTGAGACACTAGTGATTTAGGGCTATATAAGTAAACATTGATTGATTGATTGACATTATAAAGTGGCTCCATTTCACTTCAAAATTCGATTTTCTTTTACAATTCATGACTCGAAATTCTTTTATCATCTTTCTTACTGTGTTCGTGTGTGTGTGTTTTATTTGTTCATAAAACTCAGAGTGATTAACAACTCCGTATCTGTCTCCTTACTCTCCCGTGTACTCATGAGGCATTCGAGCACACTCTGTATTTGCAGCCTGTGCTTTTTAAGAAAAATTGCATTTTATTTTGTGCAGCAGTGAAATAAATAAAGAAAGTTGCAAGCGGCAGAACTTTGATTAAAAAAGTGAGCAATAATATTAAATTCAAAAGTGGTTTAAGGGAGAGACAGGACAGAAAGCAGTGATTGTACCAGAAGTTTCCAATGAAGTTTCATTGAGGAAACAAACAGCGGCTAGTATGAAAAGTTAAGTTGATAAAGGGCTCCCCTTCTTTCCGCTCATCGCCATGTTTGCCAGTAAAAATAACGTTAAATGTTCATTTATCCCAGTGGTTCTCAACTTTTTTTGTCATCCCCACTTTGGACAAGGGGGAGTTTTCAAGCCCCACCTGCCCCCCATCGCCACAACAGAACGCTAATGCCAAGCTTAACATTTTCAATCCAATCCACTTTATTTATATAGCACATTTAAACAGCAATAACGTTTCCAAAGTGATGCACAGCCATGTTAAAAACAATCGTAAAAAAAATAAATAAAATAAAATAAAAAAAAGTATATATATAATATATATATATTATGCTCCACCAATGACTGAATAAAAACAAAAAATAAATAAATATAAAACCAATAAAAACAATATAAAAAAAAATATGATTAAAAACTATTTTAAAGGGTAAAATCAATTAAAACAGTAAAATAGAAATCAAAGTGTATAAAAAAACACAGAGGACAACAGAGGACCACACAACTCACGTAGTGTTAAAAGCCAAAGAATAAAAGTGGGTCTTAAGACGAGACTTAAAAGAGTCCACTGTGGAAGCAGTTTGAAGATGGAGGGGCAGAGTGTTCCAGAGCTTAGGGCCGACCACAGAGAAGGCCCTGTCTCCCCTGGTCTTAAGTCTGGTCTTGGCACCACGAGCTGGAACTGGCTCTCGGACCTCAGAGCGCGCGCAGGGATGTAAATTTGGACGAGGTCCGAGATATATTGAGGTGCCAGTCCATGTAAAGATTTAAAAACAAACAGCAATGTTTTAAATCAATTCTAAAATGAACAGGGAGCCAGTGCAAACTCTGAAGAATTGGGGTTATATGCTGGCGTTTCCTGGCCCCTGTTCAAAGTCGTGCTGCCGCGTTCTGGACTAACTGCAACCGGGAGAGAGCTTTTTGGCTAATGCCAGCATAAAGTGCATTGCAGTAGTCCAGGCCACTTGAAATAAAAGCATGCACCACTTGTTCAAAAAGGTTAAAAGATAAAAACGGTTTAACCTTTACTAAAAGACGAAGGTGATAAAAACACGATTTTAAAACGCCATTGACTTGTTTGTCTAGTTTAAAATGGCTGTCTATAGTGACGCCAAGGCTGCTGACTTTGGGACGCACATCATGTTGCAATGGTCCCAAGTCAGTGAGGGCCGGACCAAAAACTAAAATTTCCGTTTTTCCCTCATTCATTATTAAAAAATCCTGGGCTAACCAAATTTTCAAATTTATTGAACATCAAGTAACATTCAGGGTTTCCCACACATTCATTTATTTGTGGCGGCTCGCCACGAAAGAATTACGGCCGCCACAGATAAAAACTAAACAAAAAATTTGGCTTTTGACTCGCTTGACCGCTCATAAAAGCAGTGGGACTCTGTCTGTGAATGGAGCTTGTAGTTACATTTTATATAAATATGTAAATATGATATAAATATGTATATAAATATGTACATAAAGTCTTGTAATTACATTCCAACTCCGCGTTCTTCTTGGTCATTGCCGCCGCAAGAATATAATAATAAAAACATGTTTTTAAGTGAAATTCCCTCCCGTTCCTCGCGCCCCACCTGTCATGTCTCTATTCCCCACAGGTGGGGCCCGCCCCACACTTTGAGAAACGCTGCTTTATCCCATGGGTGTCAAACTCTGGCCTGCCGTGTAATTTAATTTGGCCCTTGAGGCAATATCAAATTAACATTACAGCTGGCCCGCCGTTATTAAACAGCAACAGTGCCGCTGTAACACCGCAATTTCTCACACTTGCCAATCCTCCCGAAGTTCGGTGCCCCTCCCGAAAATCTCCCGGGGCAAGCATCCTCCCGATTTTCACCCGGACAACAATATTGAGGGCCTTTGGCATTCTCTACAACCTGTCGTCACGTCCGCATTTCCTCCATACAAACAGCGTGCAGGCCCACTCGAATAATATATGCGGCTATTACACACAAAGTGTATGCAAGGCATAGTTGGTCAACAGCCATACAGGTCACACTGAGGGTGGCCATATAAACAACTTTAACACTGTCACAAATATGCGCCACACTGTGAACTCACACCAAACAAGAATGACAAACACGTTTCGGGAGAACATCTGCACTGTAACATAACATAAACACAACAAAACAAATACCCAGAACCCCTTGCAGCACTAACTCTTTTGGGACGCTACAATATATTTGGATATTTACCTCAGAAGGCTGCAACCAGAAAAGAGGCATTACATTTGTATTTAAATTTTATTTAAAAAGCCATTGATATTTTTTAATTATTATTATTATATTTGAAGCTCGATTTTGCATGTCACAATAAAGTTATTGTATATAAGCCTTGCTTGTTCAATATTCAATGCAAAACTCGTTTGGGTCCCTATTAAAAGGTTAATTTGTTCAACCTCGGCCCGCGGCTTTGTTCAGTTTGAAATATTGGCCCACTCTGTATTGGAGTTTGACACCCCTGCTTTATCCATTTCATTCATGTACTTCAAAACATTACTCTCTATAAAACATGTTTTTTTTGTGTGTTTGTAATAGATTAATTGGTTTTATGGGGGGAAAAATTTATTTTTTGTGATCTTGTTTGGATGGTAAATGGGTTGTACTTGTACAGCGCTTTTCTACCCCGTTTTAAGGAGCCCAAAACGCTTTGACAGTATTTCCACATTCGCCCATTCACACACACTAGAGATGCGCGGTTTGCGGTCTCATTTGCGGAGTCCGCAGATAAACCGCGGGTCGGGCGGTTGACATGACGAAAAAATAGATTTTAATTAGATTCGGGCAGGTGGTGGTTGAACCATCCGGAAATATTTGATATACATGGTTCTGGGATCGGTATCTTTTGCCATTCAAAGAGCCATTTAAGACCCGTGTCATAAAGCGAAGAAGACAATAGGAGACGCTATTATTCTCTTGGATGACTGCCGGCAGTCACCCAGATAATAAGTATTAGGGCGTGCTATGAAGCCATTGGCTTTGTCGCATTCTACAACATAGATAGATAGATAGTACTTTATTGATTCCTTCAGGAGAGTTCTTCAGGAAAATTAAAATTCCAGCAGCAGTGTACAGAGTTGAGATCAATTTAAATAAAAGTAAAAAGTAAATAATGGGGGTTTAAATGGAAACAAAAAAGAGAAATATTACAGTGAGAATAAAAACTAAAAAGCAATAATGGGAATAAAAATATAACAATAAAATAAGAATATAACAAGACAAAGTAGGCAGTAGTGACCATGTTATGAAAACGTATTGCACTGTTATTGTTTTGCATCCCCTGTCATCCTAGTACCCCCTGCCCCCCGTCCCAGAGAGGAGTTGTACAGTCTAATGGCGTGTGGGACAAAGGAGTTCTTGAGTCTATTAGTCCTGCACTTGGGATGAAGCAGTCTAGAACTGAACAGGCTCCTCTGGCTACTGATAACGCTATGCAGAGGGTGACTGGCATCATCCAGGATGCTCACTAGTTTGTCAACAGTCCTCTTCTCTGCCACCCTCACCATGTAGGATCTGCTTGTCAGTCCAGCATCATGTTGTGTGTGGCTTCCGCGGCAACACGCACACGACTGCAAGGCATACTGGGTGACACAGAGTACACTAATGGTTGTGATATGAACAATTTTAACACTCTTAGTAATATGCGCCACGCTGTGAAGCCACACAATACAAGATTGACTAACACATTTTGGGAGAACATCCTCACAGTAACACAACATAAACGCAACACAACAAATACCCAGAATCCTGTGTAAAATATATTCAGGGATTGTCACGGATGCAAAGGATTTTGGGTATTTGTTGTGTTGCGTTTGTTGTCTTACTGTGAGGATGTTCTCCCGAAATGTGTTTGTCAATCTGGTATTGTGTGGCTTCACAGCATGGCGCATATTAGTAAGTGTTAAAGTTGTTTATATCACAACCATCAGTGTACTCTGTATCACCCAGTATGCCTTTCAATCTTGTACGTGTGATTGCGGAAGCTGCACACAACATGTTGCCGGACTAACAATCGGTTGGTACATGTTGTTGAAGGCGTCAAAAGCAATGACTTCACAGCACGCCCATATTCTTGTCATCAGGATGAACGCTATCGGATAGTCGCGAGAACGTTAGCGGCTCCAATTGTTTTCATTACTCTGTGTAACAGGTGTAAATAGCTCTGTGAGTGGTAAAGGCGGCCGACTTCTGATGTATTTCAGCGGGCGGGTACGGTCCTGATAAAATGTTGGTTCGGGTGGACGGCGGGTGGATGACGACTTTGGTGATGCGGTTGCGGATTATATAGTTGCCTATCCGCGCATCTCTAACACACACATTCACACACTGACAGCTCGGGAGCTGCCATGCAAGGCGCTCACCAGGACCCACTAGGAGCGAGGGTGAAGTGTTTTGCCCAAGGACACAACGGACGTGACTAAGATGGTAGAAGGTGGGGATTGAACCAATAACCCTCCAATTGTTGGCACCGCCATTCTACCAACTTCGCCACGCCGTCCCCTGGATGAGTCTTTTGGAACAGATTAATGACAAAAACCAAGGCAATACTGTGCATTGTGTTTTTTCTCACAAGAAATAAACATATGTCATGTTTATAGATGGATCTATAAAAACAGAACTGTCCTAGTCATAAAAATAGCCAATGGCAATGTCCACTGCGCTTAAGGCTTCAAGCCTGTCCTCATAGCTGTGGTATGAAGTCTGTGTCCCAGCTGACGACTGCCGCAGGCACACAAACTTTAATTTTGTGCCGTTAAAATCTGTCCCCCTTCTCTCCCATTCCCTCTCTCTCTGTCACTCCGCAGAGGACTCATTGGACATAGGATCGACCTTACAAAACAAAGAAGGGAGAGAAAATTGTTGTGGCAAAAAGGGCTGGATTTGTTTAAGTATTCCCATGGATAAAAACACACCCTTATCCTAATGGTCATAAACCAGTGTCTAAAAAAACAATAAAGTAAAATAAATAACAGAAACAAATAAGGAAAACCACTGTATTTGTTTGGTCAGTAACACATTTCGTAAAAAAAAATAGGACTGTTAGGCACAACACAAAGGTCCACTGAAGAGGACACGAGTTCTCAGGTAGATACACACTTCCGTCTTAATGTCTTCTTCATCTTTCTTTCAAGATTGTGTATTAGTGAGAACATTAGTTTGTAATATCCATCCATCCATCTTCTTCCGCTTATCCGAGGTCGGGTCGCGGGGGTAGCAGCCTAAGCAGGGAAACCCAGACTTCCCTCTCCCCAGCCACTTTGTCCAGCTCTTCCCGGGGGATCCCGAGGCGTTCCCAGGCCAGCCGGGAGACATAGTCTTCCCAACGTGTCCTGGGTCTTCCCCGTGGCCTCCTACCGGTTGGACGTGCCGTAAACACCTCCCTCGGGAGGCGTTCGGGTGGCATCCTGACCAAATGGCTCCTCTCGATGTGGAGGAGCAGCGGCTTTACTTTGAGTTCCTCCCGGATGGCAGAGCTTCTCACCCTATCTCTAAGGGAGAGGGAAACTCATTTGGGCCGCTTGTACCTGTGATCTTATCCTTTCGGTCATGACCCAAAGCTCATGACCATAGGTGAGGATGGGAACGTAGATCGACCGGTAAATTGAGAGCTTTGCCTTCCGGCTCAGCTCCTTCTTCACCACAACGGATCGGTACAACGTCCGCATTACTGAAGACGCCGCACCGATCCGCCTGTCGATCTCACGATCCACTCTTCCCCCACTCGTGAACAAGACTCCTAGGTACTTGAACTCCTCCACTTGGGGCAGGGTCTCCTCCCCAACCCGGAGATGGCACTCCACCCTTTTCCGGGAGAGAACCATGGACTCGGACTTGGAGGTGCTGATTCTCATTCCGGCCGCTGCACACTCGGCTGCAAACCGATCCAGTGAGAGCTGAAGATCCCGGTCAGATGAAGCCATCAGGACCACATCATCTGCAAAAAGCAGAGACCTAATCCTGCGGCCACCAAACCGGAACCCCTCAACACCTTGACTGTGCCTAGAAATTCTGTCCATTAAAAGTTATGAACAGAATGGGTGACAAAGGGCAGCCTTGGCGGAGTCCAACCTTCACTGGAAATGTGTTCGACTTACTGCCGGCAATGCGGACCAAGCTCTGGCACTGATCATACAGGGAGCGGACCGCCACAATAAGACAGTCCGGTACCCCATACTCTCTGAGCACTCCCCACAGGACTTCCCGAGGGACACGGTCCAATGCCTTCTCCAAGTCCAAGTAGTTTGTAATATCTTATTTAAAAACCCCGATTTTCCATTTCCACTTATCGGTACGTATACTTGGCCTTTCTGGGTTATTGTTTTTTTAATGCAACATGAACTTGGGGCGGTATAGCTCGGTTGGTAGAGCGGCCGTGCCAGCAACTTGAGGGTTGCGGGTTCAATTCCCACTTCCGTCATCCTAGTCACTGCCGTTGTGTCCTTGGGCAAGACACTTTACCCACCTGCTCCCAGTGCCACCCACACTGGTTTAAATGTAACTTAGATATTGGGTTTCACTATGTAAAGTGCTTTGAGACACTAGAGAAAAGCGCTATATAAATATAATTCACTTCACAACTCACTCTTACCGACTGTACTTGACTAGCTCTTCCTCAGTTACAGTTCACAGTTTATAATACAAAACAATAGAAAGACTTAATAAATACCCACAAATCCAAAAAGTAACATTTAGTTGATCAATTTGATTGCTTTTCCACTTTTCCAAAGAGACGGTGAAAGTTTGTAAACGTATGATCATATAAATTAGATGAATAGATTAAGTCCACAGTCAAACTTTTGGTTTTCGATCTAATACAATCATATCCAAAAAGTCCAACGCAAACCGAAACAGTTTTTTCCATAAGAAATCATGTGAACACAATCTGTGGAGAAAGAACGCAAACCTGCCCCAAAAATGAGGAAACATTTTTTGAATATCCGAATCCGGACTCCCAAAATTGAATCACTTTTTCCTTATCCTATTTCTGATATTGAACGTTTTAATCAAAAGCAATGTACAGAGACATTCTAGATTAAAAACCAATGCTTCCAATCCGACCTGCTGGAGCTTGAGAGGTGCTGCAAAGAAAAATGGGTGAAAATGCCCAAAGATAGGTGTGAAATGAAGCTGTAATTGTTGCCAAAGATGCATCAGCAAATTATTGAATACTCACGTACATGTGATTTTTTTCATAGTTTTTTATTTCTAATAAATTAGCTAAATAAATAGAAAAAAAAAATACTTTCCACATTGTCAAAATGGGTTATTTTCTGTAGAATTGAATGTATTCCATTTCAGGATAGGCTCTAACACAGGCGTCGGGAACCTTTTTAGGCGGAGAGAGCCATTAAAGTCAAATATTTTAAAATGTATTTCCGTGAGAGCCATATCATATTTTTTAACTAAATGCGTGCATTTTTTTAAGTAAGACCAACATTTTTTTAGTATAATAAGTCGCAGGGGGGTTAGTGCGTCTGCCTCACAATACGAAGGTCCTGCAGTCCTGGGTTCAAATCCAGGCTCGGGATCTTTCTGTGTGGAGTTTGCATGTTCTCCCCGTGAATGCGTGGGTTCTACTCCGGGTACTCCGGCTTCCTCCCACTTCCAAAGACATGCACCTGGGGATAGGTTGATTGGCAACACTAAATGGTCCCTAGTGTGTGAATGTTGTCTGTCTATCTGTGTTGGCCCTGCGATGAGGTGGCGACTTGTTCAGGGTGTACCCCGCCTTCTTAAAACGGATGGTTGGATTAAAATGCATGAGAATGTTTTATAATTTGAACGTTATTTTTGAAACCAGCGGAATTATTCATTACTTATCGTGTTAAGCAATGTCAGCTAAGATTTATCTGAGAGCCAGGTGAAGTCATCTGGCTCTAGAGCCATAGGTTCCCTACCCCTGGTTTAAGCATTAGACAACTTTTTACCTGCACTTTGCCTCCCACTGTTTCCCACATCTACAAAGCAATTAGCTACCGACTGCCACCTACTGATATGGAAGAGTATTACACGGTTACTCGGCATAGCTCGTTTAGGAGAGTGGCCGTGCTAGCAACCTGAGGGTTCCAGGTTTGATTCCAGCTTCCGCCATCCTAGGCACTGCCGTTGTGTCTTTGGGCAAGTCACTTTACCCACCTGCCCCCAGTGCCACCCACACTGGTTTAAATGTAACTTAGATATTGAGTGTCACTTTGTAAAGCGCTTTGAGTCACTAGAGAAAAGCGCTATATAAATATAATTATCTGAGAGCCATATGTAGTCATCAAAAGAGCCACATCTGGCTCTAGAGCCATAGGTTCCCTACCCCTGGGTTAGAGTGTCCGCCCTGAGATCATTAGGTCGTGAGTTCAAACCCCGGCTGAGTCATACCAAAGACGATTGTAGCTGAGATAGGCGCCAGCGCCCCCCGCGACCCCGAATGGGAATAAGCGGTAGAAAATGGATGGATGGATGGATAAGTCTCTAATTCTTTTTAATAACATTATTTTTTGAAAAGGTGTGGTAGAAAACGAATAGATAGATTAAAATTCATAACAGTTTTTTTAATATTTTGAACGTTATTTTTAATATCGTGATTACCAGCGGAATTATTCATTACTTATGGTGTTAAGCAATGTCAGCTAAGATTTATTTGAGAGCCAGATGCAGTCATCAAAAGAGCCACATCTGGCTCTAGAGCCATAGGTTCCCTACCCCTGCTCTAACATAACAAAATGTAGAAGTGATAGCTGTGAATACTTTCAGGATGCACTTTAGCAACAGACGCTGTGGTCAAGGTTAGAATTTCAACAGAAGACATTTGAAGATAATCAACACTAAACTGCCGTCTGGCGGCTAAAGGGGATAGTGCACCCCCACATTTTGTCACATTTCATGTGTCAGGCAAACCGCGACGCATGTGGCCATGTGATTCACATTCCTACTGTCTCAAGTGAAAAAGTGACATTATTTACAATGCCTGCTGTTACTTAAAGGCCTACTGAAAGCCACTACAAACCGACCACGCAGTCTGATAGTTTACATGTCAATGATGAAATATTAACATTGCAACACATGCCAATACGGCCGCTTTAGTTTACTAAATTACAATTTTAAATTTCCCGCTGAGTTTCTTGTTGAAAACGTTGCGGTATGATGACGCGTGTTTGTAACTGGTTGAGCGGACATTTTAGCCAGGCACCACTTAAGTCGTCTCCTTTCACCGCATAATTACACAGTATTTTGGACATCTGTGTTGCTGAATCTTTTGCAATTTGTTCAATTAATAATGGAGACATCAAAGAAGAATGCTGTTGGTGGAAAGCGGTGGACTTCCGAAACATAGCTGTTGTTTCTTTGTTTGTTGTGAAGCTTTAGCGAACATGTTTCTCTACCACATGTCAACCAGCAAGTTTTTGGATGAGAAAATTGTGATTATAAGTCGGCTCTTACCGGAGACTTGTGCGGAGTTAGCGTCCTCCTGCAGCAGCTGTCAAAAAGGCAGCTGGCTTCTCTCAGAGACACTGGCGGTCACCGACTTTCAGGTATGACTTTATAATCTCACTAAAACACTATTAACAAAATAAGCACTTAAGGGATTTTCCAGAATTATCCTAGTAAATGTGTCTAATAACATATTAATCTGTCAGGCTTGTCCCTGTCAGTTTTGGTCTATGTATTAGTTTTTCCTCTGCATTTGTCTTTAGTTCCTGTCAGCACTCTTATTTTGTTTCTGTTTCCTGTTTGTCTCCCTGAGTGCTGTGTAACCCTCAGCTGTGGCTAATTGGCACCTGGCCACACCTGGGATCAATCAGCCAGCCACTATTTAAGACCTGTTTTCTCCTCCAGTCAGGGCTGGATTATTGACATCTCAATGTCATTTTCTACTTGTCATTCCTACTGGTCGTGTGATTGCAGCGTAGCGGTAAGCTATATTTGGTAGATGTTTGTAGCTTACTGTTTTTTGTTCCCTGCTTCCGATTTGTTTGTTCATAGCCCTTAGTTTGTTATATCCGCATACGTGCGTGCTTTTTGTTCGTACCCTTTGTTTGTTCTAGTATTTTAAATTAAAGTATGTTTTCCTGCAAAATGCCTCCCTCCTTCTCTGCATCTTGGGGTTCGTCATCAAATAACTCTGACAGAATCGCTCCCATTGCCGTCGCCTTTTTTTCTCCTTTTTTTTCTAGTGCTTCACTCTAACTTTCCTCATCCACAAATATTTAATCCTCGCTCAAATTAATGGGGAAATTGTCACTTTCTCGGTCTGAATCGCTCTTGCTGCTGGTGGCTATGATTATAAACAATGTGAGGATGTGAGGAGCTCTACAACCAGTGACGTCACGCGCACATCGTCTGCTACTTCTGGTACAGGCAAGGCTTTTTTATTAGCGACCAAAAGTTGCGAACTTTATCGTCGATGTTCTCTACTAAATCCTTTCAGCAGAAATATGGCAATAGCGCGAAATGATCAATTATGACAAATAGAATGGACCTGCTATCCCCGTTTAAATAAGAAAATCTAATTTCAGTAGGCCTTTAATAGACATTCAGTACAGAAAACCCTTTTTTTTATCGCAGTTAATTGATATTGGACATGACCGTTTTATAAATTATAAATCAATAGCTAGAGCAATGCAGTTTAAGACCTTTTAAATGTATTTTTTGTACATTATGAGAGAGCTCTTTCGACACAAAATAACACACACATAGTCACCTTCACACTTGTTTAATCGAATATAGAAATTCTCCCTAAGGCTGAGTCGGTGCACGTGATACTGGACAGCACATTCATGTTTAATGTAGTGGTCAGTACGACTGCAGTACTGATGTGTTTAGTTCATTTATCCATTTTTCATTCGACCCAACTCTCTCCTTTGAGTCACACATTAAAAGCGTTACTAAAACGGCCTTCTTTCATCTCCGTAATATCGCCAAAATTCGCTCCATTCTGTCCACTAAAGACGCTGAGATCATTATCCATGCGTTTGTTACGTCTCGTCTTGATTACTGTAACGTATTATTTTCGGGTCTCCCCATGTCTAGCATTAAAAGATTACAGTTGGTACAAAATGCGTCTGCTAGACTTTTGACAAGAACAAGAAAGTTTGATCACATTACACCTGTACTGGCTCACCTGCACTGGCTTCCTGTGCACTTAAGATGTGACTTTATGGTTTTACTACTTACGTATAAAATACTACACGGTCTAGCTCCATCCTATCTTGCCGATTGTATTGTACCATATGTCCCGGCAAGAAATCTGCGTTCAAAGGACTCCGGCTTATTATTGATTCCCAAAGCCCAAAAAAAGTCTGCGGGCTATAGAGCGTTTTCCGTTCGGGCTCCAGTACTCTGGAATGCCCTCCCGGTAACAGTTTGAGATGCTACCTCAGTAGAAGCATTTAAGTCTCACCTTAAAACTCATTCGTATACTCTAGCCTTTAAATAGACTCCCTTTTTAGACCAGTTGATCTGCCGCTTCTTTTCTTTTTCTCCTATGTCCCACTCTCCCTTGTGGAGGGGGTCCGGTCCGATCCGGCCATGTACTGCTCGCCTGTGTATCGGCTGGGGACATCTCTGCGCTGCTGATCCGCCTCCGCTTGGGATGGTTTCCTGCTGGCTCCACTGTGGACGGGACTCTCGCTGCTGTGTTGGATCCGCTTTGGACTGGACTCTCGCGACTGTGTTGGATCCATTATGGATTGAACTTTCACAGTATCATGTTAGACCCGCTCGACATCCATTGCTTTCCTCCTCTCCAAGGTTCTCATGGTCATCATTGTCACCGACGTCCCACTGGGTGTGAGTTTTCCTTGCCCTTATGTGGGCCTACCGAGGATGTCGTAGTGGTTTGTGCAGCCCTTTGAGACACTAGTGATTTAGGGCTATATAAGCAAACATTGATTGATTTTTATGCTTTAGTCCAAAAATACATAGAATAGGCTTAATTTTCTTTTTTAAAACAAAACAAAACTGACATAGTGAAATCGCAAACTTGGAAGCACGATGTGGCGAGGGAAAACTGTAGTTATAAAACATAAGGAGAGAAATGCACAAGCCAACTTTTTGTGTGTAACAATGTGTGTGATTCTGAGCGGTCGAACCAGAGAACCCTTCCAGTGATGTTGACATACCTTTGCATATCTGTCACTTCTCTCTCAAGGAAGGATCAAGCCAAAACTGTTTTTTCAGTGAAACATGAACCTCGATTTAGGTCACGATCCCACTCTCTTGTGTTTTTTTTTTTTTTCTTTTACCCCCAGTTCCTTCTGCCAATCCTAACCATAAGTTGCATTAAAGGGTCAAATGAAGCAGTCGCCTTCTTGGGGCCGGCTGTCACCTGACCCTGTATCAAATCTTTACTTACACCTACGCAATGTGATGAAATGTTTCGTAAATCCTGGAGACGGTCAAGCCCTTGTATACCTTAGCACCCAGCATTTACCAGCCGAGGCAATGTATATTTACAGTATACTGTATCATACACTACAAGCCATCTACACCAGGGGTGTCAAACTCCAATACAGATTGGGCCAAAATTTAAAACTGATCAAAGGGGGCCAAGGTTGAACAAATTAACCTTTTAATAGGGACCCAAACAAGTTTTGCATTGAACATTGAACAAGCAAGGCTTATATAACTTTATAGTGACATGCAAAATCGAGTTTCAAATATAATAATAATAATTAAAAAATATCAATGGCTTTCCAAATAAAATTTGAATACAAATGTAATGCCTCTTTTCTATTTGCAGCCTTCCGAGGTAAATATCAAAACATATTGTAGCGTCCCGAAAGAGTTAGTGCTGCAAGGGGTTCTGGGTATTTATTTTGTTGTGTTTATGTTATGTTACAGTGAATGGATGAATGAATGGTTTATTTTTAGCCATGCAAACAAAACAAAAGAATGACATAAAATACAAAATAAATATATATATATATATATATATATTAGGGCTGGGCAACGATTAAAAATTTTAATCGAAGTTAATCGCACCATTTCTCTGATTAATCGCGATTAACTGCATTGTATACGCAACGCCCAATAATGAATTCAAAAGTAGTGTGTAGTGCACCTTTATTGGAATATTCTCCCACATGAACAAAAGCGCCAAAACATTTGTTGTGCAAACACAATTTAAATCAGTCCTTGTTAAACAGTAGCAGTTAAATAGCATATTTTATGAGAATCAACTCAAAAAATGTAAATACAAACATTTAAGCTTATTGCCACTGCCAGGGTATTTAAGTTATCCTGTTTGTTATGGAAAATAAATATAATCTACATACAAATCTCTGAGCCACAATCATAACATCTGAACAGGCAATTTCTGAGGTAACAGCAGAAACATTTTTTTTTTATCAGGGATCTTATGTTTAAAAAACCTATATTATAGGTAGTGGGCTGTTTTAGGGAATTTTTGATCAAATTATCCATAGTAGCAATATTAATAATGTTGTGTTTATTCTGCGTAGTGCACTTAAAATAATTATGACCATATCTAGGAATTGATATGATGGGAGTTTTCCGATTGTTTGCTTGGTGCTTTGATAAACTGAAGGCATCATATACATGGTACTATATTGTGATGTTATGAGCCAGGGAAAAAAAAGAACTACCCTACCCAGCATGCAACAGGAGTGACGCGGTAGCCCGGTATAGGTTGTGTCGCCATGACGGCATCTTGTATGTTGTGATATGCACGCTCTGAAAGTAAACGTTAAGAAGTCAGCCAACACTCCTGGTCTGCATTATTCATAAATAGACGTACAACACATATACTCCGCTGCTTCACAGGCCGCTGGATGTAGCCGGCAAAGTATTCCCATGCTAGCTAGCCGGTCTAGCAAGCACGCCTCATTCAGTCCAAAACGGCCCGATCTATCCACATCCAGAATTGTCTGGCGGTCGTAAGTGATCCCGGAGTGACCACGCTGTAAGCCAGCCATGACATTTGCAGAATTGTCCAAAAATGTTCCATCTTTACCAAGAGCCCCTCGACGCCGAAGCCTGTCCAGGCGCCGCCATCTTGTTAAGAAAAGGCGTAAGCAAAATAAAAGCATGTAAACAACATACGCAAATGTGCGATAAAATAATTGTCGGCGTTAATAGATTGATGAGTTAACTCGTAATTAACGCATTAATTTGCCCACCCCTAATATATATACATTATTTATACACCTACATTGAAAACATTACATGTGACTCATCTTTTGTAGATGTCAAGATTGGCTCAAAAGGGAGTGGGAAGAAGTAAACTTATTTGGTCCCACCCCTATACATATACAATATATATATATACACAAATATAATACAATAATACATATAATATAATTCAATTCAGTGTTTGCTGCATAGATGCTATATATTATTTATATATAATACATTTAAATTCATACACACTTACATATATACATATGCACACACACATATATACACAACACACACATATATGTACACACATATATACAATCCATATACATATATATACATACATATACATACATAATCACATACATACACACACACACACACATATAAATACTATAAACTATATATATACATATATATATATGTGTATATATATATATATATATATATATATATATATATATATACTATATATAGGGACGGCGTGGCGCAGTGGGGAGAGTGGCCGTGCGCAACCCGAGCGTCCCTGGTTCAATTCCCACCTAGTACCGACCTCGTCACGTCCGTTGTGTCCTGAGCAAGACACTTCACCCTTGCTCCTGATGTGTTCTGGTTGGCGCCTTGCATGGCAGCTCCCTCCATCAGTGTGTGAATGTGTGTGTGAATGGGTAAATGTGGAAGTAGTGTCAAAGCGCTTTGAGTACCTTGAAGGTAGAAAAGCGCTATACAAGTACAACCCATTTATCATTTATATATATAATAGTATATATAATATACACTTTTGTCTAAACGTTATTATTCAGATGTTCTCCCGAAATGTGTTTGTCATTCTTGTTTGGTGTGAGTTCACAGTGTGGCGCATATTTGTAACAGTGTTAAAGTTGTTTATACGGCCACCCTCAGTGTGACCTGTATGGCTGTTGACCAAGTATGCCTTGCATTCACTTATGTGTGTGTAATAGCCGCATATATTATGCGAGTGGGCCTGCACGCTGTTTGTATGGAGGAAATGCGGACGCGACGACAGGTTGTAGAGAATGCTAAAGGCACCTCAATATTGTTGTCGTGGTGAAAATCGGGAGAATGCTTCATCAATCAATCAATCAATCAATGTTTATTTATATAGCCCCAAATCACAAATGTCTCAAAGGACTGCACAAATCATTACGACTACAACATCCTCGGAAGAACCCACAAAAGGGCAAGGAAAACTCACACCCAGTGGGCAGGGAGAATTCACATCCAGTGGGACGCCAGTGACAATGCTGACCATGAGAAACCTTGGAGAGGACCTCAGATGTGGGCAACCCCCCCCCTCTAGGGGACCGAAAGCAATGGATGTCGAGCGGGTCTAACATGATACTGTGAAAGTTCAATCCATAGTGGCTCCAAGACAGCAGTGAGAGTCCCGTCCACAGGAAACCATCTCAAGCGGATCAGCAGCGTAGAGATGTCCCCAACCGATACAGGCGAGCGGTCCATCCTGGGTCCCGACGAGCGGTCCATCCTGGGTCTCGACTCTGGACAGTCAGTACTTCATCCATGGTCATCGGACCGGACCCCCTCCACAAGGGAGGGGGGGACATAGGAGAAAGAAAAGAAGCGGCAGATCAACTGGTCTAAAAAGGAGGTCTATTTAAAGGCTAGAGTATACAGATGAGTTTTAAGATGAGACTTAAATGCTTGCCCCGGGAGATTTTCGGGCGGGGTCACTGGACTTCGGGAGGTTTGGCAAGTGTGAGAAATTGCGGTGTTACAGCGGCACTGTTGCTGTGTAATAACGGCGGGCCAGCTGTAATGTTAATTTGATATTGCCTCAAGGGCCAAATTAAATTACACAGCGGGCCATATTTGGCCCGCGGGCCAGAGTTTAACACCCATGATTTACACGGTTAAGATTTGAAAAGGTGATTAACAACATCCATTAAAAAGTTATCAATGTGTCGTGCTACACACTCTTCTATATTTACAAGCACATGACATCCACTCCTCATCCCATCCTGTTGTTTTTCAGGACTCTGGCGTGTGGTGTGGATAGTTGAAATATCTGGCTACTCAGTACAGGAAGCAGCCTCGCTGATGGAAATCATTGTGGTTTTTGTGGTTAAGCTGGGAGAGGGGTGTAAAAAGCCCCCAGGATTTTGGAGTTTTAAGTGCCTACATGAGTTCATCAGAATTTGAATAAAGCGTAATTTGCTCCAGCAGCGGGCTTCTATGGTTGCCTCGTTATAGTGATTGTCGCTCTAAAGTCTATGTTTCATAGTTGGAGGGATTGCGCAATAGTGGTCCTTGGTTTAATCCCCAGACTGACCTTATAAACGTACGGAAAGGCCTTTAACCCCAAACCGCTCTCGTGAAGCTGCCGCTTGGCCCAAAGATTAGACTGCGGTTTTACAAGGCAGCTTCCAGGTGTGATTGTTGAACTATTTTGACATGGCGAGGACATTCTTCTAGAACGGCGCTTCTTAACCTTTTTGGAGGTGCCGCACCCCACCAGTTTCATGTGCGCATTCATCAAACCCTTCTGTAGTGAAAAATAAAATGTTTTATTTTTTTTTTTTCAAATTCAAGACAAAGTTATATGTTTTCGCTAACACTTTAGTATGGGAAACATACTCTAAGTAACAAAGACTTAAGTTGGAGTTTTTTGGACACTAGGGGAAAATATTCCCAGTAACAAAGACTTAATTTAGAGTTATTTGGTTAGAGTTAGAGCAGTGGTCCCCAACCACCGGGGACCCGATTGGTACCGGGCCGCAGAAGATTTTTTTATTCATTTTTAAGTATCAGTACTAGCGGTGGAGGTGGTGTTACAGCGGCACCGACGCTGTTTAACACCGGCGGGCCAGCTCTAATGCTAAATTGATATTGCCTCAAGGGCCAAATTAAATTACACAACGGGGCCAGAGTTTGACACCCATGATCTAAAGCAGGGGTGCCCACACTTTTTCTGCAGGCGAGCTACTTTTCAATTGACCAACTCGAGGGGATCTACCTCATTTATATATATCATTTATATGTATTTATTTATGAAAGAGACATTTTTGTAAACAAGTTAAATGTGTTTAATGATAATACAAGCATGTGTAACACATATAGATGTCTTTCTTTCACGAAGACAAGAATATAAGTTGGTGTATTACCTGATTCTGATGACTTGCATTGATTGGAATCAGACAGTAATGATGATAACGCCCACATTTTCAAATGGAGGAGAAAAGAAGTGGTCCTTTCTGTACAATACCACATGAAAGTGGTTGGTTTTTGGCATCTAATTCATCCAGCTTCCATACACTTTACAAGAAAAACATTGGCGGCAAATTCCGTAGCTTGCTTGATTGACATTCACGGCACCCGGGGGTCTTGTGAGATGACGCTGGCTGCTGCCAGTTCATTATTATGAAAAAATGACAGAGAGGAAGGCGAGAAACACTTTTTATTTCAACAGACTTTCGCGCCGTCCCTTCCGTCAAAACTCTAAAGGCCGACTGCACATTTCCTATCTTCACAATAAAAGCCCTGCTTCATGCTGCCTGCGCTAACAAAATAAGAGTCTCGGAAAACTGGCGTGCACAAGTGATGTGCACGCCAGCTTTCTGAGGGATCATTTGTGCACGCCAGTTTTCCGAGACTCTGTATTTAGTTAGCGCAGGCAGCATGAAGCAGGGCTTTTATTGTGAAGATAGGAAATGTGCAGTCGGCCTTTAGAGTTTTGACGGAAGGTACGGCGCGAGAGTCTGTTGAAATAAAAAGTGTTTCTCGCCTTCCTCTCGGTCATATTTTCATAATAATGATCTTGCAGCAGCCAGCGTCATCTCACAAGACCCTCGGGTACCGTGAATGTCATTTAAGTGACGTCTTGGTGAAGATTGATGATCACTAATTTTTAGGTCTTTTTTTTTTTTTTTTAAAAGCCTGGCTCGAGATCGACTGACACACCCCCCGCGGTCGACTGGTAGTTCGCGATCGACGTAATAATAGGCACCACGATTCTAAAGGATGCATAACGTAACCCCAGCCTCTACTGTAGCATCTATTCCATGCGCCCTAGGCCATTCATTGAAGGTGCGCCTTATTGTGCGGAAAATACGGTCCATGGAAAAAATACTTTATCCAATCTTTTTTGTGTTTTCCTCCACATCCGGCTGAGAGCTTTACTTAATATCTAAATAAGTACATCCATTTCGCTCTGATATCACGACGGAGCCAGACTGCATCGCCCGCAAACTGAGGCATCCAAAAATGCCTCATTTGTTGTTTTTTTTTTGGACTGTTTGTCTCAATTAAGCTCACGGGTGAGAAGGAGCCAGTGCTCGCTGACTTCAGGTGAGAGTTGGGTGACACTGTGTACAGTCACAGGAAACATAACACTCACATGGTCAAAATAGTGCCTTTATTTGAATTGATTTGTCATAATATGATTTTGGGATGTGGGAGGAAGCCTGACCACCCGAAATGAATCATCAGAGATTTGAACTCTCATTGGCCAACATGCTGACCACTTAATTTCCCCTCAGGGATTAATAAAGTGCTTCTGGTTGTGATTGTTGCGGCGAGTCTTAATTCAAAAGTGGCATATTTAGTAAATGACTCTTTTATTCATGCTTTTCAGTCCAACCCCATGTTTTAGATCAGAGCAATGTTTTGATGGTAATAGTGATGGGTGAAACGATACTGAAGCATTGAGACATTATGAAACACAAGGATTGATATTGTGTCCCAATCGATACCTCGGTGTGTGTCTGTGTTACATGAAGGGAAAAAAGTGGGACTGATACACCTGCTGTAAGCGTTTTTTTAAGAAACGTTTTGTCACAATCATCAATTTAAAGGCCGACTGAAAGCCACTACTAGCGACCACGCAGTCTGATAGTTTATATATCAATGATGAAATATTAACATTGCAACACATGCCAATACGGCCGCTTTAGTTTACTAAATTGCAATTTTAAATTTCTCGGGAGTTTCTTGTTGAAAACGGGGCGTGACGTCACGGACTGTAAGGAAATATTAGCGCTGCACACACACACAGCTAAAAGTCGTCTGCTTTAAACGCATAATTACACAGTATTTTGGACATCTGTGTTGCTGAATCTTTTGAAATTTATTCAATTAATAATGGAGAAGTCAAAGTAGAAAGATGGAGTTGGGAAGCTTTAGCCTTTAGCCACACAAACACACGGTGATTCCTTGTTTAAAATTCCCGAAGGTGAAGCTTTCCTATGGATCGGAGCGGTCAAGCGAACATGGATCCCGACCAAATGCCAAGCAGCAGTTTTCGGTGAGAAAATTGTGGTAAAAAGTCGCCACTTACTGTAGATCAGCTGAGCTTGTGCCGTCGACTTCCATCAGACACTGGCCTCAAGACAACCTTGGACACACTCCTTCGACTATCAGGTACTATTAATCTCACTAAAACACTAGCAACACAATAGAAAAATAAGGGATTTCCCAGAATTATCTTAGTATATGTGTCTAAAAGTATCTGAAGTACTGGCTGTCCAGAGTCGAGACCCAGGATGGACCGCTCGCCTGTGTATCGGTTGGGGACATCTCTACGCTGCTGATCCGCCTCCACTTGAGATGGTTTCCTGTAGACGGGACTCTTGCTGCTGTCTTGGATCCGCTTTGAACTGAACTCTCGCGGCTGTGTTGGAGCCACTATGGATTGAACTTTCACAGTATCATGTTAGACCCGCTCGACATCCATTGCTTTCGGTCCCCTAGAGGGGGGGGTTGCCCACATCTGAGGTCCTCTCCAAGGTTTCTCATAGTCAGCATTGTCACTGGCGTCCCACTGGATGTGAATTCTCCCTGCCCACTGGGTGTGAGTTTTCCTTGCCCTTTTGTGGGTTCTTCCGAGGATGTTGTAGTGGTAATGATTTGTGCAGTCCTTTGAGACATTTGTGATTTGGGGCTATATAAATAAACAATGATTGATTGATTGATTGATTGAATCTGTCCCAATGCAATCACGTTTTTGGGGGGTTTTTTTCTAGTCCGTCGCTATCAATATCCTCAAACACGAATCTTTCATCCTCGCCCAAATTAATGGGGGAATTGTCGTTTTCTAGGTCCGAATAGCTCTTTTTGTTGGAGGCTCCCATTAAAAACAATGTGAATATGTGAGGAGCCCTCAACGGGTGACGTCTTTTTCTGCGACTTCCGGTAAAGGCAGGGCTTTTCTATTAGCGACCAAAAGTTGCGAACTTTATCGTCTGTGTTCTCTACTAAATCCTTTCAGCAAAAATATGGCAATATCGCGAAATGATCAAGTATGACACATAGAATGGAATGAAAAGAAAATCTCATTTCAGTAGGCCTTTAAATGGAAGTAGGAAGAAGAAAAGATTCTGAAGTGTGAGATCACATGTTCTTCTTTTCCTGTTTACTATTTGACTCATCGACCAAAGTTGCACCTTTCATTATCTTTTTTTCTGCACTATTCGTTTTAAAAAAGTTGGTAGCCAATTTTATTTGCAAGTTAAATGTAATGACTTATTTAATCCAGCAGGTGGTGTTATTATAAAACACCAACATAGTATAAGTGCAGTGTCAATACAGCCAGTTAGTGTGCCACACACTCACTAAGGCATCATTTATCCATCACTAGATATTATTTCACCTCACATTCTGTAATCAGAGGTGACAGCAAGATGTGTTTAACTTTCTTTTGCCAACGGAGAAGACAACAAAAAATACTAAACATAGATGGTCAAAAGTGTATTTCTTAATGTTTCTATTGGCTGCAGCAATGTAGAAATGAAGAGACGGCACATAAATCAGCACCGCAGGCATTTGAGTTGGGCTTTACTTGTTTGGGAAAGAGGAATTGTACGTTATTGTGTCTTTTCCCCCAATTCACTCTTCCTTATTGACCCTTAGTCCTAGACTATGCTTTTTTTTCCCCACCAGTACTTATTAGGGATAAATGGGATGTCTTTAAAATGTCCAACAATAAAAATTTATGTTTACATTCAAGAGACGTATTTTCATTTTTTTGTAACCAACCTTTAAAAAAATAAAAAAACAATACACTCAGTCAATTCCTTAACTCCTGACCACAAACTCTACAGCCAAGACTCCATGAGAAATATAATGAGGACTGGCAGTCTCCTTATTTGTCACCCCCTTTTTCTTTTTCTATCTCGGTTTTCTGAAATCCTTCTCATCACTCTAAATTCTGCCAGCCCAATATTTACTTAGGAGGCTTGTTTTTCCCCCTCTGATTTGCTGTGAGATTATGTTATGACTCCGTGGTGTGTATCAGATGAGCCATTGTTCTGTCATGGTTCCTGCGTGTATTATGTTTATACGTAGAAGTAATTCAACTCTGTGGACTTTGTCCCACAGAAACCTCTCTCCGTCTCTTTTTCTGACTTGGTGTAATAATTCAATAATTCACATTGATGAGCATTGAACTTTGAGAATATCTTTTTCCTTGCTTCATCATTTTTTTTAAACATGTCAATGTGTTAGCATTTTTTTGAATGAAATGATGAAAATATTTTCTTCTTCCTTCCAAGTCCTTGTCCTTGAAAGTACAACAAAGGCTTGTAAGTTTGGGAAGCGAAACCCAATTTCTGGTGAAACTCCACATGACAAAAGTCCTGTTAATGATTCCGCTGCATTGTGACTCCAGATTTCAGCAATTGAGATCTTGCCAGTTCACCAAATCACATCAGGCTGTGATGTCAGCTACGCAACCACGTCTCTCATTGTGACTCTTGTCGTTTGAATTTGAATTCACTTATAGCCCTTCTTTTGCCAAGTGTATCACTACATTCGTTTAGGTTGATTAAATATGTCTGTTGTGTGCAGGTTGGTTGACATTTAGTAAGAAATATTTAACAAATAACTTGTGTCTTGTGGCGTCAAGTAGAATCCAATTATCCAGGATAGTTCTAGATCATTCTAATTTGACTGGCTGTTTAACTGTGACCCCAATATGAAGATACCGGTGAACACTTTTGGACCTTTTGGTTCAGCACCACGGACAGCACAAATAGATGTGACCTTTCCCTCCAAAATTAAGCAGCACTGGCATTTAATTGACATTGGCATAATGGTCGTTTTTGTAATGAGTAATATTTCCTTTCACTGAATGACCTCGTTTAACCCTCCTGTTATGTCATGGGTCAAATTGACACGTTTTAAAGTTTGAATATCTGATTGTCTTAATTCAATCAATGTTTATTTATATAACCCCAAATCACAAATGTCTCAAAGGACTGCAAAAAACATTACGACTACAACATCCTCGGAAGAACCCACAAAAGGGCAAGGAAAACTCACACCCAGTGGGCAGGGAGAATTCACATCCAGTGGGACGCCAGTGACAATGCTGACTATGAGAAACCTTGGAGAGGACCTCAGATGTGGGCAACCCCCCCCCCCCCCCTCTAGGGGACCGAAAGCAATGGATGTCGAGCGGGTCTAACATGATACTGTGAAAGTTCAATCCATAGTGGCTCCAACACAGCCGCGAGAGTTCAGTTCAAGCGGATCCAAGACAGCAGAAAGAGTCCCGTCCACAGGAAACCATCCCAAGTGGAGGCGGATCAGCAGCGTAGAGATGTCCCCAACCGATACAGAGGCGAGTGGTCCATCCTGGGTCCCGACGAGCGGTCCATCCTGGGTCTCGACTCTGGACAGCCAGTACTTCATCCATGGTCATCGGACCGGACCCCCTCCACGAGGGAGGGGGGACATAGGAGAAAAAAGAAAAGAAGCGCTAGATCAACTGGTCTAAAAAGGAGGTCTATTTAAAGGCTAGAGTATACAGATGAGTTTTAAGGTGAGACTTAAATGCTTCTACTGAGGTAGCATCTCGAACTGTTACCGGGAGGGCATTCCAGAGTACTGGAGCCCGAATGGAAAACGCTCTATAGCCCGCAGACTTTTTTTGGGCTCTAGGAATCACTAATAAGCCGGAGTCTTTTGAACGCAGATTTCTTGCCGGGACATCTGGAACAATACAATCGGCAAGATAGGATGGAGCTAGACCGTGTAGTATTTTATACGTAAGTAGTAAAACCTTAAAGTCACATCTTAAGTGCACAGGAAGCCAGTGCAGGTGAGCCAGTACAGGTGTAATGTGATCAAACTTTCTTGTTCTTGTCAAAAGTCTAGCAGCCGCATTTTGTACCAACTGTAATCTTTTAATGCTAGACATGGGGAGACCCGAAAATAATACGTTACAGTAATCGAGACGAGACGTAACAAACACATGGATAATGATCTCAGCGTCTTTAGTGGACAAAATGGAGCGAATTTTAGCGATATTACGGAGATGAAAGAAGGCCGTTTTAGTAACGCTTTTAATGTGTGCCTCAAAGGAGAGAGTTGGGTCGGAGATAATACCCAGATTTTTTACCGAGTCACCTTGTTTTATTATTTGGTTGTCAAATGTTAAAGTTGTATTATTAAATAGAGGTCGGTGTCTAGCAGGACCGATAATCAGCATTTCCGTTTTTTCGGCGTTAAGTTGCAAAAAATTAATTAGTGTGATCAACGTGTGATATGAAAATGGTTCCTCTTACATATTTGCAACCACCCCCTGCATGTTTATATCAAATCGTTACTGTTCGAGTCTATTTGACCCAGCAGGTAAAAGAGTGTCAGAAATGTCAGACTATTTCTTTCTTTGCAACTATCAGACATATTTCACCCCAATCTCACACACAGGTGCGAGTGTTATAACTTTTGGCGAGGACCATTGGGGCAAAACATATTAAATATTCTCTGCATAGGAGTCCTACCAACATGACACTCTGTCAGGCAGACCTTTACAAAAAGAGCAGCAGGAGCAAAAGGTCGTCTGTCCATTATACTCTGGAAGTCATCATTGATTATGACCGTGAAAGAGATGAAGATGAAGACTATCTTAGGAAAAATTCTGATTCAAAACATTAACATTTTTAACCAGATGATGGAATGATCTATTGAAATAAAATACAAAATTAAAAATCTATTTATATCTACACCTTATTGATCGTTTATCCTGCTCTACAAAGAGCTAGTGCAGCAAAATGTTGTTCTTATTTGTACTGTAAAGTTCAAATTTTAATGACAATAAAGCATACTTGCCAACCCTCCCGAATTTTCCTGGAGACTCACGAATTTCAGTGCCACTTCCGAAAATCTCCCGGGACAACCATTCTCCCGGATTTCCCGATTTCCATGTGGACCTGAGTGAGGACAGCCTTTCGTCACATCCGCTTTTTCTCTATATAAACCAGGGGTCGGGAACCTTTTTGGTTGAGAGAGCCAAAATGCCAAATATTTTAGAACGTATTTCCTTAATAGCCATATAATATTTTTTTTAAACACTGAACACAAATAAACGCAGCAATTTTTTAAGTAAGACCAACATTTATAGAGTATAATAGGTCTGTAATAACATTGTTATTCTGAAACTAACTGTGGAGGGGGTGTGGCCTGAGGGCCTGCAGCGAACTGGGGTGTGCCAGGACTGGCCTCGAATTCAGCGACAGGTGCGTAGACGGCCCACCTGGGCCTTGTTATCTAATCACTTGTCGCTCTGTTATAAGCAACAGCCAGGAGGAGAGGCGAAGTTGGGGCTGGAGCCAGAGCGCGAGCAAGAACGAAAGAGAAAAGTACAATTGCTGGAAAGCGAATGAGAGACTTATTGAAAAATAAAACAATATTGTAACCCTAAAACAGGCTCTCGTGTCGGTGCTTGGTGGTCTGAAGAACCCCCAGGAGGGCAAGCCCCAGACTAACCAATAATAAATAAATAATTTCTTACCATTAACGCAACTTCTTGAACAGGTGCGGTAGAAAACGGATGGATGGATTAAAAATGCATGAGAATGCTCTATATTTTGAACATTATTTTTAACAATGTGATTACAAGTGGAATTATTCATTACTTATCGTGTTAAGCAATGCCAGCTCAGATTTATCTGAGAGCCAGATGCAGTCATCAAAAGAGCCACATCTGGCTTGCGAGCCACAGGTTCCCTACCCCTGATATAAACAATGTGCCAGCCCATTAATCTTTTAACATTACGGCTTTTGCAGAGTGCACAACTGTACACACAAAAAGAAGGAGACTATTAAATATGTCTCCATTCTCCTAAGGTTTATCTATAACGTACAAAGAAGGCAGGCACGAAGCTATTGCTCTGCGTGTGTTTATTCCAGCCGGCACGTTGATACACTGACACACAACATCCGGATTCCCATCATGCATTGCTTCAAAACTACGGCAAGTAGCAATGTTAAAAAAAACATAACAGAGATGAAGCAGAGGAACGAAGAAGAGACAGTCATGGCGACGACGAGAAGAAGTACGCTTGCAAGTCATCAGAGAGGGTATTCAGCATGGTTAGATAGATAGTGACAGAGAATATAACAAGGATGGACACTAATAAAATTTTATATACAGTATATATATATATATATATATAGGGACGGCGTGGCGCAGTGGGAGAGTGGCCGTGCGCAACCCGAGGGTCACTGGTTCAAATCCCACCTAGAACCAACCTCGTCAGGTCCGTTGTGTCCTGAGCAAGACACTTCACCCTTGCTCCTGATGGGTGCTGGTTGGCGCCTTGCATGGCAGCTCCCTCCATCAGTGTGTGTGAATGGGTAAATGTGGAAGTAGTGTCAAAGCGCTTTGAGTACCTTGAAGGTAGAAAAGCGCTATACAAGTACAACCCATTTATATATATATATATATTAGGACTGTGAATCTCTGGGTGTCCCACGATTCGATTCAATATCGATTCTTGGGGTCACAATTCGATAATATATCGATTTTTTTCGATTCGATTCTCGATTCAAAATGATATTTTTCCGATTCAAAACGATTCTGTATTAATTCAATACATAGATTTCAGCAGGATCTACCCCAGTCTGCTGACATGCTAGCAGAGTAGTAGATTTAAAAAAAAAAAACGCTTTTATAATTGTGAAGGACAATGTTTTATCAACTGATTGCAATAATGTAAATTAGTTTTGACTATTAAACGAACCAAAAATATGACTTATTTTATCTTTGTGAAAACATTGGACACAGTGTGTTGTCCAGCTTATGAGATGCCATGCAAGTGTAAGCCACTGTGACACTATTGTTCTTTTTTATTATTTTTATAAATGTCTAATGATAATGTCAATGAGGGATTTTTAATCACTGCTATGCTGAAATGATAACTAATATTGATACTGTTGTTGATAATATTCATTTTTGTTTTACTACTTTTGGTTTGTTCTGTGTGGTGTTTGTGTCTCCTCTCAATTGCTCTGTTTATTGCAGTTCTGAGTGTTGCTGGGTCAGGTTTGGTTTTGGAATTGGATTGCATTGTTATGGTATTGCTGGGTAGTGGTTTGTTGGATTGATACAAAAAAATAATAATAAAATAAAATAATAAAAAATCGATTTAAAAAAAAATAAGAATCAATTCTGAATCGCACAACGGATTCGATTCGTATTTGAATCGATTTTTTCCCACGCCCCTAATATATATATATATATATATATGTATACCTGAATTTCAGTGAATTCTAGCTATAAATATACTCCTCCCCCTTAACCCCGCCCCCGAATTCGGAGGTCTCAATGTTGGCAAGTATGGCATAAAGGACGTCTACGTCTATTCCTATTCCTCCATGCAATACATTCATGTCAACAAATGGTAAAACACAGTGGTGTTCATCCCCAAAATAAGCGCCAGGCCAAACTGTCTCGCAGAAAACATAATAAAGATGGCAGTGCCTCGTCTGACGATTGACATCAAGTCAACTTTCGAGCTGGTCATGCCAGATTCAATACAGAAAATCTTTCTGGAAATTAATCATCTAAAAGGGAGGTTTATTTTTTTTTAGAGAAGTGGAAGGAGCTGAGCAAAACACATTTATGTGCATATCTGGGGCTCCTCGTTTTGGCTTGGTGAATTGACAGCCAGTCTGTGGGATGCAAAGACAGGCAATGCTATATTTTGAACCACAATGTCTCAGGAGACTTCTCACATTTTCTCCAGAGTAATTGAGGCGGACAGTGTGGGACAAGTGGCTGAAGCAATTTCCACTACTTTATAAACCAGGCCCTAATATCACAATGCATGACAAGGCTGGTGGCATTCCAAGGTCGCTGCCCATTTTTGAAAAACATGCTTTCCAAACAAGCTAAATATTTGGTTACCCTAAATAATGATAGAAAAGTTAGTAATGGAGTTGGTAAAAAAAAATATTCACAATGCTTGTTGGGATTTTTGGGGGGGTTTCGGACATCTTTTGGATAAGTAAACATGCAGGGGATCAAATCCACCCAGGAACAACATTGCTTTTCCTGACAAATGAACATAATAGGACATAAACCTTAAAGACCTACTGAAATGAGATTTTCTTATTCAAACGGAGATAGCAGGTACATTCTATGTGTCATACTTGATCATTTCCCGATATTGCCATATTTTTGATGAAAGGATTTAGTAGAGAACATCCACGATAAAATTCACAACTTTTTGTCGCTAACAGAAAAGCCTTGCCTTTACCGGAAGTAGCAGACGATGACGTCACCCGTTGAGGGCTCCTCACATCCGCACATTGTTTTTAATGGGAGCCTCCAACAAAAAGAGCTATTCGGACCGAGAAAACGACAATTTTCCCATTAATTTGAGCGAGGATGAAAGATTTGTGTTTGAGGATATTGATAGCGACGGACTACAAAAAAAAGTCAAGTTAAAAAAAAAAACGCGATTGCATTGGGACGGATTCAGATGTTTTTAGACACATTTACTAGGATTATTCGGGGAAATCCCTTTTCTTTCTATTGTGTTGCTAGTGTTTTAGTGAGTTTAATAGTACCTGATAGTCGGAGGGGTTTGACCACGGGTGTCTTGAGGCCAGTGTCTGATGGAAGTCGACGGCACAAGCTCAGCTGATCTCCGGTAAGTGGTGACACAAAAAATCTGTCTGTCAACACTGAATATTGCATTGTTGCATTTCTTTTCACAGTTTATGAACTTACATTCATATTTTGTTGAAGTATTATTCAATACATTTATTTATAAAGGATGTTTGAATTGTTGCTATTTTTAGAATATTTAAAAAAAATCTCACGTACCCCTTGGCATACCTTCAAGTACCCCCAGGGGTACGCATACCCCCATTTGAGAACCACTGTGCTAGTGTGTAAACTGAATATTTTGGGCGGATTTCACGGCCTTCACTGTAACATTTTCTACGGCAACTAATGGCGGGAATGCTTGTAACTAATTTCTTCTTGCAACTTAAAGCATAAGAATGGACAGCGGCACAGTTCTTATCTAAAAAACCCTCTTAAGCTGGGGAAGTCTTATATTGAGGTACTACTGTATACGGTTATTTTAAAACACATCTTTTGGTCTTTTGACACTATTTTGTGTCATTTCCTGCAGAAACATTAAACAACTATGTATTATTTTGAGTACATTGTAATCAGAGGTGGGTAGTAACACGCTACATTTACATTACAATGTTCCCCATTAATTTGAACGAGGATGAAAGATTTGTGTTTGAGGATATTGATAGCGACGGACCAGAAAAAAAAAAATCAAGTAAAAAAAAAAAATGCGATTGCATTGGGACGGATTCAGATGTTTTTAGACACATTTACTAGGATAATTCTGGGAAATCCATTTTCTTTCTATTGTGTTGCTAGTGTTTTAGTGAGTTTGATAGTACCTGTTAGTCGAAAGGGTTTGACTACGGGTTTTTTGAGGCCAGTGTCTGATGGAAGTCGACGGCACAAGCTAAGCTGATCTCCGGTAAGTGGCGACTTTTTACCACAATTTTCTCACCGAAAACTGCTGGTTGACATTTGGTCGGGATCCATGTTCGCTTGACCGCTCTGATCCATAGTAAAGCTTCACCTCTGGGAATTTTAAACAAGGAATCACCGTGTGTTTGTGTGGCTAAAGGCTAAAGCTTCCCAACTCCATCTTTCTACTTTGACTTCTCCATTATTAATTGAACAAATTGCAAAAGATTCAGCAACACAGATGTCCAAAATACTGTGTAATTATGCGGTTAAAGCAGACGACTTTTAGCTGTGTGTGTGTGCAGCGCTAATATTTCCTAACAGTCCGTGACGTCACGCTTACACGTCATCATTCAGCAACGTTTTCAATAAGAATCTCCCGGGAATTTTAAAATTGCAATTTAGTCAACTAAAAAGGCCGTATTGGCATGTGTTGCAATGTTAATATTTCATCATTGATATATAAACTATCAAACTGCGTGGTGGGTAGTAGTGGCTTTCAGTAGGCCTTTAAAGTAAACGACAGCCCAGATAGAATAGCCACAGCGTCTCTATGAACACAGAAGCACGGCTGAACATCCTGTGTTCATTTCATCTGAAGCCGATCGTTGACGTCTTTTTGCAGACCTTGCCACCCTCAGCATTAACGGGGATATTGCAAAGTGACTGTTTACTGCAAAGTAGATCATCATAACTTTGCTTATGACTGAGTAAGACTGCGCTTAATCATTTAGTCCTGGGATGAGATTAAAGCAGACAAGCAGTAGACGTGACATAGACCTATGAAAGAATCTGCTTCTTTGATTGACTCATGGGTTATTATTACTATTTGAGGCGGGTGCTTCTCAGAAGTTAGCACCATTACTGAATATGTCGGTTCCTTGTTTGGGTTATGCATGTGATTCCCATAGCAACCTTAAAAGTTGGCACTTACATAATTGGTTGAGAAGAAAAAAAACATTAAAAAGTCAACATGTGTTCATCATTTGTCAGCAGTAAGGTATTTAGGCATGTCTGATAGTACAATTGATGCATCCGGTGGTGATCCACTCCCCGTCTTGAATGTGACTGTACTGTCACATATTTACACTATAATAATCGAGCATGGTAGTTGAAATCCTTGTGGATTATATCCATATTTCAGAGTTATTTTTCGTTTCGTATACCCTTTTATAAAACAACTATAATATTAAAGAATAGCTTTTGGCCAAGTTTACCAAGTGAAGGAATAGGCATAATAGAACATCACTACACGACTCAAATATTCTTTATCAATACATTAATACAGGGGTGCCCATTACGTCGATCGCGAGCTACCAGTCGACCGCGGCGGGTGTGTCAGTCGATCTCGAGCCAGGCTTTTAAAAAAAAATAGACCTAAAAATTAGTGATCATCAATCTTCACCAAGACGTCACTTAAATGACATTCACAGTACCGGAGGGTCTTGTGAGATGACGCTGGCTGCTGCAAGATCATTATTATGAAAATATGACCGAGAGGAAGGCGAGATACACTTTTTATTTCAACAGACTCTCGCGCCGTACCTTCTGTCAAAACTCTAAAGGCCGACTGCACATTTCCTATCTTCACAATAAAAGCCCTGCTTCATGCTGCCTGCGCTAACTAAATACAGAGTCTCGGAAAACTGGCGTGCACAAGCGATCCCTCAGAAAGCTGGCGTGCACAAGCCAGCTTTCCGAGACTCTTATTTTGTTAGCGCAGGCAGCATGAAGCAGGGCTTTTATTGTGAAGATAGGAAATGTGCAGTCGGCCTTTAGAGTTTTGACGGAAGGGAAAGTAAAAAGTGTTTCTCACCTTCCTCTCTGTCATTTTTTCATAATAATGAACTGGCAGCAGCCAGCGTCATCTCACAAGACCCTCGGGTGCCGTGAATGTCAATCAAGCAAGCTACGGAATTTGCCGCCAATGTTTTTCTTGTAAAGTGTATGGAAGCTGGATGAATTAGATGCCAAAAACCAACCACTTTCATGTGGTATTGTACAGAAAGGACAACTTTTTTTCTCCTCCATTTGAAAATGTGGGCGTTATCATCATTACTGTCTGATTCCAATCAATGCAAGTCATCAGAATCAGGTAATACACCAACTTATATTCTTGTCATCGTGAAAGAAAGACATCTATATGTGTTACACATGCTTGTATTATCATTAAACACATTTAACTTGTTTACAAAAATGTCTCTTTCATAAATAAATAAATATAAATGATATATATAAATGAGGTAGATCCCCTCGAGTTGGTCAATTGAAAAGTAGCTCGCCTGCAGAAAAAATGAGGGCACCCCTGCATTAATACCTCCATTTACGAGCGTAAATGGTTTTGTGATGGCGCTCTTAACTCAAAACATGATTTAAAATCAATTTAATTGGTGCTTGGCCTCCCGAAACAGCACAATTTTTACATGTACCATGCAATTTAAAAAGAAAAACCCCCTTTTCGATAATATATATATTGTAAGAAAACTAACAAAAAAAATTATAAATAGAATATACTACAATAGTTTTATGAATTAATGTAATAATGTACAGTTTTTAACCTTGGAGAGTGCACTTTAAGGGTATATCCTTCCAGCAGCTTATCCATCAAACACACCATCAGCAGCTTTTACATATTTTCATAGATAATTGTATGCCATTTATATATATATATTAAGATCTTTGGTTGGATTTATAGATTATCTAACACAGTGTCATGCAGACTCGCACTGCTATGCTCGAAATGCTTTGCCAAGTCTGCTACATACACGCGGGCGAGTGACGACACGCATTGTAGAGGACATTTTGTTCCAGCATCGTTCCCAGCTATAAGTCGTCTGTTTTCATCGCATAACTACACAGTATTTTGATACTCATGTCAGGTTTTTTTTTTTAATGTGTTTTTTTCTTTTATTCGATAAATGTCATCCAAAACACTGTCCATCACACTCACGTTTTTCCTTACCATGGCTGAAAAAACAAAGTTATGTCCATCTTTGGTTTTCAGCTAATGCTAGAGCAGTGGTTCTCAACCTTTTTTCAGTGATGTACACCTTGTGAACATTTTTTTAATTCAAGTACCCCCTAATCAGAGCAAAGCCTTTTTGGTTGAAAAAAAGAGGTAAAGACGTAAAATACAGCACTATGTCATCAGTTTCTGATTAATTAAATTGTATATCAGTGCAAAATATTGCTCATTTGTAGTGGTCTTTCTTGAACTATTTGGAAAAAAAGATATAAAAATAACTAAAAACTTGTTGAAAAATAAACAAGTGATTCAATTATAAATAAAGATGTCTACACATAGAAGTAATCATCAACTTAAAGTGCCCTCTTTGGGGATTGTAATAGAGATCCATCTGGATTCATCAACTTCATTCTAAACAAAAAAACATTAACATCAATACTTATGGAACATGTCCACAACAAATCTAGCTGTCAATAATGAATATTGCATTGTTGCATTTCTTTTCACAGTTTATGAACTCCCATTCATATTTTGTTGAAGTATTAATCAATACATTTATTTATAAAGGATTTTTGAATTGTTGCTATTTTTAGAATATTTTTGAAAAATCTCACGTACCCCTTGGCATACCTTCAAGTACCCCCATTTGAGAACCACTGCACTAGTGTCAAAACTTAATATTTTGGGCGAATTTTACGGCCTTCACTGTGACATTTTCTATGCCAACTAATGGCGGGAATGCTTGTAACTCAAATTTCTTCTTGCAACTTAAAGCATAAGAATGTACAGCGGCACATCTCTTATCTAAAAAACCCTCTTAAGCTGGGGAAGTCTTATATTGAGGTACTACTGTACATGGTTGTTTTAAAACACGTCTTGTGGTCTCTTGACACTATTTTGTGTCATTTCCTGCAGAAACATTAAACAACTATGTATTATTTTGAGTACATTGTAATCAGAGGTGGGTAGTAACGCGCTACATTTACATTTACATCTACTTGAGTAACTTTTGGGATAAATTGTACTTCTAAGAATAACTTTAATGCAACATACTTTTACTTTTACTTGAGTATATTTATAGAGAAGAAACGATACTTTTACTCCGCTCCATTTATCTACATTCAGTTCGCTACTCGCTGCTGATTTTTATCGATCTGTTAAGCACGCTTTGTTTATTTTGTTTTGTCAGACAGACCTTCAAAGTCGGCTCTATCACATGCCTGCGTTTCACCAATCAAATGCAGTCACTGGTGACGTTTGACTCCGTTTCACCAATCAAACAGAGCCAGGCGGTCACATGATTAACTGCACACTTTTTTAAAAATAAACCGTTATTTATAAATTTTAACATTTACAAACAGTTAATAAATAATAATCAAACAAAGTACAAAAACAGATGCTGGCTCCGCTGTGAACGGGACTCTCGCTGCTGTGTTGGATCCGCTTTGGACTGGACTCTCGCGACTGTGTTGGATCCATTATGGATTGAACTTTCACAGTATCATGTTAGACCCGCTCGACATCCATTGCTTTCCTCCTCTCCAAGGTTCTCATAGTCATTATTGTCACCGACGTCCCACTGGGTGTGAGTTTTCCTTGCCCTTATGTGGGCCTACCGAGGATGTCGTGGTGGTCTGTGCAGCCCTTTGAGACACTAGTGATTTAGGGCTATATAAGTAAACATTGATTGATTGATTGATTGATGCAAAACAGTAAAAAAAAAACGTACAAAACAGCGCCAGGGGGTTGTAAATTCAAAGTAACTAAAATAGAATGCAAAAAATAAATATATATATATATATATAATAGACAAAGTGCAAAGTCATAGGCTCACTCAATCTCAGTAAATAACTTAAATGTAGAGTTCTAAATCTTTTTGAAAACCACAAAAAACAGGTCGGGTATTGAGAAACTTACATTTATGAATATAAAACTTAGCCAATAGTATAATGAGGTTGCAAAGGTAAAATTAATTTTCAAATTTTTTTTCAATACAGTGTAAAACCAAAATATATATTATTTAATATGTATTATTGTTTTAGTTGCTTAAGAGATATTCCTGGCTCTGTATTTCTTCATTGCTATTTTTATGTTTTTGTGCATTACTTGTTGCCGTCATCATTAAACCAACAGGTTACTCATCAGTTACTCAGTACTTGAGTAGTTTTTTCACAACATACTTTTTACTTTTACTCAAGTAAATATTTGGAGGACTCTTCCTTACTTTTACTTGAGTAATACATCTCTAAAGTAACAGTTCTCTTACTTGAGTACAATTTCTGACTACTCTACCCACCTCTGATTGTAATGTAATGACTTGAACTCAACTTAATAGTGTTTTTTGGGGGGTTTTTTGTACTTTCAATTCCCAATTGTCTCACAGACATATCATAACTTGGTGGCATCATTTGTTGCACAATTTTGCTTTTATCAGTTTGCGCAGTATTGCCATTCTACAAAAAAGTCTACTCACAGTACATAATACTTTCTCTTGGTAGAATTCATTGAAAGAGAGTGTATGAACTGGTCTGATCCATGGGCGGAAAGCCAGTCCACATGTGGCCGACTCGCTTTTTTCTCTGTGTCACAAAAGTTGGAAAGAGGTGAAAAGTCTTTGTATTTTTAATTCTTTTTGTCTTACGTGTCCAATTTGTTTATGTTATTGGCGTTTTCTTGTTTTTCATTGCCTGAGTCAAAGCGGCGACGACTCAGAACAAAAGACACAGTCGTCGTTTGAAGTTTGAGAACACGCTCTTATTATGACGTCCGTCTTAAAGGTCAAGTTGAGCCGCAAGAAAAAGGAGGGAGGGATGACAAGTTAAAGAAGAGAAAAGTGTTGAAATACCAAAACAGTGCACACAGATGGTGCTGAGGCGCTGCACAGGCTTCCAGTAAGTGTACTAAAGATTTGGACTATAATTAACTTCAGTCCAATACTTCTTAACTACTCAGTGAGACTGAAACTAATACTGAGACCTTAAAGCAGGCTTTCGGTCATTTCTGTTTCATCTAACAAAGCGGCTACTTTATCATAATTGCCGTGCTTCTTTAAAGAGTTATATAGTAGTTCTCCACCCTGAGGCCTAATCTTAACCTCCATCACCTGGTTATTTACACCACTTTGCCACTTTCCTTGTGATCATGGCCATCGTGAAGGAGATCTAAGAATTTATGTCACTTATACTCCACCGACAGGAAGGAGAGACCGTCTCAAAGAAAGCGAATTCAGGCTTTGATTAAGAATGTTATTGTAAAGAAATCTGCCTTCAAACAGTGAGGAACGAGCGCAGCGGAGAGAAACATAGAAGGTCTCGACCAGGGCTCCCCTGTACTCTTTGACCTGAGGAGAAATTTGTTTTTCTTAAAAGAAAAGATTGGCTAAAAGTTCAACACATTAAAGTGACGTGTAAATCTTTAAAAATACTTCAAAAAGACTCCTTAGTGTTTTAATCTGCTTGCCTCTCCTCTGGGACAGTATAGTGAAGCCAGAAGCCCCCCTCATGTTCCCTCATGCTAGCTCTTTTTTGTTCAATTCTTTTATTTAACATGTTCTTATTTACCATTTCTAAAAGGGAAAACAAAATACGAAATGTGTAATAGTAAAGTTAGTAAATAATTTGTTGATGGCTTATTAAGAAATAAAGAATGAATAATTGGAAGAGTATACATAATTTTTTTTTTTTAAGTATTTGTTTATTGGGTGTTTAAAGACATACAATTGACGAATGTAAAGACAAATAAAAAAAATGGTGTGCGTGTTTGTGCGCACTTGTGCTTGTTTTGTGTGTGTGTGTGTGCGTGTATGTGTGTTGGTACCCGTACTTATATATATACAGTATATATATATATATATATATATATATATATATATATATATATATATATATATATATATATATGTTGGGGTTTGCTGCTAGCGGGGTGTATAAAATAGTCAGGATGTGTCATGGATACAAAAGATTCTGGGTATTTGTTGTGTTGCGTTCATGTTGTGTTACTGGGAGGATGTTCTCCCGGAATGTGTTTATCAATCTTGTTTGGTGTGGCTTCACAGCGTGGCGCATATTACTAAGAGTGTTAAAATTGTTTATATCACAACCATTAGTGTACTCTTTGTCATCCAGTATGCCTTGCAGTTGTGTGTTTTGTTGCGGAAGCCACACACAACATGATGCTGGACTGACAAGCAGATCGTACATGTTGTAGAAGGCGACAAAGCCAATGGCTTCATAGCAAGCCCTAATACTTATTATCTGGGTGACTGCCGGCAGTCATTCTAGAGAATAATAGCGTCTCCTATTGTCTTCTTCGCTTTATGACACGGGTCTTAAATGGATCTTTGAATGGCAAAGGATACTGATCCCAGAACCATGTATATCAAATATTTCCGGATGATTCAACCGCCACCCGCCCGAATCTAATTAAAATCTGTTTTCGTCATGTCACCCGCCTGACCTGCGGTTTATCCGCGGACTCAGCAGATGAGACCGCAAACCGAGCATCTCTATTATATATATATATATATATATGTATATATATATATATATATATATATATATATATATATATATATATATATGTATATTTATATATAGCTGAGGTAGGCACCAGCACCCCCCGCCACCCCAAAGGGAATAAGCGGTAGGAAAAGGATGGGATGGATGGATGGATATATATATATATTTATATATATATATATATATATATATATATATGTATATATACGTGTGTGTGTGTGTGTGTATATATCAATCCATCCATTTATAGGGACAAGCGGTATAAATGGATAAATCACCCTATCTCTAAGGGAGAGCCCCGCCACACGGCGGAGGAAACTCATTTGGGCCGCTTGTACCCGTGATCTTATCCTTTCGGTCATGACCCAAAGCTCATGACCATAGGTGAGGATGGGAACGTAGATCGACCGGTAAATTTAGAGCTTTGCCTTCCGGCTCAGCTCCTTTTTCACCACAACGGATCGGTACAACGTCCGCATTACTGAAGACGCCGCACCGATCCGCCTGTCGATCTCACGATCCACTCTTCCCTCACTCGTGAACAAGACTCCTAGGTACTTGAACTCCTCCACTTGGGGCAGGGTCTCCTCCCCAACCCGGAGATGGCACTCCACCCTTTTCCGGGGGAGAACCACGGACTCGGACTTGGAGGTCTAAAATATTTTTATTAATTAAAAATGCATGCATTTAGTTGTATTCAGTGTTAAAAAATATTATATGGCTCTCACAGAAATATGTTTTAAAATATTTGGCTTTCATGGCTCTCTCTCAGCCAAAAAGGTTCCCGACCCCTGCTCAAGAGCCAAAAGAAGATTGTGTAGACACAGAATGGCGTTGTCAATAGTTCAGTATATTATATAAAACATGGTCGGAAAATGAATGTATTCTGTATCCGTCTCTTGGTTCCTCCAGCTGTTATTTGTTTACCCTCACACACACACATGCGCACACACACAGGTGGGCTTAATTTTGAAGTGATGAATATGAAGCCGAGAAGCTGGAGAGCCAAGCTATCTGCCTCTGATTTAGACGTGTGCCGAACCGACTGTTCCACATCCATCACACACGCCGCCACAATTAGCTTCCACATCAGCTGTTTTCCACCAGCCAGTTTATTGTGCGCCTCCTTCTACTTTTGCACAGCAGCAGCAGGACTGTTCTGCACCAGTAAACAGGAACTTTGTGTTTGTCTCCCCACCGAAATCTTCTAAACACAAAAATCTTGTTGTTTATGCGCCTTATGTTGAGCGATAAATAAAGGACAGGGGAGACTACCCCTCTGATGTTAAGTGTGCCTCTGTCTCTGCTTTCCTGCATGTCACCCGCACTCTTCCATGCCGCAGCTGCTCCACATCTGCATCGAAGGTTGGGGGAACTGGCGCTGGTCCGAGGCCTTCAATGTGGACAATGTGGGGACCCTGCTCAGGACCATCGAGGACAAAGGTCGCACGGCCTCGCTCGTCATCAAGGTGGTGCAACTTAACGGCGTCCAGAAACAGGTACATGTCTTTTGTTTTAGTTTCACACCCCCCCCCCCCCCCCCCCCCCCCGCCGCCGCTCATACTGCGGTTTGACTCTTCCCCCTTTTTTCAATTTTGTCAATGTTTTATGATGAGCATTATGACCTTTTCCAGTGTAAACTGCTTTACAGTAGTTCAGACGTGACAAAATAAAAACACACATGACCTGTTCGAAATGTTTAAAAGACTAAAACAAGTTTTGATCTTTCATAAAAAACAGCGATCGTAAAATCTCGATTAACGTGAATTTATTTGTCCAATTTAAGATAATTGTCTACAATGACGCCAATGCTAGAGACAGTGGGACTCAGAGTTCCTAATAAAGGCAAAGTATTGGTGTGATATCGCAACACAACTTCACTTTTCCTCTCATTAAACTTCGGGAAAATTCTGAGCTAACCAGGCCTTGGGGCGGCGTGGCTTTAATGGTAGAGCACTCGTGCCAGCAACTTGAGGGTTCCAGGTTCGATTCCAGCCTCTAGGTGCTTTTGCTGTGTCCTTGGGCAAGACACTTTAAAGGCCTACTGAAATGAGATTTTCTTATTTAAACGGGGATAGCAGGTCCATTCTATGTGTCATACTTGATCATTTCGCCATATTGCCATATTTTTGCTGAAAGGATTTAGTAGAGAACATCGACGATAAAGTTCGCAACTTTTGGTCGCTAATAAAAAAGCCTTGCCTGTACCGGAAGTAGCAGACGATGTGCGCGTGACGTCACCGGTGTGAGGGCTACTCACATCTGCTCATTGTTTACAATCATAGACACCAGCAGAAGGAGCGATTCGGACCGAGAAAGCGACGATTTCCCCATTAATTTGAGCGAGGATGAACGATTTGTGGATGAGGAAAGTTGGAGTGAAGCACTAAAAAAAAAGAAAAGAAAGAAAAGGCGACGGCTCCAGGCGGCGGCAGTGGGAGCGATTCAGATGTTTTTAGGCACATTTACTAGGATAATTCTGGAAAATCCCTTATCTGCTAATTGTGTTAATAGTGTTTTAGTGAGATTATGAAGTCATACTTGAAAGTCGGAGGGCTGCGGTGAACGCCAGTGTCTCTACGAGAAGCCAATGGAGGAGCCAAGATCACAGCTGCCTTTTTGACAGCTGCAGAAGGAGGTCGCATAATCCGCTGAAGTCTCCGGTAAGAGCCGACTTAATATCTTAATTGTTGAAGTGAAGTGAAGTGAATTATATTTATATAGCGCTTTTCTCTAGTGACTCAAAACGCTTTACATAGTGATACCCAATATCTAAGTTACATTTAAACCAGTGTGGGGGCACTGGGAGCAGGTGGGTAAAGAGTCTTGCTAAAGGACACAACAGCAGTGACTAGGATGGCGGAAGCGGGAATCAAACCTGCAACCCTCAAGTTGCTGACACGGCCACTCTACCAACCGAGCTATACCGCCATATATATGGTTGAAGCTTTGAAAGTGGAATTCTTTCCCATTCTTGTTTTATGTAAAGCTTCAGTCGTTTAACAGTCCGGGGTCTCCGCTGTTGTATTTTATGCTTCATAAAGCGCCACACATTTTCGATGGGAGACCGGTCTGGACTGCAGGCGGGCCAGGAAAGTACCCACATTGTTTTTTTTACGAAGCCACGCTGTTGTAACACGTGCTGAATGTGGCTTGGCATTGTCTTGCTGAAATGAGCAGGGGCGTCCATAAAAAAGACAGCTCTTAGATGGCAGCATATGTTGTTCAAAAACCTTTATGTACCTTTCAGCATTAATGGTGCCTTCACAGATGTGTAAGTTACCCATGCCTTGGGCACTAATGCACCCCCATACCATCACAGATGCTGCCTTTTGAACTTTGCGTCGATAACAGTCTGGATGGTTCGCTTCCCCTTAGGTCTGGATGACAAGATGTCGAATATTTCCAAAAACAATTTGAAATGTGTACTCGTCAGACTACAGAACCCTTTTCCACTTTGCATCAGTCCATCTTAGAAGATCTCGGGCCCAGAGAAGCCGGCGACGTTTCTGGATGTTGTTGATAAATGGCTTTCGCTTTGCATAGTAGAGCTTTAACTTGCACTCACAGATGTAGCGACAAACTGTATTTAGTGACAGTGGTTTTCTGAAGTGTTGCTGAGGCCATGTGGTGATATCCTTTAGAGATTGATGTCGGTTTTTGATACAGTGCCGTCTGAGGGATCGAAGGTCACGGTCATTCAAGTTGGTTTCCGGCCATGCCGCTTACGTGGCGTGATTTCTCCAGATTCTCTGAACCTTTTGATGATATTATGGACCGTAGATGTTGAAATCCCTAAATCTCCTTGCATTTGCACTTTGAGAAATGTTGTTCTTAAACTGTTTCACTATTGGCTCACGCAGTTGTGGACAAAGGGGTGTACCTCGCCCCATCCTTTCTTGTGAAAGACTGAGCATTTTTTGGGAAGCTGTTTTTATACCCAATCATGGCACCCACCTGTTTCTAATTAGCCTGCACACCTGTGGGATGTTCCGAATAAGTGTTTGATGAGCATTCCTCAGCTTTATCAGTATCATAACAGGACAATTTTTACCTAAAACAGTGTGAATGTTGTCTGTCTATCTGTGTTGGCCCTGCGATGAGGTAGTGACTTGTCCAGGGTGTACCCCGCCATTCGCCCGATTGTAGCTGAGATAGGCGCCAACGCCCCCTGCTACCCCAAAAAGGGAATAAGCGGAAGAAAATGGATGGATGGCGTGGTGCAGTTGGGAGAGTGGCCGTGCCAGCAACCTGAGGGTTCCTTGTTCAATCCCCACCTTCTACCAACCTTGTCACGTCCGTTGTGTCCTTGAGCAAGACACTTCACTCTTGCTCCTGATGGGTCGGGGTCAGGGCCTTGCATGGCAGCTCCCTCCATCAGTGTGTGAATGTGTGTGTGAATGGGTGAATGTGGAAATAGTGTCAAAAACGCTTTGAGTACCTTGAAGGGAGAAAAGCGCTATACAAGTACAACCCATTTACCATTTATAACCCATTAACTCTGACAAAAGAAACAGAACAAATCTCACTGCGGAAGGCACTGGTTCTGAGGAAGTTACTGTGGGGCAAAAAAGTATTTAGTCAGCCAGCGATTGTGCAAGTTCTCCCACTTAAAATGATGACAGAGGTCTGTCATTTTCATCATAGGTACACTTCAACTGTGAGAGACAGAATGTGAAAAAATAAACTAGGAATTCACATTGTAGGAATTTCAAGACATTTAAATTATGGTGGAAAATAAGTATTTGGTCAACCATTCAAAGCTCTCACTGATGGAAGGAGGTTTTGGCTCAAAATCTCACGATACATGGCCCCATTCATTCTTTCCTTAACACGGATCAATCGTCCTGTCCCCATAGCAGAAAAACAGCCCCAAAGCATGATGTTTCCACCCCCATGCTTCACAGTAGGTGTGGTGTTCTTGGGATGCAACTCAGTATTCTTCTTCCTCCAAACACTACGAGTTGAGTTTATACCAAAATGGATACATGGATGATACAGCAGAGGATTGGGAGAATGTCATGTGGTCAGATGAAACCAAAATAGAACTTTTTGGTATAAACGCAACTCGTCGTGTTTGGAGGAAGAAGAATACCGAGTTGCATCCCAGGAACACCACACCTACTGTGAAGTATGGGGGTGGAAACATCATGCTTTGGGGCTGTTTTTCTGCTAAGGGGACAGGACGATTGATCCGTGTTAAGGAAAGAATGAATGGGGCCATGTATCGTGAGATTTTGAGCCAAAACCTCCTTCCATCAGTGAGAGCTTTGAATGGTTGACCAAATACTTATTTTCCACCATAATTTACAAATAAATTCTTTAAAATTCCTACAATGTGAATTTCTGGATTTTTTTTCCACATTCTGTCTCTCACAGTTGAAGTGTACCTATGATGAAAATTACAGACCTCTGTCATCATTTTAAGTTGGAGAACTTGCACAATCGGTGGCTGACTAAATACTTTTTTTGCCCCACTGTATATTACTTACATTACTTAATATATGTTTCCATGTTCCCTCTCTAGGTGATCATCTGTGGACGGCAGGTAATGTGCAGTTACCTGAGTGAGGCCATTGAAGTGCGGCTGGCACAGCACTATGTTGGAACTAATGGTCAGACAGTGGTCAGAGAACACTGTGACTGCCTGGAGGCCGGAGCCAAGTTGCCATCCTACGTTCTGGAGGATGCAGAACTGACAGAGCTGTGTGTGCGGGCCAGAGGAGATGACGACTGGTCCCAAGATGTGCAGCTTGAAACGAAGGAAAAGAGCAAAGTTGTCCAGGTAACACATTTATGTAACACACATGAGATTACATTCAATCAATGTTCCACACTTAAACCTAATAGAACCCTTTCATTATGTGACTTCAGTGGACGCCTAAAACCCACCCAAAAAATATTACGGAATTAAAAAAAAATCTATCTGGAAACTGCTGTTTCATTAATAAACCTTTAATAATTATACAAGCAATATTTCAACATTTGATTGATTGATTGATACTTTTATTAGTAGATTGCACAGTACAGTACATATTCCGTACAATTGACCACTAAATGCTAACACCCCAATAAGTTTTTCAACCTGTTTAAGTTGAAAAACTTAATTACATACATGAAAATATGTTAACTAGGGTCAATGATAAAATGTTTAAGCAATAAAACACACAATTGCAAAGTCGCATGTCACTTTTCAACAGTCGAGTGTAAAAAACAGGTTAGCCTTGTTTTTGCATTTGAATTGTTAAATGCAAAATGTATGAAAAAAAAACACTGTACTTTAGGGCGGCATAGCTCGGTTGGTAGAGTGGCCGTGCCAGCAACTTGAGGGTTGCAGGTTCGATTCCCGCTTCCGCCATTCTAGTCACTGCCGTTGTGTCCTTGGGCAAGGCACTTTACCCACCTGCTCCCAGTGCCACCCACACTGGTTTAAATATAAATTAGATATTGGGTTTCACTATGTAAAGGGCTTTGAGTCACTAGAGAAAAGCGCTATATAAATATAATTCACTTCACACTTCACCTTTGAAACCAAGAAACAATGCATATTTGTAGGGATGGCAACATGCCAACAAAGAACGATGATGGCAAACAAAAATACAGTAGGGCTCCTCTTTCAGAATGTGCTAGCTCTATGTTAATTTAGATAGACTAGCATTAGCAAGTTTACATGGCAATTTCACCTAGTCCAAATTTGGTAATACAACAAAAACTAAGAGGCATGTTACAATCCAACAGTTGGTGTGGAATAAATACAATACTTACAGTATAAACACTTATAGGACTCAACAAAAGAAAAGACTCTCACATTCAACTTAATGGCAAAGACTACTTCCTGTTAAAGCCAACACATTGTTGTCTAAACACTACTGCCATATAGCATTTTGAATCTACAACTGCATGCAAACTCTACTATATAATCCTTGCAAATGAGATACAGAAGTGTAAGAAAACAAGATAACCACTAGACTCAGTATTGAGTCCAGTGGTGCAGTGGCCTAGTGGTTAGAGTGTCCGCCTTGAGACCGGTAGGTTGGAAGTTCAAACCCCGGCCGAGTCATACCAAAGACTATTAAAAAAAAAAATGGGACCTTCATCATCAAGGGTCGGAATTGGGGGTTAAATCACCATAAATGATTCCCGGGCGCGGCACCGCTGCTGCCCACTGCTCCCCTCACTTCCTAGGGGGTGATCAAGGGGATGGGTCAAATGCAGAGGACAAATTTCATCACACCTAGTGTGTGTGTGACAATCAGTGGTACTTTAATTTTACCTTTGAATGTTGAATAAAAAAGATATTAAAAAAAAAAAGAAAAGCATTTATAAACGCATTTAAACACACACAAATATACAGAAAATAGGTACAATAAAGTACCAGTATCGATTCCCAGGTACCGGTACTGTATCGATTTAAATGTGAAAGGTTCCCCTTGCTACATACAATAAATAAAATGATAAATGGGTTGTACTTGTATAGCGCTTTTCTACCTTCAAGGTACTCAAAGCGCTTTGACACTACTTCCACATTTACCCATTCACACACACATTCACACACTGATGGAGGGAGCTGCCATGCAACGCGCCAACCAGCACCCATCAGGAGCAAGGGTGAAGTGTCTTGCTCAGGACACAACGGACGTGACGAGGTTGGTTCTAGGTGGGATTTGAACCAGGGACCCTCGGGTTGCGCACGGCCACTCTCCCACTGCGCCACGCCGTCCCAGCCCAGACTTCCCTTTCCCCAGCCACTTCGTCCAGCTCCTCCGGGAGGATCCCGAGGCGTTCCTAGGCCAGCCGGGAGACATAGTCTTCCCAACGTGTCCTGGGTCTTCCCCGTGGCCTCCTACCGGTCGGACGTGCCCTAAACACCTCCCAAGGGAGGCGTTCGGGTGACATCCTAACCAGATACCCGAACCACCTCACCTGGTTCCTCTCAAAGCAAGAATATTACAACTGAGTAATATTGGATTTGCTCTCAAAAATGTATAATTTAATTGCACCATGGAGATTTTTTTTTTCTTTAGATCGACATTCTCCTTATAGTTTTTTGCAAAGCTCCACTTTTACGTGATGTATTATATACACAAACGCTGACTTAATTGACAGTTGACGTCATTCACAAAAATATATTTTTCTGGTAAAGTTTTCCTTTTAATTGTATTTTATAGTATTTTCTCGTCAGGGTAGTGTAGTGATTGTCTATACCGAGTATCAGGGGTGTTATGTAGTGTAGGAAGTTATGAAAATTTAAAATAGGATTGTGCTACCCAAAATTCCTGATGACGCCGCTGCAAGTTATATACAGTAACTGTGGAGAAGTGTACCATGAGGCACAAAAATCAACTCCTACCGTATACCAGTTTTTGACAGTGTATACACAATCTTAGAAGTGCACATTGCAAATGTACAATGTGTATGCCAGACAAACAGATAAACACACATCTTGCACAGCACCATATCTCCATCCCACACCCATTTGTCGCTGGTGACTAGACCACCAACTGTGACCAGATCTTCTTCTCCTGGGTGGCCGCTGTGGCATATGACTTGAGAACAAACCGTGATAAATACCGAAGAAGTGTCTTTGTTTTTTTTTGTTTAACAGAAAATACAGTTTATGCATAAACAGGAAACGGGCATTACAAGATACATTACTTTGAAAGCACGTTCACACTGCTCGATAAGCACCAGCTGATGTCCTCCCGCCCGTATTCTTTGTGTCACTTCTTCTCAAGCCTTTTCCGGTCTGTTACGCTTGAATTTTAGCTGCCTTATGAGTGTCATGCCTTTTAACAGCTTGCAACTGTGCCACCCCAGAGGACTTTTCTCCAAACGCTGCTATCTGTTCTCTGCAAAACAGACATTCATTAAACATATGGATAGTTGGATCCAAATGAGAGAGTTGTCTAGTAGCTGAATCCTTAGATCTCGCTCTTTCTTCTCCTTAAACTATTTCCCTCTGCTTCTTTTGCTCTCTCGCCCACACACTGGCTACCTCGTCTATCATGCAGTTAACTCGCTTATTAACTCCATTCTCTGGCAACCTGCTCCTCTTCCTGCAATTCATCACAGCCGTTTCATCTATCCTTTATTGCTCATTTTTGTCAATTCCCTTTTCTCGCCATAAAGAACTTCAGGTTACAATGATCTACAATCCTCATTCCTACAAAATTGTTCCCATTACCCAACCAGTCCATGATCTCCACAACGCTTGCAATCTTCCGTGATAAAAATGTATTAGGACTCAAACTAGGTAAACGTGCTCCTACTCAGCCTTTGAAATGGGGGCATAACACCAATAATATGACATATTACTGAAAAGGCATACATTCCGTCAGTGACGTCTGGAACAAAGACAAGTCAAGTGTTCTTGACAAAGCCCATTCTTTTTCGCTTTTGGAACACAATGAAGTCACCACATCATCAAGTCAAGTCCAATATGGCATGTTGCCCACTAATTCATTTCTTTTTTTTTTTTTTAGGTGCCGTGTTCTGATGGTTCTCTGCTCTTTGTGTGGTGTAACCTCATCACTATTGAACCTGATTCCCATATGCAACAAAGAGTGGTAAGGGTCCAAGATACACACTTTGTATACTTTTACATGTAGTGATAGAAAATCAGAGACGGGATGATATTTCTTTTGGAGCGCTGGGGGTGTTTATAGAAATGTTTTTTTTACCATAATGTTGGTTTTGTAGAAATAGTTTGCCGTATTTTACAACTGTACTGCAATATAGTGACCGCGATATGTATTTCAGTTAGCTGTAGAAAATTTAAAAGCCTACTGAAAGCCACTACTACCCACCACGCAGTCTGATAGTTTATATAGATAGATAGATAGTACTTTATGGATTCCTTCAGGAGAGTTCCTTTAGGAAAATTAAAATTCCAGCAGCAGTGTACAGAGTTTAGATTAATTTAAATAAAAGTAAAAAGTAAATAAATGGAAACGAAATAGAGAAATATTACAATAAGAATAAAAACTAAAAAGCAACAATGGGAATAACAATATAACAGTAAAATAAGAATATAACAAGACAAAGTAGGCAGTAGTGACCATGTTATGAAAACGTATTGCACTGTTATTGTTTTGCATCCCCTGTCATCCTAGTACCCCCCGCCCCCCGCCCCAGAGAGGAGTTGTACATATCAATGATGAAATATTAACATTGCAACACATGCCAATACGGCCTTTTTAGTTTACTAAATTGCAATTTTAAATTTCCCGGGACTTTTTTCTTGAAAACGTCGCCTAATGATGACGTCACGGGCTGTTATGAATATGAGCGCTGCACACACACACAACTAAAAGTCGTCTGCTTTAACGGCTGATTACACAGTATTTTGGACATCTGTGTTGCTGAATCTTTTGCAATTTGTTCAATTAATATTGGAGAAGTCAAAGTAGAAAGACGGAGTTGGGAAGCTTTAGCCTTTAGCCACACAAACACATGGTGATTCCTTGTTTAAAATTCACGGAGGTAAAAATTTAGTATGGATCACAGAGGACATGGATCCCGACTACGTGTCAACCAGCAGGTTTCGGTGTGAAAATTGTGGTTAAAAAGTCGCCTCTTACCGGATATCAGCTGAGCTTGTGCCGTCCATAAAGCTGCCGTCGACTTCCCCGAGACACTGCGCGTCAACACCCGGCCGTGGACGCACACTTCCGACTATCAGATGCTATTTAACTCACTAAAACACTAGCAACACAATAGAAAGATATGGGATTTCCCATAATTATCCTAGTAAATGTCTCTAAAAACATATGAATCCGTCTCAATGCAACGTGATTGCAATCGCGTTTTTTTTTTAAACTTTTTTTTTGGTTTGTTTTTTGTCTAGTCCGTCGCTATCAATATCCTCAAACACGAATCTTTCATCCTCGCTCAAATTAATGGGGAAATTGTCGTTTTCTCGGTCTGAATAGTTGTTTTTGTTGGAGGCTCCCATTAAAATCCATGTGAATATACGAGGAGCCATCAACATGTGACGTCATCGTCTACGACGTGGGTGTCAAACTCTGGCCCGCCGTGTAATTTCATTTGGCCCTTGGGGCAATATCAAATTAACATTAGAGCTGTCCCGCTGGTATTATACAGAATTCACCGCTGATACTCGTACTTGCCAACCCTCCTGAATTTCACTGTCCCTCCCGAAAAACATTCTCCCGATTTCCACCCGGACAACAATATTGGGGGCGTGCCTTAAAGGCACTGCCTTTAGCGCCCTCTACAACCTGTCGTCACTTCCGTTTTTCCTCCATACAAACAGCGTGCCGGCCCAGTCACATAATATATGCGGCTTCTACACACAGGTATGTGAATGCAAGGCATACTTGGTCAACAGCCATACAGGTCACACTGAGGGTGGCCGTACAAACAACTTTAACACTGTTACAAATATGTGCCACACTGTGAACCCACACCAAAAAAGAATGACAAACACATTTCGGGAGAACATCCGCACCGTAACACAACATAAACACAACAGAACAAATACCCAGAACCCCTTGCTACAATATAAACCCCCTGCCCCCCCATTTATTTTCAAAATGTATTAGCCTGTGGAAAAAGTTAATGTTGATTTTCAATCCAATCCAATCCACTTTATTTATATAGCACATTTAAACAACAATAATGTTTCCAAATTGCTGCACAGCCATGTTAAAAACAATTGTAAAAAAAATAAATAAATAAATAAAATAAAATAAAAAAAAGTATTTATATATATATATATTATGCTCCACTAATGACTGAATGAAAACAAAAAATAAATAAATATAAAACCAATAAAAACAAATATGATTAAAAACTATTTTAAAGGGTAAAATCAATTAAAACAGTAAAATAGAAATCAAAGTGTATAAAAAACACAGAGGACAACAGAGAACAGAGGACCACACAACTCACGTAGTGTTAAAAGCCAAAGAATAAAAGCGGGTTTTTACCTCAGAAGGCTGCAAATAGAAGAGGCATTTAAATGTTTTATTAAAATTGTATTTAATATGCCTTTAATGTTTTTTTCGTTTGTTTTTTGAAAGTTGATTTTGCACTATTAAGTTATATAAGCGTTGCTTGTTCCATATTCAGTGTTAAAGCAAATCAGTGTAGCAAACTGAGCAATAATTATTGATATTTTATTATTATTCTAATTATTTGAAACTGGATTTTGCATTTCACTCTAAAGTTATATAAGCCTTGCTTGTTCAATATTCAATGCAAAAGTTGTCCGGGTCCCTTTTAAAAGGTTAATTTGTTTAACCTTGGCCCGCGTCTTTGTTCAGTTTAAAATTTTGGCCCACTCTGTATTTGAGTTCGACACCACTGGTCTATAACTTCCGGTAGAGGTAGGTCTTTTATCCAGTTGCGAACTTTATCGTGGATGTTCTCTACTAAATCTTTTCAGCCAAAATATGGCAATATCGCGAAATGATCAAGTATGACACATAGAATGGACCTGCTATCCCCGTTTGAATAAGAACATCTCATTTCAGTAGGCCTTTAAATATTGCAATACAATGGAGTGCAGTTGCACACCACTACAACCACAATATTAAAAAACGATTTTAAAATGCTTAAATATCTGACTGTGTCATTCAAAACTAAGGTTTATCATCTCTGTTACTGCAGAACTTTTGATGGATATCATGCAACTGTATAGGTGGTCATCAAATTATAACCTGTCAGTATACATCAGGCAGGCGCTACAGGTGCAGAACAAACAGGCTCAGAGACAGCTTTTTTCCCAAAGCTGTCACCATGTTGAACTCTAACTTATAATGATAATATTTCACCCCTGTCCAATATCCTGCCCTAATACCCTACTGTGCAATACTACCCTTCCAGTGCAATACGTCCGACACTGATTGGTATTTATTACTTCGGTACTCTTGTCTTGTTCTGTATATTGTACAGTATTTTGTACTTCTGTAGTGTTTTGTATACAGTATTGCACAGGATTGCCTGTTATTTTTATTGGATAGTAGTCTGTTTATTTCGATTGTTAGTTTTTCCTTTATTACCTCTTGTGTTATTTATTTTACCCCATTTTTGTTCCTACAACCACACCTTAAGTTGGAGTCTTTAATCTCGTTGTATGCACATATAATGACATTAAAGTCTATTCTATTCCATTCTATTCTATTCTATATGTAAGTAGGAAGTAGTTCTATTTATTGTACTTTTATGTTGTGTTTTACTATTTGTATTGTTTTGTTATATTTAGATTAGATTAGATTAGATAGTACTTTATTTATTCCGTCAGGAGAGTTCCTTCAGGAAAATTACAATTTTTAGCACAATCCCATTCAAGATCAGACAAACATTAAAGGGAGACAGAACAGGATCACTGACGGGTCTGCCGGCTTCCAGCGCCCCTTACAAAAAAAGATGAGATACAGGTAAACAAGGGGGGGGGGAATAGAAGATTAAAATAAAATGAAAAAATCAGTCTTAGCCTGGGCCCTGGAGAGGGGGTGCAGACTGAGGCCAAGGGAAAAAAACAACAACTCATAGCCATAGTACACATCCCTCTTACATGTGTGTAAGAGGGAAACATCAAAGAACACATAGGACATTAAAGACATTAAAGCAGCAGATACAACCAGACACTTCTACATACAGCTATGAATAAAAAGTAAAAGAAACATATCCACTGTGGTGGCCTCTGCGGTGTTCCACGCCATCGTCCGCTGGGGTGGAGGGAGGATGGCCAGAGACAGGAGCAGACCCAACAAAGCAACCAAGACAGCCGACTCTACTCTCGGCCAGTGTCCAGTCCGCATGGATGAGCGATGATACGTCCAAGGAGACTGAGGTGTCCGACACCTGCTCACCCAGCCAAGACACCGCGAAGCCTCTCCGTCCCAGCGCTCAATGCCAGCTCCGCAGCCCTGTCCCCTCATCCGCATCTCCTCCAGTCCCTCCAAAGCGACTCCGGTGTGGCAGAGACCCAGCAGCTGGTCTCCATGGCCAAAAGGCTCCAGGAGGCAGATCCAGAAGTCCACAAAAAAAGCGCCACAGAGGTCACGAAAGTGACACCCCTTGTCACACAGTCCCAAAGCGTCCCGGACCAAAAGGCAAAAAAATTAAAAAAATGTTTACATTTTTTGTAATTTTCAGCTGCGTTACCTGGGCAGTAGGGCTATTAGTCGACAAAATCTACAACATCCATTATAACATTTTTTTAAATAATTGACAAATATTTGTCGTTTAACATCTTGATTGATTGACCACCAACAATGTTCATGTTTACACTTTTATTCTTTTAGCTAAATCAATGGAGCTCAATAATATTTACAGTACTAGATAAAATACTTCTTGCATCATGTTGCAATTTGAGGGTTCCAGGTTTAAATCCAGCTTCTGCCATCTTAGTCTCGGCTGTTGTGTCCTTGGGCAAGACAGTTTACCCCGTCATCTTTGTTGTATTAGTGTAGTGTACAAGGTTGGGAGTCAAAGAAGTGTCAAAATATGGAGCTAACTCTTTTAATGACATTCAGACAATACTTAAATCAATAACGGAGGAGCATCTCATCCGTGGCTCACTTGTGCAACAACAACACCAGGTTCAATCCATAGTGTTGGAGCCACTATGGATTGAACTTTCACAGTATCATGTTAGACCCGCTCGACATCCATTGCTTTCGGTCCCCTAGAGGGGGGGGGGGGGGGGGGGTTGCCCACATCTGAGGTCCTCTCCAAGGTTTCTCATAGTCAGCATTGTCACTGGCGTCCCACTGGATGTGAATTCTCCCTGCCCACTGGGTGTGAGTTTTCCTTGCCCTTTTGTGGGTTCTTCCTAGGATGTTGTAGTCGTAATGATTTGTGCAGTCCTTTGAGACATTTGTGATTTGGGGCTATATAAATAAACATTGATTGATTGATTGATTGATTGATTGTGTCCCGTGAAAAAACGTCCGACCGGAACTCTAATAACTAAAGTTCCGTGGGTAAATCATGTAAACTCACTACACTAGCGCTTTCATAGCGAGTCTACTGTCCGCTGCCTCTGGACTCCCATGAGCCAAAAGTACCTGATAAGACTTTTTCGACAGGCACCAACCACCTTGCGGCCACAGCTCCGATCGGCCCCCTCGACAATAGACATGGTCCACTCGGACTCAATATCCAGCGCCTCCCTCATGACATGATCAAAGTTCTTCGGGAGGTAGGAATTAAAACTCTCTCTGACTGTAGACTCTGCCAGACGTTCCCAGCAGACCCTTACAATACGTTTGGGTCTGCCAGGTCTGTCCGGCATCCTCCCCCACCATCGCAGCCAACTCACCACCAGGTGGTGAACGGTAGAAAGCTCCGCCCTTCTCTTCCTCCGAGTGTCCAAAACATGAGACCGCAAATCCGATGACGTAACTGAACTGCGGCCTAGGGTGTCCTGGTGCCGACATATGGACACCCTTATGTTTGAACATTGTGTTTCGGTTTGGACAATCTGTGACAGGCACAAAAGTCCAATAACAAACCACCACTCGGGTTCAGATCCGGGCGGCCGTTCTTCCCAATTACGCCTCTCCTGGTTTTACTGTTGTTGCCAGTATGAGCCTTGAAGTCCCCCAGCAGAACAAGGCAATCACCTGAGGGAGCACTCTCCAGTACTCCTTCGAGGGAATCCAAAAAGGTGGGTACTCTGAGCTGCTGTTTGGTGCGTAAGCACAAACAGTCAGGACCCGTTCCCCCACCCAAAGACAGGGGGAAACTACCCTCTCGTGTCCTGAGTTAAACTCCAACCTGCACGCTTTGAGCCAGGGGGAAACAAGAATTGCCACCTTAGTCCATCGCCTCTCACAGTGTGCAACGCCAAAGTGGTAGAAAGTCCAGAGCCCTCGCTGTGCGTTGAAGTAAGTCCGACTATATCAAACCGGAACTTCTCCACCTCCCGCACCAGCTCAGACTCTTCTTCCCCTAGTGAGGTGACGTTCCACGTCCCAAGAGCTAGCTTATGTTCCAGAGCAGGGATAGGGAACTTATGGCTCTAGAGCCAGATGTGGCTCTTTTGATGACTGCATCTGGCTCTCTGATAAATCTGAGCTGACGTTGCTTAACACGATAAATAATGAATAATTCCACTTGTAATCACAGTGTTAAAAATAATGTTCAAATTATAAAACATTCTCATGCATTTTTAATCCATCCATCCGTTTCCTACCGCACCTGTTCAAGAAGTTGCGTTAATGGTAAGAAGTTATTTATTTATTATTGGTTAGTGTGGGGCTTGCCCTTCTGGGGGGTTTTCAGACCCCCAAGCACCGACATGAGAGCCTGTTTCGGGGTTACAATATTGTTTTATTTTTCAATACGTTTCCAGAAATAGTATTTTCAGCCCCAACCCAGTCTCTCCTCCTGGCTGCTGCTTATAACAGAGCGACAGGTGATCAGATAACAAGGCCCAGGTGGGCCGTCTACGCACCTGTCGCTGCAGGCCTGCAGGCCACGCCCCCTCCACAGTTAGCTTCAGAATAACAATGTTATTACAAAGAATAAGAGACCTGTTATACTCTAGAAATGTTGGTCTTACTTAAAAATGTATGTGTTTAGTTGTGTTCAGTGTTAAAAAAAAAATTATATGGCTCTTACGGAAATATATTTTTTTAAATTTGGCTTTTTGGCTCTCTCAGCCAAAAAGGTTCCCGACCCCTGTTCCAGAGGATCAGACCGTCAAGTGCCCTGCCTTCGGCTGCCGCCCAGCTCACTCTGTACCCGACCCCTCCTGTGAGATGTGAGCCCATTGGGACAGGCCCAGCCACCAGGCGCTCGCCCTCGAGCCCCACCTCTGGGCCTGGCTCCAGAAAGTGGCTCCGGTGACCCGCGTCTGGGCAAGGGAAATCTGAGTCCTCATTGTATCTTTTTCCTAAAGGTCTTTGAGGTGCTGTTTGTCTGATCCCTCACCTAGGACCTGTTTGTCTCGGGACACCCTACCAGGGGTCATAGAACCCCCCAGACCACATAGCTCCTAGGATCATTGGGACACGCAAACTCCTCTACCACGATAAGGCAGCACAGGGGTCGGGAACCTTTTTGGCTAAGAGAGCCAAAAAGCCAAATATTTTAAAATGTATTTCCGTAAGAGCCATGTAATATCTTTTTAACACTGAACACAACTAAACGTGTGCATTTTGAAGTAAGACCAACATTTCTAGAGTATAATAGGCCTCTTATTCTTTGTAATAACATTGTTATTCCGAAGCTAACTGTGGAGGGGGCGTGGCCTCTGGACCTGCAGTGAACTGGGGTGTGCCAGGACCGGCCTCTAAATCAGCGACAGGTGCGTAGACGGCCCACCTGGGCCTTGTTATCTAATCACCTATCACTCTGTTATAAGCAGCAGCCAGGAGGAGAGACGGGGTTGGGGTTGGAGCTGGGGCTGGAGCCAGAGCGCGAGCGAAAATGAAAGAGAAAAATACAATTGCTGGAAAGCAACTCAGGGACTTATTGAAAAAAAAAAAAAACAATATTGTAACCTTAAAACAGGCTCTCATGTCGTTGCTTAGTGGTCTGAAGAACCCCCGGAAGGGCAAGCCCCACACTAACCAATAATAAATAAATAACTTCTTACCATTAACGCAACTTCTTGAACAGGTGTGGTAGAAACGGATGGATGGCTTAAAACTGCATGAGAATGTTTTATATTTTGAACATTATTTTTAACACTGTGATTACAAGTGGAATTATTCATTACTTATCGTGTTAAGCAATGTCAGCTCAGAGTTATCTGAGAGCCAGATGCAGTCATCAAAAGAGCCACTTCTGGCTCCCGAGCCATAGGTTCCCTACCCCTGAGGTAGCAGCTCAGGAAGGAGATACGTATATATACGGGGCTCAAATTTAACCACGGCAACAACGGCAAGTGCTGCGACCGCCCTCGATATTTGCTGTACTGCCCTAAAAAATTGACGAGCATCGGCGACAAGAACATGCCGTGACCGCCCTTGATTTTTTACTTGTTAATGGACTAGGGATGCGGTAAATGATATGCCAGCTGCACGGTGGCAGAGAGAAATGCACTTCAGAGGGTCATAAAAACTGCCATGAAGAACACTGGATGCTCTCTCTCCCCTCCCTAGATGAACTGTACAGTGCCAGGTGCCTCAAAAAGGCCCAAAACATCATAAAGGACCCATCTCACCCTGGACATAAACTTTTTGAACCGATGCCCTCAGGCAGGAGATACAGGACAATAAAATGCCGGACAAACCGTTTTAAAAACACTTTTTACCCGAGCGCAATAGTGTCGCTGAACACAAGATAACAATAATGACTCTGCATGTGAGCTGTATGCTTGGTATTTTTATCAATCAATCAATCAATGTTTACTTATATAGTCCTAAATCACTAGTGTCTCAAAGGGCTGCACAAACCACTACGACATCCTCGGTAGGCCCACATAAGGGCAAGGAAAACTCACACCCAGTGGGACGTCGGTGACAATGATGACTATGAGAACCTTGGAGAGGAGGAAAGCAATGGATGTCGAGCGGGTCTAACATGATACTGTGAAAGTTCAATCCATAATGGATCCAACACAGTCGCGAGAGTCCAGTCCAAAGTGGATCCAACACAGCAGCGAGAGTCCCGTTCACAGCGGAGCCAGCAGGAAACCATCCCAAGCGGAGGCGGATCAGCAGCACAGAGATGTCCCCAGCCGATACACAGGCAGGCAGTACATGGCCACCGGATCGGACCGGACCCCCTCCACAAGGGAGAGTGGGACATAGAAGAAAAAGAAAAGAAATGGCAGATCAACTGGTCTAAAAAAGGAGTCTATTTAAAGGCTAGAGTATACAAATGAGTTTTAAGGTGAGACTTAAATGCTTCTACTGAGGTGGCATCTCGAACTGTTACCGGGAGGGCATTCCAGAGTACTGGAGCCCGAAATGAAAACGCTCTATAGCCCGCAGACTTTTTTTGGGCTTTGGGAATCACTAATAAGCCGGAGTCCTTTGAAGGCAGATTTCTTGCCGGGACATATGGTACAATACAATCGGCAAGATAGGATGGAGCTAGACCGTGTAGTATTTTATACGTAAGTAGTAAAACCTTAAAGTCACATCTTAAGTGCACAGGAAGCCAGTGCAGGTGAGCCAGTACAGGTGTAATGTGATCAAACTTTCTTGTTCTTGTCAAAAGTCTAGCAGCCGCATTTTGTACCATCTGTAATCTTTTAATGCTAGACATGGGGAGACCCGAAAATAATACGTTACAGAGTAGTTATGTATTTTTATCTATTTATCTATGTTTTTATGTAGGGTTTTGCACTAAATTAGTTTGCATACAATTTCGTTGTACAATGTACAATGACAATAAAGATATATTCTATTCTATTCTATTCTATAATTATAAATAAGGTGTTGGCCACCACTTTTTCAATTGTGCACTCAGCCTTAGTACATCACAGGCAACACGCCCACTAAATAGTCAGAGGTGGGTAGAGTAGCCAGAAATTGTACTCAAGTAAGAGTACTGTTACTTTAGAGATTTATTACTCAAGTAAAAGTAAGGAGTAGTCACTCAAATATTTACTTGAGTAAAAGTAAAAAGTATGTTGTGAAAAAACTGCTCAAGTACTGAGTAACTGATGAGTAATCTGATTACGGCAACAAATAATGCACAAAAACATAAAAATAGCAATGAGCAAATTCAGAGCCATGAATATCTCTTAAGCAACTAAAACAATATTATATATTAAATAATAGTACATTAAAATAAAATAAAAAAAATGGCACATTGAGCCACAATAACTTAACAGCAACATAGCCTCAGTAGGAATTCATTGATTTGATTGATTGATTAAAACATGTATTAGTAGATTGTACAGTACAGTACATATTCCGTACAATTGACCACTAAATGGTAACACCCCAATAAGTTTTTCAACGTTTATCAATTACTTAGTAAATGACCAAGTCGAGGTGATCTACCTCATATATACATACACACATATCATTTATACACACACATATCATATATATATATATACATTTATATATACAGTATATAATTTATATTGATTTATTTTGCCGTTTTTGTTGACATGTTAAAGGTGTTTTAATGAATATACATGCATGTTTAACATATAGATTCCTATCTTTCATGAAGACAAGAATATAAGTTGGTGTATTACCTGATTCTGATGACTTGCATTGATTGGAATCAGACGTTCACGTTTTCAAATGGAGGAAAAAAAAAGTTCCTATTTTCTGTGTAATACCACATGAAAGTCGTTGGTTTTTGGCATCTTATTTGTCCAGCTTCCATATTAGTTTTTATACACTTTACAAGAAATACATTGGCGGCAAACTCCGTAGCTTGCTAGCTTGTTTGCGCTGGCTTTCGGAGACTCTTATTTTGTTAGTGCAGGCGCGATGGAGCGGCACTTTTATTGTGAAGACAGGAACTGTGCGATCAGTCTTTATTTAGGCTTTTGACGGGAAGTACGGTTGAAATAAAAAGTGTCTTTTTTCCTTTACACTTTTATTGATTGATTGAAACTTTTATTAGTAGATTGCACAGTACAGTACATAATCCGTACTATTGACCACTAAATGGTAACACCCCAATAAGTTTTTTAACTTGTTTAAGTCGGGTCATGTGACCGCCTGGCTCTGTTTGATTGGTCTAACGTCACCAGTGACTCCATGTGATTGGTGAAACACAGGCATGCGTGGATTCTACTTTGAAGCTCTGTCATTAACCAAAACAAACATTAATAGATCGATAAAAAAAAATAGCGAGTAGCGAGCTGAATGTAGATAAATGGAACGGAGTAAAAGTAGCGTTTCTTCTCTATAAATATACTCAAGTAAAAGTAAAAGTATGTTGCATAAAAACTACTCGTAGAAGTACAATTTATCACAAAAGGTACTCAAGTAAATGTAACGGAGTAAATGTAGCGCGTTACTACCCACCTCTGCTAATAGTTGATTGTTAATAAACGCTGTGTCACGTCTGGTATCTGGATCACAGTAAATCAGGCCCTAAATGTTTTGGCTCAATGTATGTTTGTCATTGTCCACTCTCAGGTTGCCTTTAGTCCACTGTTTGTCATGAGGAGCCATTTACCCGAGCCAGTAATCATCCATATAGAGAAGAGGAGCCTTGGACTGCGAGAGAGCCAGCTGGTACCAGGACAGGGCCACCAAGAACCCCTGTTCAACACTGAGGCTGACCTCATCCACCATCTCACTTTTCAGGCCAGGTGAGAAATAAGTGAAATATATAAATAAGTATTAAAAAAAAAAACATGCAAGCTTTTCAGAGTATCATGTTAGACCCGCTCGACATCCATTGCTTTCGGTCCCCTAGAGGGGGGGGTTGCCCACATCTGAGGTCCTCTCCAAGGTTTCTCATAGTCAGCATTGTCACTGGCGTCCCACTGGATGTGAATTCTCCCTGCCCACTGGGTGTGAGTTTTCCTTGCCCTTTTGTGGGTTCTTCCGAGGATGTTGTAGTCGTAATGATTTGTGCAGTCCTTTGAGACATTTGTGATTTGGGGCTATATAAATAAACATTGATTGATTCATTCATGTCTTACGGAGCAAAAGAGTGGAGGTATGGATTTCATTATCAGAAACCGGAGGACGGGGGGGACGTCTGTTTTGTCCTTGGGCAAGACACTTCACGGGGTGGGTCGTGGTTTGGGCCTTGCATGGCAGCTCCCGCCATCAGTGTGTGAATGGGTGAATGTGGAAATAGTGTCAAAGCGCTTTAAGTACCTTGATGGTAGAAAAGCGCTATACAAGTACAGTGGGGCAAAAAAGTATTTAGTCAGCCAGCGATTGTGCAAGTTCTCCCACTTAAAATGATGACAGAGGTCTGTAATTTTCATCATAGGTACACTTCAACTGTGAGAGACAGATTGTGGAAAAAAAAATCCAGGAATTCACATTGTAGGAATTTTAAAGAATTTATTTGTAAATTATGGTGGAAAATAAGTATTTGGTCAAGCATTCAAAGCTCTCACTGATGGAAGGAGGTTTTGGCTCAAAATCTCACGATACATGGCCCCATTCATTCTTTCCTTAACACGGATCAATCGTCCTGTCCCCTTAGCAGAAAAACAGCCCCAAAGCATGATGTTTCCACCCCCATGCTTCACAGTAGGTGTGGTGTTCTTGGGATGCAACGCAGTATTCTTCTTCCTCCAAACACAACAAGTTGAGTTTATACCAAAAAGTTCTATTTTGGTTTCATCTGACCACATGACATTCTCCCAATCCTCTGCTGTATCATCCATGTATCCATTTTGGTATAAACTCAACTTGTCGTGTTTGGAGGAAGAAGAATACTGAGTTGCATCCCAAGAACACCACACCTACTGTGAAGCATGGGGGTGGAAACATTATGCTTTGGGGCTGTTTTTTCTGCTAAAGGGACAGGACGCTTTATCCATGTTAAGGAAAGAAGAATGGGGCCATGTATCGTGAGATTTTGAGCCAAAACCTCCTTCCATCAGTGAGAGCTTTGAATGGTTGACCAAATAATTATTTTTCACCATAATTTACAAATAGATTCTTTAAAATTCCTACAACGTGAATTCCTGGATTTTTTTTTCACATTCTGTCTCTCACAGTTGAAGTGTACCTATGATGAAAATTACAGACCTCTGTCTTTATTTGAAGTGGGAGAACTTGCACAATCGCTGGCTGACTAAATACTTTTTTGCCCCACTGTATAACCCGTTTAAATCTTCATGTTCTTTCTCATTTTGGCAGATCGTCAAGAGTTTCAACTATTGTTGCCAGTCTGACTTTATTTGGCTTGCTTATACGTTGATGTTGTGTAGTTGGAGAGCCACTGATTTAAAAAAAAAAAAAAATACTGCACATTTTGGCTTTGGTAAGCCAATTTCCCCCTATTTTAGGGAAGCAGGAAGTGAGCTTGGCAGCAGAAACACAACTCCAATTGCAGCATGTCAGGTCTAACTGTAATTACCCCTAATTTATACACAGGCTCTAACAGAGAGCAGGTTTTTGGACCTACCTGTGGTTTTTATTTGTGTGTGTGTTCCCAGAAGATAGGATGTATGTATCAACTTGTGTTCCACTGGGGAGATGTTATCCACTTTCTGTGTGTGGTCCATCAGTAGGTTGGCTCCATGTGCCAGTGTCGGTGCGAGCGTCACCACTACGTCATTACTTGTTAAAAACTGCGTTCGCGCTTGCGACGTCCTGTAAGAGGTTTGTTGTTTAAAGTTCTTCCGTGATGAAACAATCACTTGCATCAACATTTGCCAGTTGCAGGTCATGTGGTGTAATAGCATTATGCGATAGCATCAGCATGATACCTCATGTGTCATGTCACACTTACATAAATGACAGATGCTTTGACATTAGTGTTGGTGTAAGTTGGGAAATGACTTCCACATGTATACACTGTCTGGTAGCTGCTCCCACCGTATTTGTCATCCGTGCACGCATAAACTGCCGTGTTATAAGAATACATAAAGAGGATTTCCTTCATTTTGGTAGCAACTAACGAGGATCTGAATAAACACAGAGTGTAATTGACTCCTGACAGAATTTTGTTTGGTTTAGATATCTGGTCGCAAAGTTTGTTTTGATTACGGCTGCCCTGAAAGAACCACAGCAATACTGGAGTGACTGGGAATATGCTGAGCTCCTGCTGCTGTTGTAGATAAGTCTCAAAACAATGAAAGGAACACATCTCAGTGTCTTGTCCTTCTTGGTTTCGACCACAATGGTCCTCGTGTTTACACAGTGTCCCCTGCTTAAACCATGTCTCACCACACGCTTCCATTCTGCACTCCTTGTACCCCAACTCAATCCATGCTTGGTTACTTTCCAGCTTTAGAAAAGCACTCAACAGAAGCCACAAGTGGGAATGTAACTTTACAAAGACACACACACACGTTTGTGTATATGCATATATGTATATATATACAAACCCTGTTTCCATATGAGTTGGGAAATTGTGTTAGATGTAAATATAAACGGAATACAATGATTTGAAAATCCTTTTCAACCCATATTCAATTGAATGCACTACAAAGACAAGATATTTGATGTTCAAACTCATAACCTTTTTTTTTTTGCAAATAATTAACTTAGAATTTCATGGCTGCAACACGTGCCAAAGTAGTTGGGAAAGGGCATGTTCACCACTGTGTTACATCACCTTTTCTTTTAACAACACTCAATAAACGTTTGGGAACTGAAGAAACTAATTGTTTGAAGCTTTGAAAGTGGAATTCTTTCCAATTCTTGTTTTATGTAGAGCTTCAGTCGTTCAACAGTCCGGGGTGTCCGCTGTCGTATTTTACGCTTCATAATGCGCCACACATTTTCCATGGGAGACAGGTCTGGACTGCAAGCGGGCCAGGAAAGTAGTCTTTTTTTTTTTTACGAAGCCACGCTGTTGTAACACTTGTCTTGCTGAAAAAAGCAGGGGCGTCCATGATAACGTTGCTTGGATGACAACATACGTTGCTCTAAAACCTGTAAGGACCTTTCAGCATTAATGGTGCCTTCACAGATGTGTAAGTTACCCATGCCTTGGGCACTAATACACCCCCATACCATCACAGATGCTGGCTTTTGAACTTTGCGCCTATAACAACCCGGATGGTTATTTTCCTCTTTGTTCCGGAGGACACCACATCCTCTGTTTCCAAATATAATTTGAAATGTGGACTCGTCAGACCCCAGAACACCTTTCCAATTTGCATCAGTCCATCTTAGCTGAGCTCGGGCCCAGCGAAGCGAGCGGCGTTCCTTGGTGTTGTTGACAAATGGGTTTGGCTTTGCATAGTAGTTTTAACTTGCACTTACAGATGTAGCGACCAACTGTAGTTACTGACAGTGGTTTTATGAAGTGTTCCTGAGCCCATGTGGTGATATCCTTTACACACTGTCTTTTTTTGATGCAGTACCGCCTGAAGGGTCAAAAGTCCGTAATATCATCGCTTACGTGGAGTGATTTCTCCAGATTCTCTGAACCTTTTGATGATTTTACGGAAAGTAGATGGTAAAATCCCTAAATTCCTTGCAAAAGCTCGTTGAGAAATGTTGTTCTAAAACTGTTCGACAATTTGCTTACAAAGTGGTGACCCTCGCCCCATCCTTGTTTGTGAATTACTTAGCATTTCATGGAAGCTGCTTTTATACCCAATCATGGCACCCACCTGTTCCCAATTAGCCTGCACACCTGTGGGATGTTCCATATAAGTGTTTGATGAGCATTCCTCAACTTTATCAGTGTTTATTGCCACCTTTCCCAACATCTTAGTCACGTGTTGCTGGCATCAAATTCGAAAGTTAATGATTATTTGCAAAAAAATATGTTGTCTTTGTAGCATATTCAACTGAATATGGGTTGAAAATGATTTGCAAATCATTGTATTCTGTTTATATTTACATCTTACACAATTTCCCAACTCATATGGAAACGGGGTTTGTATATATATATATATATATATATATATGTGTGTGTATTTAGGTATTATGTATGTATGTATATACGTGTGTGTGCGTGTATTTATGTATGTGTATATGTATGCATGCATGTATGTATATATGTGTATATGTATGTATGCATATATATATATGTATATATGTATGTATTATATGTATACACACATATATATAGTATATTATAAACATCAATGTACACTGTCATATACATACATACATACATACTGTACATATACACACACACACACACAATCACATATATATGTTACCTTAAGTCTCAAGGATGGATTCAATTTTGAATGTTCACTGGTCAACGGCTCATCTTTCCTTCCTGTAATTACACATAGTTGTGGGCTATAATGGACAAGGCTGTGGTGTGCAACACAAGAGAGACAGACAGGTCTTAACCAGAACCACCATGTCCTGCTCAGCTCACATAGGCAACCACATGAGAAAACGGAGGCTTACAATCAGAAGCCTCTTCAAGTTCAACCCCCCTCAGGAAGTGTTCCGAATGAAAATCTTCCTGTCGACACCTTGTCCCCCTCATCTCTCTTACCCTTAGTTCTTTTTACAGTAGAACGGATGCAATTCATTAGCTTGTTTGTTGGAGTTTGTGAAACCTCTACGTTGGATAAGTTGCATTGTTCAATATTGCCAAGAGAGACAAAAATGTTTTTTTTTTTTCACGAAACCATAATTGTGAATTTTAATCCTTGAGTGTCCATTAGGATTTAGAAACCATTCAGGATACCAGTAGTATAAACAGGACGTAATAAGGAGAATTGCCCCTTAATCCAGCGTGGTATTAATTGGCTTTTATTCGTTTACCTGGGGGACACTGAAGGTAGAGTCTGAGTGAAGCTGGGTCCCACAAAGTATTCACTTCTGAATCATGTTTTAACCACGTCACTAAATGTGTTAAGATTTCAGCTTGCTTAACGCCAGTTGCTCATTGTGTTGTTGTGCTGAGATTTGTGTGTTGCATCGTTATCGTGCCATAATTTATTCAACAAGTAACCACCCAAAGTGTGCTGACCACATTTACCTTTGCTATGAAATTAAGTCGAGGGCCACAAAATATGGCTCGGGGGCCCCTAGACACAGCTGCTGTCACAAGATTGGTGTTGTACTGTATACATAATATACACTTTATGGACTAAAGCACGGGTCGGGAACCTTTTTGGCTGAGAGAGCCATACAAGCCAAATATTTTAAAAAGTATTTCCGTGAGAGCCATATAAAAACATTTTTAAGACTGAATACAACAATGAGTGAATTTTTAAGTAAGACCAACACTTTTAGAGTATAATAAGTATCTTATTATTTTTAATAACACTGTTATTCTGAAGCTAACCGACAATAAATAAAATACTTCTTACCATTAATGCAACTTGTTGAACTGGTGCGGTAGAAACCGGATGGATGGATTAAAATGCATGAGAATGTTTTATATTTTGAACCTTATTTTTGACACTGTGATTACCAGCGGAATTATTCATTACTTACCGTGATTTATCTGAGAGCCAGGTGCAGTCATCAAAAGAGCCACATCTGGCTCTAGAGCCATAGGTTCCCTACCCCTGGACTAAAGCAATAATTCTCAAACTGTAGTGCGGTATGCAGGCTCTATCTAGTTGTACGCCAAATAATTAATTCAATCAATGATCAATCAATGTTTACTTATATAGCCCTAAATCACTAGTGTCTCAAAGGGCTGCACAAACCACTACGACATCCTCGGTAGGCCCACATAAGGGCAAGGAAAACTCACACCCAGTGGGACGTCGGTGACAATGATGACTATGAGAACCTTGGAGAGGAGGAAAGCAATGGATGTCGAGCGGGTCTAACATGATACTGTGAAAGTTCAATCCACAATGGATCCAACACAGTCGCGAGAGTCCAGTCCAAAGAGGATCCAAGACACAGCAGCGAGAGTCCCGTTCACAGCAGAGCCAGCAGGAAACCATCCCAAGCGTAGGCGGACCAGCAGCGCAGAGATGTCCCCAGCCGATACACAGGCGAGCAGTACATGGCCACCGGATCGCGCCAATTACGTCGTAATTTCGAGATTCGAGCCGTTATTAAAGGTTTATCGGTCTTCAATGGAAGTTGTTGCAATCCGACTACTGTAGGTCGTAGTGCAGTGGTTCTCAACCTTTTTTCAGTGATGTACCCCCTGTGAACATTTTTTTAATTCAAGTACCCCCTAATCAGAGCAAAGCATTTTTGGTTGAAAAAAAGAGATAAAGAAGTAAAATACAGCACTATGTCATCAGTTTCTGAATTAATTAAATTTTATAACAGTGCAAAATATTGCTCATTTGTAGTGGTGTATCTTGAACTATTTGGAAAAAAATATATAAAAATAACTAAAAACTTGTTGAAAAACACAATCTGGTCAGGATGCCACCCGAACGCCTCCTAGGGAGGTGTTTAGGGCACGTCCAACCGGTAGGAGGCCACGGGGAAGACCCAGGACACGTTGGGAAGACTATGTCTCCCGGCTGGCCTGGGAACGCCTCGGGATCCCCCGGGAAGAGCTAGACGAAGTGGCTGGGGAGAGGGAAGTCTGGGTTTCCCTGCTTAGGCTGTTGCCCCCGCGACCCGACCTCGGATAAGCGGAAGAAGATGGATGGATGGATGGATGGATGGATGATTGACAATGATTTTGTGCTCTCCTTCTCAGGGAAGATAAAGATGCCTCCCATTGTGCGGTACCCATCTCCACCAGCCTCATCAAACAGATAGTGGACAAGAATGGAAATGAGAACAACGTGGAACACATCCTGGCTGATTTCTATGGTCCAAAAACCTCCAGCGAGCCACCATGGCCTTACATCTCCAAAGACACTGAGAGGTACAACAATTTAGTAGCTCTCTCTGTTCTCAGTGACTTTTGTCTATGAGAGTGTGGCCTTGGGATTTCCATGTTCAGTTCTTTCACAGGTGTACCCGTGAATACCTGGCAGCTATTCAAACAGACCCCAAAGCCAAACTGGACTTACCGTATTTCCTTGAATAGCCGCCGGGGCGCTAATTAATTTAAAACCTCTTCGCACTCCTGCGCTTATTCAAAGCAGGCGCTAATAATTTTAAAACCTCTTCTGACCCCTGCGCTTACCAATGGCATGCAGTAAAAAATTGAGTGTGATTAAAAAAATTAAAAAATGTATTCCGCGGCCCGGTGGTTGGGGACCACTGCTCTACAGCATGTCATGGCGTCCACTTTTACACCATGCTGTGTGCGTGCCGGCCGGACGCATGCATTTCGCTTCATCTTATACGAGATTGCAATGCATACTTGCTCAACAGCCATACCTTTTACACTGATGTTTGTGATATAAACAACTGTAAAACTCTTACTAATATGCGCCACACTCTGTGAACCCACACCAAGCACATTTCTGGAGAGCATTGGCTCTGTGGCACATTAAAAACGCATCATCCGTGACTCTTGGCTATTTTACACGCGCCCCCAACCCCGCCCACCTCAACCAACGCATGGAGGGGGGGTGGGGTTTGGTGCCAACGGGTGTATGGACGGTGTAGCCAGGAGTCGTGGATGCATTGCATTGTGGGTAGGTGTTGTGTTGCGTTTGTGGTGTGTTGCAGGGCATATCTTCTCCAGAAATGTGTTTGGTGTGGGTTCACAGAGTGTGGCGCATATTATTAAGAGTGTTGAAGTTGTTTTATATCACAACCGTTAGTGTGATCTGTATGGCTGTGGAACAAGACCCCTGGTTTACACTAGGGGTGGGCAATATCGCAAATTTGGGTATCGATACCGATCCGATCCGATACCGGCCAGTATCACCGATACCACATACCGGAAGTGTCGTCATCTGATGGGGGGGGACTTCGGGGTATCGATACTTTTGAAAAACAAATTTGTGCTTTTGACTTTATTAACTGATTATGATAATAATACAACACAGGACAACGATTTAAGTCAAAAAAGAAAATATTTATTTCAAAAGTAATATCAATAGCAATAAAGTAATAAAAATAAGGTGCAAACAACTGCTGAAGCTGGCTTGTCGCCTTAAAACACACAAACACTTAAGGTAAATAACAAAACTCTAGTTATTGGACAAAGTTGTAAACATGAACACAAAACAAAAGAACTGAGAAATTCAAATAAAAAAGTAATAATATCAATTACAATAAAGTGAGTAGTGCAAATAAGGTGAAAACAAATACTGAACTTGGCTAGTCGCCTCACAACACACAAGAACTTAAGTAAAAAAGAAAACACAAGTTATTAAACAGTTGTAAAAATGAACACAAAACAAAAGAACTGAGAAATTCTTATCGTTATTTTAGTGCAATAAAATACTTTACAGTTTACAACCAAGACATTAAATTGCACTGGAAACGCACGCGTGTGTGTGTGTGTGTGTGTGTGTGTGTGTGTGTGTGTGTGTGTGTGTGTGTGTGTGTGTGTGTGTGTGTGTGTGTGTGTGTGTGTGTGTGTGTGTGTGTGTGTGTGTGTGTGTGTGCGTGTCTGAGTGAACCTCGGAGCGAATTATACTGATGTGTGTGCGCCAACGCACCAAGCGTCATGTTAATTGTATTTATTTTATTTTATTTTGGCTTGAAGATGAATTTTTAAAGTGTTTCTAAATCTCGTTGGCGACCCATCACTAGGGAGGAGGGTGGAGTTGTGAGGAGCGCTGCGCTCACATTTTTTTTTCAATCGGAGTGATTCGCTTATATGGTGAAGTATCGATACCATCACGCCAGTATCGATACGATACCGATACTCACCAAGTATCGATACTTGGTATCGATACGCCCAGCCCTAGTTTACACAAAGTAAAAGCAAAAAAACTCCCCGGCCGTTTTGTAATGACTGCAGGGGAAGGGTCACTCGTGACGTCCCAAATTTTGACCCGGCTGTAAAAGTATCAATCAATCAATCAATCAATCAATGTTTACTTATATAGCCCTAAATCACTAATGTCTCAAAGGGCTGCACAAACCACTACGACATCCTCGGTAGGCCCACATAAGGGCAAGGAAAACTCACACCCAGTGGGACATCGGTGACAATGATGACTATGAGAACCTTAGAGAGGAGGAAAGCAATGGATGTCGAGCGGGTCTAACATGATACTGTGAAAGTTCAATCCACAATGGATCCAACACAGTCGCGAGAGTCCCGTTCACAGCGTAGCCAGCAGGAGGCGGATCAGCATCGCAGAGATGTCCCCAGCCGATACACAGGCAAGCAGTACATGGCCACCGGATCGGACCGGACCCCCTCCACAAGGGAGAGTGGGACATAGAAGAAAAAGAAAATAAACGGCAGATCAACTGGTCTAAAAATGGAGTCTATTTAAAGGCTAGAGTATACAAATGAGTTTTAAGGTGAGACTTAAATGCTTCTACTGAGGTGGCATCTCGAACTGTTACCGGGAGGGCATTCCAGAGTACTGGAGCCCAAACGGAAAACGCTCTATAGCCCGCAGACTTTTTTTGGGCTTTGGGAATCACTAACAAGCCGGAGTCCTTTGAACGCAGATTTCATCAAACAACTTAAATTTGGAACACAGCATCATCGTTTTTGTTTTTTACCTCTTTAAGGGCCTTTTGATCAAATGATGTCACAGCTGTCAATTAGCATACATTGTGTATATATACAGTCGTGGTCAAAAGTTTACGTCCACTGTTAAAGAACATAAGGTCATGGCTTTCTTGAGTTTCCAATCATTTCTACAACTGTTATTTTTTTGTGATAGAGCGATTGGAGCACATACTTGTTGGTCACAAAAAAACTTCATGATGTTCGGTTCTTTTATGAATTTATTATGGGTCTACTGAAAATGTGACCAAATATGCTGGGTCAAAAGTATACATACAGCAATGTTAATATTTGTTTACATGTCCCTTGGCAAGTTTCACTGCAATAAGGCACTTTTGGTAGCCATCAACAAGCTTCTGGTTGAATGGTTGACCACTCCTTTTGACAAAATTGGTGCCGTTCAGCTAAATTTGTTAGTTTTCTGACATGGACTTGTTTCTTGAGCATTGTCCACATGTTCTCAACGGGGTTTAAGTCAGGACATTTGGAAGGCCAATGTAAAACCTTAATTTAGCCATTCCTTTACCACTTTTGACGTGTGTTTGGGGTCATTGTCCTGTTGGAACACCCAACTGCGTGCAAGACCCAACCTCCAGGCTGATGATTTTAGGTTGTCCTGAAGAATTTGGAGGTAGTCCTCCTTTTTCATTGTCCCACTTACTCTCTGTAAAACACCAGTTCCATTGGCAGCAAAACAAGCCCATAGCATAATACTACCACCACCATGCTTGACTGTAGGTTTGGTGTTCCTGGGATTAAAGGCCTCACCTTTTCTCCTCCAACATATTGCTGGGTATTGTGGCCAAACAGCTCAATTTTTGTTTCATCCAACCAGAAGGTGTTATCTTTGTCCATGTGATGTCTGATGAAACAAAAATTTAGCTGTTTTGACCCAGCAGATTTGGTCACATTTCCAGTAGACCCCTAATAAATTCATAAAACAACCAAACTTCATGAATGTGTTTTGTGACCAACAAGTATGTGCTCCAATCACTTTATAACAAAGAAATGAGAGTTGTAGAAATGATTGAAAACTCAAGACCGCCATGGCGTTATGTTCTTTACAAGTGTATGTAAACTTTTAACCACGACTTTGTGTGCTTAAAGGTTTGTGTGGCTCTTGCATTAGCTCACATGTCTTCTTGAGAACCAGCGTCCACTGCAATAAACATTTGTTTTGTTTTTTATCAAAACAAAAAGTAGCCCCTTTGTTAAACAGAGATGTCCAGTGCACAAGACATTGGGTCTTAGGAGAATACTTTACTGTCCATCAGTGCGCACATATGTCAACAAATCTCACTCACATCTTTTGTCTTTTAAGGAATCACATCCCAATAGCAGCGGTAAGATGTCATAATCACATGCCTTTGTCAGGCTTTTCATTGCAAACAATTCCAATTCATATGCTGGACATGGGGGTCATACTGTACGTCTGCCTTTAGGGCACCCACTTTGCTTTTTTGCACTCTGTACGCCAGGGGTGTCAAACTCAAATACAGAGGGGGCCAACATTTTAAACTGAACAAAGCCGCGGGCCAAGGTTGAACAAATTAACTTCTTAATAGGGACCTAAACAAGTTTTGCTCTAAATATTGAACAAGGAAGGCTTATATAACTTTAGTGACATGCAAAATCCAGTTTCAAATTATAATAATAATAATTAAAAACATATCAATGGCATATCAAATCAAATTTAAATAAAAATGTAATGCCTTTTTTTCTATTTGCAATCTTCTGAGGTAAATATCGGTTTTTTTCCACAGGCTAATAATAAATTTGAAAATAAAATAACAATAATGAATGAACCAAACATTCAAGCCTTGAAGTAGCAAGAGAAAATGCTTGAATAAAACGTTAATTATTGCTCAGTTTGCTGGAAGTTTCCCGGAAGAATTAGTGCTGCAAGGGGTTCTGGGTATTTGTTCTGTTGTGTTACGGTGCGGATGTTCACCCGAAATGTGTTTGTCATTCTTGTTTGGTGTGGGTTCACAATGTGGCGCATATTTGTAACAGTGCTAAAGTTGTTTATACGGCCACCCTCAGTGTGACCTGTATGGCTGTTGTGTGTGTGTGTGTGTGTGTGTGTGTGTGTGTGTGTAAAAGCCACAAATATTATGTGACACGCTGTTAGTATGGAGGAAAAGTGAACGTGAGGACAGGTTGTAGAGAACGCTAAAGGCAGTGCCTTAAATGCACGCCCCCAATATAGTTGTCCAGGTGGAAATCGGTAGAAATTCAGGAGAATGGTTGCCCCGGGAGATTTTCGGGAGGGGCACTGAACTTCGGGAGTCTACCGGGAAAATTAGGAGGGTTGGCAAGTATGAGTATTAGCGGTGAATGCGGTGTTACAGCGGCACCGACGCTGTATAACACCGGCGGGCCAGCTCTAATGCTAAATTGATATTGCCTCAAGGGCCAAATTAAATTACACGGCGGGCCAGATTTTTCGCCCGCAGGCCAGAGTTTGACACCCATGCTGTACGCATTCAAAGATACACAGTAATTGTCACCCCCTCAGTCATGTAACTCAAATGTACTGCAGGCTCGCACTTTTGTGTCTCTGAAAACAACAAGGCACTTAAAGGCCTACTGAAAGCCACTACTAGCGACCACGCAGTCTGATAGTTTATATATCAATGATGAAATATTAACATTGCAACACATGCCAAGACGGCCGCTTTAGTTTACTAAATTGCAATTTTAAATTTCCCGCGGAGTTTCTTGTTGAAAACGTCACGGACTGTAGAGGATATATTAGCGCAGCACCATTTGCGGCTAAAAGTCGTCTCTTTTCATCGCGCAATTAAACAGTATTTTGGACATCTGTGTTGCTGAATCTTTTGCAATTTGTTCAATTAATAATGGAGAAGTCAAAGTAGAAAGATGGAGTTGGGAAGCTTCAGCCTTTAGCCACACAAACACATGGTGATTCCTTGTCTAAAATTCCCGGAGGTGAAGCTTTACTATGGATCAGAGCGGTCAAGCGAACGTGGTCCCCGATCGCTTGTCAACCGGCAGGTTTCGGTGAGAAAATTGTGGTAAAAAGTCGCCTCTTACCGGAGATCAGCAGAGCTTGCGCCGTCAATTTAGCTACCGTCGACTTCCCTCAGAGACTGGCGTCAAGACACCTGTGGACACACCCCTTCAACTATCAGGTACTATTTAATCTCACTAAAACACTAGCAACACAATAGAAAGATAAGGGATTTCCAAGAATGATCCTAGTAAATGTGTCTAAAAACATCTGAATCCGTCCCAATGCAATCGCCTTTTTTTTTTTAGTTAATTATTATTATTTTTTTTTTTTCTAGTCCTTCGCTATCAATATCATCATCCACGAATCTTTCATCCTCGCGCAATTTAATAGGGAAATTTTCGTTTTCTCGGTGCGAATGGCTCTTGCTGCTGGAGGCTCCCATTATAAACAATGTGAGGACGTGAGGAGCCCTCACCCTTGTGACGTCATCGTCTGCTACTTCCGGTAACGGCAAGGCTTTTTTATTAGTGACCAAAAGTTGCTAATTTTATCGTCGATGTTCTCTACTAAATCCTTTCAGCAAAAATATGGCAATATCGCGACATGATCAAGTATGACACATAGGATGGACCTGCTATCCCCGTTTAAATAAGAACATCTCATTTCAGTAGGCCTTTAACCTCTACAATATTTTGAAAAACGAGTGTCCTCTGCGTTTTTGGCCTATTTCTTTTGTTACACATTTAGGTGAAAAAATAGCCAATTTCTGCTAAACAAAAATGTCAACTGCAGGGGACGCTGGTTTTCAGGAGCGTAGAACGCTGACACTTGTCATCATGCAAAGTGGCATCTGTTCATTCTGATACAAGAAAAAACACAAAGAATTGAATTATATTTATATAGCGCTTTTCTCTAGTGACTCAAAGCGCTTTATGTAGTGAAACCCAATATCTAAGTTACATTTAAACCAGTGTGGGTGGCACTGGGAGCAGGTGGGTAAAGTGTCTTGCCCGAGGACACAACGGCAGTGACTAGGATGGCGGAAGCGGGAATCGAACCTGCAACCCTCAAGTTACTGGCACGGCCACTCTACCAACCGAGCCATGCCGCCCCAGAAGAATAAAGAGTGTTCTAACAGGATGTTTTCTATAGTCCCTTAGCTTGGACAATGGTTGTGCATCTTTTCACTTATGTTGATAACACATATATGTTTTGATAGCGGGCGGCTCGTCTAAAAAAGGGCTCGGTGACAACTAACCAACTGGACTCCCTGCCTGGGACCATATATACATACAGCAGAACCTCAAATGCTGAATACCCACAAGGGTTGTGCAATCGGAATTTGAGCGATTAGAAATATGCCTTGAAGTCGCACAGGACTTTGAAGTTTGAACCACATATATATGCTTAACATCACGCGAGACAGCAAATCACACGAGACCCCGGTTCAGAAAAGGCATGTGTTACAATAATTAAACCAACACCCTATGGGGAAGGCACACCACATGCTCTGTGTGTGTGTTTTCATCACGGCAGCACACTCAGCTTCACTGTGACGAGTGTTAAAAATACAGTAATTATTTGACTACATACTGTACTTTTGTTGCTTAGTGATTTATGAGCCCAACACTTGGCTAACCTCTACGGCAAGATCAGTGCACCAATGATAATTTGTACGTGCATGAAGTTAAAGTTAAAGTAGCAATGATTGTCACATACACACTAGCTGTGGTGAAATGTGTCCTCTGCATTTGACCCATCCCCTTGATCACCCCCTGGGAGGTGAGGGGAGCAGTGGGCAGCAGCGGTGCCGCGCCCGGGAATCATTTATGGTGATTTAACCCCCAATTCCAACCCTTGATGATGAGTGCCAAGCAGGGAGGCAATGGGTCCCATTTTTTTATAGTCTTTGGTATGACTGGGCCGGGGTTTGAACTCACAACCTACCGATCTCAGGGCGGACACTCCAACCCAGTGGTTCTCAAACTTTTTTTGTCATCCCCCACTTTGGACAAGGGGGAGTTTTCAAGCCCCACCTGCCCCCATCGCCACAACAGAACGCTAATGCCAAGCTTGACATTTTCAAATTTATTGAACATCAAGTAACATTCAGGGTTTCCCACACATTCATTTATTTGTGGCGGCTCGCCACGAAAGAATTACGGCCGCCACAGATAAAAAAAAAAAAAAAAATTCAGCTTTTGACTCGCTTGACTGCTCATAAAAGCAGTGGGACTCTGTCTGTGAATGGAGCTTGTAGTTACATATTATATAAATATGTAAATATGATATAAATATGTACATAAAGTGTTGTAATTATATTCCAACTCCGCGTTCTTCTTGGTCATTGCCGCCGCAAGAATATGATAATAAAAAAATGTTTTTAAGTGAAATTCCCTCCCGTTCCTCGCGCCCCACCTGTCATGTCTCTATTCCCCACAGGTGGGGCCCGCCCCACACTTTGAGAAACGCTGCTCTAACCCATGGGTGTCAAACTCTGGCCCGCGGGCCAAATTTGGCCCTTGAGGCAATATCAAATTAACATTAGAGCTGGCTGTAACACCGCATTCACCGCTAACACTCTTACTTGCCAACCCTCTCGTTTTTCCTTGGAGACTCCCGCAGTTCAGTGCCCCTCCCGAATTTCATCCCGGACAACAATATTTGGGGTGGGCTTTAAAGGCACTGCCTTTGGCGTTCTCTACAACCTGTCTCCACGTCTGCTTTTCCTCCATACAAACAGCGTGCCGGCCCAGTCACATAATATATGCGGCTATTACGCACACACAAGTGAATGCAAGGCATACTTGGTCAACAGCCATACAGGTCACACTGAGGGTGGCCGTATAAATAACTTTAACACTGTTACAAATATGTGCCACACTGTGAACCCACACCAAACAAGAATGACACATTTCGGGAGAACATCCGCACCGTAACACAACAGAACAAATACCCAGAACGCCTTGCAGCACTAACTCTTCCGGGATGCTACAATATACACCCCCCGCTATCACCAAACCCTGTCCACCTCAACCCCACCGCCGAAAAGAGGCATTCAATTTTTATTTACATATTTTGTGATATGTCATTAATATTTTTTGATTATTATTATTATTTGAAACTCGATTTTGCATGTCACTATAAAGCAGGGGTGCCCATTACGTCGATCGCGAGCTACCAGTCGGCCGCGGGGGGTGTGTCAGTCGATCTCGAGCCAGGCTTTTAAAAAAAATAGACCTAAAAATTAGTGATCATCAATCTTCACCAAGACGTCACTTAAATGACATTCACAACACTTGTGCACGCCAGCTTTCTGAGGGATCGCTTGTGCACGCCAATTTTCCGAGACTCTTATTTTGTTAGCGCAGGCAGCATGAAGCAGGGCTTTTATTGTGAAGATAGGAAATGTGCAGTCGGCCTTTAGAGTTTTGACGGAAGGGACGGCGCGAGAGTCTGTTGAAATAAAAAGTGTTTCTGGCCTTCCTCTCTGTCATTTTTTCATAATAATGAACTGGCAGCAGCCAGCGTCATCTCACAAGACCCTCGGGTGCCGTGAATGTCAATCAAGCAAGCTACGGAATTTGCCGCCAATGTTTTTCTTGTAAAGTGTATGGAAGCTGGATGAATTAGATGCCAAAAACCAACCACTTTCATGTGGTATTGTACAGAAAGGACAACTTTTTTTCTCCTCCATTTGAAAATGTGGGCGTTATCATCATTACCGTCTGATTCCAATCAATGCAAGTCATCAGAATCAGGTAATACACCAACTTATATTCTTGTCTTTGTGAAAGAAAGACATCTATATGTGTTACACATGCTTGTATTATCATTAAACACATTTAACTTGTTTACAAAAATGTCTCTTTCATAAATAAATAAATATAAATGATATATATAAATGAGGTAGATCCCCTCGAGTTGGTCAATTGAAAAGTAGCTCGCCTGCAGAAAAAGTGTGGGCACCCCTGCTCTAAAGTTATATAAGCCTTGCTTGTTCAATATTCAATGCAAAACTTGTTTGGGTCCCTATTAAAAGGTTAATTTGTTCAACCTCGGCCCGCGGCTTTGTTCCGTTTTAAATTTTGGCCCACTCTGTATTTGAGTTTGACACCCCTGCTCTAACCACTAGGCCACTGAGTATGTTGAACACCCGTATGGGACATTATAAAGGTTGAACACGATCATGGCATAAACACTCTATGCCAGGGGGTGTCTAAACTTTTGCCACCAAGGACCACACATTGGTAGATATCAATCAATCAATCAATGTTTATTTATATAGCCCTAAAGCAGAAGTGTCTCAAAGGGCTGCACAAGCCTCAACGACATCCTCGGTTCATATCCCACATCGGCGGCAAGATAGAGGAATGCACTGGCGCACTTTAATATTTTCTGTATATAAAGATGCTAACATCTATTCAGTCAGTACAGTGAAATCTTAATTGATGTGAAATGTTATGAACTTAATTGGTCCTTGAACGGGGTTTGTATATAGAAAAAGTTGTATGTTGAAGCAGATGTTCCCATTAGAACTAATTTACATCTGAAATATTGGTTCCAGCTAAGCGAAAGTCTATATTTAAAGGGGAACATTATCACCAAACCTATGCAAGCGTCAATATATACCTTGATGTTGCAGAACTCTAAATGGGTGAATTTTGGCAGATTAAACGCCTTTCTGTTTATCGGTCTTTTAGCGATGACGTCAGAACGTGACGTCACCGAGGTAACACACCCGCCATTTTCATTTTCACATTACAAACACCGGGTCTCAGCTGTGTTATTTTCCGTATTTTCGACTATTTTGTGGAACCTTGGAGACATCATGCCTTGTCGGTGTGTTGTCGGAGGGTGTAACAACACTAACAGGGAGGGATTCAAGTTGCACCACTGGCAAGAAATCAGCCGCCAGACCCCCATTGAATTTGCCAGAGTGTCTTCACATTTGACCGGCGATGCTAAGACAGACATGGCACAGAGATGTATGGATAACCTGCAGATGCATTTGCAACGATAAAGTCAACGAAATCACAAAGGTGAGTTTTGTTGATGTTGACTTATGTGCTAATCAGACATATTTGGTCACGGCATGACTGCCAGCTAATCGATGCTAACATGCTACGCTAATCGATGCTAACATGCTATTTACGCTAGCTGTATGTACATTTGAAACTAGATACCCACATTTAATGCGAAACAAACACTTACCAATCGACGGATTTGAGTTGCTCCAGTGTCACAAGATGCGAAAGTCCTGATCGTTTGGTCCGCACATTTTACCGGCGATGCTAATAAGGCAGCCATGCTTTGGGCCACTTCATTAGGTACACCCATGCTATGGCCGAATAGCATCAATAGCTATTCGCTCAATAGCTTCAATTTCTTCTCCAATTTCGTTTTCGCTATCTGCCTCCATACTCCGACCATCTGTTTCAATACATGCGTAATCTGTTGAATCGCTTAAGCCGCTGAAATCCGAGTCTGAATCCGAGCTAATGTCGCTATATCTTGCTGTGGTATTCGCCATTGTTTGTTTGTATTGGCAGCCCTGTATGACGTCACAGGGAAATGGACAGTTGCATCGCAAATAGCGAAAATCAAGAACTTTAAAGCTTTTTTTTAGGGATATTCCGGAAGGTGTAAAATTTTGGAAAAAAAACTTAGAAAAATAATACAAGCCACTGGGAACTGATTTTTATTGTTTTTAACCCTTTTGAAATTGTGATCATGTTCCCCTTTAACTAAAAGGTTGTCCACTTTGAACACAATATAAAGTGCTATACGGTATTTTATATCAAACAAACATAACAAAGAGGGTGGCGGATAAAGTTTTTGTTTAATAACAAAGGCAAAACTGGGGATAGGTTGATTGGCAACACTAAATGGTCCCTAGTGTGTGAATGTGAGTGTGAATGTTGTCTGTCTATCTGTGTTGGCCCTGCGATGAGGTGGCGACTTGTCCAGGGTGTACCCAGCCTTCCGCCCGATTGTAGCTGAGATAGGCGCCAGCGCCCCCCGCCACCCCAAAAAAGGGAATAAGCGGTAGAAAATGGATGGATGGAACAAAGGCAAAACAACAACTAGCCGAACTGTCCTCATTTTCAGCTACCCTGCCGACACACACACACACACAATTTGAAATCACTAAACTACTTAACTTTAACAGCTAGGTCACTACAATGATTAATATATCCATAAATATAAAATAAAATCTGCTTTACCCCGTTGGTTAATCTTCTTGATGTTCAGCGGAAGGAAGACGGGAGGGGCATTGTTGTACAACGCTGTGGATACTTCCTGAATGTTTCAAACCATACATCATTTGTCCATTGCTTTCTTTAGACTCATTTTGATCCAGCAAAACTATAAAAATGTAAAACGACTGATAAAAACACTATAGAAGTACACACAGTAGCACTGAGCGTAACAGCGCACGCCTGAAACTCTGAGCTGACAAACAATACCGGTAAGGGATTGTGGAGAGGCGACGCCGCCGCAATCTAATTCAGGTTCTTGGCTCACACACCGGGACACAATTGACCCATCTCCTCATGATGTATGAAAGGGGAGAAGGAGGAGAGATCGCGGAAGGAGTAGGAGAGCCGGCAACAGCGACTAACCTGAATTAGAATGCGGCGGCGTCGCTCCCGGCACGCCCCACCTCGCCGCTCCGCCGCATTCTCCGCCTCCTTGCCGGTATCTTGGGCAGGGCTGCAGCGTACCCTGCCCCGCCGTCGGCCCGTCAGCTCCGCCTCTACACAGGGATCAACCCACACTGACTGTGCTGCCGGGCACAAAATGGCTGCTCTGTGAGGAACACAATAGGTGGATAAAGTGTCGTACATTGAGAAAAGGTTTTGTACACCAAAGCATATTTTTATTTGGTCCCTGGTTTGTGAATCAGAAAGTTGGTAAAATGAGGGGTTCGAAAATTGGGATTCCACTCTATATGCTAAAGCAGGAGTGTCAAACTCAAATACAGAGTGGGCCAAAATTTAAAACTGAACAAAGCCGCGGGCCAAGGTTGAAGAAATGAACCTTTTAATTGGGACCCAAACAAGTTTTGCATTGAATATTGAACAAGCAAGGCTTAAATAGGGCAGCATAGTGGAACAGGGGTTAGTGCATCTGCCTCACAATACGAAGGTCCTGAGTAATCCTGGGTTCAACTCGGGCTCGGGATCTTTCTATGTGGCGTTTGCATGTTCCCCCCATGACTGCGTGGGTTCCCTCCGGGTACTCCGGCTTCCTCCCATGGAACAGGCAGAGCTTATATAACGTAATATTGCAAAATCAACTTTCAAAAAAACAAATGAAAAAACATTAATGCCTCTTTTCTATTTGCAGCCTTCTGAGGTAAATATCAACATTAACTTTTTCCACAGGCTAACAAATTCCAAAATAAAATAAAAATGAGGTAGGCAGGGTTTGGTGGTAGCGGGGGGTGTATATTATAGTGTTCCGGTAGAGTTAGTGCTGCAAGGGGTTCTGGGTATTTGTTCTGTTGTGTTATAGTGCGGGTGTTCTCCCGAAATGTGTTTTGTCATTCTTGTTTGATGTGGGTTCACGGTGTGGCGCTTATTTGTAACAATGTTAAAGTTATAAATGATAAATGGGTTGTACTTGTATAGCGCTTTTCTACCTTCAAGGTACTCAAAGCGCTTTGACACTACTTCCACATTTACCCATTCACACACACATTCACACACTGATGGAGGGAGCTGCCATGCAAGGCGCCAACCAGCACCCATCAGGAGCAAGGGTGAAGTGTCTTGCTCAGGACACAACGGACGTGACGAGGTTGGTACTAGGTGGGATTTGAACCAGGGACGCTCGGGTTGCGCACGGCCACTCTCCCCACTGCGCCACGCCGTCCCTAGTTGTTTATACGGCCCTAGTTGTTTATACGGCCACCCTCAGTGTGACCTGTATGACTGTTGGTCAAGTATGTGTGTGTGAAAGCCGCATATATTATGTGACTTGGCCAGCACGCTGTTTATATGGAGGAAAAGAGGACGTGACGGCATGTTCTAGAGGACGCTAAAGGCAGTGCCTTTAAGGCACGCTCCCAATATTATTGTCCGGGTGGAAATCGGGAGAACGGTTGCCCAGGGAGATTTTCGGGAAGGGCACTAAACTTCGGGAGTCTCCCGGGAAAATCGGGAGGGTTGGCAAGTATGAGTATTGATGAATGTGGTGTTACCGGCGGGCCAGGTCTAATGTTAATTTGATATTGCCTCAAGGGCCAAATGAAATTAAACGGCGGGCCAGAGTTTGACACCCATGTGCCAAACTATTATATTTTTTAGAAAAGCTTTGTTATCTTAGCTCTTGTGTTGTAGGTTACAGAGCAAATTGTTGTTAAATTTATAGCTAATATACTTTAAAAAAAACAAACAAACACATTTTCCCAACTAGCTGCAGGATGAAAATGGCCCCTGGCTGCATTTTTTTACACCACCTAATTCAGTGGTCCCCAACCACCGGGCCCCTACCTGGCCGTGGCCCGATTGGTACCGGGCCGCAGAAGAATTTTTCATCAATTTTTATTTAAAAAAAAAAATTTATTATTTTTTTTACATTTATTAAATCAACATAAAAAACACAATATACACTTACAATTAGTGCACCAAGCACAAAAACCTCCCTTTTTCATGACAAAGGAAAAAAAAAAAAGAAAAGAAAAAAAAAGGGACATCCGCCCACCTGGGCCGCGGGACAAATTATTAAGCGTTGACCGGTCCGCGGATACAAAAAGGTTGGGGACCAGTGACCTAATTGACTTGTTTAGGGCCCCAATTGATTGGGGGAGGACTGGGGGGACCACGTTAGAATTTGTTGAGATGTGCACTGTTTGTATTTTTGATTTTAGTGACATCTGAACTATTTAATTATTAACGTATAAAACCAAACCATAGTACATATAAAGACTGAAATGGGGCTTGAACAAAAACAAAAGCCTGAAGTGAAGTGAATTATATTTATATAGCGCTTTTTCTCAAGTGACTCAAAGCGCTTTACATAGTGAAACCCAATATCTAAGTTACATTCAAAGCAGTGTGGGTGGCACTGGGAGCAGGTGGGTAAAGTGTCTTGCCCAAGGACACAACGGCAGTGACTAGGATGGCAGAAGCGGGAATCGAACCTGCAACCCTCAAGTTGCTGGCACGGACACTACCAACCGAGCTAAACCGCCCCGGTTTCAGTAGGGCTTTAAATAGTTTTGTTGACAAACTAAACTGACAGTGACATGTGTTCATGAGTGCCACATTACAGGTAGTGGTGTGTTTGTGTCGCTCTTTCTCTGTATATTCCTTATTGTGTGTGTGTGTGTGTGTGTGTGTGTGTGTGTGCGTGCGTGCGTGCGTGCGTGCGTGTGTGTGTGTGTGTGTGTGTGTGTGTGTGTGTGTGTGTGTGTGCGTGTGTGCGTGTGTGTGCGTGTGTGTGTGTGTGTGTGCGTGTGTGCGTGCGTGCGTGTGTGTGTGTGTGCGTGTGTGTGCGTGTGTGTGTGTGTGTGGGGAGACGTTTACAGTCAGAAAACAGCATTGGCATGCTTGTGTCACCTGGCTTAGCTCACTGTCAAGAAAAAGCCATTAGAGGGGAACTTCACTTTTTCTGGAATGTTTCCTATCATTCGCAATCATTATGACAGACAACAACACACGTCTTATTTTATTTTAAAGATGATAAACCTTTTGGATGATGCGACTAATGGGAGCCTTCAAAGCCCTCTAAAACAGCTTTTAAACTCTCCATCAACATTTTACACTGCAAGGCTATACTAATAATGTAGTTACAGACACATGTATAACAATATGTAATATGTACTACATTCACTGTATTTTTGGTCACTTTAATCCTTGCCGGAAGTAAATCTTTGGCGCATTTATTTCCGTTTCCATAGCAGCACATGTCCGACTTCTGACAACAACCCCTTCCGGATACAAACACAGATTCAGTAACAAACGACGCAGATGACTATTTTTGGACAAATGCAGATTTACAACCTTTTTGAATTTGAATTTATGAAGCCGGCATGGGTTAGTGCGTCTGCCTCACAATACGAAGTTCCTGCAGTCCTGGGTTCAAATCCAGGCTCGGGATCTTTCTGTGTGGAGTTTGCATGTTCTCCCCGTGAATGCGTGGGTTCCCTCCGGGTACTCCGGCTTCCTCCCACCTCCAAAGACATGCACCTGGGGATAGGTTGATTGGCAACACTAAATTGGTCCTAGTGTGTGAATGTTGTCTGTCTATCTGTGTTGGCCCTGCCATGAGGTGGCGACTTGTCCAGGGTGTACCCCGCCTTCTGCCCGATTGTAGCTGAGATAGGCGCCAGCGCCCCCCGCGACCCCGAAAGGGAATAAGCGGTAGAAAATGGATGGATGGATGGAAGCCGGCATGAAGAAAAGAGTGAGATGTTGGTGCAGACAGAAGCTGAGCGAGTGAGATAAAAGTTAATTGCAAAATGTGGAACTTGAAGCCAAGCTATTTCGACATAAAATGGCGTGCTTACCCATAATTAACCGGAAAAAACTTCCACGGCCAGCTGGACCAAACAGACAACAGTCCATCGAGTGAGTCACCATAATATTGACCATGACACACGCAGCACGTCATGCGTCTTATTACAACTACAGTGCATATGCCATCTGGCTAGCTGTGTACAAACAAAACATGAAATGTGGGTTAATACTCATGTCTCTGTCTTCTTGTCTTTCATAATGGTTGTGAACAAGAGGCAAAAAAAAGTGCTGTTCCCCTTTAACATTGCGACTGCTAAAAGTTCCCCACATACAGTGGGGCAAAAAAGTATTTAGTCAGCCAGCGATTGTGCAAGTTCTCCCACTTCAAATGATGACAGAGGTCTGTAATTTTCATCATAGGTACACTTCATATCATAGCAACATAATGCCTTTATTTCTTTCACAGAAAAGAGCAATTCGAATCATTTTTAAAGTAGGATATAGAGACCATACAAATCCACTCTTTATTAGGTCGGGATTACTAAAACTAAAAGACATTGTAGAATTGAATACACTATTAATGATGTTCAAAGCGAGAAATAAAGTTCTTCCGAAGGACATACAAAAGTTATTTGTGTGTTCACATCTGAAGATGAGAACCACAGAAGGCCGTATGACTTTAAACATCCAAGAGTGCGAACAAATTTGAAACAAATGTGCTTGTCTGTTGTTGGTGTGAAAGCATGGAATTCTCTAAACAAAGACTTAAAAAGCTGTAAGAATATATTTGTATTTAAAAAAAGTTATAAAAAGAGAAAACTGAAATTATATCAAACTGAGTTTTGATTTAGAGTGGACGTGTCATTGTGAAAGTGCTTCAAGGAAAATGGAAAAGTATGTTGGAGTTCGGGTGTTGGTGGAGGGAACATTTATAATTAATCTAAAATACTGTAATTTGTGTTAAAAAAGGGGCAGATAAATATAAGAATATAATTCTTCCATCTGCTCCTTTCTGATCATGAAAATGTATAAGAAAGAAAAACAAAAAAAAACAATGACAGTGTCAATTGTACGTGGCTTGTAAATATGCATTTTCATGAAAGGAATAAAAATAAATGATGATGATGATCATAGGTACACTTCAACTGTGAGAGACAGAATGTGAAAAAAAAAATCCAGGAATTCACATTGTAGGAATTTTAAAGAATTAATTTGGTGGAAAATAAGTATTTGGTCAAGCATTCAAAGCTCTCACTGATGGAAGGAGGTTTTGGCTCAAAATCTCACGATACATGGCCCCATTCATTCTTTCCTTAACACGGATCAATCGTCCTGTCCCCTTAGCAGAAAAACAGCCCCAAAGCATGATGTTTCCACCCCCATGCTTCACAGTAGGTGTGGTGTTCTTGGGATGCAACTCAGTATTCTTCTTCCTCCAAACGCGACGAGTTGAGTTTATTCCAAAAAGTTCTATTTTGATTTCATCTGACCACATGACATTCTCCCAATCCTCTGCTGTATCATCCATGTATCCTTTTGGGTACAAACTCAACTTGTCGTGTTTGGGTTAGAGATGGAAACCCTAACCCTAACCCTAAGCCTGTTTTTTTTTAATTGCATTTAAAATCCTAAATCAATAGCTACCAATTGAGTCAACAGATTGAGGATCCTCCATTGCAGCCATTATACCCGCCAACAATACGCCATTTGCACATTGTGACCTGAAAATTAACCAAGTATGAGTAATATTGTTATTATAAGCGCAAACGCAGACGGACTATTTTAGCTGCGCATTGATAGCAGTGAGCGACGGCTTTTTTACACTATGCCTACTTCTGCTTCAACTCAAACTTGCTCAAATTAAATTCTACATTATAATTCCTGCATCTTTCACCTGGTAGTAGACAAAGACAAACGCCCCGTAGATGGCAAAAAAGACACAAAAAGATGCTCGCTGCGGCAACTTGTGATTGATTCTTCATCTAAACAGGATTATCTAAGCGTTTATTATAGTTAGTTTGTATGTTTTTCACCTAGCAGTGCTGCTGATGTTATAGTGTTTTAATAAAGCTACATCTGTTTGGCACTCAGCTATTAAAAGTTATTGCTCATCCTTTTTGTGTTCGGGCTCAAAAATCTTGAGTTTCTGGATCATTTCTCTCAAAATTATCGTTGTTGACGCAC